>NC_141696.1:411392012-411992012 GCF_964263255.1 Lissotriton vulgaris | reverse complement strand
GCTCTCGGGTGTCTGTAAACATTCTAAATAGTCCGGAGCGGCCGCCATCTTGTGTCTCGGTAAAATCGAGACACAAGAGGTGGCAAAAACAAAGGGGGGAATTGACCATAAGGGGGCAGGGTAGACCCCCTCCTGACCCCCTAGGTTTAATGTGGGGGCTAAAATAGGGTCCTGCGGGGCATTTTAAAGAAATATTTTTTTCGATTTGCGCGGGGGGAGCGCCCGGTACGCGCACCGGGAAGCGTACCGGGGAGCGAAGTAAGGGGAAAATTCAGGATCATATTTATGAAGGCCTTGCGCTGCCAGTTTTGCGCCGCCTGTGCGTCACTTTTTGTGACGCACCAGCGGTGTAAAAAAAAAGCGCCTTGTTACGCTATATTTAAAAAGCGACGCATCTAGGTAGATGGGTCACTTTTTAAAACCCTGCGCCACATTATACCTGCGTCCGGTATAATGTATGCAGAGGGGGCGTTCCCCCGCAAAAAGCTTGGTAATAGCGACGCAGTGAAATCTATGAGATTTCACTGCGTCACTTTTAGGATGCTGTTGCGTCAAAATCTTGCGCCTGCCTCACAGCAGGTGTAAGACTGACGCAAGACCTTTCACATAGTGCTTTCCCCATGTGAAAGGACGCATTACTGGAGTTGCGTCCCTTTTGTGATGCACTCCAGCAATGCGTCACTTTTGTGTTTACAGATACGTCAGAAATACTGACGTATCTGTAACTCCTTGCAACATGATTCGTCATACATTAAATATGACATATCTGGAATGTCGTAAGGAGTGCGCACAGAAAAGTGACGCATCGCACCAGCGGTGTAAAAAAATGCGCCTTGTTGCGCTATATTTAAAAAGTGACGCATCTAGGTAGATCGGTCACTTTTTAAACAGTGCGCCACATTATATCTGCGTCAGGTATAATGTATGCAGAGGGGGCGTTCCCCCGCAAAAAGCTTGGTAATAGCGACGCAGTGAAATCTATGAGATTTCACTGCGTCACTTTTAGGATGCTGTTGCGTCAAAATCTTGTGCCTGCCTCACAGCAGGCGTAAGACTGACCCAAGCCCTTTCACATGGGGCTTTCCCCATGTGAAAGGACGCATTACTGGAGTTGCGTGACTTTTGTGACGCACTCCAGCAATGCGTCACTTTTGTGTTTACAGATACGTCAGAAATACTGACGTATCTGTAACTCCTTGCGACATGATTCGTCATACATTAAATAAGACACATCTGGAATGTCGTAAGGAGTGCGCACAGAAAAGTGACGCATCGCACCAGCGGTGTAAAAAAATGCGCCTCGTTGCGCTATATTTAAAAAGTGACGCATCTAGGTAGATGGGTCACTTTTTAAAACCCTGCGCCACATTATACCTGCGTCAGGTATAATGTATGCAGAGGGGGCGTTCCCCCGCAAAAAGCTTGGTAATAGCGACGCAGTGAAATCTATGAGATTTCACTGCGTCACTTTTAGGATGCTGTTGCGTCAAAATCTTGCGCCTACCTCACAGCAGGTGTAAGACTGACGCAAGACCTTTCACATGGTGCTTTCCCCATGTGAAAGGACGCATTACTGGAGTTGCGTCACTTTTGTGATGCACTCCAGCAATGTGTCACTTTTGTGTTTACAGATACGTCAGAAATACTGACGTATCTGTAACTCCTTGCGACATGATTCGTCATACATTAAATATGACATATCTGGAATGTCGTAAGGAGTGCGCAGAGAAAAGTGACGCATCGCACCAGCGGTGTAAAAAAATGCGCCTTGTTGCGCTATATTTAAAAAGTGACGCATCTACGTAGATGGGTCACTTTTTAAACCGTGCGCCACATTATATCTGCGTCAGGTATAATGTATGCAGAGGGGGCGTTCCCCCGCAAAAAGCTTGGTAATAGCGACGCAGTGAAATCTATGAGATTTCACTGCGTCACTTTTAGGATGCTGTTGCGTCAAAATCTTGTGCCTGCCTCACAGCAGGCGTAAGACTGACCCAAGCCCTTTCACATGGGGCTTTCCCCATGTGAAAGGACGCATTACTGGAGTTGCGTGACTTTTGTGACGCACTCCAGCAATGCGTCACTTTTGTGTTTACAGATACGTCAGAAATACTGACGTATCTGTAACTCCTTGCGACATGATTCGTCATACATTAAATATGACACATCTGGAATGTCGTAAGGAGTGCGCACAGAAAAGTGACGCATCGCACCAGCGGTGTAAAAAAATGCGCCTCGTTGCGCTATATTTAAAAAGTGACGCATCTAGGTAGATGGGTCACTTTTTAAAACCCTGCGCCACATTATACCTGCGTCAGGTATAATCTATGAGATTTCACTGCGTCACTTTTAGGATGCTGTTGCGTCAAAATCTTGCGCCTGCCTCACAGCAGGTGTAAGACTGACGCAAGACCTTTCACATGGTACTTTCCCCATGTGAAAGGACGCATTACTGGAGTTGCGTCACTTTTGTGACGCACTCCAGCAATGCGTCACTTTTGTGTTTACAGATACGTCAGAAATACTGACGTATCTGTAACTCCTTGTGACATGATTCGTCATACATTAAATATGACACATCTGGAATGTCGTAAGGAGTGCGCACAGAAAAGTGACGCATCGCACCAGCGGTGTAAAAAAATGCGCCTTGTTGCGCTATATTTAAAAAGTGACGCATCTAGGTAGATGGGTCACTTTTTAAACCGTGCGCCACATTATATCTGCGTCAGGTATAATGTATGCAGAGGGGGCGTTCCCCTGCAAAAAGCTTGGTAATAGCGACGCAGTGAAATCTATGAGATTTCACTACGTCACTTTTAGGATGCTGTTGCGTCAAAATCTTGCGCCTGCCTCACAGCAGGCGTAAGACTGACCCAAGCCCTTTCACATGGTGCTTTCCCCATGTGAAAGGACGCATTACTGGAGTTGCGTGACTTTTGTGACGCACTCCAGCAATGCGTCACTTTTGTGTTTACAGATACGTCAGAAATACTGACGTATCTGTAACTCCTTGCGACATGATTCGTCATACATTAAATATGACACATCTGGAATGTCGTAAGGAGTGCGCACAGAAAAGTGACGCATCGCACCAGCGGTGTAAAAAAATGCGCCTCGTTGCGCTATATTTAAAAAGTGACGCATCTAGGTAGATGGGTCACTTTTTAAAACCCTGCGCCACATTATACCTGCTTCAGGTATAATGTATGCAGAGGGGGCGTTCCCCCGCAAAAAGCTTGGTAATAGCGACGCAGTGAAATCTATGAGATTTCACTGCGTCACTTTTAGGATGCTGTTGCATCAAAATCTTGCGCCTGCCTCACAGCAGGTGTAAGACTGACGCAAGACCTGTCACATGGTGCTTTCCCCATGTGAAAGGACGCATTACTGGAGTTGCGTCACTTTTGTGACGCACTCCAGCAATGCGTCACTTTTGTGTTTACAGATACGTCAGAAATACTGACGTATCTGTAACTCTTTGCGAATTGATTAGTCATAAATTAAATATGACATATCTGGAATGTCATAAGGAGTGCGCCCAGAAAAGTGACGCATCGCTGTTTTCACGTAGCGATGCATCACTTTTCAGAAATGAGGCCTCCAGTTTATTCACTGTGTCACCTCTACGACCCTTTCTTGCATCAATACGTCCCTTTTGCATACATTACACCTGACGTAGGAATAATGTGGCACAGGGGTTTACAAAGTGATGTATTTACCTAGAAACGCCACTTTGTAAATATGAATAAATAAGGTGCATTTTTTATTGGATTGTTGGGTCACAAAAAGTGATGCTTTGGTGGCGTTAAAGTGACGCATGGCTTCATAAATGAGGCCTTCTACCTTCAACTCCAGCAATGCATCTTTTCTTAACCTTCAACACTCCTGTTCCTTTTCAACATTTTCATTGAATATCAACATTCCCCATATTCACTCTTCTTCTCATAACTTTCTTTCCTAACACTCACCTTCTTTCAGTCCTCCTACTTCACTTCCTTTTTCCTCTCATACCTTTAGGTTCTTTCTTACACATTCTCCTTTCCATTATCAATGCACTTTATTTCACTTACTCTTTTTTCATTTTTTTAAGAATATAGCTCTTTGATGAGAATTGGAGGTAGTTCTGAAAAGAACTTTTGGTTTTCTTCTTTTTTTCTAAACAGGAACAAAAACAGGGAATGGAAACTGCTCAACAGGAGCAAAAAAAACAAAAAAAATTAGGGGTGGGAAGGGCAGTGATGGTTCTCCAATGCTCGAACCATGAGCTGGACACTTTGCTCCCCATAGGTGAGGAGTTGATTGCAGTATCTGCATCTGAGGACACCATGGTTAAATGCAGGTTGAATGTTTGGCACCTGCTCCTGTGATTGCCCCCTCCCAGAAGAAGTTGCTCCTCCGGTGGATGTAGAGGCCCCATCACTGGGAACCTCTTGTGCCAGAGCCCTGACACTTTCTCGGGCAAAATTCTGGGGGTGCTTCCTCTGCACATGCCGGATCATTGTGAAGTTCCCAAAAGAGTACTTTTTCAAAGGGTTACCTCTTGACAGCTCTTCTTTGCAGATCCTGCACTGCATTTTTGTAGCATTTACCTTTTTTTGTCCAGGTGGGATTTCAAAAAACTTCCAAATGAAATGTTCCTTTACTTTACGTTGAGGAGGCTCTTCATTGATGAATTCTTGGTCATCCTCACTGCTGGATTGTCTGGCAGCCATTGTAAAAGCAAGAAATATCCTGGAGCAAAAAGGCAGGTCTTTCAGTCACAAAAGTGAAAGAAGAAGTGAAGGAAATGGGTGGGGATTTCATTCTTTGTAAAAAAAACTGTTAGCAACCAATGAAAAGTGTTATTTTAAGGTCACATGACCCGACGCGCTTACGCTGCGCGCTCTGGAGTGCTTCCGGGTGCGTTTACGCGGCGCGAAGGTAGGCGCTTCCGGGGCGCAAACGTGGCGCGAACGTAGGCGCCTCCGGGTGCATATTACGCGTCGCGAACGTAGGAGCTTCCGAGGGCACTTACCTTGCGCGCCGAAGTGACATCATCAAACTTTTACAGAAATGCATAATCATTTTCCTTATTAAAAAAAACTGATTTTATTTGTATGGTACGAAATGTTTTGCATTATTATTAACTTTTCATTCATATTTTTTTTCACAAACGAAAGTAGCGCTCTGGGTGCGCTTTCAGGTGAGCTCACTGGTTAGCTTACCGGAAAGCTTACCGGAGAGCTTACCTGAAAGCTTCCCGGAGCGCGCACCCAGAGCGCAAAAGAAAAAAATTATATAAGAAAAAAAAAAGAACACTTACAAAAAACAGCAAATTGTAAAAAAAAAAAAAAGGTTAGAAACTCGATATGGAAAGGAATTAGCATTTAAAAAACCTATGAAATTCACTGAAAAAACCATAGGTTTCACACCAGTTATAGTTAGGAATTAGCATTTAAAAAACCTATCAAATTCACTGAAAAAACCATAGGTTTCACACCAGTTATAGTTACCTGGAAATTTTACTGACATAAAACCATTGAAATTCCCACGTTATAGTTAGTTGGACTCACTATAACTTGCGCGTGTAATGCACTGCTGATGACATCACATATTACATCACTCATGACATGGTCAGTGACATCACTCATGACATCACTGATGACACCATCCTTGTGACAGAGAGACTGACCTACTTTCACTGTAAAGTAACCCTTAAAACACATTTTGAAAAATAAAAAATAACATTTAAAAAAAAGTGGACATACCTATACCAGATCCAACAACCAATTCAGTAATTCCACCATTTATATACACATCCACTCGCTCACCAACACTTCTATATAGTCACTCATACATATACTAACTCATCATATGTAGTGAGACACCTATACATCCGTTAACACACTGACAGTCTTCAAAAAGTTGCTCACACACATACTCCCACATGCAAATAAACTATTGAACATCCATTTATTTGCATATACAGCTATACATACACTACCACCTTACTTCTAAGGAAACTTACACATACTTACTCTCTTAAACAATCACTTATAGAAACACATACTTATTAAAACAAGAACTCTTTCAATCTCTCACTCTCACATATACTCAATTATATACACCAATACTCACAAATACTACATTAAAACATATGTAGTTACTGATAAAGACACTAGTGAGACAGTCATTCACTTACTAACACATACATATACACACTCATTCACCCTTACAATCCTACACATATGCTGTCTTCAAAACACATACAGTGAGTCAGTCATTGATGCATCTTTCTGCTAAGTAACACCCCCACCAAATCAAACAGACAATTATAAAGATACTAAAAAAAACATCTAATAACCCATATACACACACATGTAGCTACGCACCAACCCATGCAGCCACTTATACACAAAGTGAAACACTGATACATATATTTAAATATTTAAACATTACTCGCTAATATATGTATTCACTAAGATACACTTAATAAGGCAGTTATCCAATCATTTTTTTAAAAAAAAACATCCATTAAGACAATAATTTAAACAAATATTCTTCCATCGACCTTAACATACATATATAAAACATATTTATTTATCTGAAAGACACACATTCACTGGATGGTGTCATCAGTGATGTCATGAGTGATGTCACTGACCATGTCATGAGTGATGTAATATGTGATGTCATCAGCAGTGCATTACACGCGCAAGTTATAGTGAGTCCAACTAACTATAACGTGGGAATTTCAATGGTTTTATGTCAGTAAAATTTCCAGGTAACTATAACTGGTGTGAAACCTATGGTTTTTTCAGTGAATATATATATATTTTATATATATATATATATATTTTATATATATATATATATATATATATATATATATATATATATATATATATATATATATATATATATATATATATATATATATATATATATATATATATATATATTTGATATCTGACATAACACTGGCATCTGAAATTGAAACTGTCCCCAGCATTACTTACAGAAGAGCACCTTCTATGCAGGACACACTAGTAAAAACCATGTTAGAGATAGTCACTAAAACTAACATCAAAAGTGACTGGTTAACCAACAGAAAAGGCTTTTATAAATGCAGCTCATGCAGAGCCTGCAAATTTGGTATCAATGTAAGAGAGGTTCAAGATGCTTTCTCCACAGATCTATACCAATTGAAAGGTCTGTTTTCATGTAAAACTGAATTTGCTGTTTATATCCTAGAATGCACTTGCAAACTCAAGTACATAGGCAGTACAAAATTACCTGTTGCCAATCGTATCTTACAACACCTACGAGCCATTGTCAATTCCGACGCCAGTTACCCTGTGGCCTGCCATTTTAAACTTGTACATAATGATAATCTTAATGATCTAACTTATATTGTACTAGATGCAGTGCCAAAGGAATTAAGAGGAGGAAACAGGGATAAAAAACTTAGACAACTGGAAAGTCGTTACATTATGCAATTTGACACTAAGATACCGAACGGTTTAAACACAGGGGAAGATTTATATAATTTCTTAGGTTTAGAGCGGAATTTTTTTATAGAAATATTATTAATCTGTTATATATTTGCTGCTACTTAAAACTGCAATTTACCTCATTATGAATGTGTGTTTTTATAATTGAATTTTATAACTGTCTTTTATGCATTTTTATTATATGTGTAAATGGGATTGTATGGATTTTTTGCCTATTTTATATCGGATTTTAACGGGTTTTACCAATTATTTGGTTTTACTTGTTTTTATCTGGTGTTTATTGGGTGGAGAGTTTGTACTTTGCTATTTTGCACATATACAGACAGTTATATCATGTGAATTTAAGATCAACAGCAAAAAATATGGAAAAGTTAATGGAGTCGGAAAAACTGTCATGTCCTGATTCACTTACTATCTTTTCATTTCACTAGTCACTTTATATCTTGGATGCCTTGATCTATTGCACACTCTAATATTATGACAGCATATGAATGAACAATACTGAAATTTCACTTATGAATTAACTATGCATATTAAATTGTCATAAATTGGGCAATTTTGATGTATTCTGCTTTTTAAACTATAAATGATTCGAGTTAAGATTATATACTTTTTGTTTCTTTTTTGCACTATAATGAACTGAAAGAATTTTTACTATTTTCCCTCTTTTCAATAGGCTCTCTTTTATTATGAATTACAGGCTATGAATTACATGCCAATGTTTGTCGATTGGGCAACTTATATATTTGTTGTGGCTTTTAGGTTTTGGTCCCACCAATGAAATTGCCATGATACCCATTTAGAGCTAGGACACTTGCCCAGTATATCTGAAATATTTTTTCAAATATGTTTTTAAATTGCTATGTATATACGTTGAATGTTTTATACTCTGTTTTTTATAAAGAAATGAATTGAAATATCTAGATCGGTGTTATATTGATACATGAATTAAGGTCATAGTCTGTTTTCTGTATCCTTTACAAAAGAAAGGAGGAGCCTTTGTTAATGGGAAACAGTATTTATACACTGTGGTGGTCACGACATGCCATGT
Organism: Lissotriton vulgaris; assembly: GCF_964263255.1. NCBI lineage: Eukaryota > Metazoa > Chordata > Amphibia > Caudata > Salamandridae > Lissotriton > Lissotriton vulgaris. The sequence continues at coordinate 411,983,468 of NC_141696.1, read as the reverse complement.
GATCAAGTCCGGGCTAACTGGACGAAACGCATCATGTCTGTTTGGATGGGAAAATAAAAGCACTTTGAAACTTGGAAATCTTGCCGTGTGGTCCGTGTCCTGGTCGGAATCCGTCTGTGCAGTGAATACTGGGAAGTGTTTGATATATATATATATATATATATATATATATATATATATATAAATATATATATATATATATAAAAAAACACAGGTTGCCCCAAATGAGAACACCACACACAGTGGGATGATGCACACCACCTCGCAAGTGTCAGCGAGTGCAGCAGGGCACTCGCAGTCCCAAAAAGCCATACGCGTTTCGAGCTCTTCTTAGCTCTTGATCACTGGCAAAGAAGCAGGAAACTGCAATGTAAGAACAGCTGATTTTTCATGAGTCCCGCCCCAATGGGCCCATGGCATGCTGGTTAAAGTAGTTCCATATATTGCCAAAAAAAAAAAAAAGACTCGACTGTTCATTAACCAAGTGGCTGCAGTTCCTGCTTCCCAAAAGATAACAATCCCTGTAAGGTGGGAGCGTGATGTCAGCTCTGCTGCTCGCTGCAAGGCTCCAAGCGAGTGAGGCTCCCTCTGTCCAAACACGCACCCAGGAGATCCAGGCACTGATGGTCCGCCTTCGGGCGGCGGGGCATTCTCGCGGCCGGACTAGCCGCTAATACACAAAAACACAGGTTGCCCCAAATGAGAACACCACACACAGCGGGATGACGCACACCACCTCGCAAGCGTCAACGTGTGCAGCAGGCCACTCGCAGTCCCAAAAAGCCATACGCGTTTCTAGCTCTTCTTAGCTCTTGATCACTGGCAAAGAAGCAGGAAACTGCAATGTAAGAACAGCTGATTTTTATTTAATCATGAGTCCCGCCCCAATGGGTGCATGGCATGCTGGTTAAAGTAGTTCCATATATTGCTAAAAAAAAAAAGACTTGAATGTTCATTAACCAAGTGGCTGCAGTTCCTGCTTCCCAAAAGATAAAAATCCCTGTAAGGTGGGAGCGCGATGTCAGCTCTGCTGCTCGCTGCAAGTCTCCAAGCGAGTGAGGCTCCCTCTGTCCAAACACGCACCCAGGAGATCCAGGCACTGATGGTCCGCCTTGGGGCGGCGGGGCATTCTCGCGGCCGGAATAGCCGCTAATACACAAAAACACAGGTTGCCCCAAATGAGAACACCACACACAGCGGGATGACGCACACCACCTCGCAAGCGTCAGCGTGTGCAGCAGGCCACTCGCAGTCCCAAAAAGCCATACACGTTTCTAGCTCTTCTTAGCTCTTGATCACTGGCAAAGAAGCAGGAAACTGCAATGTAAGAACAGCTGATTTTTATTTAATCATGAGTCCCGCCCCAATGGGTGCATGGCATGCTGGTTAAAGTAGTTCCATATATTGCCCAAAAAAAAAAGACTCGAATGTTCATTAACCAAGTGGCTGCAGTTCCTGCTTCCCAAAAGATAACAATCCCTGTAAGGTGGGAGCGCGATGTCAGCTCCAAGCGAGTGAGGCTCCCTCTGTCCAAACAAGAAGCAAGCCCAATGGCCACACCCCTGAGCTGCTGGTATGTCTTGTTGTTGAACATAAAAAAGTTATGTTGCAGGCACCACGCAATGAGAAAAATGATGAGTTTATTGTATTTGTAACAGTGGATAGGTCTCTTAGCAAAGAATTCAAGGCATGCATTTAGTCCATCTGGATGACGTATGCTGGTGTAGAGTGAAGTTATGTCAAGAGACATAAGGACATAGTTCGGTGACCATGGGATGCTTTTGATTTTGAGAAGGAAGTCGCTAGTATCTCTTAAGTAGGTAGGTAAATTGATGACGTGCTCTTGCAGAAAGTAGTCAACATATGCTTTTGGGCAGAGGGAGTTGCATGTTTCTTCAAGAATTCCTACACGTCACTCTTTATGATGACAACAATCATAATGTGACGGGAAGCTAGACATCTGGAAAAAGAACTGCTGTGACCCGTATCAAAGGGAGCATACAATTATGAAAACATTATGATTGTTGTCATTATGAAGAGTGACATGTAGGAATATTTTGCAGGCTATTATTCGATTTTCAAGTTCAGCTAGTGTGTATGGTGCATTTGAGAAACACGTATAAGACTAGTAAGGAACATATTCTTTGTTGATAATTGTGCTAAATAATCACAGATACACCAGATTGGAAATATATGCAACAACACTAGAGAGATTACATTGAATTACGCAGAGTGATGTGAGAGCCATTAGGAAGCACAAATGTGCACAAAACACATGCTGAATTGCTGTAAAAAAAATCTGAAAATTATAAAGAACCTATCCAAGAAAGATGATTGTTTTATTGCTGTTGATCTCTCAGTATAGTCTTAGATATATATATATATATATATCATCCAGATCTCGGACCCGCTTTTATTTCTGGTGCAGTGGTGCAGGCTTTACGGCTGAGACTGAAGTAATTCTGTTTCCATTTGTTGTCCTGAAGCGAAGCCACCCTCCCCAGCAAGTTTCTAATATTCGGGCACTAACCACCAAACACATCTGCAATGTTTTCTTGCCCTATTTTTTGGACAGCCATTGTCCATGATCATGAGCTAACTTGCATCAATCAATTACTGCAGACCACTCAAACATTTTGCCAATGACAGCCATTTATTGCCCCCTGGTGATTTTGCTGGTGCAAAGCAAGCTGATATGAGTAGTTTTTATAGTCCTTGTTTTTCCCTCCAGCGGGGAAGTATGATGCCTCAATCACTTCTTTATTCAATTCTTGCCCCCTAGTGGGCCGCACATGTATATTGCACAGTTCTTAATTAATATAACTTGCCATTTCGTAGTCGGTCTTAGAAGTCCAGACCTCGAACCTGCTTTTATTTCTGTCATGGTGGTGCAGGCTTCATGGCTGAGACTACTGTAATTCTGGTTCCATTTGTTGTCCTGAAGTGAAGCCACACTCCACAGCAAGTTTCTAATATTGTGGCAAAAACCGACAAATACACCTGCAATGATTTCTTGCCCTACTCGTTTTGGACAGCCATTGTCCTGGATCACGGGCTAACTTGCACCAATCAATTACTGCAGACAACTCAAACATTTTGTTGGTTGTATACAGTCCCAGATTAGTCTCAATGAAGGTTAACCCTCTTAAGTTTTGTGCCAAGAATTCTGTTCGAGTGTAGAATATCGCTGGTAGCAGGGAGAGCAATGCTGGAGATGGTCAGTGTGGTGTGAGGAGCAAGCTAAGGGTTGGACATGAGCCTTGCATAGACTGTCCTCATGGGTGGCCAATGCTTGCTGTGTGAAGAGATGAACTTGCAGTAGCTCGCAAGGATTTTCCATACAAGTGTCACCCTTCCAGTGCAAACGGGATCATTTGCTTTTGTGAAGAGCCCAGGTGCTTGAATATAAGAGCTCAAGAGCCCCACCAAGTGCTCAGGAGCTGGGAGGTGGCTTATGAGGTTCAGGAACTCACTGAAAACGAGACAGGGTGCTGTGGGGGGCCTGTTATGTACCTGAGGCTCACAGCAGAAGGCCAGCAGACTAGACTTTGAGTCACTCTAAGGCCCTAAGTTCAAGTTGGAGGTGTAGGTTCCCCAGGCAAGAGGGCAGGAGGCAGCAGGTCAGCACAGCAGGGCAACAGTTCCTTTAGAGCAGGGGTTGTATTACATAAAGTGTCCCACGGGCTGTTGTTTTCTTGTTCTTCAATGCTCTCTTATGGCTTGTGGACCTTCTCCAGTGAGAGATTTTTAAGCGTGTCTCCTTTTTTATAGGGAGCGGGCGGGCCCCTCTGCCGTGACACTTTTTGCTTCCTTTTAAGACTTGTGTTACATGTGTACACAAGTCCTGCCCCTTCTTGAGGTTTTTTGTTCATGTGCTCATCGAACGCCAACATCACAGACCCTACAACATTCTGGGCAAGGTTTGTGACAGCAGCCTAAATGTGTGGTTTTGCAATTTCATAACTCTTTTCAAGTTTCAAGTTAAATGAAGTTTATAAATAATTTTCCTGTATTTAAAGGACACTGATCATCGGATATCCTGATGGAGATAGTGTCAAAGTGTTTTTAGAAATTGGTGCGTAGTCAGGCTTGATAAATTGAAAATTTACCAGTGTGTTGTTTTCACCCATCACCTGTACCCACCATAACAAGGGGTAAAAACTTTCTCCAACCCTCCTGCGTCTCTATAATATTGGTATATACGAAGAGTGTATAGAACCCTCCATTAATATGATGACACATTGAGTTTGGCTCCACCATGCTACCTACATCTTGTACAGTCCCTAAAACCCTGCTTAATTTGCCAGTACAAATATACTCTGTATTGAATCTGTGCGATATAATAAACACCTTCCTTCTGACGTTATCTAAATATAACTGAATATCTGAATATCCGAATGTCCATCGATGCTTGCTGGGGGTTTGTTGATGGCCCGACCACCATGGCAATGGTGGGGTAGTGTTCGGGAGAAAACACTGAATGGAGATACATGATCGTCTGGTCACGCTTTATAGTAAACTTGTTCACAGCCCTGTTAAACATACTCCATGTTTGAGGGTATTGGATGTCAGTTAGGGCAGCCTCTCAGTCCCCTTTTAGGTCCACCGGTTTGAACAGTTTCAATGTAAAATTAGAAATGTGATTGTTGGGGAACATGTTCCTCAATGTGATGGAAGGTAAGGTGATATAAAGGTACTTAGTTTCCATATTTTTGTTTAGCCTTCTTGTGCAGAGAGTTCTATGCCTACACTGCCTTTAGAGAGCTAGCCTGAACCAAACTATTAAACTTCTCGGGCCAACCCCTCCACATGACTAAAGCTTGCTTCTTAGCCCCGCCACCTTTCCATTTCAAAACTTTTTCAACCCTTTAGACCCTCTGTGGATCAACCGGCACATTTTGTAACCTTTTTTTGAAAAAGCTGCTGGTAACCTATTTGCCGTCGTAATCTTTTAAACGGTAAATATATATATCTTCTTTAAGCTCTGCTCACGCCACTATAAATATTTCATCACTAAAAGTCTGTTGTTAGACTTTTGTAAAGACCCCTTTCAACTTAGACACCATAACATGATCATCTTCTTTCAGAAGAGGTATCTTTAATTTGATTGGGAACTGATTGCTGAACACGGTTTCCACACCACTAAAATAATTTGCTCCGTTATCGCTATTGGCACTGTTTTGATGGTTCTGTGGGAGATGGAAATTATACACATCTAGAAATGTCTGTAATACATCCACATAGTGGTATGTGGTGTAAGCCGTGAACTGTCTCCACAGCTTAGATTCATTAGTTCTGTTAAAACGTATGTCACCGTTGCTTTGACCTCTGTGTGCATTATAAAATGATGAATCGAGTTTTGTTTTCATAAAGTATTAAATGGTTTGGATAAAAATTATTTTCCGACGTCTGTCTGCAGTTTCTGATAGGTTCTGCCTTTGCTGAATATGGCTCTAAAGGCTGCTGTGATGCTGGTTCCCTTCATATCGAGTAGCCCTTCTGCAAATATATACTTGGAGAATACATCTATGACGGTTAATACATATTGTGTTCCATCATTATGTCTGTATGGATCTTGAAGACAGACGATCTCAGCCTGCCATTGATAAATTCATTTGTGCATGTCAAACTCCTCTTGAACTGCTTCCACGCGGTCTTATGGAGCAAATATGCCTCTCCCCCATACATCCATTAGTTAAACAGATTTCTATTTACATGCTCTTTTTCAACTCCCACCCTTCTAAACAAAACTTCCGACCCCACTTTTATAGTAATATATTTTCCTTAAAATATCATCAGCAATGTTATCAGCCACTGTAGTCTGTGATACGAAAGACGCCCGTATTGGGACAGGTCATTTTGTTAAAAAGAATGTGCTGAACGCCAAAACACTTGCATAATTTAATGTATTGATACCAGTATTTCCACTCTTGTTGTAGACAATGTGTTTATTCACTCTATGTTCATAATATGACATACATTACAGACATCACTCGGGTGAAGGGCGAAACATTATCGCAAAGTCACACATTTTGATATTTTTACATGTACAACGTCAACTGCTCTAAATAGAACTTCTCTGTCGCTCCTCCCAAAAACTTTGTACATGTAGGAAACTACCAGCGTTCAGAAGATCACACAATTCACTGTTATACAGTACATACCTTTAATTACGGAAATACTTTTTCGGTCAGAAAATCAAAGGAGATTTACAAGTCGAATGACGGCTATAGTTTTAAACCCTTCATGTGGTACTTGTACATGTTCAGTTGTCATCTGCCATAGATAGCCACGCTTTGATACATCAGGTGGCTATGCACATAGGACTATCACACTTAGGTGCCTTTGGCGTAAGACAGACCTTCAAAGAGCACAGAATTGCTGAATGTATTTCGGCTATTCTTTCTTTAAGCAACACTAATAGCAATCACAAAATGGATATGTATCCAGACCTTATAAAAGTGTCATCCTGCAGATGGGCATACAGTAATTTGTCCTAGGAGTAAGTATGTACGTTAAAACAGCTTTCACAGGACTAAAGAGCCTCCTGCTGCATATGTTTAGAGTATACATCACACACTTTTCTACAGCTCTATCAAGCATCTTTTTGACAAGTTTTAGACACTGCCCTTGCATGCGCTCAAGTTTTGTGCGCGGCTCGCCCATGCATTGGATCTCTCTCAATGTACATAACACAACTGTGATCATATCTGGATGGACACTTTTTTCACCTAGCACAAAACAAAGAAGAGAGAAAGGGTATTTTGTAAGGGAATACCCCTGGTCCCCTTGTAGTGGAACAGTCAAACAAATGGAGGAGTACACCTTGGATACATCGCAATGTCTCCGAAGTCTGAGAAGAGGTTCACAGAAAGGCAAAGTACTCCTTTTCTAAGAGGATCCCTCACTCACCAACCTAGTTGGCACCGATACGGGTCTCAGACTAGCCGTAATAGCTGATGACAGGTCGTCACGCAATTGTGTCGTGTAACAGCAACTCGACCCTGGCTTCCATGAGGCACGCAACCTTGCAACTCGAATTTTCTCTTTCAACTTGAGAAAGAGAACACCTAACTGTGAGTACACGGTTAGGTTTAACAGTGACCGAGGGTAGGGTACACCTTAGAGCATGTAGACTGGCCTGGTCACACTCACTGGTCCTGACGAAAACCTAGTACTATCACCAGCAGGTTGAAACAAGTAGACCATTTTATTTTCGCTTTCTGCACTATCAAGATACCGAAGGTCAATTTAACCTAGCCTGGCATCGTCAACAACTTTTTAACATTGTCCAGTTGCTCCAGAATACATTTTTCTTGAAGGAGTTAAATCTGGCCAATTTTTAATCCACTTGTTTTCGCTCACTTGCACCAAAAAAAACCTGCTCCACTGTAATCAGGTGTTGTAGCACACCCGGATGGCACTCCACTATTCGGGTGGGACCCCAATGATGAAGCATGTCACCAACTAGGTTGGTGAGTGAGGGGTCTTCTTAGAAAAGGAGAATTTCGCCTTTCTGTGCACCTCTTCCCAGGCTTCGGAGACATTGCGATGTCTCCAGGGTGTACACCTCCACTTATTTTACCTGTCAAATAATCCAGCAGATCAGCAGATTATATACTTTGTGAGGATCTAACAAAAAACGTATATGTTAGATCGTTTGTGATGTGTAAGAGGTGCGTAAACACTCATAAGCCTCCTGCTGCTGGTCATTGAATTTATGCCTATGACAGAGGGTATAAAAGTCAAGTTTGAGACAGGTGTTCACCACACAGGTTGCAAAACATTTAACAAGCCATGTATGCTTGAAGGTTGGGACTGGGGCTTCCTTTTCAAAATCAGCAATATTATGAATACAGTAAATTTCTTACACGGTTGTCTGTTTTGGCTTGTGGAACTCTCAGTCTGTTTAGAACTGCAGAATCAGTAAAAAGTAACAACATTAACCAGTTGGAAAAAGAAAAAAGACAATCTATTTGTTAAATATGTGTGTGCATACAGTTTAAAGATGCAAAATAAAATAATGTACTCACTACAGAGCACACTGCTTGTTCAAAAACTCCTCCGAGCATTTGAGAGTTATTCAGATACATTGACGCATAACAACCATTGTAGCTTAGCCCCCGGCTTTTGCATGATGACAGCTTCAGAAGATGAAGGGGACAGAGACCCCATATCTTTATACACAGGTGATTTAGGAGCTGTTAGAGATGCTTCTGCTTCGTCCATCTTGGCGAAATTGCTTCAAGCATCATTACTGGAGGCCACGCTGCTGCTGGATCCCTTAAAAGGGGATATCAGCCATAGCAAATCATTGTGGCTAAGATCTGCAAACCTCCAGCACATCTCTTTAAAACCTGTGACATCATGACCTGCGTCTTTAGAACTGCTCTGCGGCAAAGCTTGAGCCATTGGCATAGGTGTCAAACTGAGGTAATATTTATCAATGGTGTCACTTCATTTACATCAGGAGACTTTTTGGTGATGCAGTTGTACCTCTTCATAACGGCAATGGGGTCTCTTCCCAGGAGGAGAGCAGGGGTCTGTCGGCTGCTGTGCACGGAGCTCCTTATATGCATTCACGCCTCCAAAAGGGGGCATATTCCTTGACATCAAATCTTAGTCACTTAGGGGCATGTTATCAAGAACACCGTTAAATTTATCGCCGGTTTAGCGGCAGAAAACTGCCGCTAAAGTGGCGATAGAGGGCTTAATAATATGCCCTTGAGAATTTCAATAGAAGTCCATGTTCTGGTGTGAACAGGTGCTTCTATTGGAATTCTCCAGGGCATAATATTAAGCCCAGTATCGCTGCTTTAGCAGCACTTTTCTGCCGCTAAACCGGCGATAATTTTAACGCCCTTCTTGATTATATGCCCCATGGTCTTCAGGGGGTCATGGTCACAACAAGCCCAGGCATGTTGCAGCCCTCCTGAGCAGCGTGCAATGAGCCCTGACATGTTTAAACACCAAAAGGGGGGGGGGTGTACGCCTCTATATCAAATCCTAGTCACATGGTCTTTAGGGTTTGGGGTTGCATGTGACATCACAATCATGGTCACATGCTCTTCTGGGTCAGGGTTCACTTGTGACATCACTACAGTCACTTTATCAGTCGCCTTACTAAACGGATGTCATGCCCCCATGGGGGGCCACGCGACTAGTCTCTTGACTAAGGTGATGTCACTACCAGGTGCAAAAAGAACAATTGATGTACAGAATGCAGAAAATGCATGAACTTGCATTTGTCAATAACAGGGTCACATCCTCTGCGGGTTAGGGTTCACTCGTGACATAACCACAGGTCACTTAGCCCACACAGTCATGTGAGCCAGATGTGACATCACTTCGGGCGCGGGCCCTCAGGGGCCTGGAAGTCCCAGCAATGGAAGTGTCATCACTTCCAGGGTGGGATAACTGTCACTTTTAGTTTGATGGAAGGTGCCATATTATCCTACTTTTTACTACCTTCCTTTCAGTAATGCAGCAGAGTTATATTAGTAAATGCAGGCTCTTTAAAAAGATACTTTTGCTCCCAATAAACCTGGGAATTTTTCATTGTAATGCAAATTGGCATATAGTTTCACTACCTTAATGGCATTTTAAAACATTTTCCAAAATGAACGGCATTTTTTATCTGAAATAGTTTAGCAGGAATTTGACTATCCAGCTACCAAAATTACAACTGTCTCTCTGGGGGTAGGTAACTGTGTCTTTATAGTTCTGATCTAACACTGACGTCAAAGCTATCACAATTAAAGTGGTAATTCACATGCTTTACAGAGCTTTAAGACTTGGAGAAAGTCCTTATGCAGGAATTTAGGCTTCTTCGGCTCCATGCCTGTGTAATGTAGGGTTCTACGTGCACATTTAGATCAAATTGAAGAGCTCACTTAAAATATATTTCTTTTTCGAGTAACGTTGTGACGACATATCAAGCATTGGCAAACCCAATAAGTCCAGTTCTTTGATACCATGCACAGACGTATTGTCTTTGCAAGTGTATTTACTTGCCAGATGGCTGTCAAGCATACTCAAGCATGCACAGAAGCCATCTAGTAATAGCTTTTCACAAAACATATGAAAAACCATTATTAGATGGCCACCATACATGTGAATGGAAACACAGTGGCAATACGGTAAGGGTTTTTCTTAAGCTTTATGAAAAGCCATTAGAAGAATGGTCTTGTTTGTGCTGAAAATATGGCTTCCCGGTAGCCCTATTACCAGCACAAACTAGACCATCGCGGTGGGATGCCTTCAAGCATCACGCAATTATCGTCCAAAGGAGAGCGGGTACGACCGGCAAATGGTCTGAGATCGGAGGCATCACCACAGAACTATGACGTATATTTAGCAAGGACCCCCTGAAAGCATAGATACTATAGTTCCTAGGTCAGGGAAAACAGAGCAATTGACAAACAACAACCTAGGCAACTGATGCTTAGAACAGGTCACAATAGAAAAGGACAATTGGCTACAACTTTACTACAAAACTGGGTATTTTATTAAATGGTTAAAAAATAGAAAAATCAACGAAATGGCAAAATTAAAAACCTGCATAATACATTACCAATGAAAAATACATTTAAAAGACTTTACACAAACACAAGTTAAAAAATGGTAGATAAGTGGCACAATAAGTCTCTACGCGCGTTTCGGCGACCAGCGCCTTCTTCTGGAGCAGCCACGTAAATTAAGTAGCAGTGACAGTGAAACTACTGTAGTATAGTTTCTGTTTCTTGCTTAAGTTCTCATTTTGCTGATAAAATGTTACAGGAGCTGATTGAGTAAAATTTATTGGTTTAATTCCCGACAGCCGGAACCTTTAAGAAAGGATGTTGTCGGTTATATAGACTTGATTGATGAAGTCTTCCGATGATAGTTAATTCCCTATTGTGCTCCAAAATTATAGACAGTTTTTCAAGGTTCCTGGATTTTCAACACAAAGGAATTATGTTAAAAGATCTCCCTGCCCGAAGATGATGGGCAGGGCTCCGTATATCCGGCGGCGGGTTGTCAAGGAAGGCGGTTCAAACGCGAAAATGTTGATCAACATTTTCGCGTTTGAATCGCCTTCCTTGACAACCCGCCGCCGGATCTATAATTTTGGAGCAAGGCTTCATAGTTTTAGACAGGAAGTTGTTTAAAGCTGCAAACATCTACTAGATCTCAACCTTGTTAAACTTATTGCACAGTGGACACAGACAGCGAAGGAACTTGACAGGGAGATACTTTATAACTACATCCCTACACGAGGAGAACACACCGTACTTGCACCTCCAGTCATCAAGTCTGAGAGAAACACAAGCCCATTTCTTAAGGCTACTAGATATCCTGATACACAAGACCCTCACAATAAGGAATTAACTATCATCGGAAGACTTCATCAATCAAGTCTATATAACCGACAACATCCTTTCTTAAAAGTTCCGGCTGGCGGGAATTAAACCAATACATTTTACTCAATCAGCTCCTGTAACATTTTATCAGCAAAATGAGAACTTAAGCAAGAAACAGAAACTATACTACAGTAGTTTTACTGTCACTGCTACTTAATTTACGTGGCTGCTCCAGAAGAAGGCGCTGGTCGCCGAAACGTGCGTAGAGACTCATTGTGCCACTTATCTACCATTTTTTAACTTGTGTTTGTGTAAAGTCTTTTAAATGTATTTTTCATTGGTAATGTATTATGCAGGATTTTAATTTTGCCATTTCGTCGTCATTTTTAAATTGTGATATGTCATTGATTTTTCTATTTTTTAACCATTTAATAAAATACCCAGTTTTGTAGTAAGTTGTAGCCAGTTGTCCTTTTCTATTGTGACCTGTTCTAAGCATCAGTTGCCTAGGTTGTTGTTTATCACCACAGAACTAGAAATGGCTGGACAAATATCAGAATAGCCTTTTGCTTTATGCCTAGATGTTTATTGTTGGCTGATAGAGGATTGATCGCGGACTAAGACACTACGACAATCTCTGAATTATGATGTGACATATTTGATCTTGGATATCTCTTGTCTTTTAACCTCACACATAAATTCAGATGATAGCGTTAATGGATTACCTCAAGATGAAATTGGAAATTGACCTTTAAATTTATCATGCTCTTAAATCTTACTTATGTATGGAGGCAACACACACCATACATAATTGTAGAGCAATGGACGGTCACCGTATGAAGGCAGCAATGCCGAAACGCATGTAGTCTACATCCACCGCATTGCCCCCATCAATTTTTAGTCTATTGTATTTATCAATTTTTTTTATTGATATGTTCTTAGTACATTGATTATATGTAAAGAAATGAAAGTTTTTATATAATGAGAAAAAAAACAAAGAAACATTTCAATATACTTTTTTGATAAGATTGTTTTGAAGAATAAAATATACATATTTTTTGGAAATACGCTAGTGTCTTTGTATTTAATAGTGGTTACTGTTCACAGGTTTTTATATATATAATTGGCTGATTGTCTCAGTTTACAAGCTATAGACCTTTACCTACTATTGGAAGATGAAAACAGGACCATTTGCCTGTGCTCCAGTTACCAATCTTAGAGTGAGTGCGTTCCCAGTCCCTGATCCACTAGGTAAATTGAACAATATGAATGTTGACTGCATCTTGCTCTTCTAAAACTCCAGGTAGGTATTTAAGCCAGTGAGACTGAATCACTCCAAATAACTTTAGTAGTAAAACATGTACAGACTGGCCTATGAATCACAGAATCAGCGAAGTGTATTGCAGTATACTACAGTGAGTTCACGCCTGTACTTGAATATTTGTGTGTGTTTATAACCTCTTTATAACCCCCTTTATAACCCATTAGTACCCGGATTATAGACCTATAGCAGATTAACATTTCCAATGTGTATTTTTCTGTTTTGGTGTGCGATTAAGGTACTTCTCTTTTTATAAAGAAAAGCAGAGTGCTGAACAGTATTTATGTGTCTATCCCCACACTACTTCCATGAGAAGCCTTCGACTGCTTGCCCTCGCTATCCTGAGACTGAATTGTGAATATGTTCCTATTTTCTCCTTCTTTCTTCTTTTTCCCTTGTTTCCTCTGGGTCTACGTCTGATCCTTGACAAAGAGACTTGGAAGCCCTCATTCCAGTGGCACTGGTGAATTTTGAGATTGGTAAGTGGCGGGTGCTTCAGACCAACACTGCAAACTTCGCCCCATCTTAGAGGGCTCAAAATTGTAATAAATAAAATGTATCACTCACTTTAAATTCTCTACCCTGGTGTATTGGTTTTCAACAGGTCAAATATCATCTCCCCCAGGCTCTTGTATTTGAGCCATAGAGGTTCAAATCCTGGCCTCCATTTAGCATGGAATAACTCCTGGCAAATCTCTATATGCCGGGAAAAACATGCAACATAGCCTGTGTCTGTTACAAAGCACTCTTATGGCCTTAGGCAAGGATTGTGCTATTTAATTAACACTGCTAAAAATAAAATGTATGCCTGTCATCCACGCTCCACGCTAACTCTAAGAGTTAAAGACAAAGCATTAATCCTAAATGTCAGAAAGAGATGCACTCTATTGGCTAAATTGTACAGAGTGATACTGGAAAATCTGGTACCAATCCTGGCTATCCTGCTTGATTAAAGCACGTTATCTTATATAAGTACTTTTTTATATAAGTACTTACCTAACCTCCTTTCTTTTAAATGTCACATATTAGAGAAATTTCCAGTGCTTAATTTGAGACGGTGGTTTCCAGTGTTCAGCACCAGCACTGAATAATCAACAATGGCTCTTTTCATGAGCACCATTTAAGGACACATTAATTGACTGGGAGATTACGTGATTTAACCAGGCTCACAGGATGTTGAGCTGAGTCTGAGACTCCAACTTGGTTACCAAGGTTTAAACACGGCAGCTCTTGCCATTACACCACATCTATGGCTAGCAGTTGGTTCTGTTTTAGGCTAACTGGAGGAACGGGCTGGTTCAAGCTGCCTCCTGACGAGATCCCCGGCACTTATTTGGTTACAAATAAACCACTGGCAATTTTGAATACTTGCATTCAAGATGTGTTCTGTAAAAAGGTCTCTTGTGCTGACTGTAGAATAGTTCCTCCTACTTCACTAACAGCGCAACAATGTTTCTCAGTTCACGTCTTAACCCCTTCCATGCTGATGACGGCCCCCAGCCGTCATGCATTACAGTGGGCTTGTGCTGATGACGGCTGGGGGCAGTCATGAACCCGCCCACTCATTAAAACAGACGCACAGGCGCAGAATCGCGGCCGCGCCCAAGGGGTAAAACTCTCACTATAAATGAACACTTCTCGATAGAGAGAGATAATATGTGATACATTAGGGTGAAAAGCTTCGACATGTTAAAGTGCCTTTAAAGTTAAAAAGTTTTTTGCTTTATCATTTTCTAACTTGTTTGTTGCATGATTTACATGCCAATATTGCCAATAGTCGGCTCGTGCATGTGCTCTTAAAGCCAGAGGCATCTCTTGGCTTTTCCTGTAAATCTTTAGGCTCGTCCAATTCTAATTCGAGCCCATGGAGTGTCATGACAGAGGAGACTTTGGGTAGAGAAGGAATTATAACAATATAAGAACATGAATCGCTTCCTTACCTAAAGGTAAATATGCAGGAGCCTCACCGACCCTGACAGAGCCACCAGAAGCTGATGAACAAGAGTCGATGAACACTGACATTCCACCCAGCCTGAGGGCCAAACGTATTCAGATCTTTTGACTGCCCTGTGCGACGTCACACGACTAGTGATACGTCATGGGGAGGCGGTCTGAAGAAAGGAGATGCAACTTACCAGAGAGGCTCGCACCGCTGCACCCGAGTGACTGTCTGTGACTGCCTGGGCCACTAGGACAGTGCTCTGTGCTGACGTTAGTGGGGGAAGCTCCCAGGCAGCACAGCATGAGCAGTGCCAGAAAACACTAAAACACACAGACAGGCCCAACATAGGCCCAAAAAGCAGTGACCCACCAATTGAGATTTTTCTTGCAAAAATGAGAAAAATATCACTTATTTGTTACAGAAAATAGCCCAATCAGGCAACACCTACAGGGTGCATGTTTCTAAAAACTGAAACGTGCATTGCATCTCTTTACAGCAAATGACCTGGTGTTGCTGATGACACTTGTCATATGCACTGCCTTTAATTCTGTCATTCGGTTCCCAACACATCACAGAGTGGGGTGGGGTTAAACAGGCTTGTCCCCCCCCTCCCATGGTATGACGAGTTGAGAAAGGTAGAACCCTCACTGATTAACACACTGTTTTGGGATCCACAGGCTGCGGCCTGAAGCACTCAAGTCCAGTCAGGCAAAGTGGGAGGTGCACATCACAGTGGCCCTACAGTTGGGCAGGCCACAGAAACCAGGGCATAAATCAGACAAGCCCGGAACACCCTGCGACATGGTACATACACGGTAAGTGCACATGCCTGTCAGTGCTGTTACTGCAGGACCCTCACGCAGAGCGAGGGTCAGAAGCTATACTGATTGCTCAGCTATAATCACTTACTGAAGGTGGGATCCATTGAATTTAACAATTAAAAGAGGCAAAGAATATGGGGGGGTCGCAAACCCCATCCCTTTTAAAGGAAGCTCATACTCCTGGACCTCTCTGCAGCATTTGACACTCTCTCAAACACCAGTCTCATCAGGTGCCTGCATAAGTATGGCATCCATGGACCCGCTCTTCGCTGGATCTGCCAACTAATAGAACACAAGCTGTCATCCTGGCACCTTACTCCTTGGGAGCCCGCAAACTCATCTGGGGAGTGCCTCATGGTTCAATGCTGAGCTTCTCCCTCTTCAACCCATACATGGTCCCTCTGGCCAATCCTCTCACAAGACATTAACATCCTCTAAAGCACTGATAACATTCAACTCATACTGTGCCTCTCGGATAAGACCCCCAGCACAAGAAACAAGTTCACCTTCTGCGTGATTGAAGTCACTAACTGTATGAAAACCAACTGTCTCAATCCCACTCCAACAAGACAAAAGTTGTGATCTTTAGCAAGAACACCTCACCATGGGACTCCAACTGGTGGTCGGCTGAAATCTAGCTTTTGCTTCCTCACCCTGAAAATACTGAGAAAGATCTTCATAATTACTCGCAAGCAACAATAGACAAGCATTGGCATAGCCAATAGGTCTCGCTTTTGGGACCTTATAAGTTTTTAGTTATGCAGCAAAATATCCTTGGTGCAACAACATCAACTGTTGCATGGCTAAACACTTATAAGGTCCCAAAGGCCAGACCTATTGGCTATGCCAATGTTTGTTTGCTTCTGCATTCTGCATCTTCCATACTAAGTCAGTCTCAGGCCCGTCGTGACCAGCAGCCCCTCATAACATTTCTTCTGTTTGGCTGAGACTCTCCTACGGTGACACATTGGCTTGAGCCCTGCTAAGTGAAAGTATTATGTGGGTCAGAATCATATTACATATGGTACTAGTCATGCTAGGAATATTTGCGTTGTAATACATGAAAATTAGCAATAGAGGGAGCGTGGTTACCTGCTTTGAACACAGTTCTGTAGAAAATTATGAAGTAGGAATAACATGACTGTTCGCTTTCTGTGTTTCCACATATGGAATGTTAAATCTCATTTGGGATGCAGTTCGTGGTGCAACTTAATAAGTAAGTGAGACAGTGTAATCTCTATGTTAAGGTGGTTAGATTAGTTTCTGACTACAGGCATTCTGGACTAAGAAAGCAAAAGTAATGAGAAAAGTATGCCACTTATCATTTGTCATAATTTATTACAAGTGAGCAGCGCACAGACCAAAAGCAGACCCCTGCAGCGCTGGGGGCACCCAACCCTTGAGGGTGCACCCATTCAACACAAGGCCAATGTATATCTGTGAGATATGGGTGACTTAGGGGCCCCTTATCATTTTGCATTACGCCACTGGAGTAGCGATGCCTTGGCATATGTAGGCTTCCCACTTTGGGTCTACTCTAAGGCAGTGCTTCCCAAACTTTTTAGAACCACAATCCACTTTTTCGTATGACAAACCTTTGTGACACACCTACCTTTAATGGACGAGGTGGGCGATTTTTTTAGTGCAATTAAAGTGTAGTGTAGTTCCTATATTCCCAATAGGCTCTGCACACTGGAATAATATATCCTATAGGTGTGACGTAGGACTTATGTCTACTAGGTCGCTATCGAATATATTAGACTTTATTGTGAGTGCCAGCTAGCTCAGAGGTCACTAGAAACTTTCTTGAATTCACAAGAAGGGATTAGTTTCTGACAACCGCATAAACATGACAACTTTGTTTCCTCAAGATAAAACTGATCTTCAGAGTCGTGGAAACAATAGATAGATATTTTACTCAGTCATTCGTGCATGCTTCTTTTCACTAGAGGTGCAGAAAAATAGAGAGATGGGCGCTTTCAATAAAAGTATTTATTGAACAGTCTTCTTTTTCATGCAGAAAAAATTAACTGATACAATCGCGATACTGGCTGTAAAGTACAAGGCGTACAGCAAGAAGAGTATTATGAAATAATACTGTAAAAGCATGGAATGGTTTCTAAGCCATAAAATACATACATAAATAAATAAAGACTAAAAAGTACTCCATTGGTGCTTCTAAAATACGCCTACCCCGATGTACCAGACCTAAGTCTAGTACAAGGGAAGAAGTAAGTGTGGTGTAGCATAAGTTTAGTATTCTTTTGCAAGAATCTATCCAAGATTTCTCTTAGGGTCTAATCAACTCCGTACCTTGGTTTAGAATGAAGGAGGTCAGTCTCAGGACTCAATTTCCCAACACCCTGCAAGGGGAGCTTAGAAACACTGGAGCTGGATTTATCGGCAAGAGAAAAGACAGCGTCTCTCTCAGTGTATCTGCTGGAGGGTCGGCTTCCTTCGGCACTTGCTGTAGCGAGATGCGTCGGGCAAGTAGATAGTCGAACTGCTCCAAACCAACGTGTGTTTGCTTGGGCAGGTGTGGGCATATTTATACCTTGAAGGTGCCGAGTTTGACGTAAAGGTGGACATAATAACGTCATCAAAGAGTCTTAGTTCTTTGAAAACCCCATGAGTTCTTGGACAAATCAATATTCAAGCAAGGGGAAGTCCCTAACTGCTGAAGCCGAGTTTTCCAAGAAATCGTTGTGGATTTTCGGAACTGGTGGAAGTAGCCATGCCGTATTTGGACTGCATGAGCTATGTCTAAATATGGTTATGATTTCTTTGCCTATATAAGGACATGGTGATTTATACCTATATAAGGGCATGAATAGGGAAAATTACACTAGGGTTCTAAAATGCTATTTAACACCCACTCCACTTTATTATGTTCGACATTACTCAAATTAAGCACTAAAACATATTTAAAGCATGTGTTTACAATCCCTCCCAAAAATACATAAAAATGCATTTGAAATGGTTGTACATGACAATGGGCATTTCATTTCATTTCATTAACTTTTATTCGATTATCATTTCAATAATCATAAAAAGTACATAATAAAGAAAGAAAAAAGACTTTTAACACATGAATAAAAACACAATATTGAGAACATTTTTTAAATGGGTAAAAAGAAGAAATAAGGTTTTGAAATACTGTTCAATTCTCTTTAACTAGAAATGCTACGACGTATTATTAAGACTTCTTTAAGAAAGGTCGATATGAATTTAGCTTTGTGCATTGATTTTAAAGATTGCAAGTATAGATATGCTGCATGCGTTTGTCTGTGACCGCTAATTCGGAGGATCGGAATAATCCATTTTTTCCTAGATGTTTTATAGTATTTACAAAAGAGGACTACGTGGATCGTGGTTTGTCTAGAGATTCCGTCACAGGGGCAGTTCAATAGCTTTGAAGACCAGTTTTTCGTTTCAGGGAATGTAACTAAACGAAAGAAAATATTAAATCGGAGTCTTGTTAGTAGATACCTTTCATGATTAGACAAAAAATACGTCAAGTAAGGCTGTATGCACTTTCCAGCTTGTTGGGCGCCGATTTTTTCGTTGGATGTTTTGGTAATCTCTGACTGAATCCGTAAATCCCTTAGGTGGTCCAGACACATTGCCTTTAACTGCTTCCTGGAGATATCTTCTGCTGATGGTGGTTCCTCGAAATAGGAATCGCAGCCCAGGTCTTTAAAGAAGTTGGATACGTAGTTTAACCATGGGATTTTACGCCAATTAGCCAAGGCTAGACAGTCAGTAATAAGGGAGCGGGTTAGATGACATTCAGGGTTGCACCATACTCGATGCCACAAGAGAATGGGCTGGCAACGGATGGTGTCAACAATGTGTTCCATGCCAAGCTCCCGATGTGAGGCTAGTGTCGGTGAGCTTTGAGGAAGGGACAGGATGTACTTTACAAAGGAATTTTCAGTGACCTGTAATTGGTCAATACGGCCGTGACCCCAGATGCCAGCTCCATATGTGGCCACGCTATGGCATTTTGCGTAGTAAATGGTCAAAAGTTCTGATGGGGCTGGTTTCCCCAATTTCCGTGAGAAAGATGTTAAAGCTGAAGTAGCTCGACGAAGGTGCAGATTCCTGGCCTCAATTGCCTTCCGCCAATTCAGTGCATCGTCGACCAGGATACCCAGGTATGGGTAGACCTGGGTTTTTACCAATTTGGTATTATCTACCATTATTGGTTTTGTGATTTTGGTCCGAGGGCCGAGGTGCATTGTGAAGGTTTTTTTGATATTTATCTTGAGGCCGAGTGAGTCCATGAATGCTGTGTACTTGTTGGTTTGGGTCTGGAGTTGGTTTAGGGTCCGTGCTAAGATCACTGAGTCATCAGCGTACAACAGCGTGGGTATCGGGCGATGGTTTATTTGTGGGAGATCCTGGCTCCCTTCCAGCATAGCCTGTTCAAGACCATTCGTATAAATATTGAACAGGAAGGGAGCCAGGACGCAGCCCTGTCTAACTCCCTTCGTTATCTGAAATGGACGTGACAGCTCGCCACTGGTACCATACCGAACTCTGCCTTCAGCGTTTGAGTAAAGTTCTCGCAGGAAAGTTATTATCGGGGGGTCCACACCCAGGTCGCTTAATATCTGCCAGAGTTTTGCGTGCTGGACGCAGTCAAATGCCGCACTTAGGTCGACATAGACGAGGAAGATGTTCCCTCCTTTGGCGTGTACATATTTGCCAGCCAATAAGACAAGATTCAAGGCCTGCTCCATGGTCCCAAGCCCCTTCTGGAAACCATATTGCAGATCGGTTAGGATGTTATTCTCCCGGGCCCAAGATTGTAAACGGTCCAGGAGTATCCGACCTGCAATCTTGCCCATTGAGTCCAGAAGGGAAATAGGTCTGTAGCAAGCGGGGTCGTTGCGGTCTCCTTTTTTAAAAATGGGCAAAAGGATGGAAGTAGACCACGAGTGGAGAAGGCCGATCTTGGATACTGCTGACATGACCCGGGTGATTAGCTGTGACCAAAAGTCCACGTCATGGAGGAACAGGTCCATTGGAACACCGTCAGGGCCTGGGGCTTTGCCGGGTTTGGAGGCCCTGATTGCCTTTATGATTTCGTTTAGATGAAAATGGATCTTAATAGGGTAGATGTTGTTACTTGTTAACTGGGCCTCATGTGATGTGATTTCTGTTGCAGGGCCTGGGGCTGTTCCGAAGATTTTGGCGAAGTGGGAAACCCAGTTTTCCTCTGAAATAGCCACGTCAAGATGATCAATGTCTGTGTTGTTGGCCAGGAAGGGCGATCTTATGGTTTGCCAAAATGCAGTACTGTCTTTTCTTTGGGCACTGTCATGTAGGCGGAGCCAGAGATCTCTTTTGATTTGTTTTTTGCGTTCTTTCCTTGCTATGTTGTAGGTCTTCCTCAGATGGGAAATTTCCTTGGGATCCCTGGTAGACTTGTGCAAAGCGTTTTTGAGTGATGAAAGAGCCTTTCGACAAGCGGTGTCGAACCATCTCGCAGTAGGGTGTTGGATCTTATTTTTTATTTTAACAAATAACTCATCCCTAATTGTTTCCTGGATGTTTTGGAAACTGCTGATAATCATCTGCGGTGATGCATTCAAAGACATGCATTTAGATAGCCACTGACCTGTTTTTTCAAAGACCCTCTGTGTCACCTCTTCGGGGTCGATCTTGGCCCATTTTACTGTGTACCCGTTCAGTTTATTCATGGAAAGAGTTTGTTGTTTAAGAGAACTCGATTTTGTAGTATGGGCTCTTTTCCATTTGAGGTTTATTTTTATGCTGAGTGGGTAGTGGTCACTTGTTGGATTTGACCCAGTTTCAAAGTTCACTAAATGCCCTTTAAGTGAGGTTGATGCCATTACGTAATCGATAATTGTACAATGGCCACGCCCGTGGAAGGTGGGATGAAAATCCTGCTGCGGATTAACCAGTTCATTCGCATAGTCCATATCAAAGGAGAATAAAATTTCATTAAGTTTGTTACCACATAGTGAATGGGCGAAGTGGGGTATGGGGTCCCCAAGTTAGTTTTGAAGGCCGCAGTTGCCGTTCTTATAGTTTGGACATAGAGAAAGATTGAAGTCACCACCCCAAATAATGTGGTTTGTGTTCAAGGTATTGACATTTTGGAATTCTGTTAAGATTGATGCAATCTCCTCTAGGTTTGACCAGCTATCCAAGGTACCTAGATTGTTATAATAATTTATGAGTGTATATTTGTTATTTTCTTTGGGTACTGTCAAATGGGTGAATTCAAAGATTTGAAATGTTGGTGACTCCTTTATTAGCTTCATTCTAAGGGCGGGAGTGTTAGCTACGTACGTCGTGAGACCCCCTTTGGGTCTGCCCATATTTCCCTGTACAGCTGTGGTGAAGAAAGTTTTATAGCCCGCAAGGTGGAGTGGAATTGTGGACCACGTTTCTTGCAGGCACAGTATCTGATGTTCTCTAGCTGTTTCAAGCCAAGGCCCTAGTGTTATTTTCGATGGCAAGCCTGCAATGTTCCAATAAGCAATGGAGATGGTCAAATTTGTCAAGACTGCGCGGACCTGAGTTGAAGCTGGCGGGATAGTTGCGGATAGACTAGTCTGTGGTTGACGGAGTTCAATCTGCGGTGAGTTTACAGGAACTATGGGAACTGGAATACGGTGACGTTGCGAGCCAGTGTTATTTCTGCCTATAACTGCGGAGGTATTGTCAATAGCTTTATTGGGGTTACTTATGGAAACAGTGGAAGTTGCCGAAGGGGAGTTTTCAGGGGTGACAATGTTGGGGGAGCGGAAGAAAACGATTGATGTTTCTGGAGCTAAGTTTCCGTTAATACAGAAAACTGGTTCCGGGGAAGCTTGGTGCTGAATGGGATTTGTTTGCTGTGATAGGATAGGGGTGTTTATGCTCCTAGAATCAGCCCTGGATGGTCAATCGACCATATCCAGACAGTCAAAACGGTTTTGCGTTGGAAAACCCTGCCAACCATCGTAAGATTGTGGAGGCCTATCTTGCCAATGTTGGTGCTGCCTTGGCCATTCTCTCGGCGGGTTTCTGCCTCCCTGATCAAAGGTGTACTCCGGCTGAAACCAAGGCTCTCTTGGAGGATGGCGCCAAGACTCCCTAGGTGTCTGGTGCCAGTTCCAAGGTGGAGTATAGCGCTGTTGCCGCGCAGGAGGGTAAAAAAAAGAGAGGTGACGAGCGTCAATTCCCCCCTTTTTTTCCAGTGCGGGCCAGGCACAAATATGATCCACTACGGAGGGGTCTCTGCAAGTTACTATTATGCAGTCTCCGCGGGTCGTTTTTGGTGTTTTGCCTACCCATACTACTCTGCGGGCTGTGGATATCCCTCCCGAGTGGTGGGGTTCTAGAGGCCTATTGATGCTTAACCACTGCATGACCTTGTTTTTAAGAGACCATGCAGTTTCAGGTGTATCGTCGGTTAGCTCTGGTACACCGATGAGTACTAACGTGTATGGAGTGGCTTCTGGGGGCAGGTGGGCAGCTCGCCTATTGGCTGGTGTTTTGTTAAGCTTATTTTTAGGAGAAGGCTGGGGGACCGCTGACTTTGGCTGAGGAGGTGCTGATTTTTTTGTTGAGTGAGGTTTGCAAGGTTTACTGGTCGCTGGTCCTGGGGTGTCTTGATTTGTCGAGCCTGCGCTAGACGATGGCTGTTCTAGTGCCACTATAGTTTTGCTTTGATTTGGTTGGAGCTCTACAGACTGTAAGTTATGGCTTGTGGTACTTTGTGTTTCTTTGAAAACCCCATGAGTTCTTGGACAAATCAATATTCAAGCAAGGGGAAGTCCCTAACTGCTGAAGCCGAGTTTTCCAAGAAATCGTTGTGGATTTTCGGAACTGGTGGAAGTAGCCATGCCGTATTTGGACTGCATGAGCTATGTCTAAATATGGTTATGATTTCTTTGCCTATATAAGGACATGGTGATTTATACCTATATAAGGGCATGAATAGGGAAAATTACACTAGGGTTCTAAAATGCTATTTAACACCCACTCCACTTTATTATGTTCGACATTACTCAAATTAAGCACTAAAACATATTTAAAGCATGTGTTTACAATCCCTCCCAAAAATACATAAAAATGCATTTGAAATGGTTGTACATGACAATGGGCATTAATACTGTACGCATATAAAAGCAATGATTTCATTGTAAGCATATAATATGACATTGGCAATGCTAACTGAATGAATCATAAAAATTACATTTATGAAATGGCTCTAAATACAGAAGAAAAAAGGTCGAGACCATCCCATAGCAGAATATGAAGCTGTTTTAGGTTTTAGGATAAGGTCAATATTGTTTCTAGGAAGTACTCAAAGAATTCTTGTTCTCTAAGAATAGTTCTACTTTAAGCATATTACTTTGTGCCAAAGTTTAGTTTTTGGCAAAAGTCAAATCAAATCGTAGAAAAATAGAATTTCCAAAGTTAGAAGTTTTTGTTTTGAAAAACGAAGGTCAAATTCAAAGTTGATAGAACGCTGTGTGCTAATTTCAAAAGTAATTCTCAGTGTCAGGAGAAAACATTAAATCTTCTAAGCTGGCAAAGAAATCATCTACCACAGTAGGTGAAAGTTGAACCACCTCCTTAAGTAGATCAATTGTACACAGATGAGAAGCATCGCCGTCAGCGTCAGTCGCATTAGCAATGTTCGCAGTAGATGGTACGTGTGTGCCTCTTGATACACGTATCTCACCCTCAGCTGGAATTGCAGATGAGACCTCAATGAATGCCGTCGTCAGGATTGGTAGCCGCTGGGGACAACACAATGCATGAGCCTTTACCGAACCAAGCAAATCGTCAACATCCTTTGGCCACGCTGATGGAAGTGTCAGACAAATATCCAACAGGCATTCCTCTCCACAAAGCAGGCATCGTAGAACAGGTAAGATGCAATCTTGCCAGATTGGTCTAAATGATAGGAACCACGTGGTATTCAGATCTCTCAAACGAGCCAAGCCAAGAATCTGTGTTATGCGCTCACGATAGTGCATTGCCAGAAGAGTGTTCTCCATGGTGATCTGGGTATCACTGGTGACTGGACTTGCCATAACGGAGCAGGAGGAATAAAAATAGTATCCCTGCTATGAGTCCCAAAACGAGAGGCAGGCACGAAGTTTGAAAAAATGCCTAGGACTGCTTCAAAGGGTGCTAACAGACCCGAAAAAATCGTCTTGAACACATGTACAATACCACTGGTATCAGACATGTTTAAGATACGACCTAACATTTCTGCAAAATGTATGGGGCAGTTTGTTGATAATAAGGTATGTATCTCCGCAGAGGACCTTGCAACTTGCAGATCATACGTCTCTCTGGACGAAGTCATTGGCACAGTTTATTGTAAAAGAATGGCTTTTATTCTGCTTAAAGTATCAATTTGTATAGAAGAGATGTTCAGTGAAGGCCATAGTGGCGACTCCCCTTCTGTCTTAGTTTTTGGAAACAATACTTGCGTACAGCAAGTGACCCTGGCTGACACACTAACTAGATATGCTACTCCTGGCATCATTCCACAACAGCTGTGATCATTCAACATTATGTAGCTCCCATTGGAAAGCTGCCTAAAAATTGGATCTATCACTGCTGCCGGGGAACCCTGCAGGTGGCATGATAAGTTGGTTGAAGAACCATCGCAGGCTCCATGTGAGTTAATACCCTGACACAGAAGTGTACCACTCAATGGGGTTTTTGCAATTTTTATCACTAAGAAATAACTTATTTTCCCCACTCCAACATTTTTGTGTGTATGTTAAATCCCAGGTCGATTTTATGTATTCTTTACCCAACCTTTCATACAGACCTGCTGGTATGTGTTTTAAGCAATACTGAAAATGGAAAATTGTCACTGGTATTGTGATGGTGCCATGTATTATCCATTCAACGGCTGGTTTGTCAGAAACGGTAAAGGTAATCTCACCAGTTTTTCTATGCTCAGCACCGTATAGTCTGCCCCCCTCTGTGCCAAAGAGATTTTTTTATCTGTAAGGTTAAATCCAGTAAACAATGACGTGCTTTTGATTAGCCGCCAAGGCACATAGCCTGAACGAAGGTTTTGTAACGTCCAGCCTAGCAGGATTATAGAACGCAATTGAGACTGTCCATGTTGTAACATGCGCAAGTCTTGTTTCATTATGTCTATGGCAGAGAATACAATGCTGTCCAAAGAATAAATTCTGGATGACAGAGTAGTTAACCCATTGTCAACTACAGAGAGAGCTTTCTCTAAATTAATACGATCAATTTCTCGTATTCGTTCTGCAGTTTCCATCTGTGTGACTTTCCATGCTTCATTATAAGCAGCTTAAATACCGGTGTATATGAAACGTTTATGATGTTGTTTGCGAGGTCCTAGTAAGAATTCTCTCAAATCAATGCCATCTTTAAGTAAAGTTAAGTGTTGTTTTATATCTGGGAGTGCGGATTTTTGTAGCCACTCAAGGCACAGTTTTCCTACACTGTAAGTTGTTATTATCCCTGGATGTTGTCTCTGGATATATCTTGGATCTGGCCTAGTTACTGTAAACCCTTGTGTCTTGATCAGTAATCTATCTTGACAGTTATTCGTGTCTGTGGGCCAGATTAACCATTTTTTCCAATCAGGATTAGTTCTGTTTTGTTGTAAAATATAATTTACGCCTACCTCCTCATCTGTAGTTCTATTACTATCAGGTGTGGGCTTAGGTATGGACGGTTTGTTTAATTCTTTTATCTTAGCCAGGCCAAGACAAGATGTCTGTTGAACAGTTTCATTTAAGAACATTATTTGTTCTGGGATTATGCAGGCTGTAAATAAGGCTTCTAAACCTTGCACCTACCAGTCTTTTATGCCCCAGACAGTTTTTGTCTCAATGTTGTCTTTCCAAAAGTCAAAACCTAATGTGGACATTCAAGCATAAAAGGCTGCAGAATAAATTTGCTTAGTATTAGTCAACATACTTTTCATGCCTGTCTTAATAACATTTTTAAAGTAAAATGTTTCTGGATTTGTGACATTAAAGCCTGAGAAGTATGGACATTTTTCGTAAAATGTTTTAGAGCTACCCTTTGGTGGCGTTGGACAATGTTCCCATTGATTATAAGTTAAAACATTTCTAGTGTTTGCAGATTTGTGCAAATAATGGTGACCATAATGGTTAAAACAATACATTTGTTCATAATATGATGAACCTTCTAAGTATTCAATTTTTGCTGACATTTCTAAGTCTGGCATCATGTTATTAACAGTCTCAAAGTCCCAATCATCAGAAAATGTACTGGGTGAAACAAAATCACTCAAGGAAACCTTAAATTGGTGTGGAATCTTCAGCAGCTCGACAGGACCATAAATGTAATAATCAGTTCTGTCCCTTGCTATACCACCAGGTAGAGGAAATGCTGTGGGGCATATTATCAAGGGGGTTTATCTCCGCTTTTTTGGCTTTAAAAGCCAAGAAAGCGGAGATAAAATTATCTCCCTATTACCTAGCTGTCGCTATCACTAGTTAGCGACAGCTTGTAGGAGATAGCGACCATCTTGGGCCCCACTTTGCATGTCAGTGATATTTATCACTAATGACATGCAAAGTGGGCGTGCCAAGATGTTAGCGACTGGAAACAGTCCCTAACATCGCTATCTCCTATTACCAACTTTTGGAGATATTCGCGCTAAGCGTGAATATCTCCAAAAGCTAACACCTGCCCTGAGCAGTTCTTAGCCATGTTATCCAATGGGAGGTGGATAACATGGCTAAGAGCATTACCTCGCTAATGCATGAATATCGCTGACTTTTCAGCGATATTCATGCATTGCGGCCGATTTTTATCGCATTTGCGATAAACCTTGGTAATACCAAAAATCGCCGCAGCTATTGCTTGGTAATATGCCCCTGTGTTTTTTAATGACAGGTCTCTTTGTTCACAATGAGATGATTCTTTGTGGCTTCAGGAGCAAGTTGATGTTCTTACTTGCTGTACCCATTTTACTATATTTTCCATCTATCAGCTTTCCCAAACTTAAAACAAGAATGAGCCAAAGTAGTAGAAAAATTACACCTAACACAATCCAAAATTCAACCCATGGTGAAACCAGATATGTATTTGCATGCTGGTGAAAAAGTTCTGTTACTTGTTCCTTGAAAGTTTTATTTGCTGGCATTGTTTCTGGCTCACTGGGATCCTCTGAAAAGGTATCAAAGTTCATAAAATAGCCGGAGGCAGTTCTGTCAATTGTTGGTATTGCATCCGGATTATTTGAAATCGCTGGAGCTGCTTGTTCCTTTGACATATTAGTATAGCCAGATGCTATATCATTGTAGACAGGAGTTTCTTGACGAACTGTTATTTGGGTCTCAAGAGGCACAAGTTCCATGGCTTTGTTGCATAGTCCTTCTTTTTTCACTGCAGATTCTTCAAAGGTGATTAGTCTTTCAGTTAGAATCTCTCGGATTGTAGCAAGATTTGGTCGTCAGCTACACCTTTAGAGTCCACTGGGCCTACTACGTATTATCGGCCATATGGTGTGGTTTTACCAGGTCAATTGATATGAACCGGTTCTCCTTTCTTCCAGCAAGGGGCGGCAGTAACACTGTTCTTGATCCGTGGACTGCTAGTACAGGTACTGGTTTTCTGTAAAAAAGGCCCAAATTCCTTCTTATCCGCTTTTTTCTCTCTGCCAAGATCCACAATCTTTGGAATCCAGACAGGTCTTGCTGGGACAGGTGGTTTTTCTTCAGTGGTCGTTGGCTTCTGTATGGTGTTGTTTAGACTTCTTCTTGTTTCATTTAAGTCCTGCAAAACAGCCAAACGGTCTTTGATATCAAAGCGTTTTTGTTCTACCACTGAAGTATGACGATCGAGGTCTTCGACCATCATTCTAGTACCAAAAAGGATTTCATATGGAGTGATTCCACCCAGAGAATTTCTTGGAAGATTGTTAAGACTATGTTGAAAACTTATTAGATGTTTGACCCACCTGTCACCCGAGCCTAATACCCTAGCTGTTATAGATTGCTTTATGTCACGGTTTTTCTTTCCACAACTGAATTTCCCTCAGGGTGGAATGGACTAGAGTCCTGCAATGCAACACACAAGCTGGCCATGGCCTCCTTGTAAGCTCGAAAGCAAAACGCAGGACCCTGGTAAGAATGTAGCATGCCAATTGCGTATGTGCCGATAAAGACTCACAAATCTTTTATAACAGTTCGGGTGTCTACTGCGACCATTATATATTTATAGTTGCCATCCATTTGTAAGGGACCACAGTGGTCCAGGTAAACACATGCTAATGGTTTATCTGAAATGAGAAGGGGCGTCTGTGCCGGGCGTTTCACTGTTGAAACTTTCATTATCTGGCAGATTTCACATTCCAAAACATAGTTTTGGGTCTGTTTCCTCATGCGCGGCCACCAGTATCTTTGCTTTAATAATGACACTGTGGCGGAAACACCTGCGTGTGCAGAGGCTAGCCCTTCATGTGCTGCTAAGATCAGTCCTAATCTGTGTTCCATGTTTGGAATTACCCTATACCCCACTCCAGGGATTCGAGCAAAAGGAACATCATTTGCATCAGTTATATACGAGTACTTGAGTGGAAAGCTTTACGGTAACGTTTTACCGCTGTCTTTATTGGAAGCGGCGACAGCCTGCATTATTTCGTCTATTTTTGTTTTTGAACGAGTGATTGCAGCTACGGAATCCGTTTGCACAGCTGCCTTCGCGGCTTCATCAGCCAATGAATTCCCTGCAACGTGAATGACATCACGTTGATGACTCAGTGTATGGATCACAGGAGTCTTTCGTAGTTCTTTCTGTAATAGAACTACTTGTTCTCAAAGCAATTTATGCTTGATTGTGCCACCTTTTGCATCTTGGAAACCGTTTTTAACCCAGTTCTGCAAGTATTCATTGTAATATTGGACGCAGTAATACGAATCGCACACTATGAGCGTGGGGAATTCGCGATCTGTATTTTCAAGCACCATCTTGAAAGCCTGTAGTTCAGCTCACTGAGCTGTACAATCTTTGAAAGATTGAGTTTTTGTGACTATAGGTCTGAATTTACCAACGCGCCAGCGACCTTTAACATCCGCACATGCAGCACTATCAGCTTGTTTTCCGCCAATTGTGGGCTGTGCTGATCCGTCTGTATAAATTATACATCCGTAATGTTCTAGAGGCAGAATCTCAGTGGGCAGAGGACATTCTTGTTCGTATTGTAGAAATTCTTGAGTTTTCAAGTAGGGGTCAAAAACGTATTCAACGTCTGTTGCAGCAAGAGAATTAACCCATTGTATACATCTTGGATGTTAAGCTTTTGCATTTGGAATGCTCGCTTTTGTCACTGCCTCTAAGGCAGTTACAGGAGTAACAACCTTTATGCGTTTTCCCTGCGCGAGAGCTCTCTCTTTTGCTACTGCATTTTGAACCGCTGTCAGAATTTCTTCTGTTGAAATGAATTTCATTTCAACTTGTGTGTACAAGTGTGATTAGTAAGCTATTGGTACCTTTTCATTTTCATTAAAGGTTAGGTATGTGAATCCGCATCTCCCTGGGATGATTCGGATCAAATGTGAACTGAACGCAACATTTCTGTGTGTTTTTGAGTCCAATTAGTAGATTTGAAATCAGGTTTGATTAATTTGTAGAGAGGTTTAACCCTTTCTGCGTAGTTCAGAATGTAAGTTCTTCCGAAATTCAGGAATCCTAGAACTGACTATGATTTTCAGTGTTTTTGGAGGTTGTAGCAGCACACATTTCTCTTAAAAGTTTGTGCCAGGCTTTTGCCTTCACTTGAAAGTTTGTGTCCTCAGAATGAGTTGTTGAGGTGGGCAATCCTTGATTTTTTTTAATTGAATTTGTACCCTTCAGAGGAGAAGCCAAGTATTATGGTGTTCACCCTGTTCAAGTGCCTGTGCAAATCATATTCTGTAAGATAGATGTCATCGACATACAATAATGCCTCATCATCATACGTTTGTAGTAACTCTATTACCCTGGACTATTCTTGAATCCCTGGGGGAGACGACAGAAGTGACCCTGTGTCCCCATAATTGAGAAAGCGGTCAAGTGCCTGCTTTCAGGTGCGATATTTTGACAGAAGAAACCGTTTGAAATATCTAAGGGGTTTTATATTTTTTGCGCACAATGTTGTTCATCAGTGCTGCACTGTGTGCATTTTGTACTGCAAAAGTTTTGCAACAAGAATTTAAATGTCTGTAGTCCAAAACTAGACGATATGAATTGTCTGGTTTGGAGATAGGAAACAAAGGATTGTTCATGGACGAGGAGCATGCTTCAATCACCCCTTGGTATTCAAGTTGATCTAGGATCTCCCTGACCTGTTTTTTAGCTCCTTGCTTCACTGGATACTGCCTCTGAGCAGTAGGTTGATTTTTTACCTGGCTCTTATGGTGAGGAGAGTCCTTATCCCATCCCACATGATTTTGATATAATGCTGGAGCCTGGGCTACAGCCCATTTTCTGGCATGAGTTTATTTTTTATGAATAGGAATATGATTGGAGAAGGCTGGCATACGGATCTCTTCGCCATGTGGGCCCTCCCTGACTAATTCAGGTGGCCAGAATTTTTCAGTCAGAAGGATGTCATAACCCTTAGATCATTTTTTTCCCAAAAGAGTGCTTTTATTTTTCTAGTTATGTCCCCCTCTATCCGGAGTGTTACTTCATATAACTTATGGGGTACACTAATCCTGGTATTGGCAGTTTCAACTTGAATGTATTCATTCAGGTCCACTGTCTTCAGATGATCCTTCAGGATCTTGCGAGCTATGGTAACTTCTGCTGCACTGTCCAGCATTGTCTGGGCCCACTCCCCGTTCTTGATGTGTCCTCAAGATCCTCGGCATGTCTGATTTTTAGACTTGCTACCTTCTTCTTTGTGAATTGAGTTTTCTTATTTTTTGGAACGTTTTGATCGCCTTTGGACTTCACACGTTCTTCTTTGTTTTCTGATCATCCTCTTCTTTTGGATTTCTGCGAGGAAGTCTGAAAGGTACGAGAGGAACGTGTATTAGTATCTTGATATCTATTAGGTTTTCTCAAATTATCCCTATTTCTGAGATTATATCTCTTTTCAGAGTGCTCCTTTTGAGGAGACTTACCTCTGGATTGAGAACGCTTCTCTTTAGGAAGTGTCTGTTTAGTATTTTCCCACTTCTTTTTAGGAGTAGTGAGTGTGTTTTTGATAAAAACATTTTCAGGATTTTCTGTCAGTTCGTGCTTTACTGGTTTCCCTCCGAAACTATCTCTACCTAGTTCTTCATAGGATTTTTCAATTATTCTGGCCAGTTCATATGGTTTCTCAGTTACATCAAGTTCTTTTAGTTTTTGGCGGCTTGCCACAGATGCTGCTTCACCTTTGATATTAGCTAATATTATAGCTGAGACCTGTTTGAAATCCTTCAGTAACTTCATACCGAGATTTAAAGCAGGCTCTTTCCCGTATTCATTTTGAATCTGTTTCAGGGTGTCAGGGATCACCGCCATAGACGGTACACCATGAGTTTTTGTGTAGATTGTAGGAAAGACTGTACCCCAAGTGTCACTGTCCTCCAGGTGTGGTGTGATCCCCATTGGTAAACAGATTGTTAGAATCCTGTGTTTCTCATGGGGTGTACTATTGGGAATTACTGCCTCAATCTGACTGATTTTTTGAGCTAACCAGAATGGAATTTGTTCCCTTGTTTTGGGTAATTTACCAATGACTGATTGTATAGTCTGTGGTGTAATTGTGTTTGTGTTCCCTTGATGAAGGGTTTGCTGTGGAATTCTTATAGCAGGTTGGACTGTTAGAGTCCGCATGACATATTGTACCAATTGTCTATGTATTTTAATTAATTGTTTTAGCTGAGCTAACAGTTCTACATCTGACATTCTTTCAATGTCAGGATGTGGTGTATAGCTGGCTAGTACCGGCCATGTTGCTCTTGGTCTACCTAGTAGACCGAGCCTGGTATTGTGACTTTGATGTTGTAGGGCGCCTTTAAACCAGAGCTGATGCTCTTGATAAGTTAGTGGAATTTCAATGTCCTCAAAAGGAACGTATTCCGCTGGAGGTTCCTCTATCTCGTAGAAGTGGAACGCATATGTTGTTGGATTTGCTTCAGAGAAGATAATCCATTAATAGAATACCTCTGTCTGCCGATATTCATGTGCCTCTATGACAAATATAACCCTTCCACCTCTTGGTGATTAGCCATTTTCTATAAGCTTTATAGCTATTGTTTTCCTTAGGTTTCCGGGATGATTATAGCATCCGGGTCATTTTGTTGGAAACCTGTAACGTCTAAACCCGGTCGGTTTGCAGACGGTGCAGTTCCACTGGCCCCTGATTATCCTCGTCGGCCATTTTGTTGAAAATTTTGCAGAGCAAGTTTCAAGGAGACAAAGATAAGGTGCACAATATTTTTAGAACAGTGTTTCCTTCAACGTTGAATCAAACCAAAAACTAATACATAGGATTTTTCGTCCTACTCAGTTATGGCGGATATTTTATCCTTTAACCCACTCCAGGCGTCTATTAGAGTATTTTATGGGAAAAAGGGGTCTCTGTGAAAAGCACGACTGAGTTACTCTAGTATCTAGCATTAAATTAGTGCCTTACCAAACGTTGGGCGCCATGTAGTGTAGTTCCTATATTCCCAATAGGCTCTGCGCATTGGAATAATATATCCTATGGATGTGACGTAGGACTTATGTCTACTAGGGCTCTATTGAATATATTTGACTCAATTGTGAGTGCCAGCTAGCTCAGAGGTCACTAGAAACGTTCTCGAATTCACAAGAAGGGATTAGTTTCTGACAACCGCATAAACATGACAACTTTGTTTCCTCAAGATAAAACTGATCTTCAGAGTTGTGGAAACAATAGATAGATATTGTACTAAGTCATTCGTGCATGCTTCATTTCACCAGAGTTGCAGAGAAATAGAGAGACGAGCTTTTTCAATAAAAGTATTTATTGAACAGTCTTCTTTCTCATGCAGAAGAAATGAACTGCTTCAATCGCGATACTGGCTGTAAAGTATAAGGCATACAGTAAGAAGAGTATTATGAAATAATACTGTAAAAGCATGGTATGGTTTCTAAGCCATAAAATACATACATAAATAAAGACTAAAAAGTACTCAACTGGTGCTTCTAAAATACGCCTACCCCGATGTACCTAAACTAAGTCTAGTATGAGGGAAGATGTAGGTGTGGTGTAGCATAAGTTTAGAATTCTTTTGCCAAGAACTATCCAATATTTCTCTTAGGGTCTAATCAGCTCCGTACCTTGATTTAGAATGAAGGAGGTCAGTCTCAGGACTCAATTTCCCAACACCCCGCAAGGGGAGCTTGGAAACACTGGAGCTGGATTTCTCGACAAGAGAAAAGACAGCGTCTCTCTCAGTGCGTCTGCTTGAGGGTCGGCTTCCTTCAGCACTTGCTGTAGCGAGATGCGTTGGGCAAGTAGATAGTCAAACTGGTCCAAACCACTATGTGTTTGTTGGGCAAGTGTGGGCATATTTATACCTTGAAGGTGCAGAGTTTGACGTAAAGGTGGACATAATAACATCATCAAAGAGTCTTAGTTCTTTGAAAACTCCATGAGTTCTTGGACAAATCAATATTCAAACAAGGGGAAGTCCCTAACTGCTGAAGCCGAGTTTTCCAAGAAATGGCTGTGGATTTTTGGAACTAGTAGAAGTAGCCATGCCGTATTTGGACTGCATGAGCTATGTCTGAATATGGTTATGATTTCTATGCCTATATAAGGACATGGTGATTTATACCTATATAAGGGCATGAATCAGTAAAATTACACTAGGGTCCTAAAATGCTATACAACAAAAGCATTGTGTGGTAGCGCATTCTCATTTACAGACAGCACATTTTCCATGGAACTGTTGTCTACATTTGTACAAACATACAGTTTTACTAATAAAACCATATTTCTTGCAAAGAATAAAGTGTTGAAATCTGTTTTCAGTGAATATGTTTTGTGCATCACAAAGTAAAGTGTTTTTATTTGTTCTGATCTTATTAAAACCTTTGTTTCCAGCACACTTCAGAATTGCAAAGATATGTGCTCATTTTGGCTTTCCCAACTGCGAAATGTGTACAGTTCGTTTAAAGTTATTTACATTTTGTTGTGTGCTACGGAAAATGTACATCCTGCAGCCTTTAATTTCACACTTCATGTACCCCAGCAAGGCTATCACATAATTCACTTGACTTTTCTTCCTCTGACTGCAAAGTGATAGGAATTTGTAAATACCAGTCCGAAGTTACAAATAAATAAATAAATAAATAATTACGCTGGAATTTATCAGAAGACATAGCCCCACATTTGACCTCTGTCTTTGAAGCACAGCACATGAGACAACATAAATTCATAATTTAAAGTATATATTTATTTTTATTTATTGCTTGGACTTTTTGTGACTCACTAAAAATCGGCTTCCGGTCCACCAGTGGGTCACTTTTAGAAATGGGATCTCTGGTTGGCTAAGGCTTGTGCCAAAGTCAGGCAGAGACCACCACACTAGTCAGGGCAAGGGAGTTACATGTCAAAGATAACCCTGCTCACCCCCTTGGTAGCTTGGCACGAGCAGTCAGGCTTATCCCGGAGGCAATGTGTAAAGCATTTGCACTCACACACAACAGCAACAATATCCCAGGCATACTACGAAATGAACTTCACACAAGGTTATATCAAAAATAAATTTTGTATTCTCAAAACACATTAAAATAGTAAACACATACTGTACACTGCGCCAACTGGCACGGGCAATATTCACAAGGGAATATTTACACATGACAGGGCCACGTGGGCCATTGTCAGGATCAGCACTTATCAGAAACTGGTAAAAGTAAAATAGATCATAAACGAACAACCAGTAACCACTGGTAATCACTGTACACCACGTCAACCTGTAACGTAAACTACATTATGCACAGTCACATCCGGCGCAAATTAAATTTGTGCCAACCTCACCAGCATAAACACATTATGCAATCTCCTCACTAGTCTAAACACATTAGACCCTACCTCCTAAGTATAACTCACATTAGGGGCGTACCTCACACAGTGAAACATAATCTCACTAGCATAACCACATGAAATGCAAAGCAACCTCATAATCATAAACCATATTTAGAGGTATAAAACAGGGTGCGTAAAACATACTAAATGCATTACATTTCTTTGCACCACGTCGCATGAGCATATCAATCACATTAGGGCCTTGCGCCCTATACATCTACCAGTCCCCCTGGCCAACTGGCCAGCTCCAAAGGGGCTCAAATGCCCTTTGTCCAGAATGTCAGGGTGCGCTGCCTAGACAGCGACAGTCATAGGGTGCGCCATCTGCGCAAACCTAAACATTGCAGCTGGCCGCTACTTGCTGGGCAGCTGAGAACAATAACATGGGGGCCTAATTGATGCAGCTGGCACTAATTGCTGTGCAGCTGGGGAAGGCCTGGCAGCTCTGTGCCACTTCTGTCCCCTCAGGGACTCGCACACAAATTGCGCCTAAACGGTGCAGCTGCCCACTACTTGGTGGGCAGCTGTAGATAGTAAAAATGCGGCATGGGCTCTCACTGGCCCTTAGAATAACTGCGCCAAAGGTTGGAGCCACCTGGGCTCTAGAACAACTAATGCGGCCAGTGGAGCCATCTGGCTCTGAAAATAATCTTCCCCCGTGGAGCACACGTATCCATAGATACTTAGCCAAATGCTGGAGCCCTCAGGCTCGGGGAACAACTGGGGGGCCTGGAACTGCCCCATGGCCACTCTGGCCCTTTAAGTAATGACTGCCCAATCGTTGAAGCCATCTGGCTTTAAAAATAATCTTATGCCCCCTCAGGAAATGGACACCAAATGCTGCAGCTGACCCCCTGCAACAGCGGGGCAGCTGGAGAAAAATGCCCACCATTGGTGGCACGGGCCCATGGGGGGCCCTCTAAACAATGTACCTACGTTGGAGCGGCCCACTGAGCACACGGGCCAATATGACTCTGTCCCCCACCGGCACAACCACCACGGAGAGGCCCACACTTACCGGGCTCTCCAGGCGCAGGCAGCAGTCTTCGCTCAGCAGGGACAGCGGGCGGGGCTCTCTCACTCCTGAGAGACTCGCGGGGATTCCCTTCACCCAGGAACTCCTTTAGATGCTGCAGGGCTCCCTCCGCTCATGGGAGCCCTGCTGAGCCGCCATCCTCTTTTCCTCCCTGCTCGGGAGACCCACGCGGCGGGGCTTCCCCCAGGCAGGGAGGAAGCGGAAGGGACGCACTCCAGGCCTCGCCCACAGTCAGGGAGGCGCAGGTCGGACTTCCGGTTTTGGCGGCATTCTCCTTCTCGGGCCGCGGCGGTGAAATGCGGGGTGGGCACCCGCTTTAGAGATAAAGTAAAGAAGTGGCCATAATCGGGGTGGTCATACCAAAATTAAATATAAAAAAATAAGTGGACACAATGCAGGGTGGGCACCTGCTCTCAAAATACAGGCAAATCAGCGGGGTGGGTATCCGCTCGATCACGGCAGTGGAGCGCTACGGAGCGGTCATGCTCCTCTTCTTGGCCCAAATAAAAATAACGCGCTCCCAGGGCACTAGGGCTGCAACAAGCCTTTGCAAAAGCAACAATGGAGAGCAAACGGTCCCAGTAGTCCTGGGGGCAACAGGGGGGCAATGTAGGGCACAGGGGCCAGCACACAGGGCCCTCCAGCAAGGAGGCAGCCCCCATTGTGGTCCCTCCTGGGCCCCACCAGCAGCAAGCCCCCCTCTGTCAAGATTCAAAAGGATAACCAAAACATGGGATCACAGCCCCTTCTTTTATACACCTAAATCCTTTGTATAAAAGGTGCAGGCAATGGGAGAACCCGCTACAACTGGTTCAGGGGAACTCCTGAGCACTTCGTTTTGCTCAGCGCCTCTCTCCCTTTCACAGGACAGGCTAGGGACATCAGACGCACCCCGGGGGGTGGAGCCAGCATTGTGGAGGGAAGGCACAGCCCAATTCAGGTCCCAGGTGCAACTCCTCCCTCCCATCTACATGCAGATCTCCCTATTCACCACCGGGCACACCCATCCTGGCTCCTGGAGTCGAGCACACCAGCTAGCCCCTGTCAATCACAAGCCAGACATACAATTCACATCAGGCAGGCAGACAATGCACACAGAAATGCCAACTTCTAAAAGTGGTGCTTCTCCACTAGACACAATAAATCTGCGCACACCGTTGCGCAGCATTTAATCTCACAAGTTTGCACATATCAAACTCACCTCTGCACTCCTCTCACATCAGGAAGTACCAGGGACACACATATCCCCCATGCATTCCTATGGGAGGGCAGGTCAGTCTCACCACACATACACAGAGAGTGCACGCACTTTACACTGGACCACAGTGAAAAAGTGCGCAGAGGCCTAAAATCACCAACACCAGGTTACAGAAACAGGCTAGGAGAACGCAAAAGGTTTTGAGGTGAACCTGCCAAAAGGGCCAAGTCCAACAGTCACGACCAGCAGTTTAGGAAAGACTGGTCTTCCTCAATCTCCCCTTCACCTAAAGGAAGCTCACATACCGGGTTGAACTATTGAGTAATCACACCTCGGTGCACACATATATTCAAATTGCGAACCCTGACAACCAAATTCCAAGAACCCCCATTCAAACTAATCCTAATAGCATCTTTGGATTCACAGTTAAAGAACCTTTAAATGCGCTCTTAGGCTCTCTTAAATCTATAAGACTTGTAGATGTTTGTTGGAAAAAACTGACTGAAATGAAGAAGGAACAATATTGAAATGCTCACCTAACATAAACAACCTCGGATGCCACTTCCATTAGATCTCCGTCCACGTTCCAAGGGAATACTGCTTCTGAGGAAAGTGCATGTAAATCCTTGTTTCCTCCTTGATAATCTCTGCCGTGAACACCCTGTGTGCTTGGACACAACTTTACTTCCTGAGCAGAGTAGGTTTCCACAAAAGAAAAAAGAAAACTGAAAAGAAGACAGAATTGTGATCAAATGACTCCCAAACACGACAGGGACTAAATATCAGCGAACTCATTTTGAAATAGTTTCTACTCAACTTCCAACAGCATTTTAACAGCAGGGCACACCTATCTACAGTCTACAATAAACCCGCTGTACTTCCCTTTCAGCAGACAAGTGAGACAGCTTCAGATAATAAAATAACACAGTAAAAGGAGGTTGAAAAAGACAGGAATGGGAGGCGGAAACATGAAAAGATGACTAGCGACTGCTGAGGCATGTTCCCATGGATTGAAAATGCCAATGTGTGTGCCGCTAATGTTTGGTGTCACCACAATCACCAGGCTCCTACCTCACTGAAGTGCCAGCCCTGAAAGGTGCATCATACGATGCCATGTTTCCTGCAGCGTCCTCACGGTGGCTTTCATTAACTACAGAGGAGCCCTTTGAGGCAGAGTAAACATGCAGCCCTATAAAATGTAGCTCTCCTTCTGACAAACGCTATCACTGCAAAAACAAGCACGCAGCATGGGAGGGGAGCAAGGAGGGGGGCTGCACTTCCCTTGTGGGAGTGAGCTTTCATCTGGTAAAGCTCGCTCCCTCTAGGGAATCGCCAAACGTGCACACAATGCCATTCAAAGCAATGCAATGCGTGCACGTTTTTGGCAGCAAAACGAAATCGATTGAAAAAGGTATTTTTTCCTACGCACCGCGCTGCGTAGGCGAGACCTAATAAACTGTCTCTCATGCCTCAGTCACCAGCAAGTCGGAATACGGGAACACCCTCTATGCCGGGATCACCAAGCAACTTACTAGAAGACTACAAACCATCCAGAACACAGCAGCCAGGATCATCCTTAACCTCCCACACAGAACTCAAGCTCCACTGGCTCTTGATACACAAACGTGTTCATATCAAACTTCTCGCTCACACCTCCAGGGCACTACACAACTTAGGCCGCACCTATCGGAACAGTTGTATCTCCTTCCAGCAACTATCCTGACATCTTTGCTCCGCAGGACTCCTATTCGCACACCTCTCATGAATACACGGAACCAGATCAGGCAGACATGCTTTCTCTTACATCACTCCTAAAGTGTGGGATGACCTCTAACTCTACCTCAGAACCTCCTCCTCTCTTCTTCAATTCCAAAAGAAGCTGAAGACTCAGCTTTTCAATTAACCAACCTATCATAAGCAGGGCGGGGCACACACACCTGCTTCAAAGCTAGGAACCCTCACAGGCGATAGTGAGCTTTGCAATACAGATAACATTACATGAAAAATGACCTTGAGTCCCCAGAAAATGAGTGCAGGTCCCCGCCACCTCCAACTACCAGCACAATCTCAGAATTGTCACTAAGTGTGCTTTTAACCCCTCCATTGGGAATACTGTGGAAATGGATACCATTAACTGCATCGCTGCGGCGGTTATTTTTCCGCTGCGCTGCTTTTTTCTAAAAGCCGCGTTAGATGACGAGCTCAGCTCGTCATCCGCACACGACCACCGTGGCTGATGACGAGCTGAGCTCGTCATCAGCATCGAAGGGGTTAACGTTGAAGCAGACCTGCAATTTCTGTAATATTTCAAGACATGTTTTACATCGTAGCCTAAAACTTTATGTGAATATTTCAAATGAAAACAAACATTAGAAGCACTTTAGAAAGATAGCTTTCGCCTTTTCAAAGAAACAGTAGTGCAATTGAGAACACTGCTCTTCATATTTAGATTATATAAGCAGACCCTTCAAAAAGTGTTTTGGCAACGCCATCTTACACCCTGCTGAAGTCCCCTACCTTGAAATGGAATTTCACATTAATGATACTGGCAAGGGCATTCTTGGATGGCAGAAGTGGTAATTAGATGCAATCTATTTATATGTTACCTTCCCAAATGTTCTTGGGATTGCCGTTTGAAGGGGCCCTGTGATTGCATTTGGTAACCAGTGCACAATCCATCTTCTTTTCCCTCATCCAAAAAATCCTCCGCAAAGTAATTACTGACCGGGCACGAGTCCAACCTCTGCAGGTAAAAGTTGCTTGCATGGTAACTGTGGACTGCTGCCTAAGTTAAATGTAATGGGAAAATGAAACGAGAAGCAGTTGATTTGAGAAACAAAATACAGCCTTACATTATCGCCGCTTTTATCGTCAGGAAACTGTCGATAAAGCGGCGATAATGGGCATTATAATATGCTTTATGAATTCCAATCGAAGCCCATGTTAGATGTGAAGACATTTAACATGGGCTTCGATTGGAATTCCATAGAGCATATTATCAAGCCCATTATCGCCGCTTTATCGGCAGTTTCCTGACGATAAAAGCGGCGATAATGTAACGCCCTTTCTTGATAATATGCCCCTCAGTTCGGCTAGGTGGCCAATTTATAATTCTGTATACACAAAATAAAACGTAATTGTTACAGTGTTACCATAATGCAATACCTCTCAGAGAACTTGGCATCACAACAGCACATTTTTTCTGAATATTAGCTTGCGTACTCCAAAAAAGGTATTGAATTGTGCGAAATTTGGCAGATTAACTTTTTCCTATAATTGTCTCGGTTTATTCATCAGAATAAACCTATTAAAAATAAATCAGAGTAGAGTGTTCCGAAGAAGAAAGCCAATATTCTTTTTAGTTACAGTGCCAAAGTGAGTGGTGAGGTAACAACTAAACGCTGAATGAGTACATGGTTAGCAAAGAGATTAGACAGTGTCTATATTGTGCAGAATAAGAGTACATGTTCAACGGTGTGCATGTAAGTATGAAGGAGTTAGATTAACAGCAGCACAATGCAAGGTAGCATTGCAGGGTTTGGCGAAATGTGCAAAAGTCTGCAAGTGGGTGTTCGCTCAGGAAATATTTGTGTGTTGTATCAATACAAACCACCATACATAGGAAAAATACAAACTTTGCAAAATGTGCTAAACAAGCAAAACTTTGGTCCACCTATGATAAGACTTAGGGCCTAATTACGAGTTTGGTGGGTCATCGGGGATGTATGACGTTACAACGCATACTTTTACCACGCATACCATTACATCGCGGTATTTACAACGCATACCGTTACAACGCATAGCGCTTAGAGGTGCTGGATAGTGGTAAGTATAATTTTATATTCCAACTCCAGTCCCCGTGGACACTAGGGAAGGTGTTGGATATAAAATTATACTTATTCCCTATCCTAGACCGCCCCCCAGCACAATGCGTTGTAATGGTATGCGTGGTAATGCCTGCGTTGTAATGGTAGTGCGTGGTAAAAACTTTGTTGTAACAGTTGTATACCATCATCGGACCATCAAACCCAGGGTGGAGGTGCAGTGGCTGTGGGGACTGCTGCACCGGTGGCCCGACCACCGTATTATGACTACTGCGGGTGGACTGCCATAGGACTGCCGCAACTGCCAGGGATTTGCGATCCCTGGCAGTGGCCCGGTTGTCTGAGGTCGCAATATGATTACCACTGCAGCACCGCCAAGGATATTACGAGTTTCCTCACTGCCAGCAGTCTCATGGCGCTGCTCACGGCATGAAAATGCTGGTGGTGGGGAAGCTGTTTCTTCAGGGCCGTGGGATGAATACAGGGGTGCACCCTGTATGCGAGCACCCTCTTTTCTGCACTGCATGAACTGCACAGTCTATGATGTGCTTAAACGGGCTTTGGCGTTCCCATTGTGGTGCCTTTCTAAAAGGCACTGCCTTGAGACCGCCAATGGACCTCCCGCCAGACCACGAGGAAACTCGTAATCTGGTGGGTGGTTGGCGGTGGTGTTTGGCGGTGTGGGAGTGGGGCGGTGGTGTGGACGCCTGCTCCCACACTGCCAAACTCGTAATAGGGTCCTAAGAATTTAAAAAAGAAGGACACATTTGAAAAAGTATCACACTAGTGTGAGCCTGAAGGAAGCTCTACAAACCATCTCAGTAGCTATGATGTGCCTGAACATATCCGCACTCTATACTGTTGCCCGCTGGATGTCATGTGATTTATGGATGGAAGGGTTCAATAAACTTCACAGTCTTTCAATGGGAGACTATCATTTGGAGGGATACTGAACACTTCCATTCCTTCCAGTAAGTTTTTAGGTTTTGCTATCAATGTTAGCCCTTGCTGCAGTCAGATATCAAACTACGGAAGGGATAGATATTACAAATTCGAGTATCATAAACAAACACATCCGTACACCTCCCCCACACACACGCATGCACCCACGCGCACACACACCCCAACGCAATCCCATACTTCTCCACATTGTTGTATGGCTCCCTGGTGGAGTGTGCCACTGTTACTCTAGAGTCTAGAGTAACAGAGTCTAGACAGAGTGCATCCATGGTGGCCTGACAAATGGCAACCAAACATGATCAAGGTAAGTCACGACAATGATTTTTTTTACAAAACACAGTATGCAGATTGATTTAGTCCCAATTACACTACCATGACCTACTACACATGAGGCAGTGCAAATGGCAGATGATCACCAGGTGATTCCAACATTATGTGTCACCGTCAACCAGTCGTGGATTTTTTCCCGATTTATTCTTCCCATTAATTTATAGAAAATATAGCAAGTTCTGTCCATCGGTTAGGGCGTATTTTTCCAGAGAGTAAATTCAGTCAAGCCAAACTGCTTCTCATCGAAGAAGCAGTCGTTCCATTTCTCTTCCATGTAAAGGTTGATTTTTTTGTATTTTTGCAAACCCAGTGCTTCCTGTGGAATTTCTGGTGATTTGACTAGTCTTTAGCTGGGTTTACGTTTGTGTTCTTTTTGAGTATGGTTTACTTGTGTTCTCCAATGTGCATTTTAAGTTTCCTCGATGTTTGGCAAATAAAGAACCTTGAACACAGCCATTTTATTAGATGTAAAATGTGTATCAGAGGTTGCATATGTATTCATTGTAATTTGTTGTCTTCTAAACGCAGAATTGTATTTCATTTGTGAAGCGCACAAATACCCCAACAATGGGTGTCTTGGCACTGAGCTTAATGATAAAGCAACTGTACTGCAGCAGAATTATGAAGCAACTGTACTGTAGCAGAATTTTGAAGAAACAAAAGTTGGATTTGAGCAGCATGAGGAATGGGAGGAGATATTTTTCAGCATGGAGTAGACAGGAAAGGTATATGGGGCAACCCTATATTCCTGGGAACCGTGGTGATCAATATTTTAAGAAAATTAGACTTACCTCAAAGAGAACGATAAGCCTATGCTCCATTGGCAACACTAATCAATGTGCACAAGTTATCAGAACTAATCAAATGTAATAATGTTAGTTATGTTGAATCAAATCCAAGAAACACATTTCTCAATGATTGTATGACACGTGCTCCAGTGAACACTGCAGTGCACGCGACATAAGTCAATAGTTGTGCGCCAAGTGTAGTAATAGAAAAGCTGAATGAAAACAAGGTAGACGTACTCACAATCAATTTATCAATATTGACCCAAATTTGGGGTACAATTTCAGCAATACCAATCAATGATAGTCTATATGCTAGAGCATCAATGTTTTGACCCCTTAATATTATTTTGCAACATCTTCATCAGAGCAGGTTGGCAGCATCAGAAAGAAGCTAGATAAGTTATTTAGAGTTGGTCTCAGATTTATATTCTCCTTGTGATAAACGTGATGAATGCATCAAAAGGTCTCAAATGTTATCCACTGTAAGACGATCAGTGTTGAAAGTCACTCCTTGGAACTGAATGAAATAGATGGACACCTGTTTCATTAAATTCCAAGGCTCTCCCAGCACCTCTTATGCCCAAGTTGCCGTCTGCCACTGCTTGCACAACTGACCCTGCTCCTTCTGCAGGGATAGGGAGACTGCAGAGAATCTAGCACAAAAAGGATTGAACTCATTTAGCCCTGGTCACTGGACTGCTCTCACCAGGAAAGTCACTGACTATGCTGAGTGCAAAGGGAGTATTTTTGCAAGTGATCTCATTTTCTGATGTCCATGAAATTTGAAAGAAAAATGTAGGTCATGTTTACAGACATCTGTCTACATTATGTTCCAGATTTGGGTACACAGACAAAATATCGAGATTTAAATTTCGAAATACAATTATATCGAAGTTTAAATATCGATGGGACATAATATAGAAGGTAAGTAATATTGACAGTCTTAATATCGATATTAGTATGATATCAGTAATTTCGAAGTTTGAAATATTGATGTCAATAATATCGAAATCAATAATTTCGATGTTACTAATATCGATTTTTAAATACATTTTGTGTATATTATAATGTATTTATTATGTTTTATTATGTAATTTTTAATGTAATTTAATTAAATATTGTCTTTTAGTACTGTAGCGGGTTGTGGGTTTATAGGGGAATAGGGTGGGAAGTAATTTAATAATAATCAATTAATTAATATATGTTTGTAAATATTTTTAATTAATAATTAATTGGTAATTAATTAATATTAATTAGTTAATTACATTATTTAAAGTAATTTTTTTTATATAATTTTTTTTTGTTATTGTTAATTAATT
The DNA here is from genome assembly GCF_964263255.1 of Lissotriton vulgaris. Taxonomy (NCBI): domain Eukaryota; kingdom Metazoa; phylum Chordata; class Amphibia; order Caudata; family Salamandridae; genus Lissotriton; species Lissotriton vulgaris. Next base: position 411,938,546 of record NC_141696.1, on the reverse strand, counting down.
GGCAAAAAATAATATTAATTATTAAATGTAATTAATTACAGCTAATGTGCTAATATATTTACTTTATTGTTATTGTTAATTAATTGGTAATTAAATAATATTAATTAATTTTGGGTAAAGGAGTATTTTTAGGGTTCAGGGTCAGTTTTGGGTTTTTGGGTAAAGGGGTATTTTTAGGGTTCAGGGTCAGTTTTGGGTTTTTGGGTAAAGGGGTATTTTTAGGGTTCAGGGTCAGTTTTCAGTTCTTGGGTAAAGGGGTATTTTTAGGGTTCAGGGTCAGTTTTCAGTTCTTGGGTAAAGGGGTATTTTTAGGGTTTAGGGTCAGTTTTCAGTTTTTGGGTAAAGGGGTATTTTTAGGGTTCAGGGTCAGTTTTCAGTTTTTGGGTAAAGGGGTATTTTTTGGGTTCAGGGTCAGTTTACATTTTTTGGGTAAAGGGGTATTTTTAGGGTTCAGGGTCAGTTTTCAGTTTTTGGGTAAAGGGGTATTTTTAGGGTTCAGGGTCAGTTTTCAGTTTTTGGGTAAAGGGGTATTTTTAGGGTTCAGGGTCAGTTTTGGGTTTTTGGGTAAAGGGGTATTTTTAGGGTTCAGGGTCAGTTTTGGGTTTTTGGGGTACAGTCGTATAGGGTAAAAATAAAATAAATTTAAATTAAATCAATTAAATGAAATTAAAAAATACAAAATTACATTAAATTATTAAGTTTTTAATTTATTTTAAATGTATATGTATTAGTTTTAATTTTTTAATTATGTTTTAATATTTTTATTTAATATTTGTAACATTATATGTATTTTATAATTATTTTTACATTATTATTAATACATTTAAAAAAACGATATTTTTAATTTCGATATTTTTGTACTACGATATTAATTTTTCGATATTTTTGTACTTACCTTGTTAGGGATAGGATTCCTATATTTTTGACTTCGATATTTTTGTTCCGATATTTTTGTATTTCGATATTTTTGATTTCGATATTTTGTCAGACATTCCCAGATTTGATGTCTCTCACATCATGAAATCAAGTGCAGAAATCAGTGTTGGCCAGTAATTAGAGCACATGGGGCTGTTGAAGGGAGCCACACACTCACTCATTCCCATGCATTCATACACATACACACACACACTCACAGCACGCTCTCTCATTTACACATACATTCACACACGCATGCACCAAAGATTAAATAAAAACATAAACTTACAGCTGCCGCACCTCCAGTGGTTGGAGGGAAGCCTCTGAGGTTCCAGGAGGTTTGGGACTGACGCCTCCTCTCACTGCAGACTTTTGGTTAGCCAATGAGAGGAGGCAGCAGTCCCTGACTCGTCACAGAGTGGGATAGAGGTCAGTAAGACTTGCTGACCCCACCTGTCTCCATGACGAGGCATCAGTGATAGTTACTCAGCCCTGTGCACTTCAGGGCTTAAAACTGAAGCACCGAGGTCTAAGGCTATCAGTGACACTCCCCCTCATCGTAAGGGGCGGACCTTGAGGTGCTCTGCAGGGGTGAAGAGGTCACGCTGTAATATTTTCAGCATGGTATTGTGAAGTTCAGGCAGCCAGGCACCTGCTCATTTTGCACATGTATAGCACCTGGCTGCCTGATCTGAAGAAGGAGTGTGTCTGTCAGACTGAACTGTGCCCAGCCTGACAGACATCCTTCATGTCAGCAAAAAGGTGGAAGGGAGTGGGTGGGGCAATCTGCCCCTAAGGATGGGCAGCTGCTGCCAGAAATGAATAGACCAGCAGGCAAGACAAAACTGTTGCAAACGACTTCAGGAAGGCGAGTTGTTGAGACAATGGGCCATATGTATCAAGCAAATTCGCATTCACAAAGGCCGAAATTTGCAGAATTTCGGCCTTTGCGAATGCAAATTTGCTAAATGGTATGTATCAAGCATAATCTGGTGCAAAACAAGGAATCGCAAAATTTGCGATTCCTTATTTTGCAATTGCATTTAAGGAATCACAAATTTTGTTATTCCTTAAATGCAATGTATGAAGCTAAAAAAAATTGCAAAATGTCCTTAAGGAATCGCAAATTACCACCAACTTCTAGTTGGTGGTAAGTTGCGAATTCTTTGAAAAATGCACATTTTTGCATTTTTCAAAGTGCCATGTGCCAAAGTGCCATGTGACGCACATACATGCCCTTAGGGCATGTATGTGCGCCATATGTGCTCCCATGCATATTTCAGGGGTGCAACAGGGTGTCCTTTGGACACCCCTGCACCCTTGAAATTATTCTCAATTTGCGATTCGCAAATTGGGAATCGCAAAATGAGAATAACTTCCCACTCATTCCTATGGGCCTCCTGGCCCATAGAAATGAATGGGAAAGTATTCCTTAATTGCAATTCGCAATTTGCGAATCGCAATGAAGGAATTTTAAGAAATTTTGTACATACATACCTATTTGCGCTTCTGAAATAGCGATTTCTTAAAAATCACTATTTGAGAATCGCAAATCAGGTTGATGATACATATGGCCCAAAGTGTTCTTCCAGCAGCCATATCATCCTTGAATGCATTTCAAGCTTCGAGTTTTGGGGTGATTTGGAGCGAGTGAGGGTAATAATAGTGATAGTTTGCACTAGAGGAAATACTTCAACGTATGTTTGAATTTACTGTTGTCTTTTTCTGGAGGATACTCTGAGAGGATCCAGATCTCGGTAACTGTCAGTTAAATTAGTCCAGTTTACATTTTGCTAAAAATATATTTTTTTACGAGAATAAGTATCATAGTATAAGATGACAAATATTAGAAAAAACTGCTTTTTTCTTGAGTCACAACTACTACCTAAGACGAGCACGAGATGTTAAAACTGATGCCATAGTCATACCTAGGCTGCTCCTTGCTGTAGAATGATCGATTTCAAGTTTCAGTTTCAGGAGTATCCTCGGAGCTCTGCACCAGAGAGACGGCCCCGCTCTGCCTTTCTTTTGATCAACTCGCATAAGTATGCTTGCAGCTCTTTTACAAACCTGCAGGACTGCTCATCATTATGTGTGCAATGTGACCCTTGCACATCCATCTGTGCGGCTGAGGCTATGTACTATGCACTGTATGACAGGACGTGTGTGAGACCTGAGCCAGTGGTGTAAACAGGGTCAGCCTCTCCCGAAAATGTATGGGGACCGGTACCTTTGTTTTTAGAAATTAAGCAATGCACACAATATCCAGGAAAACTTTTTAAAAACTGGCTGTTTAAATATACTGTACTCTAATCCTATCGGTGGTTCTCTGGTCAGTTTTCTTTTTAGCGACATGTGGATCATTGAGGTCGCAGTTTCTACTTCAGAAATTCCTACTCATTCATTTACTTGGATCCAAAATACCAGCAAAGCACCTGGGGGAACGTGTGACTAAGGGCCATATGTATCAAGATACCCATGTGCGATTCCCAAATAGAGATTTTTAAGAAATCGCGATTTGAAAATCGCAAAAATGGTATGTATGTACAAAATCGCATTTTTTTGCGATTACTTAAAATTCCTTAATTGCGATTCGCATATTGCGAATCGCAATTAAGGAATACTTTGCCATTCATTTTTATGGGCCAGAAGGCCCATAGGAATGAATGAGAAATTATTCTCAATCTGCGATTCGCAATTTGCTAATCGCAAATTAAGAATAATTTCAAGGGTGCAGGGGTGTCCAGAGGACTGCCATTTGCACCCTTGACTGTCATTTGCACCCTTGAAATATGCATGGGTGTACATGTGGCGCACATACATGCCCTAAGGGCATGTATGTGCGTCACTTTGCACTTTGAAAAATGCTAAAATGTGCATTTGTCAAGGAATTCGCAACTTATCACCAACTAGAAGTTGGTGGTAATTTGCGATTCCTTAAGGGCATTTTGCAATTTTTTTTGGCTACATACATTGCATTTAAGGAATCGCAAAATTTGCGATTCCTTAAATGCGATTTCAAAATAAGGAATCGCAAATTTTGCAATTCCTTATTTTGATCCACATTTTGCCTAATGCGAATTTCGGCCTTTGCGAATGCGAATTTGCTTGATAGATATGGCCCTAAGTGAATTCTTCTATTAAATGGAAATGTGTGACCGGTAAATACAAAACCCCTAGATGATAATATTAACTGGGGCATAGTTTCCATCTAGGGTTGGACCTGGCAGTGAAAGAATGCTTAATGGTTTTACAGCCATTTTTGTACCCATAGCTTAACTGAAATCATATTCTATGTAAAGCCCATTGCAAGACAAAATATTCCACATTAGGGTTGCTTAAAAGGCAGTTGCCACATGTGTCCCATGCAATCTGAACATCGATTGTCTCAGAGTTACTTAGCAATGATGGACTCTTTTCATTTTCTAATTAAGGAGGAAGCATAGGTACGAGTTGTTGACGTTTCTAATGATATCCACACAATAGTCTCACTGAACTAGAAACGTTGTTAAGCTAGGAAATCTAGAGGTCTAAGGTACTAATAACGAGGCGTGATAAAGGAAAAGCTGGGTGGACACTGCCATTTTCCCAGAAAAAACACTCGCTTAGATTGGTTCATCCTGTAAACCGAGAAGACCAGAGGACAACTCCCTCTGCTTCATATGTGACACTTGCCAGAGTCATACAACAATTCATCAGTCAAACTTGTCACCTACTATTCTAAGGACAAGGGTGGCTTCATGTTCAATCAGTTCTCCAGCTTTGCAATGCAAGATCACCCAAAAAAGTATAATTACACTGAGAAAAAAATTAAAATGAACAACTTTTACTGAAATAAAACAATATGCGAAATAATAAAGGAAGGTGTGGTCAACACTGATTTGGACTGCTAATGCATAACCATAAGTAAATGATGCAGATCACTATGATAGGAAGCAGGACAACGTTGCTAAACCGGCACATTATAATGTGTGAATAAACCTAGGGGCATGTTTACTTTAAAGAGTCGAAGTGTGTCATTAAGCGAAGAAGGCTAACAACATGCTTCATCACTTTAGAAAAGCAGTGCTGCAAAGATATTTTCCAGAGTATGGTACAGCCTTGCGTTTTTCCCTGCGCTGGTGCTAACTTTATCTGCCTTGTGCTCACCCTGGCACCCTTGCACCATAGTGCAAGGGTGCCTGTGTTGAGGGGAAGATTGTTTATGCGCAGGAAGGTCCCCATTCCTGCGCGTAAACAATATTTAAATGTCGTTTTGTAATTACTATGTGAGCTGCTTAAAGCAGCACCCAAGAAGTTACAAAACAGTTTCTTATTTTTAATGATTGTTTATGTACAGGAAGGGGGACATTCCTGCACATAAACAATCATATGCAATTTGCTATTTCTATGTGTGCTGCACAAGGCAGAACACATGGAAACAGCAGAAACGAGGAGAAAGAAAGCATTTTTCCTCATTTTGCCTGTATAAGACCAGGTTTTCCCAGGTCTTAATTTTGGCACAGCCTCCTATTTACACAGCCCTTGTAAATAGGGAGCAGTATCAAAATCAATGGGTGCTGTGGTGGAACGCCCACCACAACACCCATTACCCTCCCATTTCACACTAAATACAGTGTGAAAGGGTGGCTTATTTACAAGGCAATGTTAAGCCACATTAAATGGTTTAACCCTACCTTGCAAATATGGCGAGGCCCATATTGCCACCACAACATCACTGAAAGTGATGTTGTGGTGGCGATAGGGACTTGTAAATATGCCCCTTAGTTGTTACTGTCAGAAATATTTTCAAGGTTGAACATCAGAAGTCCAATATGAAACTAAGATTATAATCAAGCTAGGGATAAACAGAACTAGCTCTTTTGACTAACTGCATTTTATGGTACGTTTAGTAGTACTACAGTAATACTCCCAAAGTGCTACAAAATGCAGTTCACAAACCTACATGACGGAGGGCTAAACTTCCGCTTATCCTATCTAATTTATGCAGAAATCACTGCCACAAATTCAGGTCTACTTTTTAGGGGCCGATTCCGATCTCGCTCGGAAGGGCTCCAAACGCGATCCGGCCGAAAAAAGTACGAGCCGTACGTGTGACCTCCGCCCGACTCGTACAGCTGTATGAGCGAGCAAGTATGATGCGAGAAATGCAAAATCACCGACCGAATCGTTTCCGGGTCCGAACTGCTCTGTATGCCTCTTTTGTAAGCAAAACGTGCCGTGCAATGGAGGCGATTTCTGACCGAGCCAGTATGATGCATGTGTCGGACAACCGGATCGACTTGAAGTTTCCGGCTCGCAAAATGTCTGGGAAACTGCCTTTGGGGGTCTGCGTCAGACCTCCCGTCACCCGCAGCCTTCCGACTCAGACACAGGGGGAGACCCAAGGGTCTCCCCAACACAGGCATGTACGGTACAGATGGCACCGACGCGTACCCACTGTAGGGGGCGCCCTTGTGCGAGGCGTACCCATTCAGTCAATGGGAGCCCATGTACGCGTCGTACAACTGGCTCCCATTGACTTCTATGGGAGTCTGACCGAACCGAGTCCGGCAGCATGCGGCTGCATCATACTCGCTTGCTCGGACTGCAAGAGTCCGGCTCGGTCGGAAAACACTCCCGATCCGGCTCGGTCGGAGAGCTTTACGACCCAGATCAGAATAAGCCCCCAAGTAGTAAATATTCAGTGGTCGGAGTGCAGTGTCTAGAAAATGGGGGATACTTATGGCTAAATGGAAGGGACTTAGGCATGGGTATGAAAAGCAAAAACCCACCCACACAAGAATAGGCCCACTGCTATATACAATCCATCAAACAATCAGTGGGTTTATATTGTGTGGATAATCACCTGGGTGGCAGATTCCAGGACCTTGGGGGCTCTGTGAAATAGCCACGTCTTCAGAGATACAAACTGCACTTTTAAAGTTACTGTCGTCAAAAAGGTCTCAAGATAGTGGTACGTGTGCTCTAGCTCAGTCCTAGAGAAAGCCCAGCAACACATACAGCTACTCACAACACACTCCGAGAGAAAACAGTAGTGGTAGGGGCTGAAAACAACACCACCTTGGAAATAGTATTAAAATTCATTTTAAAAAAATCTATTTTTAAACGAAATATATATATTTTCAAAATGTTCATAGTTTTATCACAAAGATAAAATTACATTTGCAGATTTATTCACATATAAATCTGCTCCTGCACCTAGAAGTATCTTTAACTGAAAAAGTATATATATAATTATGTCATTAAAAATGTAATAGTTATTGTAATATTAAAATTATAATACATTTTAAGACATATATTAAAGAATTATTAGTAGCTACAACAATCTATACATACATTTTTGATAAATGTTTAATACATGTTCATTCAAATATATTTCAATGCATGTGGAAGAGATGTTTTAACATCTATTTTTTAAATAGGCTATTTTAAAATAAAATAAATGAATTACACATAATTACTTATTTAACACTCATTTAAATTAATGTACTGTAAAATTTTATTTTATTAGTTCTAGATTTAAAATATATAAAATTGTTTCACATTAATATTCTAGAGCAAAATATTTTAAATATTTTGTTCGAAGTTTAATGAATTTTATTAAGTTCACCTATAATTTTCAAAAGAGAGATCTCCACCTACACTGAAAATTTGCAAGTAGACACTTAACACTCGAAATCCGGTTCTAGGAGGCACCATCAGGAGGTGGAGACATATATGTCTACACCTACCAGTAACTGTGCATTCTAAAATGGTGAACAGCAAAAAAAGATAAAATTACTTCTATCTGTAGGAGTAGATTTACATGTGAGTAAATCTACATATTTAAATTGATCTTTGTAAATAGGGCCCAAAATGTTCTAAACAATTATGCGCATTTTGTAAATTGTTAGCTGATGTTGGCTTTTGACGTTTGTGACCTCTCAAGACAAAAAGGATCAGATAGTGGGTGTGGTTTTGCTATTCAAAGACACTTCGTGCTTTCTGATTGGGAGGATAATAAATGTGCTCTTGTTCCTTCTTAATGAGTGACTATGAGATCTTTGGGATAATATTGTTTCTCATTTATTTAGGTATATCACACATTTGTGTGATGAATCTACTAACTCTCCCAGAGGAGAATGCCAGATGGTAAGCGGGACGCTGATATGATTTAGCTAGATCTCTTGACGATATGGGTTGCAAACATGCACTCATTTATAATGTCTCTGGGTACTGTCTACCCGTTCCTCTGAAAACTAGGCAATATAAAAGGTGAAAATGGCTACTATTTACTCTTAGCGAAGACAAATGGTACTCATTCTGTGGTGTAAAGTTGGCCTCTCTAGGCTTCTTGGCTCTTTGGATGGCTGTGGATGGCAAGTCAAGGCATAGCTGACATGGGTGATGTGAGGTAGATAAAGAGCACAAAGTAGATAAACAGCGCAACACATTTATCACAATTGCAATACAGATGGGAGTGTGCAGCCAGGGAGGATGCACATTAATAATTTCACCTCATAAATAAGTATATATGCAGTAAAATAAGTATCAAATAGTAAAATATACACAAGTCATGCATGCAATAAAAAGATAATACCATGGTAAATTAGGGAACATTCACATACACTCTATACACTGTGAACAATCACCAATTGATGTCAAACACCAAAAGACTTCTGCAAATAACACCAGTGTAACAAGATGCACTCAGTCTAAATATGGTTCAGTAGAATAACATATTAATAGCGAACACTGTGCTGCAGAATAGAGGATTTTAAGCCTCTCACCAAAATCTTGTTACATTGTAATTAGTTAGCATGTTTTTACCATTTGTGATTCTAGTATTGTGATTGGTACATTAAGAGACACTCAATGACAAGAGAAGCTCAATTGACATAGTAACTCTATGAAAAATTAGGTTGTTGGTTGAGTTGGGTAGTAACCTTGCTCAAGCAACGGCAACAATCCCTGCTATGGCGAACAACAAATTAACCTGTGCTTAACCCTTCGGTACTATTGCAAGAAAGCAGTTAGGCTTAACTTGGAGGCAATTTGTAAAGTATTTATGAAGCACACAAACAGTAATAAAGTGAAAACACAACACATGGAAAAAATCCCACACAAATTTAGAAAAATAAAGTACATTTAAATAAATTATTTGACATTCAGGCAGCAGAAATCCAATCAATAAAATCAAAGCTATGAATTTTAAAAGTTTAAGGTAAAAACGAGTGCCCAAAATATCAAAGTGGCAACCGTGGGCACTAGTTGTGTGAGACCGAGTCAAAGTCGAAAAATATTGCTGACCACAATGCAGCGCGAGAAAGATACAAAAAGGGAATAGGCTCGGTTGCCACTTACCTATGGACTTCAATTTCAGCAAAAAGTTGTCTGAGAATGTAAAGTTCAGCAATTCCATTACCAATGCTTTTAATCCATTTTGAAAAACAATTTCTTCTGCTTACTTGTTGTTCATTGTTTGTTCATTCCGCTTCCCTCTATAGCCTGGCTTTGCGCTGATTGGCTGGTTCTCCACCAACCTATATCAAGCCCAGAAGGAGGCTGTTGTGCCCCCGGCTATTTTATGCCTGCTAGACACACCGTAGGCAAGCCTAAGGCAAGCTTAGCTGATAGCCAGAAACCGGTCCAAGGATGCTTGATTCTGGTTCAGGGAAGACATGGCTTGGCAGTTCGGGCTGGACCGTTCCCATGAGGCACAGGGTCAAGGCTGATTTGCATATGGCCATGTCTGAACTGGGGTTGCTTGGTGAGCACAATAACGATGGATTAAACCCAGATCTGTGACTGGGGGTGAATGTTTTGCCATTCTGCAACATTCCGTCGATCATCTTGTGTGTTTTGCTGTTCACCCTATGTGGGAAGGGTATGCCCAGACGTGGGTCCGGTGCTCACTAAGCCACTAGAGTCAAGCTATCCTGGCTGAAGATGGTGGATAGCCAGAAACCGGTCCTAGGATGCTTGATTCTGGTCCAGGGAAGACATGGCTTGGCAGTTTGGGCTGGACTGTTTCCATGAGGCACAGGGTCAAGACTGATTTGCATAGGGCCATGTCTGAACTGGGGTGGCTTGGTGAGCAAAATACCGATGGATTAAACCCAGATCTGTGAGTGGGAGTGAATGTTTTGCCATTATGCAACATTCCGTCCATCATCTTGTGTGTTTTGCTGTTCACCCTATGTTGGAAGGGTATGCCCAGACGTAGGTCCCGTGCTCACTAAGCCACTAGAGTCAAGCTATCCTGGCTGAAGACAGTGGATAGCCAGAAACCAGTCCTAGGATGCTTGATTCTGGTCCAGGGAAGACATGGCTTGGCAGTTCGGGCTGGACTGTGCCCATGAGGCACAGGGTCAAGACTGATTTGGATATGGCCATGTCTGAACTGGGGTGGCTTGGTGAGAAAAATAACGATGGATTAAACCCAGATCTGTGACTGGGGGTGAATGTTTTGCCATTGTGCAACATTCCGTCCATCATCTTGTGTGTTTTGCGACACACAGTAGGCACGCCAAATGCAAGCTCGTCTGCGCTTGTCCACGCCTGGACATTGCCAGGCGCCAGGCACCCTGCACATTCAGACTCCCGCAGGCAGTCATACTTGCACCAGGAGCTCCTTTCCATTAGTGCCCTGTCTAACCCTTGTACTAACCAGGACTGGGGCCCAGCGGAGTGGTCCGACCAGGTCATAGGAAGAGGTTGACAGACTTTTAAAGCTCTCTGTGGGCTCCTATGTGATGACATTCCGCTTGTGATCTCTCTATCTAATGACTCTGACCAAAATGTGGTCATGTCTCAAGATGATCTGGTGGCCACCGAAGATTGGATGTCGAACAACTGCCTACAGCTGAACACTAATAAATAGGAGATTCTTATCTTGGGTAGAAACACCCACTCATGGAGGAGGGCTGGTGGCTAACCATGCTAGGGCCCCTCCTTTCCCCAAGCAGACCCTAAAGAATCTTGGTGTCTTGATGTCTGGGTGTCTGGGTTGACTCTGCTGTGACGTATCAGGCACAGACAATTTCCGTAGCTGATGCATGTTTCGGGCTGCTACGTGGACTCAAGCCACTGCTTGGGTTCTTCGACACCCAAACCCGACAGGTCATCATCCAGTCTACTATAGTTTCAAGACTGGATTATTGCAACTCTCTGTATTTGGGCACCAACGAAGCAGAGATCCACCGCCTACATACGGCACAAAAGCTGCAGCTCGGATGCTATTTGCCCTTCCCAAATTTTGCACAACTTCCAACCTCCTGCAAAAGCTCCAATAGGTCTCGCATTTGCGAGAGTTTAAGCTTTTGGCATTGTAAACGACAATCCCTTTTGTTTATCTGTTTTTTTTTTAAACACATAAATGGAAGACATTATCATTTAGAAAGCCAATAGCTCAAACTCTCGTAAATGCAAGACCTGTTGCATTGCAAATGATTGTTTGTGTTGAGCTGTTTACAGAAAGTAAGCAACACTGTAGATTGACGCGTGCTTAATACTGCATATAAGTTTCTTCCTGCATCCATGCACACTTCCTCACAAGACCATGATACAGTTCCAAATGTTACTATTACCCAATGCAAGGGTACTCAACATTACCACCTCAGATGAGTACATGACCTAGTGACTTGCAGGTATGACGTGAAGAATTAATTTACAAAGCTAACCTAAACAACATCATTATGCTTTTAGACAGTAGAAGTGTGTAAGTTATAAATGGTGTGAATACAGTATCGGACTGTGGAGGCACTGCAGAACAATAAATGCTATAAGAAGCCAAATCTCCAAGGTTTAGTGAAGCAATAATATTGGCTGCAGGGCAATAGACTGTAAGCAGGGTCAATGGACCTGGGAAGAAGCCATGAAACCGGCCAATAAGTACCAAGGAATGTATTGACCTGAATACAAAAGTTTGTGAACTGCAGAATATGGAATCTTCTTGCCAACTGTGTTTGTCCTAACCTGACAGCTAATTAAAGCAAGGTGCTTACCTCAGAAGGAGGAAAGGCACATTAGGCGCGAAAGAGGGACCAAAGCAGCTCCTCACTGTGATTGCTAATCGATCGTTAGGTCACAAATAGAGCCCTTAAACGTAAATGTTGAGTTTAAACTTATTTCTAAACTTGTCCCACAGTCATTTCAACATCTTTTTGTGTCAAGTTTCATGCATTTTGCATGTACTTGAATTGCAAAAGGTAGAAATTGGCTGACGTTTTTCTAAAGAATTTAAAACTGATGTGGTATAAATACGTAGCAGATTTCTTCGACAGATGTCGCTACTGCACTTCTTGGTGAGTCTGCCTGGTCCGGCCATGCTTCAAAACAACGCTGCCCCTCAGTCTGTGGCTCTTTTCGTTTCCTGGTTTTGTGCACAGGATGATACTAACTTCCGTTCACGCTGGACACCTTTCCTTCCAAACTTGCAACCTTAGCTTCAAGGTGCATGTCCCAGGCCCCCTTACGTACTTGGTTGAGAAGCGTGCATTTTCTTTTTCGTTTTATGTAGCGTGAACTCGAGCCAAAGGTATCAGAGCGCTTTATATGAGCACCAGTTACCTTACAGAAAGACACATTCATTTTGTTGGGCCAGAGGAGATTAATTTGCCCAAATTCACAGGATGGTGCGCGTCCTTACGAGACTCGCACCCGTTTACCCAGCTTCAAAGTCGATTGTTCTAGCCCATAGGCCACATCCTGTCCACACAGATAAAATTTAAAAGTGCGGGTAGTGGCAGATATGGAAACCCCCATCGTCTAGGACAGGGGCCTCCAACAAGCAGATTACGAGCTACCAGTAGCTCTCCGCATGCTCCTGAGTAGCAAGTATATGATATTTGCTTGTCAGCTGGTTCAATAGTATGCAGCTGCCTACTTTCTACATCATGTTCTGTGAGGCCTTCACAGGGTCGGACTGGGGTATAGGGCAATCAGGCAGAGCCTGGTGGGCTGGTCTGACAGGTCAGTGTGTGGGCTGTTTCTTTTGCTCTTTATGAGCCTGTTTTATTGTTTGCTGGGCCGGTTTTTACTGATAATTTTACTGACATTAAAACAAACGTTGCCAGCCGCTTAAATCCATGTAGTGTTCTATGACTTGTAAAACACTGAACAGCATTTCTTTACAAGTTCAAAGACGTGCCACTCTTAAACTATCTAGTTCACTAGTGGGAAATGTTGAATTGATTACATCAAGTTGTCAGTGTCTCCCTGTGAAATACAATATGTGGCCTTATTGTGTAATCTACACTTGATACACACAGTCTTGATTGTTTCTCAGCACCCCCTTTAACCCCTTCGCTGCTAGGCCTTTTCCTCTCCTGTGCTAAGCCTTTTTTTGGCTATTTGGGGTAGTGCGCTTAGGCCCCTGTAACTTTTTGACCACATAAGGTATCCCCGCCAATTTTGCGTCATTTTCTTCCAACATCATGGGGATTCTAAAGGTACCCAGGGTTTGTGCATTCCCTTGGAGGGGTCCCAGAAATTAGCTAAAATACAGTAACATTTTAGTTTTTTCAGAAAAATGGGAAAAACGGGCTACAAATGAAAGCCTCTGGGTTTTTCCCTGCAAATGTTATCAAGAAAGGGGTTGTGGGGCTGAAATCACCATAGTCCCAGCTTTTAGGAAAAGACAGTCTTTTTTCAGAGAACCAACATTTTTACACAGTTTTGGCATTTTTCTGGGACATAGCCTATTTTTGCTATTTTTAGTGCTTTCAACCTCCTTCCAGTTAATGGTAAAAATGAGTATGAAAGCAATAATGGATCCTGAAAAGCTATACATTTTTAAAAAGTAAACAAAATTGTGAATTTAAAAAGGGGTCATTTGTGTAGATCCATCAAGGTTTCTTTATAGAAACTAACAGTTAAAATTTGAAAAATTGAAAATCACTTGAAAAAACAGCCTTTTGTGTCAACGTTTTCACCTGTAACTTCTTGTAATTATGACAGTTCTTTGAAAGCAATATATGGTTACATCCGCTGGGCCTTCCTGGTTGTGGTGATATATAGGACTTGTAGGTTCACCAAGAAGCAGACGAACCCAGAGTCAAAAACTAAGTAGCAATTTACAATGGCTTTTTATTATGTACCGGGTATATAGCAATTATTCAGTGAAAATGTATACATGGAAAAATCGGTATGAAAGACACCTATGTATTTCTGAAATGGGTACAAATTATAGAGTTTAGAAACAGTACATATTTGCACATTTTCAAAATTGGGAATACTCATACTAGCATGAGAATTATTGGTCATTTTTCAAAATGACTTCTTTTTTTACACAATTTCTTTTATTTGGAAGGCAGAAATGTATCAAAATTCAATGGGTAATAACAGTTGCTTTACAAATCTGATTTACCCTAAGTCTCCCGAAAAAAATGGCACCTCACTTGTGTGGGTAGGCAGAGTGTCTACGACCAGAAAGGGCTCAAAACCCAACGTGAACACACCACATTTTCACAATGAAAATGTACCCTTTTTTTGCGAAGTGTGTAGCTGTTGTTTTTGAACCCTAGCTCTGCCGGCGCCTAGGGAAACCTAGCAAACCCATACATTTTTGAAAACTAGACACCCAGGGGAATCCAGTATGGGGTGATTTGATTGCTTGCCACCATGTTCTGTTACCCAGAATCCCTTGCAAACCTAAAGAATTGTCAAAAAGCCACATTTTCCACACATTTCTGTGGTGTAAAGATTTCTACCCACCCTGCATTCCCCAAAGGCTTACGAGAAAAACATTACCTCACTTGTGTGGGTTGGCCTAGTGCCCGCGACAGGAAACGGTGTAAAACGCAACGTGGTCACACCTCAATCTCGCAGTGAAAAATGACCCCGTTTTGGCAAAGTGCCTAGCTGTAGTTTTTGTACCCTAGCTCTGCCGACACCTAGGGAAACCTAGAAAACCTATACATTTTGAAAACTAGACACCCAGGGGAATCCAGGATGGGGTGACTTGACTGCCTCCCACCAGGTTTCCGTTACCCAGAATCCCTTGCAAACCTAACAAATTGTCCCAAAAAAAACATTTTCCCTACATTTCTGAGGTGGAAAGTACTGGAATGTGCGGGGATCCACAAATTTCCTTCCACCCCACGTTCCCCAAAGTCTTCCGAGAAAAATGGTACCTCAATTGTGTGGGTCGGCCTAGTGCTTGCGACAGGGAACGGTGCAAAAAGCAACGTAGTCCCACCTCAGTTTCACTGTGAAAAATGACCCTTTTTTGGCAAAGTGCCTAGCTGTAGTTTTTTAACCCTAGCTCTGCCGGTACCAAGGGAAACCTAGCAAAACTATACATTTTTGAAAACTAGACACCCAGGGGAATCCAGGATGGGGTGACGTTACTGCCTCTCACCAGGTTCTGTTACCCAGAAACCCTTGCTAACCTAAAACATTATTAAAAAAACACATTTTCTCCTTATTTCTGTGATGGAAAGTTCCGGAATCTGCCTGGATCTACAAATTTCCACCCACCCCGCATTTCCCAAAGTCTTCTGAGAAAAATGGGACCTCACTTGTGTGGGTCGGCCTTGTGCCTGCGACAGGAAACGGAGCAAAACGCACCGTGGTCACACCTCAATTTCGCAGTGAAAAATGACCCTTTTTTTGCAAAGTGCCAAGCAGTAGTTTTTGAACCCTAGCTCTGCCAGCACCTAGGGAAACCTAGCAAACCTATACATTTTTTAAAACTAGACACCCAGGGAAATACAGGATGGGGTGACTTGACTGCCTCCAATCAGGTTCTGTTACCCAGAAACGGTTGCAAACCTAAACAATCATCAAAAACAACACATTTTCCCAAATTTCTGTGGTGGAAAGTTCTGGAATCTGTGTGTACCCACAAATTTCTTTCCACCCCACATTCCCCAAAGTCATTCAAGAAAAATGGTACCTCACTTGTGTGGGTCGGCCTAGTGCCTGTGACAGGAAACAGTGCAAAACACAACGTGGTCATCCCTCATTTTCACAGTAAAAAATGACCCTTTTCTGGCAAAGTGCCTAGCTGTAGTTTGTGAACCCTAGCTCTGCCGGCACCTAGGGAAACCTACCAAAACCACACATTTCTGGAAAGTAGACACCTGGGGCTTCCAAGGAGGTACGGCTTGCGTGGATCCCCCAACGTTTCCTTACCCAGAATACCTTGCAAACCTCAATTTGAGCAGAAAAAAATCTATTTTTTCACACATTTTCATGTGGGAAAGTGTGGCATCACTGGGCTCACACAAATTTCCTTCCACCCAGCGTTCCCCCAGGTCTCCTGATAAGAATGGTGCCTCACTTGTGTGGGAGGCGCAAGTACCCGCGACAGGCAAGGGCCCAAAACATAGTAAGGCGACATTAAAATTGCCTATCTCAAAACCACCTGCTTTTACAAGGGGGGTGACGTGTGTTTTTGGCCCCGTGCTCGCCGGCCATCTAGGGAATCCTACCAATCCCACACATTTCTGAAACGTAGACACCAGGGGGCTTCCAAGCAGGTATGGCTTGCATGGATCCCCCAACATTCCCTTGCCCAGAATCCCTTGCAAATCTCAATTTTAGATAAAAAAATCAGTTTTTTAAAACATTTTTGTGTGGGAAAGTGTGGCATCACCGGGCTCACACAAATTTCCTACCACCCAGCATTCCCCCAGGTAAAATGGTGCCTCGCTTGTGTGGGAGGCGCAAGTACCCGTGACAGGCAAGGGCCCAAAACGTAGTGAGGCAACATCAAAATTGCCTATCTCAAAACCACCTGCTTTTGCAAGGGGGGTCACCTGGGTTTTTGGCCGCGTGCTCGACGGCCATCTAGGGATACCCACCAAACCCACACATTTCTGAAAAGTAGACACCCGGGGGCTTCCAAGGAGGAATGTCTTGCGTGGCTCCCCCAACGATCCATTACCCAGAATTCCTTGCAAACCTCAATTTTAGCTGAAAAAACAGTTTTAAAAAAAAAATGCGTGGGAAAGTGTAGCATCACTGGGCTCACACAAATTTCCTACCAGGCAGCATTCCCCCAGGTCTCCCGATAAAAATGGTGCCTCATTTGTGTGGGAGGCGCAAGTACCCGCGACAGGCAAGGGCCCAAAACGTAGTGAGGCGACATCAAAATTGCCTATCTCAAAAACCCCTGCTTTTGCAAGGGGGTCACCTGTGTTTTTGGCCCCGTGCTCGACGACCATCTAGGGATACCCACCAAACCCACACATTTCTGAAAAGTAGACACCCTGGGGCTTCCAAGGAGGTATAGCTTGTGTGGATCCCCCAATGTTCCATTACCTAGAACTCCTTGCAAACTTCAACTTTAGCTGAAAAAATCAGTTTTTCACACATTTTTGTGTGGAAAAGTGTGGCATCACCGGGCTCACACAAATTTCCTACCACCCAGCATTCCCCCAGGTCTCCTTATAAAAATTGTGCCTCACTTGTGTGGGAGGCGCAAGTACCTGCGACAGGCAAGGGCCCAAAACTTAGTAAGGTGACATCAAAATTGCCTATCTCAAAACCACCTGCTTTTACAAGGGGGGTGACGTGTGTTTTTGGCTCGTACTCGCCGGCCATCTAGGGAAAACTACCAAGCCCACACATTTCTGAAAAGTAGACACCGGGGGCT
This sequence comes from Lissotriton vulgaris, assembly GCF_964263255.1. NCBI lineage: Eukaryota > Metazoa > Chordata > Amphibia > Caudata > Salamandridae > Lissotriton > Lissotriton vulgaris. The sequence goes on along the minus strand of NC_141696.1, from coordinate 411,921,046 downwards.
TCCAAGGAGGTATGGCCTGCATGGATCCCCAAATGTTCCCTTACCCAGAATCCCTTGCAAACCTCAATTTTAGATGAAAAAATCAGTTTTTTCACTCATTTTAGTGTGGGAAAGTGTGGCATCACCGGGCTCACACAAATATCCTGCCACCCAGAATTCCCCTAGGTCTCCCAATAAATATGGTGCCTCACTTTTGTGGGAGGCGCAAGTACCCGCTACAGGAAAGGGTCCATAATGTAGTGAAGCGACATCTAAATTGCCTATCTCAAAACCAGCTGCTTTTGCAAGGGGGTCACCTGGGTTTTTGGCCCCGTGCACGACGGCCATCTAGGGATACCCACCAAACCCACACATTTCTGAAAAGTAGACACCCAGGGGCTTCCAAGAAGGTATGTCTTGCGTGGATCCCCAAATGTTCCCTTACCCAGAATTCCTTGCAAACCTCAATTTTAGCTGAAAAAATCAGTTTTTTCACTCATTTTAGTGTGGGAAAGTGTGGCATCACCGGGCTCACACAAATATCCTGCCACCCAGAATTCCCCTAGGTCTCCCAATAAATATGGTGCCTCACTTTTGTGGGAGGCGCACGTACCCGCTACAGGCAAGGGTCCATAATGTAGTGAAGCAACATCAAAATTGCCTATCTCAAAACCACCTGCTTTTACAAGGGGGGTGACGTGTGTTTTTGGCCCCGTACTCGCCGGCCATCTTGGGAAAACTACCAAGCCCACACATTTCTGAAAAGTAGACACCAGGGGCTTCCAAGGAGGTATGGCCTGCATGGATCCCCAAATGTTCCCTTACCCAGAATTCCTTGCAAACCTCAATTTTAGCTGAAAAAACTTTTTTTTTCAAACATTTTTGTGTGGGAAAGTGTAGCATCACCGGGCTCACACAAATTTCCTACCACCCAGTGCTCCCCCAGGTCTCTTGATAAAAATGGTGCCTAACATGTGTGGGAGGCGCAAGTACCCGCAACAGGCAAGGGCCCAAAACGTAGTGAGGCAACATCAAAATTGCCTATCTCAAAATCACCTGCTTTTGCAAGGGGGTCACCTGGGTTTTTAGCCCCTTGCTCGACAGCCATCTAGTGAAACCTACCAAACCCACACATTTCTGAAAAGTAGACAACCGGGGGCTTCCAAGGAGTTATGGCTTGTGTGGATCCCTTAACGTTCCATTACCCAGAATTCCTGGCAAACCTCAATTTTAGATGAAAAAAACAGTTTTTCACACATTTTTGTTCCCGGTTCTCCGCGGATTTTTGTTTACTCGGGGACGCCGAGGCCAGGACGAGGAGGTGCTCATGGCCTCACCGCTCTCAACTCCCGCGGATCTCTGTTGACTCGAGCACCGCCCGGCCGCAGGTCGATCGAGCGAGGCCAAGTGCTGCGTCCCCGGGCCCTCATTGGTGCACCTCACTGGTGCTCAGCCCGACGATCACTGAACTGCTACTGAGCCTTCGACCGCTGCCCCATCTGTAACCTACTGCTCCAGCGACCCTCCATGAGCTGCGGAGCGGTGAAAGGAGCCGGCGGCGGCAACAATCAGCTGAGGTGAGCTGAGGAACCTCCAACGTGAGGGAAAGGGAAAGGGAGCCGGGGGCTGAGCCAAGCTGCAAGCGTGGCAGCCATTAGAGGCTACCGCAGAGTAAGAGCCCGGGGGTCGACTAGGAGGCAGTCAGACTAGGTCTGGCTTGCCTGAGGTCCTCCCCGTGGTGCTCCGCTCGCCACCCCAACTACAACCACAGTGAGCCCCAAGTGAGCTCCTAGATTCTCCAAGTGACAAGCGATCAATGGACAAAGCACAGTATAATTAAGACCAAATAAGAAGCGTATAGGTACATATAGGATATCGAAAAAAAAAAAAAAAGTGAAGGATAGGTGAAGTGAAGGACAAGCTCTTCGTGACTAATGATGCGTACAAGGAGCTGCACTCAAGCACAAAGCACTCACCGCCCCCACAAGAGCGCTAAACGTCTGAAGACCAAACTGCTCTATTCTGAAGTGGGAGGCCGTGGGTGCCATCCACCTCCGTATCCTTCAAAATCCCCTGCTGCAGTCGGGGCAGGCGGACCCCACCATGAGGGGAAAAACACGCAAATGAACTTCTCAGCGCAGCCTACTAAGTGGAAAAACAATCATCTCAGCGACATCAGGAGTCACTTTCTTCGGACGGATCAGCTGAATAAAAGTTCCCCCCACCAGCTGCTAAACAATATTATAACCCTCCATAACCATACTGCAACAGTCTCTAATTCTCCTCACATGGTATCTCTTTACCCTGAAATATTTGTTCGTGATAGGGTCTCAGTCACGGCATCTCCTTCCAGTTTACATTTTCCTTTCCTCTTCCCTAATCACCAACTACCACACCAAAGGCCAGACGATCTGCAAAAACCAAAGTCTGCCTCTGCTCTGCCACCATAACTAGTCACACTGACCTCTCACAGAGCCGACTATGAATTAAAACCTGAGCCAGAAATCACGACCCCCAAAAAAGTCAAAACAAAAGCGAAAGTACAAGAACCGCCTTACAAATCACCATGATATGGATCTCGTCGACGCACTCTCCTACGCAAGCTTTACAGCCTCTGGCCCAGCAAAGTTTGTCACCCAACAACGCTAAACCAGTCCAACCCAAAGACCATGTTCAAAAACTGAGTTTTGACTTTCCCTCGTTAACATCTACCCCGTTCCCAGTCCTTGGACAGCACTCCCTCCCTACTGGGGCCAACGACCTAAGCCAGTACGAGATTAAGGTTAGCGCTTCCAATGTCTCTTTAACAAACGCTAACAGCCGCAAGGCCGAAATAATAACTTGCAACTCTTATCAAGATCATAACAAAAGTTCCCAAATGAATAAACTTCTGTAAAGCAAATTAGACACCAATAAGTCCCATTATTACTCATCTGGAAACATGCTCTCTCCACTAGAAACTAGCCAAGTGGATATGTTTGATATTCCAGCCATGCTCAAAGTTGAGGCGCTTCTCTCAGTTACCAATCAAGCCCTGAACTCAATGGCTATTCCGCACATTTGCATGCTGACAAACTAGATACGCAGATTAATATCTTACACTTAATAGCTGATTCAATAATGAGAATAGACTCAAAGCTCGAGAAATTAAACTCTCTGATACTGAGAGCCCAAAACAATGTGGAACAAAATCAAATCCTAAGTTCAAATCGAATCTTGAATTTAAACGAACCTGTAACCCCAACACAGATCCCCAATGGTTGCAATTGTAATCCGCTCTTGAAAAAACTAGAATCACTCCCAGAAATAATGTCCACCCTGATTGAAGATTTGATTAACGCTGCCCATGCTAGACTGCAGAAAACTACTACTCCCTTGCTCCCCCAAGCCCAGATTAAGTCCCCCGGAAAAAAAGCCAATTCGACCAATGTCGAGCAATCAAGTAGCGATATAAATGACAAAGGAGCAAAACATTCCTCTCATGGCGCTAATTCAAGCAGTCAACGAAATCATCTCCTCGCTGCCGCTAAAGGGCAGGTACTAGGCATCCAGGGAAGTGATGATCACTTCACCCATCTATCTGCCACAAATTTGCCAACATCGAAAGCCCAAGAAAAAAACTCTTATTAACATCAAATATGTTTTAGCCAACTCCCAGAGTTGCGCCGGGCCCTTAAGCACGACTCTTCAAACCACGAAGGAAGGCAATCCTATATCCAGGAAGAACAAGAAAAAACTGAAGAAATTAAATAAAGCAAAAAAAAGGGTAACGCTTTACTACAGTGGTTAGGAACAGACAAGAGCAAACTTAAAACCACTCTACCACTGTTAACGGAAACATCCGCCTATCACCAAGAAGAGTTCACAGAATCTCCCGTTGTAATCCCAACCAAAGCTACCAATGTCTATAATCATCCGTCCGACCAAATCAAGAATTTGTCGAATCCTATGGACAAAAAAGAAATCGCAGAGAATAACAAAAACAAAAAAATACACACTATTTTTACTAAGGCCAGGGAAAACTTTACTAATCCATCTAACAAAAGCTCTACTCATGCTGAGCAATCAAAAAAACTTATCGACCAGAACCTAAAGCCGGAAATAAGAACCTATCAGGATGACTTCTCCACATTTAAAACAGAAGATGAACTCACACACTCGGAAAATACTGCAGAAGAGCCTCCAACTCAAGTTAAAATGAAAGATGAAAATGGAAAGAAAAAGCAAACAGACAACTCCCGGACTTCAATGAAAATAGATGATCCATTGACCCAGTTCACTCCAAAAAAACTGAGAGAAAGTGTCCACCTCAAGGACACCGGCCCTCCGACTCCTAAATTAAACAGTCTAGACGACTCAGAGCTTGTAATCACCGAGAACCAACACACTGAGAAATTAGTACCTTCCACTAAACAACAAAACTCGAATAACCCAAACCCAAATTCTCGAGAACCGTATCATTTCTCTCAAGAACACAATAAAATATTGCTGTACCCAGAATATGTATCCCAAGGAAAATGGGACATTTTAAATAGAGGAAACATCTTAAAACTGTGCTTGCATCTCCCCGGTTTAGAAAATATAAAATCAACGGATATTGAAACTGTGGCCTTCCTGGAACCAGAACAGGGCCAGAAAAATGAATCGACTGTGGTAACCTTTTCCAACAAACACCAGGCCACAATCCTAATGAACAACAAAGCTCAACTGAGTACCTGGGGCGTCCAGGTCAGCTTTCCTACCAGCATTAAATACCCAGACTTCCTAAAAGATAACATACGGAACTCACCAACGGCCGACAATAACAAATTGTTGTTAAACCAGGGCAATCAGATCCAACAGCCTTCTTTGACATCATATGCCCCAAGACCAGGAATAAAATCAATGCCCTGGATTGAGAATCCGCTTCAAATAATAGCGTCAAAAGCGGGTGGCCCACGTAAATGTGTTCTCTTGCCACATAAATCACAAGATTGGTCGTGGCTCTCCCAGGCCTTAGGGTAATACACAGCAAATAAGGCCCGATGAAAGAACCACCTATGATAAAACGCAACACCTTAATATCAGCTCTTGGAATATTCAAGGTCTAACGAAAGAGAAAAACGGACAGCTAGCTAAAAGCTTTCTGAAGACTCAGGATATAATTGCCCTTCAAGAAACCTGGGCCCTGGAAAACACCGTTTGGGAAGATTTTACTGTTACCGAACCCCATGCTATCCCCTCAGCTGCAGGTGGCCATGCCTCCGGAGGTGTGCTGATCGCCGTAAAGAACACATTAAACGCAAAGGAATCACTGCTCTCTATGGGCCAGGGTGACTACATCTTTATCAGCATTGAGTTTAACTGCCATAAAAAGGGAAAGTGGAGACATCGAAAAATCATTCTCGGCAGAGTGTACTTGCATCCGTCCAAAGTAAGACGAGAGATGACACTGAGCAAAATGCTCCCTGATATAATCAACTTTGAGGCTTATTACCCAAATGACATATGGCTGATAATGGGTGACTTTAACACCAATCTAATGGAGGTAGCACCCACTCTCTCTTCTCAAATATCCTTAATTGAGGAAATGTGGTCTATTCCAGAGATAAAATCTCAGTTTCAAAGGAAGGAAGAAAAAGGGATAAAATTGTAAACGCATCTAAACCAACTAGGCCTTCGTATTTTAAATAGAAGAATTGACTCAGATCAACCGGCAGCATATACTCACTCATCTTCCTTCCGAATGGCCACCCTGGATTATATATGGATCTCTGCAACTCACTTTTAATTAGTACAGCAGTTTTCTGTAACCCCCTCATTGGAAAGCGATCACGCAACTCTCATGTGTAAAATTGATATTATGCATTCCCATCGCCCGAAAATTGCCTTGTTTGGAAAGGAATCCAACCTAGAGATCACCAAAAAACTAAGATGGTCTGAAGACGCCCGGGAAACAATGGAAGCATGGGTGGACGATCTACTGAGTACATGGGTACCAGACTGCAATAGTCGTCCAACAGTTCCATCATGCGAAATTTTCCTGACTGAGTTTAGAGACCAACTAGCCTTAAAGTTGACAAAATCTCAAGGTAAAGTCCCTCCGGGTTCATCTTTCATCTCCGAGCAAAAACACCTGATCAAACATAAACTTAATAGGCTACAGCGTAACAACGTCAACAACGAAAATGCACATAAATCTCTCTTGGGCAAAATAACAACTGCCCGAAAAGAATACAGGAAGGCTAGGTTCATTTTAAAGAGACTGGAAGAAGAACAACATTGGCTTACTGCCCACGAGATCATAAAATCAAAAGATCAAAGAATGTTCTGGAGTTGGATAAACAAGGCTGCTAAAACCACCAAACCACCAAGCGCAACAAATATCTCTCCAGCCGACTGGGACGATTATATTGAAGCCCTTTACACAGAACCACGTGGCATAACCTGTAACACCCTCTCCATCAGCACCCACTTCAGCTCCCACAACGATACGACACCAATTACCAAGATAACCTCAAATCAAGTTGCACTTATAATAACGAAAATGCGCTCAGGGGGCGCCCCAGGACCAAAGGGTATTCCTACCCAAGTATACAAAGCCTCCCCTCAGAAATGGGCCAACCTGTTGGCTCCCCTTTTCGAAACAGCGATACTGGGCGGACCCATCCCGGCTTCCTGGCGAGGATCTTTGCTTGTCCCCATCCATAAAAAAGGCTCTCGCTCCAGCCCTGACAAGTATCGGATGATTGCTCTACTCGACGTAGACGGAAGCGCGTATGCGAGTGCCCTCTTATCAGAACTGACAACCTGGGTCGAAAATTGCAATTTAATTCCTTCCACACAAACTGGCTTTTAAAAGGGCTGCCGTATTGAAGACAATTTAATCTGTCTATCTCATATGATCGAATCCACACTAGCCAAGAAAGGCAAATCATTATACCTGGGCTTTATTGACTTTCAAAAGGCTTTCGACAGTGTGATCCACCCCAAATTGTGGAAACAATTGGCAAAATGGGGCATCCCTCAGCATTTACTGAAAGCTCTTATTGCGCTACACACGGATACCTGGGTGAAAATAAGAGTCACCTCGAGATGGACATCAACCAGAAAAATCTTTACCAACAGAGTCCTAAAACAAGGATGTATCCTTACACCCCTACTCTTCAACCTATATCTAGCTGACCTTCCTAAATGGCTAGCCAGATGTCGAGCTTTCCCTCTGCGAATCGAACTGATAAAGATCCAAACCTTGCAGTACGCTGACGACACTATCTTGCTCGATCAGACCCAGGTGGGCCTTCAAAGATTATTTAATTCCCTCTCGCAACTTCAACATACTAGAGATTAACATCGCCAAAACAAAAGTGATGACAGTTTCATCGTTGAAAACAAGAAAGAGCACTTAGTTTATCGAGGATAAGGCACTGGAATCAGTCTCGGCATACAAATATTTGGGTGTCTGGATAGACCATAAGAGGAGACCGACCTCGCACATTGCCGCAATGCAGAGTGTCGCGCGTAGTTTGGAGGGAGATTTCATTAGAACAAAGAGCTCCCTCCACTCTGCACTATCCTGATCTCGCCCCACTAATAAGACTGATAGGTGCAAAACTTCTGCCGACAATAGCTTCCGGTGCAAAAACCTACAAAGACAAAATGTCCTGCTGGCTAGATAGAGCTCAGTCAGCATGCTTTCGTAGAGTGTTTCTACTACCAAACTCGACCTCTCATGCTCAAATCCGAATGGAATTTTCTTTGTCCTCCCATCACTGGGTCATGAGAGCAAGGTGTATTGCTTATTGTTTGAAGATAAAACTAGCACGCCCCCATACTTTAAAAAGCATTATATGGTCATAACTAAATAATCCGGATACATCCTGGAACAAATATTTGTTATATTGTTTGGAATCTCTAAAGGCCCAAGATATATGGTCTGCTTCGCTACCCATAGAGATGACATCAAAACTCTTGAGTACACAAGCAAAAATTCTGTCTCACGAGAACGATTTGCAATTAGCATTAAAGCTCTTTCACTGCAGTTGGGCCTCTAAACTTTATGCTCCCAAAACATTACCGCTTTATCTCTCATCACCAATGAAAAAATTCATCAAGCACAAATTAATGCGACTTCAGTTTGGCCTAATTCCACTAATGGCCTATTAGTATGGACAAGGATACAAAAAAGGAATTTCTACACAATGCCGTTTTTGCAATCTAGAGGAAGAAAATCTAATTCACATCCTCTGCATTTGTAGACCCTTGATTGCCCTACGAGTCTTCTGGCTTCATCCGATCTAGCTTTCTTTTAACATTAGGACATGCCATGAAGCATTAGAACTGTGTATAAGGGGTGACTCATCTCAGATGGCCACCAGTTTTATAAAATTTATGTCAGGAATTAAAAATCTACTACCCCAAGAATGAACTTATATTCCCAAAATCAACCCCCCCTTCTTTTATGAGCTTAAAGTTTTTTTTCTTTTTTAAATTGCAATTATTGTCTGTACAAATTGCAATGATTTTAATTAATTATGCAAATAAAATACTTTGACTTTGACTTTGTGTGGGAGACGCAAGTACCCGCGACAGGCAAGGGCCCAAAACGTAGTGAGGTCGACATCAAAATTGTCTATCTCAAAACTATCCCCTAACGTTCCATTACCTAGAATTCCTTGCAAACCTCAATTTTAGCTGAAAAAAACAGTTTTTCACCCATTTTTGTGTGGGAAAGTGTGGCATCACCGGGCTCACACAAATTTCCTACCACCCAGCATTTCCCCAGGTCTCCCAATAAAAATGGTGCCTCACTTGTGTGGGAGGCGCAAGTACCCGCGACAGGCAAGGGCCCAAAACGTAGTGAGCCGACATCAAAATTGCCTATCTCAAAACCATCTGCTTTTGCAAGGGGGTCACCTGGGTTTTTGGCCCCGTGCTCGACGGCCATCCTAGGGAAACCTACCAAACCCACACATTTCTGAAAAGTAGACACCGGGGGGCTTCCAAGGAGGTATGTCTTGCGTGGATCCCCCGATTTTCCATTACCCAGAATTCCTTGCAAACCTCAATTTTAGCTGAAAAAAACAGTTTTTTCAAAAAAAATTGTGTGGGAAAGTGTAGCATCACCGGGCTCACACAAATTTCCTAACACGCAGAATTCCCCCAGGTCTCCCGATAAAAATGGTGCCTCACTTGTGTGGGACGCGCAAGTACCCGGAACAGGCAAGGGCCCAAAACGTAGTGAGGCGACATCAAAATTGCCTATCTCAAAACCACCTGCTTTTACAAGAGGGGTGACTTGGGTTTTTGGCCCCGTACTCGCCGGCCATCTACGGAAACCTACCAAGCCCACACATTTCTGAAAAGTAGACACCTGGGGGCTTCCAAGGAGGTATGTTTTGCGTGGATCCCCAACGTTCCATTACCCAGAATTCCTTGCAAACCACAATTTTAGCTGAAAAAAACAGTTTTTTCAAACATTTTTGTGTGGGAAAGTGTAGCATCACCGGGCTCACACAAATTTCCTACCACCCAGTGTTCCCCCAGGTCTCCTGATAAAAATGGTGCCTCACTTGTGTGGGATGCGCAAGTACCCGCAACAGGCAAGGGCCCAAAACGTTGTGAGGCGACATCAAAATTGCCTATCACAAAATCACCTTCTTTTGCAAGTGGGGTCACCTGGGTTTTTAGCCCAGTGCCTGACGGCAATCTAGGGAAACCTACCAAACCCACACATTTCTGAAAAGTAGACAAGGGGGGCTTCCAAGGAGGTATGGCTTGTGTGGATCCCCTAACGTTCCATTACCCAGAATTATTTGCAAACCTCAATTTTAGATGAAAAAAACTGTTTTTCACACATTTTTGTGTGGGAAAGTGTGGCATCATTGGGCTCACACAAATTTCCTACCACCCAGCGCTTCTCCAGGTCTCCTGATAAAAATGGTGCCTCACTTGTGTGGGAGGCGCAAGTACCCTTGCTAGGCAAGGGCCCAAAACGTAGTGAGGCAACATCAAAATTGCCTATCTCAAAACCGCCTGCTTTTGCAAGGGGGGTCACCTCGGTTTTTTGGCCCGTGCTCGTCGGTCATCTAGGGAAACCTACCAAACCGACACATTTCTGAAAAGTAGACACCCGAGGGCTTCCAAGGAGGTATGGCTTTCATGGATCCCCCAACGTTCCATTACCTAGAATTCCTTGCAAACCTCAATTTTAGCTGAAAAAACAGTTTTTCACATATTTTTGTGTGGGAAAGTGTGGCATCACTGGGCTCACACAAATTTCCTACCACCCAGCATTCCCCCAGGTCTCCCAATAAAAATGGTGCCTCACTTGTGTGGGAGGCGCAAGTACCCGCGACAGGCAAGGGCCAAAACGTAGTGAGGCGACATCAAAATTGCCTATCTCAAAACCACCTGCTTTTGCAAGGGGGTCACCTGGGTTTTTGGCCCCGTGCTTGACGGCCATCTTAGGGAAACCTACCAAACCCATGCATTTCTGAAAAGTAGACACCTGGGGGCTTACAAGGAAGTATGGCTTGCGTGGATCCCCCAAAGTTCCATTACCCAGAATTCCTTGCAAACCTCAATTTTCGCTGAAAAAAACTGTTTTTCCATAAATTTGTGTGTGGGAAAGTGTGGCATCACCGGGCTCACACAAATTTCCTACTACCCAGCGTTCCCCCAGGTCTCCCGATAAAAAATGGTGCCTCACTTGTGTGGGAGGCCCAAGTACCCGCAACAGGCAAGGGCACAAAACATTTTTTGATAGGCAATGTCGATGTTGCCTCTAAATGTTTTGGGCCCTTGCTGGGCGCGGGTACTTGGGCCTCCTACACAAGTGAGGCACCATTTTTATCGGGAGACCTGGGGGAACGCTGGGTGGTAGGACATTTGTGTGAGCCCAGTGATGCCACACTTTACAGCACAAAAATGTGTGAAAAAACTGATTTTTTCAGCTAAAATTGAGGTTTGCTAGGGATTCTGGGTAAGGGGATGTTGGGGAATCCATGCAAGCCATATCTCCTTCAGGGGCGTAACACACGCCCCCGCAGCCTCGGGGGCCTCCCTGAGCTCCAGGGGCCCCTTCGGCACCCAGTACATTTGGCGAGCGCAGGGTACTTTAAAAGTAAATCCAACCGCCGCGCCTCATTTCATCACGTGACACGTAAGTGTATGTGATAATAGTTTCACGGCACGCAGCTGCGTGGTTTTCAGCCTCAGTGTGAGGCATAGGACGGGGCAAGGCTGGGGCAGTATTGTCACGTGCTGCGCAACCTGCACGTGAGGCAGCCAGTGGGTCCCTGGCAGAGAGACGTAGGCCATAATTAAATAATTGCTGCCCGTGGTCTTCAGCAGCCGCCCCTGCAGGCCACCATACCGAAGCTGCACTGCTGCAGGCCTCAGGGAGCCAGCCGGCCTCGGAAACAACTAGAAGTGAGTGGAAACCTATGCTTGTTCTACTTTTATGCACAGGCAATATGATAATAGCCAGTAATGAATGTTTTACTCTGGCTGAGCCCATGTCTTAAGGAAACTGTTTCCAAAATACAGTCCCCCCAGGCTCCCTAAACACAGATCCATTGTCGCACTCAGCCAGTTTTGAAACACGGAACTTGTCAAATACAGCACGGCCGGGAGGCTATATAAAATCAGTTTTTCCACTCAGTGCTTAATTTGTAATAAGAGAAGTGCCGGGGCTCTCGTCAGGAGGCTACTGCAGCTGGCACCACCCATTGCCCATGCCAGCGCTGCCAATGACAGTAACAACACAACTAATAACAATCACATTCACACAAGTGTCACAGTACGAACTATTCCAGGCCACCAAATCTATAACACTGGCTTGAGGAGCAGGTATCAGTCATTTTTAATGTATACTGAATTAATAATAGGAGGGGGCAAGGAGAGAGGTGCCACAGTGAACATCCACTGCGACGCTGATGAGAGGTGTATGTGTGGAAGGGGCATTGTGTGAGGGAGGCACAGACCATGACTTCACAAACCCTAGCTGCAGACAGATGTGCGTGAAGAGGACACCGAGACCCGATTTAGTTTAAGATATCGTTCTCCAGGAATGTTGAAAATAATTGTGGTGTGGGCAGTTTGATGCACTGACCTTATTATGTTTCTCTTTCTAACAAACATTAATGTGAATTTTTCCACCAGAACTTTGAAAGACATCCTGCAGGTTTGTATACCTTCTATTACACACCCGGACGGCCTCTGCCCATTCTGCCATTTTCACACAGGTTCAGTCAGCAGCGTCTCTGGCACTCAGTCACTAAGGGCGAGGAAGCCAGAGACACTTGAGGCAAGCAGGGGTAGGGCAGAGTCAGTCATGGGCGAGGCTGGCAACTGACTTGTGTGACTGGCTCTACTCCAATCTGCATGCCAGTCCGGTTTGAAGCTACCAGGTTTGCGGGTCAGTAGGATCTGGGCACCCTATCGGTAAACACTGTTCTTCATCCACCTCACCTCCCCCGCCCCCCCAGGCTCCCTCCACCCTGCCTTTCAGTTATCAATGGTCTCCTTGTGCCAAGGGCCAGAATGTGGGCTCTGCTCTACTTAATGTGTTCTGTGGCCTGACTCTTGTGGAGAGGACATGGAGCTACCACGATCGTATCACCACGCTAAAAAAAAGAAAAGTAGCATGAGTTGGTGCGGCAATGGACAGGGCATTGCATGATGACTTAGTGATTGGTACTACTACAGTTACACTTGTGGTCGGCCGGGGCTGCGGGGCACTGCCTTTAGTACCTGATAGGCCGCCTGGTGCTGCTACTGCGACGCTGCTACTGCGACGCTGCTTGCCCTCAACGTGGTCGTTCTGATGGCTCGTGTGGAGCGGATGTGCTGGGGTGTGGCAATCAGAAATAACAACCAAATCCAGCACAGCCCAATCAATGTCTGACTCCCGCCCACCAACAACCACACTGAATTAAGGGCCGCCATGACGCCATCACATATATCATCATTACAGTAAGTAGTAATCTTTGCTCAATTAATGCAGTCTCCAGGACTCGGCTCACATTCACACTCAGTGACTTAACCGAAGCATTCACCAGGTACTCGGGAGACCGAGAAGTTATAACAACACTCTGCGCGTAGTTAGTAAGCAAACATCATGTCATATTTGAAGGCTCCGGCACAAATTAAGCACTGTTTCCTTTAAACTAAAATCAGAACATGCAAATGAATGCCCTTTTTTCATTTTATTTTAATAGCCATCTGCATTTAGCATGTGTTTCACGAAGACCTGTAACTAAAGAGCGAGCAGAGGAATCTGGTATATAAACAAAACTGCATAAAATTAAAAACTAAATCAATATTTAAAAGTAAAACGCGGAGAGAAAGGGTAAATTGCCATTTAAAATTAGGCATAAAAAGAATACAAAAGATATCTGAACCACTAAGTGGACGGATAAGGGAGGTTTGCTCTGCTCTGCTCTGGGAGTCCTGTGATTTATTTTTGTGTTGATTAAGGACATTTCTTCCTGATATACTATTCTGTTTTGTAAGACGACTTGTAAAGGAAGGAGAACCAGAAACCACCTGCACAGTGAGCATGATAAACTTGAGACTTCTCCTCCTGAAGTAGACATTTAAATTCCTCAGCTTGTCCATCAGTGATAGCAGCAGAACCATTAGGAAGTACGTCTCAAAAGAGCATGGATTTTTCAAGACATTTTATCTTACCCTGTAGCTTTCATATTACTTACTGATTTGGTATGATGTTTAGGTTGCAACCCTATCTGTACAGGATATAGTATACACTTTAAATAGGGTCACAATAAAAATTAGGGACCCATAGTGCCCATATGTTTTAGTTAGTATCTGAAATTTGAACAATGTTTAGTCAAAACATCCAATCAACTTATGTTGTTTAATGTTTTTCAAATAAAGTGCTCCTTAAAATGAGTAACGAGTGATGTATTAGTTGGTTACTCAGTAATTAATAATCTGCTTTTTACAGATTATAAGAAGCCATATTTGAATAACATTAAGATGCCAGCAGACATGTTTTGCCCCCTACGCTGGTGAGTCTGGGGCTTTCTTAAGAGTGCACACTATACACACTATAATCATTAGGTTGTCCAATGAAGCAATGTGCTACCAGACAGCAGGGCACTGTTAGAAGATTAGAGCCCGTCCCACTTAATTCCAACGGTATTCTACTTTTCATATTGGAAATTTTATGATTATAATATGGGTACTGTGAAACCTTCATAAATTCAAGAACATTACTTGATAGGTTGCTTTGCAAGGGTGTCTAGGAGCATGATGTGTAGCGGCGAGCGGAGTGGTGATTGGAGCTTCAGACGTCGTCCCACGTTTTACAAGAAATAGATTTGTTTGGAAGACTATGGGACAATTAGAGATGATGGTGGCCACAGTGGCCACCCTACCTACCTATAGTCAGATCCTTTAAAAATGAGGCTCATTAACCTTGCCCTCCTATATTATTGACCAGTGAAAGTTGCTTTGTTTAAAAAACATTGGAGAAGCCAATAGGTCTAGTATGGCATGATGCTGGAATGTTTATATGGTCAAGCTTGACAGAGCAGCTGTTGCCAGACAATTATGTGAGCATCATAGAGAGGGACTTGGATTCTGCTAAGATTTTGGGAGCCAAGAGTACATGTTTTGATAGGGCAGAAGTTGTGTACTTCCACAAAAAATATGCTTGCCCTCCACACAGCTGTAATCATTTTGTTCATGTGTCCAGCTACCTGAGATTAGACATTCAGAGGCACACATATGACGTGGCAATGCTATTAAAGTCTGTTAGAGGACTAGAAAATGTATGGTGCTTTTCTCGGGCAGCAGCACAGATGGGAGGAGGACAGTCATTTGCCTACATAGATGTTTAGGCCCGGCTTGACTGTGCAACTGTCACCTGACCTGTCCACCTACACCAGTATTATTCTACAGTTCTTTGTTTCCACACAAATACATATCCACTCCCATGCTATTTAGTTATAATGCTTCACATACCATACAACATTCTTTTAAAGCCCGACATACTGACATTGCCAATGCTTGTTTTCCCCCCTTTTGCACTAGGCATTGAAGAAAGGCTGCCGTTTAACTGTGGAGGCCATGTGCTGTAATAAAATGTTACATTTTAAAAATGAAAATAATTTTCATATAAAACGTAAGAGCTTCCTAGCAGGCAGGTTTACTTAAAATAGTTCAGAAACCCTTTTTGGTTTTAATGAATCACAGGAAAATAGTATTCTTAATGGCTCAAAAAAGTATGATTTGCTTTGAACTACTGCAACTTGAAATCATAATTTAAATACACAAGAATGCTAAAAATACAGAATGGAAAGAAAAGAGCACTGATGAAGTAACATTTTGGACCGGCAGTCCCAACACTTAAGCACATTTCCTTTTAGACACAATTGATCGGATAAAAAGCGGAACTAGCTCCCCATGCTATATGTTGTGTTTGGAGGAAGCAAATGCAAATGAGAGAACTGACCAATGGATGAAGATTGTTGTCTCAAAGATTTTTTTGTGTATGTATTTAAAATAATATTTGTATGGTTAGAAATTGTGATTTTCAAATTATGTGTCTATATATTTTTTCTAACTTTTTCGTTTCCCAATACAAAATATGCATTTCAGAATTAATGATTGAAGAGTTTTGTTTTCCCTACTTTTGCATTCAAACCTTTCATCCCCAAACAGTGATTCCAGATGGAGACTGACATTTCCTTTGCCCAATTCCATGTAAACAGATGGCAAAGGGGGGTTTCTGGAGTTTAAGGGCAAGCTGTTAAGCACACATTGTCTCCAGTGAGAAGCCAATACCCGGCCTCAGATAGTGCATGATCGCCAGAACAAAAGTTCAGAAAGATGCAATGGCACACTAGGTGCAGTGAGAACCCAAATTCTCATAATTCATAAGCAAAACCTTTATAGGATCAAGGATACAGTTATTGACTGCTCAGACGTGAGTCCCATGCTCTCCACACCACTGGAGTCAAGCTATCCTGGCTGAAGACGGCTGATAGCCAGAAACCGGTCCTAGGATGCTTGATTCCGGTCCAGGAAAGACATGGCTTGGCAGTTCGGGCTGGACTGTTCCCATGAGGCACAGGGGCAAGGCTGATTTGCATATGGCCATGTCTGAACTGGGGTGGTGTGGAGTGCAAAAAAACAATGGATTTAGGCCCAGATCTCTGTACTGGGGTGAATGTATGACATCGGTCTGCATTATGTCCATCAACTGTTGTTTTGCGTAATTCACAGTTAGGCCATGTAGGAGATGAAAGATCATTTGTGCTTTCATAGAGATGGGTCTTTCAGTCTGAGGTTACAGTGAATAAGCGAGCCCACAGGTCAGTATTACTGTAAAAAAGTAGGCCTTCTTCACTGCACCATGTTGTGAGTGTAACCTGCCTAGGATGTGCAAAGTTCTTATTAGCAAGTGTAGTCTAATGTAGATTGTGATTGCTGGCCATAGTTTGTGGTGTCACTTCCTAATCCTACATCCCCACACTTGGGTAGGTTTTCCATGCAAACTTGCAATAGTTCCTTGAGAAGGCCAATATTTTCTTGAAAATGATTTTTGGGATTGAAATTGCAAGTGCCCTTTTCTTGTGAGTTAACTTTAGTACCATTTCCTTCTTATCTTAGAAAACTCGGCAGCTTACACTTATTTTGATGTGGTGCAGATACCTCTTACTGTGAACTTTATGGTCCTTTCTTTGTGTGGGTATTCTGCTGGTAGTGATTTGAGGGTGAGCTGACCTTCGGTTGTGCTGGTGGATGTGAGGGTGGTTTAGATATAGTAATTCCAAACAGTACAAATATGATAGATGTCTACTTCTAAGTGTGGAGGTAATGACCACTTAGTGTTGGTACATCAAAAACACAAAAGATGATGGGAAGATGGTTGCAAAAAGTGTAACCACTGGCAATCACTTGGGGAAACATTCCAACCCATAATTTCTTTGCCCACCATGCCACCTCAGATTTGACCTTGCTATATGCAAATCAGTCTTGACCCTGCTCCAATAGGAACAATCCAGCCCGAACAGCCAAGCAAGGCCATCACTGAACCGGAATACAACCAACTCAAGACCAGTTTTGCCTTGATAGGAGCTCTTCAGTCAGTGGAGCTTGGTTCCAGAATCATAGTAAGCCATGTAAGGGCACACCATTGGCCACTTAGGTTGGTCAATCAAACACATAAAAGGTGATGGAAAGATACTTGCAATAAGTCTAACCACTTGCAATCATTCATGTAGCATTCCAACCATCGGTCTTTTGTCCACCAAATCACTTCAGATTAGACCCAGCTATATGCAAATTTGTCTTGATCCTGATCAAATAGAAACAGTCAAGACCCAACTGCCAAGCCAGGTCCACTCTGAACAGGAAAACAAGCAGCCCAAGACTGGTATCACCCTTATTGGGGGTTTTCAGTCTGGTATTGCTTGGATCTAATGGTACAGTGATTAAGGGACCCACGCCTAGGCTTGCCCTTTGCCACTTAGGTCGGTACATCAAACACACAAAAGGTGATGGGAGGATGCTTGAAATAAGTCTAACCACTTGCAAAGACTTGGCGTAGCATTCCAATACATCCTTTTCTTGCCCACCATGCCACCTCAGATTAGACCCAGCTATATGTAAATCAGTCTTGGCACTGCTCCAATGGGACCAGTCCAGCTCCAACTGCCATGCCAGGCCCTCTCTAAACCGAAACATAAGCAACCCAAGACCAGTTTCAGTCTGATTGGGGCACTTCAGTTGGGTGCAGCTTGGATCAATCGCACAGTGAGCAAGGGACCCACATCTGGGCATACCCTTGGCCACTTAGGCTGGTAAACAAACACACAAAACCACTGGCAATTGCTCTTGTAGCATTCCAACCCATTATTATTTTGCCACAATTGCCATCTCAGATGAGCGCGTAGGCAGCTCAAGCAATCACATCTACATGGAAATGTGCTTCACATGAACTAGTTCTCCTGGTGGAGTGGGTTGGCGGTGGAGTTATTTTGTTTAATGCTTGGGTAAAGAAAGATTCACCCTCACAAAAGCCGATGTTATTTTACATGTAGCTTACAAAAGCTTGAGTCTTCTGCCTAAATCAGGAGTATTCGCGTATATAATTTTTGTCCCTCTGTTTCATAATCCACTTCACAATCTCTGCAATCAACTGGGTGATTTCCAAACATGGGAAGGATGACGCTCACTTCATGTCCCATGTCTTGGCTACTGATCTATCTAACACATTTCAATATTTTTTTCTGCAGTTACTAGGGTCTACCTCAAGTCAATGTATCTACCTCATAACTTTATATGTTCCTAATTCAACTCTGCGATTCTAGTTTGATCCGTTTTTCCACAGTAGCAAAAGTCTGAAGTGGCGTTGCTATGGTTCAAATGCTACTCATAGGTCTCTGCAGTAGTAGACTATTAACTCAAACAGCTAAATGACCAGTTGACCACCTTATTCAGCGTTTTGCTTTGTACCTTAAAGTGTTTTAGGGATTGAAAAATCCCCCCACTGTTTTATATTTTTTCTGTACTGATGTCGACCACTTAATTCTTGGAGGCAGAAATGTTCTCTCTATATTTTTTTGGGTTTGCTACTTTGTTTTGGACATGGTAAGGTGTGGGGTTAAAGCTGAATGAGTCATGCCCACAGGGCAGGCAAGGGAAATAATGATTGCTCTGCAAGTGCTGGCTATCCTTGTACCTAAGGACGCTGACCTCGCTACACTAATGGTAGTAGAAACACCCTCCATGCAAGTCCCTTAAACAAATGCACAAGACACAAGAGAGTAATTATGAGTATATGTAATTTGTGTTACTGCGCAGACAAGTACAGGAGATTTTCTCTTAATTATAAACCTATATCAGAAGGTTTCAGAGACTATACTGACAAAGGTGGGAATGAGATTACAGAACAGCTGAAACCATTTTTGAGGGCAGCAATAAACAAATTATTGGTGGCTTCAAGTGATTGTAAAACAGGTTTCAGCATCATGAGCTTGATAACGTCACCCATGTAAACCTATCTTGGTGGTGCACATCTTCCTTCACTAATGTTCATAGATCTCATGGGCGCTCCTCTGCCTCTTTGTATTTCATTGCTGTCTGTTAACAGATGGTTGACTGCTCAACACCTCGCGGATGATACTCATTCTAGGAAGGTATATCTTCCTGCCCATCAAAACAAAAGATACCAGATGTAGGAAATCACTAGCTACTCATTTCTTGTGATTATGGTTAAACATCTTGTGGCAATACAGCAGGGTCTGTAATATCTGAATTAATATATATAGGCAGAATATACAGTCACAACTGCATCGTTCTTATGGATTATCATTTGTCATGCTCAGAATACCAAATGGAATGTGCAACTCGCTTTTTTAACAATGTTTTGTCAAAGTGTTAAAGTCATCATTGTATATGATGGTGGTATGTTTAGTAGGTTAATAAAGTTTATCGTTTTAATCTTCAAATTGCAGTTTGTAGCATTTTATAATTTTTGCATGAACTGTGCTCTGTTCTTGGTGCAAGATTACCATGCCTTCCTTGAAGAAATTAGTGGTTTATCTACTGTAGTTAGTCAGACACAAAAATTCATCCACATTTAAACTGTTAGTTTCTTCAAACAGTGAACTCAAATTACAGACTTAAATACTGTTCAGCTTTAGTTGGCTAATTCTTGTAATGCTCGAAAATGTACTCATGATAGACCTGCTACTCATGTGTGAAGTCTGAAAATCTGATTTCACTTCATCCGATCTCCTTCCTTCCTCTGAGGTTGTGATGCAACTTCCTGTGATGAGACACACAAAGGCAAGCACCATGCTGCCACTTGCATACTGCTTAACATGGTTAGTCCCGAATTTCTGTTTTTTAGGTCGATCCTAGCAGCAGTGCACATGCCCTGCTCGCTCTGCGAGACTGCTGTAGTAGAGATTGGGGGAGAAGCTGCGCCCATTCTCCTCCCATATTTTTCATTGGCTTGTGTCATTGTCTTTCTTAAATGCTGCCTTCGTATTGGTTAATAAGCTTCTTAGTGCCTCCTTAGTACTGCCTTATCTTCATTTGTACCCTCCAATGGCAACTGGCCCTTTTACTTCGGTTGTTTCACAGGACCTGTTATCTAGTCTGTAAGCACTATTTACTTTATTGAGATTCTCTTACTGCAGGCCGGACATGCGCTGCTTCAGCTGAAATCGCTTGTGTTTTTTTCCGTAGCACAGCAGCCCCGGTAACACAGGACCAGGCTTTCAATCACTTTAACCCAGCATAATCTTGTGTCTGCTTCAACCCATCAAGTAAAATGGATTCAGAAATGATTAGCGAATTAAGTCATGTGAATTCCAGGAAACACATAATCCTGTGCTAATGAGCTGAAGCTGGCAACAGCACATCTGTGGTACATGTCATCTGTACTAAAACCACCTGAGGGGTTGTTTTCAAAAGCCTGTTTTAGTAAAAGCACCATCACCACCACCAATACCACCACCACCAATACCACCACCATCAATCCCACCACCTACACCAATACCACCATCCCAAATACCACCACCATCAATACCACCACCACCAATACCACTACAACAGCCAATACCACCACCACCACCAATACCACCACCACCAATACTATAACAACCATGACCATCAACACCACCAATACCACCACCACCAATACCACCATCAATACCACCACCAATACCACCACCAACACCACCAATACCACCACAACCACCAGTACCACTAATACCACCACCAATATGACCACTAATTCCAACACCACCAATATCACCACCACCACCACTACCACAACTACCACCAATACCACCACCACCAACAATACCGTCACCACCACCAATGACACCATCACCACCAATACCAATAACACCACCACCACCACTAATGCCACCAATACCACCACCACCGCCAATACCACCACCAATACCACCACCAGCACCAATACCACCACCAATACCTCCACCCCAATATACCACCACCAATAGCGCCACCACCTCCAGCAATACCACAACTAATACAACCAACACCATCATCAATGCCACCAATTCAACCACCACCAATACCAACACAACCACCAATACCACCACCACCACCAATACCAACACCACCAATACCACCAACACCACCAATACCAATACTACCGTCAATGCCAATACCACCACCAATGCCACCAATACCAACACCATCACTAATACCACCATGAATACCACCACCTCCAATACCACCACAACCAATACCAATACCACCACCACCAATACCGACAACCATTCCATCACCACCAATAACACCACCATCACCAATACCACCACCAACAATACCACCGCCACCACCAATACCACCAATACTACCACCACCAATAATACCACCACCAGTACCAATAACATCACCAATACCACCACCATCACCAATACCACCACCAATACCACCACAACCAAAACCACTGCCACCACCAATACTACCACCACCAGTACCAATAACATCACCAATACCACCAATACCACCACCAATACCCCACCGCCATCAATGCCACCACCACCAATATCACCACCACTAATACCACCACCACCAATACCACCACCACCACCACCAATATCAACACCACCTCCAATACCATGGCCAATGCCAATACCACCAAAACCACCACCAGTGCCACAACCACCAATACCAATGCCACCACTACCAATCCCACCACCAATCCCACCACCAATAACCCACCACCAACAATACCACCACCAATAACACCATCAATACTACCACCAATACCACCACCACCATCAATACCACCATCTCCACAACCACCAATACCACCACCACCAATACCATCACCACCACTACCAATACCACATCCGCCAACGCCTTCATCAATACCATCAGCACAATTACCACCACCACCAATACAACCATCACCAACACCACCAATACCACTACCACCACTACCACAAATACCGCCACCACCACCAATACCACCACCACCATCAATACCACCACCACCAATACCACCACTACCAATACCACCACCACCAGTACCACTAATACCACCACCAATACGACCACTAATTCCAACACCGCCAGTACCATGACCACCACCAATAAAATCACCACCATGAATACCATCACCAATACTACCACCAATACTGCCACCACCACCAATGCCACCACCACCACCAATACCACACCCACCAATAACACCACCACCACTAATACCACCAATACCACCACCACCAACTCCACCACCACCGCCAATACCACCACCAATACCACCACTAGCACCTATACCACGACCAATACCACTACCACCACCAATACCACCACCCCAATATACTACCACCAATACCACCACCACCACCACCACCACCAATAACACCACCACTTCCAGCAATACCACAACCAATATCACCACCAATACCACCAACACCATCATCAATACAACCAATACAACCACCACCAATACCACCACAACCACCAATACCACCACCAATACCAATACCACCACCAATACCACCACCAATACTATCACCACTAATACCACCACCACAACCAATACCACCAACACCACCACCAATACCACCACCAATATCAACACCACCACCAATACCATGGCCAATGCCAATACCACCAAAACCACCACCAGTGCCACAACCACCAATACCAATGCCACCACTACTAATCCCACCACCAATCCCACCACCAATAACCCACCACTAACAATACCACCACCAATAACACCACCAATAACACCATCAATACTACCACCAATACCACCACCACCATCAATACCACCATCTCCACAACCACCAATACCACCACCACCAATACCATCACCACCACTACCAATACCACCACCGCCAACGCCTTCATCAATACCATCAGCACAATTACCACCACCACCAATACAACCATCACCAACACCACCAATACCACTACCACCACTACCACCAATACCGCCACCACCACCAATACCACCACCACCATCAATACCACCACCACCAATACCACCACTACCAATAGCACCACCACCAGTACCACTAATACCACCACCAATAAGACCACTAATTCCAACACCGCCAGTACCATGACCACCACCAATAAAACCACCACCATGAATACCATCACCAATACTACCACCAATACTGCCACCACCACCAATGCCACCACCACCACCAATACCACCACCACCAATAACACCACCACCACTAATACCACCAATACCACCACCACCAACTCCACCACCACCGCCAATACCACCACCAATACCACCACCAGCACCTATACCACCACCAATACCACTACCACCACCAATACCACCACCCCAATATACTACCACCAATACCACCACCACCACCAATAACACCACCACCTCCAGCAATACCACAACCAATATCACCACCAATACCACCAACACCATCATCAATACAACCAATACAACCACCACCAATACCACCACAACCACCAATACCACCACCAATACCACCACCACCACCAATACCATCACCACTAATACCACCACCACAACCAATACCACCAACACCACCACCAATACCACAACCAATATCAACACCACCACCTATACCACCGCCAATGCCAATACCAGCAAAACCACCACCAGTGCCACAACTACCAATACCAATACCACCACTACCAATACCACCACCAATAACCTACCAGCAACAATACCACCACCAATACCAATACCACCACCACCAATATCACCATCAATACTACCACCAATACCTCCACCACCACCAATACCACCACCACCAATACCACTACTACCAATACCAATACCACCACCGTCAACACTTTCATCAATACCATCAGCACAATTACCACCACCACCAATACAACCATCACCAACACCACCAATACCACTACCACCACTACCACAACTACCACCAATACCATCACCACCACCAATACCACCA
Organism: Lissotriton vulgaris; assembly: GCF_964263255.1. Taxonomy (NCBI): domain Eukaryota; kingdom Metazoa; phylum Chordata; class Amphibia; order Caudata; family Salamandridae; genus Lissotriton; species Lissotriton vulgaris. The sequence continues at coordinate 411,897,137 of NC_141696.1, read as the reverse complement.
CCACCACCAATACCACCACCAATATGACCACTAATTCCAACACCGCCAGTACCACCACCACCACCAATAACACCACCACCATGAATACCATCACCAATACCACCACCAATACCGACACCACCACCAATGCCACCACCAATACCACCACCACCAATAACACCACCACCACTAATACCACCAATATCACCGCCAATACCACTACCACCACCAATACCACCATCAATACCACCACCACCAATACCACCACCAGCACCTATACCACCACCGATACCACCACCACCACCAATAAAACTTCTACCATGAATACCATCACCAATACCACCACCAATACCGCCATAGAAATGATTAGTGAATTAAGTCATGTGAATTCCAGGTAGCACATACTCCTGTGCTAATGGGCTGAAGCTGGCAACATGTGGTACATGTCATCTGTAATAAAGCCACCTAAGAGGTTGTTTTCAAAAGCCTGTTTTAGTAAAAGAACCACCACCACCACCACCAATACCACCACCATCAATACCACCACCACCAATACCACTACAACGGCCAATACCACCACCACCACCACCAATACCACCACCACCAATACTATCACAACCATGACCATCAACACCACCAATACCACCACCACCAATACCACCATCAATACTACCACCAATACCACCACCGCCATCAATACCATGCTCTCCACCACCACCAACACCACTACTAACAATCTGACCACTACCAACACCATCATCAATACCATCAGCACAAATACCACCAATACAACCATCACCAACACCACCAGTACCAATACCACCACTACCACAACCACCACCAATACCACCACCACCATCAATACCACCACCAGTACCACAAATACCAATACCAACACCAATACTACCACCACCACCAATATGACCACTAATTCCAACACCGCCAGCACCACCACCAAAAACCCTTCCACCATGAGTACCATCATCAATACCACCACCAATACCGCCATAGAAATGATTAGCGCATTAAGTCATGTGAATTCCAGGTAGCACATAATCCTGTGCTAATGGGCTGAAGCTGGCAACAGCACATCTGTGGTACATGTCATCTGTACTAAAGCCACCTGAGGGGTTGTTTTCAAAAGCCTGTTTTAGTAACACATCCACCACCAATACCACCACCATCAATCCCACCACCCCCACCAATACCACTACCACCAATATCACCACCATCAATACCACCACCAATACCACCACCTATACCACTACAACCACCAATACCACCACCACCAATACCATCAAAACCACCAAAACCACGACCATCAACACCACCAATACCACCACCACCAATACCGCCACCACCAATACCACCATCAATACTACCACCAATACCACCACCACCATCAATACCACCATCTCCACCACCACCAATATCACCACCACCAATACCACCACCACTACCAATACCACCACCGCCAACACCTTCATCAATACCATCAGCACAATTACCACCACCACCAATACAACCATCACCAACACCACCAATACCACCCTCACCACTACCACAACTACCACCACCACCACCAATACCACCACCACCATCACCATCAATACCACCACCAATACCACCACCACCACCACCAATACCACCACAACCACCAGTACCACTAATACCACCACCAATATGACCACTAATTCCAACAACACCAATACCACCACCACCACTACCATAACTACCACCAATACCACCACCACCACCAATACCACCACCACCACCAATACAGCCACCACCACCACCGATACCATCACCACCAATAACACCACCACCACTAATACCACCAATACCACCACCACCACCAATACCACCAATATCTTCAGCAATACCAACATAAATACCACCACCAATACCCCACCACGATTAATACCACCACCTCCACCACCACCAATACTATCACCAATACCACCACCAACAACACCACAACCACTAATACCACCACCAACAATACCACCACCACCACCAATACCACTACTACCACCAATAACAACACCACCACCAATACCAATACCACCACCAATGCCAATACCACCACCATCACCAATGCCACCACCACCAATACCACCACAACAAATACCACCACCAATACCACCATCAATACCCCACCAATAATACCACCACCCCCACTAATACCACCACCAATACCAGTACCACCACCGCCAATGCCACCACTAATACCAGCACCACCAATACCAGTACCACCACCAATAACAATACCCCCACCACCAATACCAATATCAGCACCACCAATACCACCACCTCCACCAATACCACCACCACCAATACCACCAATGCCACCACCACAACCACCAATACCAGCATCACCAATACCACCACCCCCAATATCACTAATACCAATTCCACCACCACCAATACCAATACCACCAATACCACCACCTCAGCGCCTCTCATTCACTAGTAATAGCAGGGGCACTGTAAGAGGCTGGACGCAGTCTAGACCATCCCTTCCTCCCTCCATGCTTGCCATGAAGCACAGGTCACCCTGCACCAAGAGATGAAGCCAGGGCCCTACTACAGCTGGAGTGCTTTTTATTTGGCCAAAGATAGCAATGACATTACGCAATGCCGCACTGCACATTCAAATCACAGAGAGGGCAGGAAATAGCCCCCCTCCCAGCTCTTCCTCCTGAGCCGCGACAGTGTAATCACAGAGCGAAAGGTGTGGAATGCTTTGATAGTGTTTATAGCTCAGATCATATGTAACTCTCACTTCACACTTTGTGTCTGTGTAATTTACAACACTTATACATCCTCTTCCCTGCACTATTTATCGCTACTTCGAAGACGTCGCAGGCCGGTCTCTTCCTCTGATAATTACAATCTAACAAGTGGTTGAGAAGGCTCTTTATTGCAATGCAATAGGTCTCGCACTTGCTAGAGTTTAAGCTATTAGTATTGCAAATGACAATGCCTTTTATTTATGTTTTAAAACCCAAAACATAAATAAAAGGCTTTGTCATTTAGAATGCCTATAGCTAAAAATCGTGTGAATGTGAGACCTATTGCTTCGCAAATGCATGTCAGGACTTGTGCCCTAGCAATAGCAACTCTAAAAGAAGCACAACGACGAGATCAAAGTATTTTCCATTTTTCTTACTTTGATAGAAATGGTGTAAATGAAACAGAAAATACAAAGGGCCGCTGCACTACAAATGTACTAAGTTTTGCTGGGTATTTCAAAGAACGATAGTTCGTTTAGGGTGCTCAGGATGTTGTCCCTGCTGTTCGGGAGGGACAAGGTAGAATAAGCACAAAGAACCTTGTGGGTACAAGGTGGATAACCTGAGCACTCCTGTGTGCTGGACAAAGCAATAATCTGGTACTTTGTAGATGTGATAAATAGTTTTGTACAATACACACCGAGCACAGGGGTTTGAGGCTTTACGATATTGCACCTATCCACTAGTGTCACATTAATATCTACAATTTTTAGGTGCTAAGGACAGGAGATCCAGACCCCTAGGTCTCCCTAAGACTAAAAAATCTCAAACAAACACAATTTAACACAATGTCCAGCACTCTACAAAAGTATGGAAATGATCTATTTCTGTATGGTATAATAGCCAAGGAAACAACAATATTCTTTATGGATAAACACCATATAATTGCAACATTTCATTCATTCAATCCAAGTAAGTTAGGAATCTTCAATGGTTGAGTAGTCAGGTCTTTATTCTGTTCAAAAAAGGCTATCTTCATAAAAGCAATGTTGTAGCCAGTGCCTACGCATTTCGTCCAAAAGGACTTCTTCAGGGCAGGTAAGTCACTGTTTTGGTCTAATCTGTTGCTTCATCTAAGGAGTTGTCTGCGAGTTCCTTTCTCAGCACGGTTACACAAGCATTATGATAAATATCTTGTAATCGGTAAATATAGTCTTTTCGTTGGGGGATGCGGTTACGATGCCATGATGCTCCGGTACTACGTTTTACAACAATGAGTTGGACCCACGATAATCCGGCTCAGTAAATATCTTCACTAAAGACAGCACGAAAATACCTCTTTAAGTTACGGGACCCCCAACGAAAAGACTATATTTACCGATTACAAGATATTTATCATAATGCTTGTGTAACCGTGCTGAGAAAGGAACTCGCAGACAACTCCTTAGATGAAGCAACAGATTAGACCAAAACAGTGACTTACCTGCCCTGAAGAAGTCCTTTTGGACGAAACGCGTAGGCACTGGCTACAACATTGCTTTTATGGAGATAGCCTTTTTTGAACAGAATAAAGACCTGACTACTCAACCATTGAAGATTCCTAACTTACTTGGATTGAATGAATGAAATGTTGCAATTATATGGTGTTTATCCATAAAGAATATTGTTGTTTCCTTGGCTATTATACCATACAGAAATAGATCATTTCCATACTTTTGTAGAGTGCTAGACATTGTGTTAAATTGATAAATAGTTTTATTCAATATATATCATCTTTTAAACAGTTCAGTTCAAATCAATTTCAAATTCAATTTCAAAAGCTCTCTATGTAATTGGATGACAAATTTCAAACAAAAGTGTTTAAATGTTTCTGAACGTGAATCTCAATCCCAATCATGGAATAATAATTGAAATCCAAATGCCATAGGTAATCAAAATCCCCGATGCATTTCAAAGTCCTGCATGAACAGATTCGCATATGATGGGGCAGCACAGTTGCCCATGGCTACACCGGATAATTGGATGTAAAATTTGTTTTGGTATCTGAAATAACTGTGGAGCAACGTGAATTCAATGATTTCCATGAGGAAGACTTGTAGTTCTGGAGATTTATCAGTTTTCAATAATGCGGTTTCTATTGCTTGGATGCTGAGATTGTGGGGGATAAATGTGTATATAGAATTCACATCGATGGTGCATAACAGCACAGGTGTTTGTGGGTCAATGGTGATGTTCATGAGTTTCGATAAGAAATCTGTAGTGTCTTGAAGATGACTGACCATTTGTTTCACTGAGGGCTGTATATGACGGTCAATGTAGGTGCCAACGGGCTCATGAATAGAATTGCTTGTACTGACAATAGGTCTGAATGGAGGTTTGATGGGGTCCTTGTGAATCTGTCGCATCGGACGAACTCCCTGCATGTTCCTCTCTCTATCTGGTTACCACGGACGGACATCTCTCATCTTGCACACCCCGCACCCTACTTTTGTTCATCCTGTTTTCGTTTCACTCCTAGGCACGTTACTTTCCAGCATCACTTTTCAGAGATGCTAGACACCTCCGCTCGGCTACCTTACTTCCTTTGGCACCAATTGGGAGTATCTCAGACTTGCATACACCCTTGTTAGAAACACTCGGCTCCTGACTGACCCCACCTCTTTTCCATTTTTTACAGTATGACCCCAACCCCCTGACGAAGAGCTTGCTGCTCGAAATGCATCGGGGATTTTGATTACCTATGGCATTTGGATTACAATTATTATTCCATGATTGGGATTGAGATTCACGTTCAGAAACATTTAAACACTTTTGTTTGAAATTTGTCATCCAATTACATGGAGAGCTTTTGAAATTGAATTTGAAATTGATTTGAACTGAACTGTTTAAAAGATGATATATAGTGAATAAAACTATTTATCACATCTACAAAGTACCAGATTATTGCTTTGTCCAGCACACAGGAGTGCTCAGGTTATCCACCTTGTGCCCACAAGGTTCTTTGTGCGTAAATGAAACAGAAACAGCAGGATCAGATCTGTGTGACACTACCGTCGGCCACAAATGTTCTGTGAAAAAAATCCCTTGAACCACTTTTATTTTGGTGTGCAGTTTGATGTTCACGGCAACTAGGCAGAAAAATCGACTGGGTACAGCAGATTGTGTTGCCTGATTGATTTATTATGGAGACAGAATTCCATCTGCCATTACACATAAAAAGTATGTGAATTAACCTTAATTATTGGCAGCACAGTAGATGCCTGTCGCATAGGAAGAACTTGAAGGGATCAAAACTCGAATTGCCTTTGAATAAATGTATGATTTCAATCCATATTACAAGCTCTAAGGTTCTGAGCTGCACTCTTGGATACACCACACTTAATTATGACATACATTAATTTGAGGGGTGGGAAGAAGTTGATAATTTGAGGGGCGGGAAAGAAGTTGATAAATTGAGGGATGTGACGGCGCTCTGCTGCAATTAGGACCATTGAAAAAATACTTTCTGTCAGGAGGGGAAAGTGATTTGAGTGGAATCTCCCCAGAAACCAATAAACACGTGTTGAAAGTGTAGTTTTAGTTTTTGCAGCTCAATGGTGTCTCTGTTAAGGCTTTTTATGTATTCATCCAGTGCGTGAGTGGGGGTAGGTGCCTGGGAACGATCACAACATCATTACTTACCAAAATGCTAATTTTGACGAACACGTCAGTGAGGCACGAATAATTCATCCCGCCAGAATTGCAGCGCGTGCCTTGACGCTGTGCGTGGAGCTCCCTTTACCAGCCATAACAAAATAAGCAGCCTTTGCACTTTTCAGCAGACATATGGTACCGGACGGAAATAGAAACTGGCCTCCCGTTATTAGAAAAAAAGGCAACCAACAGAAGAAAGGCTTGTACTGTTTATAGTATAATAGAAAGATTTTAATGTACGCTCTAATTTTTCATACGTGGAAGGGTCCGGGTTAATGATTCATTTAAGAACAGTCAACCACAGCTGTGGAGCCTCAGGAGAGCTAATGAGCCTTGCGTGCTGACTGCTGACGGCCTCGTTTTAGCATGTGCGCGGAAGATGGTACAATGACTCGAACTATTAATCCACGTTGAATTAGCATCTTTCCTCTGCTGGTAATGTCTATTCTTTAAGGCGTGAACTAATGCATTTCAAAATTCGAAAGGATGCACAATTTTAATTCATTTTGCTACACATCATCACAGTTTGCTCTTTTGATATTCTGTGGCGAACTAGGGTAGCCACGCTCACCAGAAACAATTTCCAAATAATAAATGCTAAGGCTGTTCTTGGTTGGAGTCATTTTCTGCTTGCCCAAACTTCCCGATAACCTCAAATGTGCCAACAAAGGCAATCCACAACATTGGCACAAATATAAAACCTAAATTGATATGAAAAAATATGCTATGGCAGTATTTCAAAACGGGTAAACAGAAGACCACAAACCAGAAATACTATTGTGTTCAGGGCATTAATGTCAAGATATGGTCAAAGAATTGAACGTGAATCAAGGAAACACACAAACATGTTCTTACTTGAGGGGCTAGCTCAAATATATTTTGAAACAAAAGTATGCAGGAAAAAATAAAACATTTTTCACAATCATTTGCATGGCTACCTAACCCTTGCAGAAAGGTATTAATAGTTTTAATCTCCTAAATAAATCACATGCAGTACGTATGAAATACCCCTAACTATAGATGACAGTAGTGACAGCCCTCAACATTTTGAAAAAGTATATTGGCCAAATGGTGTCTTAAAATGCCCTGGGTTTTATCTATCTATGGTTGTTTTTCTCTTCATTCAATTGCTCAATATAAAAAATATATATTTCTTTTTTTTTTAAAGTGCAGCATTGTTTTCACAGCGCCTTGCGCACATGAATTCAAAACGTTTTTGAAGAGGTTGGCACCAGTGTACCTGTCTGGGGCAAAGTTATCTGGCTATGGCTAGCCTGCTCCAAGCAACCACGACGATTTCTCAACACAGGAATCAACACAAATAGCAAGTCTCTGATTGACAGCAGTGCGACTATCAGGATGCTTGTGAGGAATATAATCTAAGTGAGAACTCACGTATTCACTCATTCATCTGCCTACTTGTTCCTCTCAGAGGCTTAGGCATCTCTCCAGAGATGTGTCTGCAACCTACATGTCAATCATGCCTTAACTACTCACTGTGAGAAATAAAGGTGTTTAGCCGTCAGCCATACTAGATCTATTCTGCAAAGAATGGCTTCTGTGAGCCAGGGAAGCTTCCTTGGATGCAGAAAGCATGTGCTACTGCTGCCCTTACTATATTTGGCCTCTGAAGAAGGGAAGCTTGCTTTGTTTTTGGCAAGGTATACCTGTTGTATTAAGAAGCGGTTTTCCCACTGCTATTGTCTCATGTTATGAAAAAACAACAACATTGAATAAGGTTTCCTAATAACCAGGGACTGTTTTACCGTCCTGAGGAACAAAGCTGACCACGTAGGGACAGTCTTCAAGGGCTGAGACATGTTAACAGAAACATCACTCTTGACTTCACTAGTAACATAACTGAGGACATCTCTGCTCCTCATTGAAATGTTTATTGCTCTATTTATTTGAAATGTTATTGTTATATATTATATTAAGGGGCCACTCTAGCATTAAAGGCCCAAGGCGAGAGCCTTTAACAAGGGAGCGGAACTTTAATAGCCGGTATAGCACAGCTACTAAATAGAGTGACAGCTCTTTCCGAATCAGTCACGCTTGCACGCACAGAAACTATTTGCTTTAATGCTGCTTCTCTTTTAATTGTTTTAGAACATTGTATAAGAATTGTATCACTGTATTGAAAGGTGTTTTACTCTTAGACTAATTTGCACTTTGCACTTTGCTTTGGCTGCCTTAATGGAGCAGATGTCTGCTTACCGATTTGAAAGCGGCATTTAAAACGCTCTCTCTCCCTGGGGTTCAGACTTCCTCACTTCCGGCGAGTGCCGGCAGCCTTCAGGAACTTCTGGTTAGCTCTCTAGATGCGCAGTGACAGGGGCTTTTTAAAGCACAGCCGCGCACAGCGGGCTCGCCACTGGCACACCGAAGGCAAGACCGTCTGTGCCTGTCTGTGCACCGGCCACGCACAGTGCCAGCCATGCTGCTGGGTTGACCCTAAAATTGGGGGGATTTTACACCATATATACACAAGGGTACAGCTCCTAAGGTTAAGGGAAAGTAAGGGTAATGATCACGTCCACACCTCTCCCTTGCATGTGAAAGTACCGGTGGAGATTAACAAATTGGATGGTCTCAAGTGTAGTTTGATTAATGTGAGGTTTCTCGTAAAACACCACCAGGAGATATACTTACTGATTAATTCCCTCAAGCTGGACGCACTATTTCTTACCGAAACCTGGACTTGTCCGGACTCTGAGGTGGAATTGGGAATGGCATGTCCAGTAGGGTATAAGGTGTTTCACAAACCGCGGCTGACTGGTAGAGGAGGGGGTGTTGGTTTGATTTTCAAAGATAGTTGGAACTTTGTACAACTTTCTATTGACAATATTGAGGGCATGGAGACGCATCATGCAACTTGTGGGAGCTCTGTGACGGACTGCAAAGCCCAGGAGTCAGCGGGGCAGGAAGCTGACCCGCAGCCCCTCCTTTGCCAGCACCGGGGGCACAACAAAGACCTCTTGCGCCTCCCGCATTGTGCAACTTGCGAGGGCTCTGTGGTGGACTGCAAAGCCCAGGAGTCAGCAGGGCAGGAAGTCGATCCACAGCCCCTCCCTTACCAGCAACTGGGGCCCTACAAAGACCTCTCGAGCCTCCCGCTCCAAGAGAGACACATCGTGCAATTTGTGGAGGCTCTGTGACAGACTGCAAAGCCCAGGAGTCAGCGGGGCAGGAAGCCGACCCGCAGCCCCTCCCTTGCCAGCACCAGGAGCATTTAAGCAACTCACACCTCCCGCCCCGAAGAGGCAGGGCTGGGCCAGGGCCCGAATATCGCCTGTGCAACTCTACGCTCTGATTGACTCTGAGCCAACCCGTCGCCAACGAGTGGAGGTAAGGAATATCGGGTGCCATTGTCATCTTTAACCAAGGAAGTTGTGTCTTATGGCTGAATAGCTTTGATTTATAGAATAGTAAAGCTTGATCGGCATACACGAGCGACAATTAAAGTATCCTCGGGGACTGTTGATTTGGACATATATTAGTGTGTAAACATCAAGGAGGGTGGCTTTTGGTTCCCCTGGTAGGCTATTGAGTAGTACCTTTGTGATAAATAAAGGGAGGCTGAGGTTCCGTGATTCTTAACCCGTTCACTAAAGGTCGTCGTATCATGACGATTTTGGTATCAGCGGACTGCAAATGACGAGTGCGGCTTGTACGAGTGTTTTCGTCATAATCGATCTATGGAAACACTGTGTGTTCAGGGATTTCATTCGAACCTTCGGGTTCCATTTTGTGTATGGCAGCCATTTTGTGGTTGCCCTCACATAGGCCGATGACTACGGCCGAACAAGTCTTTGGGACATGTACACCTTTAGCTGACTTTTGTGTGACCTGGACGAGCTGACTCCCTTGCCCGAGGCTGACCTAGTTGAGCCAGTTCCTTGTAAGGCAGCTGGTCAGATAGAGATCAAAGAGCAGGACATTGCTGAGTTTATGGTACACGCACACACCCTTCTATCTTGCCTCTCATCTGTTTCTGTTCCTTCCTTTATGGCTTAAATTATGATTTGGGTTGAGGTCTTTTATTATGGGTTCGTCCGGCCTGTCCGAGCAGGAATGTTGGATTTTGCCTTGTCATTTCTGGTGGGCTGGACAACGGAAAGTGGGTTTGACGTCATGTGATATGTTTGAAATGTCACTGTATGATTGGACAGTTTGTATGTAATAGATGCTAGCCAGGAATGTGATTTTCGGCATAAAGACAATGTCTCGCTCTATGAATTTGTGCAGTCTCTAGCGAACCACCCGTGTTGTGCTTCGTAGACCTCTGTTCCTGGTTGCAGCCAATAAACTTGGTCTTTGACGTCACCGAGAAGTATCCAGTGTCTCTGTATTCTAAGACAGGTGAACCCGAAGACATCGGGCGTTTCCCCTGGCCCTGCTGGGTTCTAAAACCCAGTTCTTCAGTTGGCGTCCAACGTGGGGCGACATCAGCGGTACCGGTCCAAGCCAGACGATCGTGAGGAGCTTCGTGTGAAAATTCTGGAGGAAGGCCTGCCACTTCATCGACCCCTGTATGTCATCGTGGTCCGAAAGTCTTTGCTGCGAGGTTCTCCGCTTTCCGACGGCTACGAAGGACTGCTGCCCTGACTGTCGCCCTGTCTTGGAGCAATTAGATGATTTGTAGTGCGAGACAATAGACGGGTCTTCTGGCGACATCATCGATATTTCAGTTAAGTATGAGTGGAGCGTCTCCCAGTCCTTAGTTTTGTTTTGGGTATCCCCTTGGGATCTTTGATTTGGGCCCTGCAAGCTCCAAAGCCGAGGGACTTGTGTATTCGTGAGGCTATCGTATTTCGATATTCCCTTGAAGTTTGAAGCTAGACTAGTGAGCGAAGATGCCTGGTCTTAGCAGACTTGGAAAGATATTTTGTTGCAGTTGTAATAGGGATTCCCGATTGCAGGACTCGTGTCCGGTGCCTCCGATTGGAACTCCAACCTATGAGCTCTATTTAAAACATGGCGTGGGCCCTATCACGTATAATGAAGTATGGGTTCGCTACACTAGGAAGGACGGTGTCCTAAAGTGGCTCCAATATGGTAGCTATGACACAGAGATTTGATATAATCTCGAAGTTAAACTGTTCAAGAAGGATCCCGGCCGGCGGTGTTTGACTCTTTCCGCCTGTGGTGCAAGGAAGCCAAACAGAAAGAAATTAAGTTAACGAAGAGAAACAAGAGAGAAAGAGGTATGTCAATGGTACAAGCTGCTATACAGTTTAGGGATAACGAAGAAAAACAAGAGAGTGAACAGTTGCTTAGGCAACGTAAATTGGCGATAGATAAGTGCTATCCAGCTTTGCCACCTCAGCAGCAAGATGCAAAGAAAGATCTTGAGAAAGATCCTTTGATGTCACATCTATTGAGTTCGCCACCCCCTTATGTGCAGAGTGCTACTGCACCTCCACAACCTATAGTTGCGCAACCTCCGGTTGCTTTGCCACCTATTGTTCCACAACAGCCAGCTCCTCTTCCGTTGGCTCCTATTCCTTTGGCGCAGCCTTCTCAAGGGCTGCCGCCTTTTCTACCTCCTTCGTCTGCAACTCCTGCGCCAGTATTGTCTACTCCTTCTGCTACTACTCCTACGTTGGTTTCCTCTCAGTCTGCTTTGTCTCCTGTTCTTTTGTCAACTTCTCCTTCTGTTCGACAAAGAATGACCGATACTGTTGCTGGTCTCTTTTCTCCTCTCTATAGGTCATTGGGTATGTCCCCTGTTTCAGAGCGTAAACAATTGCGTAGCCAATTGCCTGGTCCCGATGAGCGGGTAGTGTTGGATCATTTAGCGCGTAAATGGGTTACTTATCCTTTGAAGTATAGTTTTGAGTGTGTTATGGATGTTTTCCGTCAATGGGAAGCACCGACCCAGAGATATGTTTTTGGGACAATGTGTACTTTCCTTCGTGAAGAATGGGAAGATGGTGAGTTGGGACATACTCCGTCTGAGTTGTTCCGTCTACAATCCGAGTTTGTGAAGGGAACTATAGTGGGTGTTGACGTTGAGAGAGCAGTTGCGATGTTGTTGTCGTTTAGGAGTGAGTCTCCTTCTCAGGCGCTGTTTGAGCCTGATTCTTCAGTTAGGAGAAAAGCGCGACAATATCCGATGAGAGAGGTTCCCCCAGTTTAGGGAGCGGGAGATCCAGCTGCTAATCCAGCTATTCCGCCGCATTTTCAGCGTGTTTGGGTACATGTTCCATGGAAGCCTGCTGAAGTTTTAGCCCTTAAGCAGACTTTGCCTGATCCACGTAAAAATCCTGCAGGGTACTATAAGGAATTATCTCAGACTGCAAATTCATGCACTATGAATTTAGCCGACATAGATATGTTGTTTGGAAATGTAGTTCCACAGCCTTTATGGGGATTGATTCGTCATACGGATCATGCGCAGGAATTAGGTGATACATGGGCTAATATTGGTGCCTCAGATGGCCGACAAGTTGGTGGTGCTAAACCTGAGCAACTAGTTGCGGAACTCCCTGGTAGGATTATTAATTACATGAAGACTTTGATGCCTGCTATGCGTGTCAATTGGGACAAATTGCGTGTAAGCAGAAGAAAGACGAAAGTGTGTCTGACTTCTTCACTAGGTTCGAAGAGACGTTTATCGACCATAGTGGTCAGGATACGAGTACAGAAGGTGGTCAACAGTTGTTCGTTGACAAGTTTGTGCATAATTTGCTTCCAGAATTGTGTATGAAGTTGAAGGCTTCTGAGAGTTCTTGGGCTGTTTCTACGTCAGGGCAGATTTTATCTACTGCACAGTACTACGAAAATAGGGATAAGGACGAGAAAGATAGAGCTGACAAGAAGACTAAAGAGCTAAAGACGAAGGTTCTTTTACAGCAAGCGTATCCACCTCGTAATAATGATCAACGCGATTATCAGCAACCTCAGCATTATCAGAGAAACTCGCAAAGGTTCGAGTCTTCTCAGCCGCGTTTTCCTGTAGGCCCTAATCAGTGTGCGTATTGTAAGGAAGAGGGTCATTTCAAGAGTAGTTGTCCGGTTTTGTTACAATGCACGAATGGTGCTTCTGGTGTGAGAGGTCGAGGTGTTCAGCAAACTCCTAGAGGTAGAGGACGTGGTGTGTTTCCTCAGAATGCACGTCCCTTGCCTCCGCAGAATTCAATGAATAGTTTTGATCAGCAGAATGGTGCGTCTGGTAGGACAGCTCTGTACTATACGGACGATTACTATGTTGAAGGTGAGGATATGGATGGTACTGATTGCTAGGACAGCCATAGACAAAGTTGGATACTGGTGCTGCGAATAGTTCTATTATGCACTCTAAACTCCAAGGCGCACCTTTGTCTGGCTTAATGAATGTTTCAGTAGGTTTTTCTGGCGCCCCAGTAAGTAATCCGATTTCTACTCCTTTGTCTCTTTCTGTTGGACCTTGTGAATTCGAAGCACCCCTTATTCTGACGACAGGTTGTGGCGAGACCTTGTTGGGATTAGACTTGTTGAAAAGATTGTATGCAACGCTATATTGTTCTCCTTTAGGAGTACAGCTTACATTGGGTAAGAGAGTGATCTCTCCGATGTATTTATCTAAAGATCGACTTCCAGCTGAATTGTCTTCTCTCCCTGATTCTCTTTGGGCTACTGGTCCTAATGATGTGGGTCTCTTGGAGATTCCACCATATGTTGTGACGTTGAAAGCGAATTCTAGATTGCCACGTATTCCCCAATATCGGATTTCTAGTGATGGTGAAAGAGCACTTTTAGCGATCATCTATGATCTGATTGAGAAAGGTGTGATTGAGGAAACGAGAGGTAATGTGTGTAATAGTTCAGTTTTGCCTGTTCTAAAAAGAACTGATTCTTGGCAACCTCCTGTATATAGGTTTGTGATCGATCTCCGCGAGGTGAATAAGATTGTTGTTCCACAATTTCCTGTTGTGCCAGATATCACTGCTGTATTGACTTTGATTCCAGCTTCTGCTGCGTGGTTTTTGGTGATTGACTTGAAGAATGCTTTCTTCAGCATCCCGATTGCCGAGGAGAGTAGGGATATTTTTGGCTTCTCTTTAGGAGGCCGAAGTTTCTGGTTTTAGCACGCTCCTCAAGGCTATTGTGAGAGTCCATCGATCTATAGTCAGGGTTTGAAAACACAACTTGATTCGATTGTCTTACCTGATGGTGCTGCTCTTATTCAGTATGTCGACGATTTGTTAGTTGCTGCCGATAATGAAGAGATTTGTAGAGAGGCTACTTTGACGATGTTGCGTCATTTGTCTGACTTCCATCATAAGGTGTCTCTTTCGAAGTTGCAATATTGTCGACAAGAAGTAACCTACTTAGGTTACCTCTTATCGAAGGAGGGAAGAAGGTTGACCCCAGAAAGAATTCAAGCTATTGCGAAAATGAGTGTGCCTACAACACAGAGAGAAGTTTGTGCTTTCTAGGTATTACATCGTATTGTAGACAGTGAATCCCTAATTTTTCTTTGCTTGCGAAACCTTTGATAGCTCTTACTGTTAAGGATTCTCCAAATCCTATTCCTTGGACTGACGAATGTCAGAAGAGCTTTTCACAATTGTGTGATGCGTTGTGTTCGGCTCCTGTGTTGGGTACTCCCAATTACAGTAAGCCTTTTACACTCTATGTCCACGAGAGAGAGGGATGTGCATTGTCAGTTTTGACACAGCAGTTCGGCGAGAAGCAGCATCCATGTGCGTATTTTTCATCGACTTTGGATCCGGTAGCTAGAGCGTTGCCGAGTTGTTTGAGAGCTACAGCAGCAGCGGCTGTCTCGATTCGACAGTCTGCTGGCTTGGTGATGGATAATACGTTGATTGTGATGGTTCCGCATGCAGTGGATACCTTGTTGAATCGCACCAAGACACAGCACTTAACTAGTGCTCGGTTGTCAGGTTACGAATTGATACTCATAGCGAGTCATGTGCACATAAAGAGATGCAACAAGTTGAATCCAGCTACGTTGTTGCCGATTTCAGTTGAGACAGATGTTGTTGAACAGCATGATTGCTTCCTTAGGACAGAGGAAGAAACGAAAGGGAGAATAGACCTTAGGGACACTCCTCTTGCAGAATGTGATCCCGATTGCCGAGGAGAGTAGGGATATTTTTGGCTTCTCTTTAGGAGGCCGAAGTTTCTGGTTTTAGCACGCTCCTCAAGGCTATTGTGAGAGTCCATCGATCTATAGTCAGGGTTTGAAAACACAACTTGATTCGATTGTCTTACCTGATGGTGCTGCTCTTATTCAGTATGTCGACGATTTGTTAGTTGCTGCCGATAATGAAGAGATTTGTAGAGAGGCTACTTTGACGATGTTGCGTCATTTGTCTGACTTCCATCATAAGGTGTCTCTTTCGAAGTTGCAATATTGTCAACAAGAAGTAACCTACTTAGGTTACCTCTTATCGAAGGAGGGAAGAAGGTTGACCCCAGAAAGAATTCAAGCTATTGCGAAAATGAGTGTGCCTACAACACAGAGAGAAGTTTGTGCTTTCTAGGTATTACATCGTATTGTAGACAGTGAATCCCTAATTTTTCTTTGCTTGCGAAACCTTTGATAGCTCTTACTGTTAAGGATTCTCCAAATCCTATTCCTTGGACTGACGAATGTCAGAAGAGCTTTTCACAATTGTGTGATGCGTTGTGTTCGGCTCCTGTGTTGGGTACTCCCGATTACAGTAAGCCTTTTACACTCTATGTCCACGAGAGAGAGGGATGTGCATTGTCAGTTTTGACACAGCAGTTCGGCGAGAAGCAGCATCCATGTGCGTATTTTTCATCGACTTTGGATCCGGTTGCTAGAGCGTTGCCGAGTTGTTTGAGAGCTACAGCAGCAGCGGCTGTCTCGATTCGACAGTCTGCTGGCTTGGTGATGGATAATACGTTGATTGTGATGGTTCCGCATGCAGTGGATACCTTGTTGAATCGCACCAAGACACAGCACTTAACTAGTGCTCGGTTGTCAGGTTACGAATTGATACTCATAGCGAGTCATGTGCACATAAAGAGATGCAACACGTTGAATCCAGCTACGTTGTTGCCGATTTCAGTTGAGACAGATGTTGTTGAACAGCATGATTGCTTCCTTAGGACAGAGGAAGAAACGAAAGGGAGAATAGACCTTAGGGACACTCCTCTTGCAGAATGTGATCCCGATTGCCGAGGAGAGTAGGGATATTTTTGGCTTCTCTTTAGGAGGCCGAAGTTTCTGGTTTTAGCACGCTCCTCAAGGCTATTGTGAGAGTCCATCGATCTATAGTCAGGGTTTGAAAACACAACTTGATTCGATTGTCTTACCTGATGGTGCTGCTCTTATTCAGTATGTCGACAATTTGTTAGTTGCTGCCGATAATGAAGAGATTTGTAGAGAGGCTACTTTGACGATGTTGCGTCATTTGTCTGACTTCCATCATAAGGTGTCTCTGTCGAAGTTGCAATATTGTCGACAAGAAGTAACCTACTTAGGTTACCTCTTATCGAAGGAGGGAAGAAGGTTGACCCCAGAAAGAATTCAAGCTATTGCGAAAATGAGTGTGCCTACAACACAGAGAGAAGTTTGTGCTTTCTAGGTATTACATCGTATTGTAGACAGTGAATCCCTAATTTTTCTTTGCTTGCGAAACCTTTGATAGCTCTTACTGTTAAGGATTCTCCAAATCCTATTCCTTGGACTGACGAATGTCAGAAGAGCTTTTCACAATTGTGTGATGCGTTGTGTTCGGCTCCTGTGTTGGGTACTCCCGATTACAGTAAGCCTTTTACACTCTATGTCCACGAGAGAGAGGGATGTGCATTGTCAGTTTTGACACAGCAGTTCGGCAAGAAGCAGCATCCATGTGCGTATTTTTCATCGACTTTGGATCCGGTAGCTAGAGCGTTGCCGAGTTGTTTGAGAGCTACAGCAGCAGCGGCTGTCTCGATTCGACAGTCTGCTGGCTTGGTGATGGATAATACGTTGATTGTGATGGTTCCGCATGCAGTGGATACCTTGTTGAATCGCACCAAGACACAGCTCTTAACTAGTGCTCGGTTGTCAGGTTACGAATTGATACTCATAGCGAGTCATGTGCACATAAAGAGATGCAACACGTTGAATCCAGCTACATTGTTGCCGATTTCAGTTGAGACAGATGTTGTTGAACAGCATGATTGCTTCCTTAGGACAGAGGAAGAAACGAAAGGGAGAATAGACCTTAGGGACACTCCTCTTGCAGAATGTGATCCCGATTGCCGAGGAGAGTAGGGATATTTTTGGCTTCTCTTTAGGAGGCCGAAGTTTCTGGTTTTAGCACGCTCCTCAAGGCTATTGTGAGAGTCCATCGATCTATAGTCAGGGTTTGAAAACACAACTTGATTCGATTGTCTTACCTGATGGTGCTGCTCTTATTCAGTATGTCGACGATTTGTTAGTTGCTGCCGATAATGAAGAGATTTGTAGAGAGGCTACTTTGACGATGTTGCGTCATTTGTCTGACTTCCATCATAAGGTGTCTCTTTCGAAGTTGCAATATTGTCGACAAGAAGTAACCTACTTAGGTTACCTCTTATCGAAGGAGGGAAGAAGGTTGACCCCAGAAAGAATTCAAGCTATTGCGAAAATGAGTGTGCCTACAACACAGAGAGAAGTTTGTGCTTTCTAGGTATTACATCGTATTGTAGACAGTGAATCCCTAATTTTTCTTTGCTTGCGAAACCTTTGATAGCTCTTACTGTTAAGGATTCTCCAAATCCTATTCCTTGGACTGACGAATGTCAGAAGAGCTTTTCACAATTGTGTGATGCGTTGTGTTCGGCTCCTGTGTTGGGTACTCCCGATTACAGTAAGCCTTTTACACTCTATGTCCACGAGAGAGAGGGATGTGCATTGTCAGTTTTGACACAGCAGTTCGGCGAGAAGCAGCATCCATGTGCGTATTTTTCATCGACTTTGGATCCGGTAGCTAGAGCGTTGCCGAGTTGTTTGAGAGCTACAGCAGCAGCGGCTGTCTCGATTCGACAGTCTGCTGGCTTGGTGATGGATAATACGTTGATTGTGATGGTTCCGCATGCAGTGGATACCTTGTTGAATCGCACCAAGACACAGCACTTAACTAGTGCTCGGTTGTCAGGTTACGAATTGATACTCATAGCGAGTCATGTGCACATAAAGAGATGCAACACGTTGAATCCAGCTACGTTGTTGCCGATTTCAGTTGAGACAGATGTTGTTGAACAGCATGATTGCTTCCTTAGGACAGAGGAAGAAACGAAAGGGAGAATAGACCTTAGGGACACTCCTCTTGCAGAATGTGATCCCGATTGCCGAGGAGAGTAGGGATATTTTTGGCTTCTCTTTAGGAGGCCGAAGTTTCTGGTTTTAGCACGCTCCTCAAGGCTATTGTGAGAGTCCATCGATCTATAGTCAGGGTTTGAAAACACAACTTGATTCGATTGTCTTACCTGATGGTGCTGCTCTTATTCAGTATGTCGACGATTTGTTAGTTGCTGCCGATAATGAAGAGATTTGTAGAGAGGCTAATTTGACGATGTTGCGTCATTTGTCTGACTTCCATCATAAGGTGTCTCTTTCGAAGTTGCAATATTGTCGACAAGAAGTAACCTACTTAGGTTACCTCTTATCGAAGGAGGGAAGAAGGTTGACCCCAGAAAGAATTCAAGCTATTGCGAAAATGAGTGTGCCTACAACACAGAGAGAAGTTTGTGCTTTCTAGGTATTACATCGTATTGTAGACAGTGAATCCCTAATTTTTCTTTGCTTGCGAAACCTTTGATAGCTCTTACTGTTAAGGATTCTCCAAATCCTATTCCTTGGACTGACGAATGTCAGAAGAGCTTTTCACAATTGTGTGATGCGTTGTGTTCGGCTCCTGTGTTGGGTACTCCCGATTACAGTAAGCCTTTTACACTCTATGTCCACGAGAGAGAGGGATGTGCATTGTCAGTTTTGACACAGCAGTTCGGCAAGAAGCAGCATCCATGTGCGTATTTTTCATCGACTTTGGATCCGGTAGCTAGAGCGTTGCCGAGTTGTTTGAGAGCGACAGCAGCAGCGGCTGTCTCGATTCGACAGTCTGCTGGCTTGGTGATGGATAATACGTTGATTGTGATGGTTCCGCATGCAGTGGATACCTTGTTGAATCGCACCAAGACACAGCACTTAACTAGTGCTCGGTTGTCAGGTTACGAATTGATACTCATAGCGAGTCATGTGCACATAAAGAGATGCAACACGTTGAATCCAGCTACGTTGTTGCCGATTTCAGTTGAGACAGATGTTGTTGAACAGCATGATTGCTTCCTTAGGACAGAGGAAGAAACGAAAGGGAGAATAGACCTTAGGGACACTCCTCTTGCAGAATGTGATCCCGATTGCCGAGGAGAGTAGGGATATTTTTGGCTTCTCTTTAGGAGGCCGAAGTTTCTGGTTTTAGCACGCTCCTCAAGGCTATTGTGAGAGTCCATCGATCTATAGTCAGGGTTTGAAAACACAACTTGATTCGATTGTCTTACCTGATGGTGCTGCTCTTATTCAGTATGTCGACGATTTGTTAGTTGCTGCCGATAATGAAGAGATTTGTAGAGAGGCTACTTTGACGATGTTGCGTCATTTGTCTGACTTCCATCATAAGGTGTCTCTTTCGAAGTTGCAATATTGTCGACAAGAAGTAACCTACTTAGGTTACCTCTTATCGAAGGAGGGAAGAAGGTTGACCCCAGAAAGAATTCAAGCTATTGCGAAAATGAGTGTGCCTACAACACAGAGAGAAGTTTGTGCTTTCTAGGTATTACATCGTATTGTAGACAGTGAATCCCTAATTTTTCTTTGCTTGCGAAACCTTTGATAGCTCTTACTGTTAAGGATTCTCCAAATCCTATTCCTTGGACTGACGAATGTCAGAAGAGCTTTTCACAATTGTGTGATGCGTTGTGTTCGGCTCCTGTGTTGGGTACTCCCGATTACAGTAAGCCTTTTACACTCTATGTCCACGAGAGAGAGGGATGTGCATTGTCAGTTTTGACACAGCAGTTCGGCAAGAAGCAGCATCCATGTGCGTATTTTTCATCGACTTTGGATCCGGTAGCTAGAGCGTTGCCGAGTTGTTTGAGAGCTACAGCAGCAGCGGCTGTCTCGATTCGACAGTCTGCTGGCTTGGTGATGGATAATACGTTGATTGTGATGGTTCCGCATGCAGTGGATACCTTGTTGAATCGCACCAAGACACAGCTCTTAACTAGTGCTCGGTTGTCAGG
The DNA here is from genome assembly GCF_964263255.1 of Lissotriton vulgaris. Lineage (NCBI taxonomy): Eukaryota > Metazoa > Chordata > Amphibia > Caudata > Salamandridae > Lissotriton > Lissotriton vulgaris. The sequence goes on along the minus strand of NC_141696.1, from coordinate 411,876,483 downwards.
TTACGAATTGATACTCATAGCGAGTCATGTGCACATAAAGAGATGCAACACGTTGAATCCAGCTACATTGTTGCCGATTTCAGTTGAGACAGATGTTGTTGAACAGCATGATTGCTTCCTTAGGACAGAGGAAGAAACGAAAGGGAGAATAGACCTTAGGGACACTCCTCTTGCAGAATGTGATCCCGATTGCCGAGGAGAGTAGGGATATTTTTGGCTTCTCTTTAGGAGGCCGAAGTTTCTGGTTTTAGCACGCTCCTCAAGGCTATTGTGAGAGTCCATCGATCTATAGTCAGGGTTTGAAAACACAACTTGATTCGATTGTCTTACCTGATGGTGCTGCTCTTATTCAGTATGTCGACGATTTGTTAGTTGCTGCCGATAATGAAGAGATTTGTAGAGAGGCTACTTTGACGATGTTGCGTCATTTGTCTGACTTCCATCATAAGGTGTCTCTTTCGAAGTTGCAATATTGTCGACAAGAAGTAACCTACTTAGGTTACCTCTTATCGAAGGAGGGAAGAAGGTTGACCCCAGAAAGAATTCAAGCTATTGCGAAAATGAGTGTGCCTACAACACAGAGAGAAGTTTGTGCTTTCTAGGTATTACATCGTATTGTAGACAGTGAATCCCTAATTTTTCTTTGCTTGCGAAACCTTTGATAGCTCTTACTGTTAAGGATTCTCCAAATCCTATTCCTTGGACTGACGAATGTCAGAAGAGCTTTTCACAATTGTGTGATGCGTTGTGTTCGGCTCCTGTGTTGGGTACTCCCGATTACAGTAAGCCTTTTACACTCTATGTCCACGAGAGAGAGGGATGTGCATTGTCAGTTTTGACACAGCAGTTCGGCGAGAAGCAGCATCCATGTGCGTATTTTTCATCGACTTTGGATCCGGTAGCTAGAGCGTTGCCGAGTTGTTTGAGAGCTACAGCAGCAGCGGCTGTCTCGATTCGACAGTCTGCTGGCTTGGTGATGGATAATACGTTGATTGTGATGGTTCCGCATGCAGTGGATACCTTGTTGAATCGCACCAAGACACAGCACTTAACTAGTGCTCGGTTGTCAGGTTACGAATTGATACTCATAGCGAGTCATGTGCACATAAAGAGATGCAACACGTTGAATCCAGCTACGTTGTTGCCGATTTCAGTTGAGACAGATGTTGTTGAACAGCATGATTGCTTCCTTAGGACAGAGGAAGAAACGAAAGGGAGAATAGACCTTAGGGACACTCCTCTTGCAGAATGTGATCCCGATTGCCGAGGAGAGTAGGGATATTTTTGGCTTCTCTTTAGGAGGCCGAAGTTTCTGGTTTTAGCACGCTCCTCAAGGCTATTGTGAGAGTCCATCGATCTATAGTCAGGGTTTGAAAACACAACTTGATTCGATTGTCTTACCTGATGGTGCTGCTCTTATTCAGTATGTCGACGATTTGTTAGTTGCTGCCGATAATGAAGAGATTTGTAGAGAGGCTAATTTGACGATGTTGCGTCATTTGTCTGACTTCCATCATAAGGTGTCTCTTTCGAAGTTGCAATATTGTCGACAAGAAGTAACCTACTTAGGTTACCTCTTATCGAAGGAGGGAAGAAGGTTGACCCCAGAAAGAATTCAAGCTATTGCGAAAATGAGTGTGCCTACAACACAGAGAGAAGTTTGTGCTTTCTAGGTATTACATCGTATTGTAGACAGTGAATCCCTAATTTTTCTTTGCTTGCGAAACCTTTGATAGCTCTTACTGTTAAGGATTCTCCAAATCCTATTCCTTGGACTGACGAATGTCAGAAGAGCTTTTCACAATTGTGTGATGCGTTGTGTTCGGCTCCTGTGTTGGGTACTCCCGATTACAGTAAGCCTTTTACACTCTATGTCCACGAGAGAGAGGGATGTGCATTGTCAGTTTTGACACAGCAGTTCGGCAAGAAGCAGCATCCATGTGCGTATTTTTCATCGACTTTGGATCCGGTAGCTAGAGCGTTGCCGAGTTGTTTGAGAGCGACAGCAGCAGCGGCTGTCTCGATTCGACAGTCTGCTGGCTTGGTGATGGATAATACGTTGATTGTGATGGTTCCGCATGCAGTGGATACCTTGTTGAATCGCACCAAGACACAGCACTTAACTAGTGCTCGGTTGTCAGGTTACGAATTGATACTCATAGCGAGTCATGTGCACATAAAGAGATGCAACACGTTGAATCCAGCTACGTTGTTGCCGATTTCAGTTGAGACAGATGTTGTTGAACAGCATGATTGCTTCCTTAGGACAGAGGAAGAAACGAAAGGGAGAATAGACCTTAGGGACACTCCTCTTGCAGAATGTGATCCCGATTGCCGAGGAGAGTAGGGATATTTTTGGCTTCTCTTTAGGAGGCCGAAGTTTCTGGTTTTAGCACGCTCCTCAAGGCTATTGTGAGAGTCCATCGATCTATAGTCAGGGTTTGAAAACACAACTTGATTCGATTGTCTTACCTGATGGTGCTGCTCTTATTCAGTATGTCGACGATTTGTTAGTTGCTGCCGATAATGAAGAGATTTGTAGAGAGGCTACTTTGACGATGTTGCGTCATTTGTCTGACTTCCATCATAAGGTGTCTCTTTCGAAGTTGCAATATTGTCGACAAGAAGTAACCTACTTAGGTTACCTCTTATCGAAGGAGGGAAGAAGGTTGACCCCAGAAAGAATTCAAGCTATTGCGAAAATGAGTGTGCCTACAACACAGAGAGAAGTTTGTGCTTTCTAGGTATTACATCGTATTGTAGACAGTGAATCCCTAATTTTTCTTTGCTTGCGAAACCTTTGATAGCTCTTACTGTTAAGGATTCTCCAAATCCTATTCCTTGGACTGACGAATGTCAGAAGAGCTTTTCACAATTGTGTGATGCGTTGTGTTCGGCTCCTGTGTTGGGTACTCCCAATTACAGTAAGCCTTTTACACTCTATGTCCACGAGAGAGAGGGATGTGCATTGTCAGTTTTGACACAGCAGTTCGGCGAGAAGCAGCATCCATGTGCGTATTTTTCATCGACTTTGGATCCGGTAGCTAGAGCGTTGCCGAGTTGTTTGAGAGCTACAGCAGCAGCGGCTGTCTCGATTCGACAGTCTGCTGGCTTGGTGATGGATAATACGTTGATTGTGATGGTTCCGCATGCAGTGGATACCTTGTTGAATCGCACCAAGACACAGCACTTAACTAGTGCTCGGTTGTCAGGTTACGAATTGATACTCATAGCGAGTCATGTGCACATAAAGAGATGCAACAAGTTGAATCCAGCTACGTTGTTGCCGATTTCAGTTGAGACAGATGTTGTTGAACAGCATGATTGCTTCCTTAGGACAGAGGAAGAAACGAAAGGGAGAATAGACCTTAGGGACACTCCTCTTGCAGAATGTGATCCCGATTGCCGAGGAGAGTAGGGATATTTTTGGCTTCTCTTTAGGAGGCCGAAGTTTCTGGTTTTAGCACGCTCCTCAAGGCTATTGTGAGAGTCCATCGATCTATAGTCAGGGTTTGAAAACACAACTTGATTCGATTGTCTTACCTGATGGTGCTGCTCTTATTCAGTATGTCGACGATTTGTTAGTTGCTGCCGATAATGAAGAGATTTGTAGAGAGGCTACTTTGACGATGTTGCGTCATTTGTCTGACTTCCATCATAAGGTGTCTCTTTCGAAGTTGCAATATTGTCAACAAGAAGTAACCTACTTAGGTTACCTCTTATCGAAGGAGGGAAGAAGGTTGACCCCAGAAAGAATTCAAGCTATTGCGAAAATGAGTGTGCCTACAACACAGAGAGAAGTTTGTGCTTTCTAGGTATTACATCGTATTGTAGACAGTGAATCCCTAATTTTTCTTTGCTTGCGAAACCTTTGATAGCTCTTACTGTTAAGGATTCTCCAAATCCTATTCCTTGGACTGACGAATGTCAGAAGAGCTTTTCACAATTGTGTGATGCGTTGTGTTCGGCTCCTGTGTTGGGTACTCCCGATTACAGTAAGCCTTTTACACTCTATGTCCACGAGAGAGAGGGATGTGCATTGTCAGTTTTGACACAGCAGTTCGGCGAGAAGCAGCATCCATGTGCGTATTTTTCATCGACTTTGGATCCGGTTGCTAGAGCGTTGCCGAGTTGTTTGAGAGCTACAGCAGCAGCGGCTGTCTCGATTCGACAGTCTGCTGGCTTGGTGATGGATAATACGTTGATTGTGATGGTTCCGCATGCAGTGGATACCTTGTTGAATCGCACCAAGACACAGCACTTAACTAGTGCTCGGTTGTCAGGTTACGAATTGATACTCATAGCGAGTCATGTGCACATAAAGAGATGCAACACGTTGAATCCAGCTACGTTGTTGCCGATTTCAGTTGAGACAGATGTTGTTGAACAGCATGATTGCTTCCTTAGGACAGAGGAAGAAACGAAAGGGAGAATAGACCTTAGGGACACTCCTCTTGCAGAATGTGATCCCGATTGCCGAGGAGAGTAGGGATATTTTTGGCTTCTCTTTAGGAGGCCGAAGTTTCTGGTTTTAGCACGCTCCTCAAGGCTATTGTGAGAGTCCATCGATCTATAGTCAGGGTTTGAAAACACAACTTGATTCGATTGTCTTACCTGATGGTGCTGCTCTTATTCAGTATGTCGACGATTTGTTAGTTGCTGCCGATAATGAAGAGATTTGTAGAGAGGCTACTTTGACGATGTTGCGTCATTTGTCTGACTTCCATCATAAGGTGTCTCTTTCGAAGTTGCAATATTGTCAACAAGAAGTAACCTACTTAGGTTACCTCTTATCGAAGGAGGGAAGAAGGTTGACCCCAGAAAGAATTCAAGCTATTGCGAAAATGAGTGTGCCTACAACACAGAGAGAAGTTTGTGCTTTCTAGGTATTACATCGTATTGTAGACAGTGAATCCCTAATTTTTCTTTGCTTGCGAAACCTTTGATAGCTCTTACTGTTAAGGATTCTCCAAATCCTATTCCTTGGACTGACGAATGTCAGAAGAGCTTTTCACAATTGTGTGATGCGTTGTGTTCGGCTCCTGTGTTGGGTACTCCCGATTACAGTAAGCCTTTTACACTCTATGTCCACGAGAGAGAGGGATGTGCATTGTCAGTTTTGACACAGCAGTTCGGCAAGAAGCAGCATCCATGTGCGTATTTTTCATCGACTTTGGATCCGGTAGCTAGAGCGTTGCCGAGTTGTTTGAGAGCTACAGCAGCAGCGGCTGTCTCGATTCGACAGTCTGCTGGCTTGGTGATGGATAATACGTTGATTGTGATGGTTCCGCATGCAGTGGATACCTTGTTGAATCGCACCAAGACACAGCTCTTAACTAGTGCTCGGTTGTCAGGTTACGAATTGATACTCATAGCGAGTCATGTGCACATAAAGAGATGCAACACGTTGAATCCAGCTACATTGTTGCCGATTTCAGTTGAGACAGATGTTGTTGAACAGCATGATTGCTTCCTTAGGACAGAGGAAGAAACGAAAGGGAGAATAGACCTTAGGGACACTCCTCTTGCAGAATGTGATCCCGATTGCCGAGGAGAGTAGGGATATTTTTGGCTTCTCTTTAGGAGGCCGAAGTTTCTGGTTTTAGCACGCTCCTCAAGGCTATTGTGAGAGTCCATCGATCTATAGTCAGGGTTTGAAAACACAACTTGATTCGATTGTCTTACCTGATGGTGCTGCTCTTATTCAGTATGTCGACGATTTGTTAGTTGCTGCCGATAATGAAGAGATTTGTAGAGAGGCTACTTTGACGATGTTGCGTCATTTGTCTGACTTCCATCATAAGGTGTCTCTTTCGAAGTTGCAATATTGTCGACAAGAAGTAACCTACTTAGGTTACCTCTTATCGAAGGAGGGAAGAAGGTTGACCCCAGAAAGAATTCAAGCTATTGCGAAAATGAGTGTGCCTACAACACAGAGAGAAGTTTGTGCTTTCTAGGTATTACATCGTATTGTAGACAGTGAATCCCTAATTTTTCTTTGCTTGCGAAACCTTTGATAGCTCTTACTGTTAAGGATTCTCCAAATCCTATTCCTTGGACTGACGAATGTCAGAAGAGCTTTTCACAATTGTGTGATGCGTTGTGTTCGGCTCCTGTGTTGGGTACTCCCGATTACAGTAAGCCTTTTACACTCTATGTCCACGAGAGAGAGGGATGTGCATTGTCAGTTTTGACACAGCAGTTCGGCGAGAAGCAGCATCCATGTGCGTATTTTTCATCGACTTTGGATCCGGTAGCTAGAGCGTTGCCGAGTTGTTTGAGAGCTACAGCAGCAGCGGCTGTCTCGATTCGACAGTCTGCTGGCTTGGTGATGGATAATACGTTGATTGTGATGGTTCCGCATGCAGTGGATACCTTGTTGAATCGCACCAAGACACAGCACTTAACTAGTGCTCGGTTGTCAGGTTACGAATTGATACTCATAGCGAGTCATGTGCACATAAAGAGATGCAACACGTTGAATCCAGCTACGTTGTTGCCGATTTCAGTTGAGACAGATGTTGTTGAACAGCATGATTGCTTCCTTAGGACAGAGGAAGAAACGAAAGGGAGAATAGACCTTAGGGACACTCCTCTTGCAGAATGTGATCCCGATTGCCGAGGAGAGTAGGGATATTTTTGGCTTCTCTTTAGGAGGCCGAAGTTTCTGGTTTTAGCACGCTCCTCAAGGCTATTGTGAGAGTCCATCGATCTATAGTCAGGGTTTGAAAACACAACTTGATTCGATTGTCTTACCTGATGGTGCTGCTCTTATTCAGTATGTCGACGATTTGTTAGTTGCTGCCGATAATGAAGAGATTTGTAGAGAGGCTAATTTGACGATGTTGCGTCATTTGTCTGACTTCCATCATAAGGTGTCTCTTTCGAAGTTGCAATATTGTCGACAAGAAGTAACCTACTTAGGTTACCTCTTATCGAAGGAGGGAAGAAGGTTGACCCCAGAAAGAATTCAAGCTATTGCGAAAATGAGTGTGCCTACAACACAGAGAGAAGTTTGTGCTTTCTAGGTATTACATCGTATTGTAGACAGTGAATCCCTAATTTTTCTTTGCTTGCGAAACCTTTGATAGCTCTTACTGTTAAGGATTCTCCAAATCCTATTCCTTGGACTGACGAATGTCAGAAGAGCTTTTCACAATTGTGTGATGCGTTGTGTTCGGCTCCTGTGTTGGGTACTCCCGATTACAGTAAGCCTTTTACACTCTATGTCCACGAGAGAGAGGGATGTGCATTGTCAGTTTTGACACAGCAGTTCGGCAAGAAGCAGCATCCATGTGCGTATTTTTCATCGACTTTGGATCCGGTAGCTAGAGCGTTGCCGAGTTGTTTGAGAGCGACAGCAGCAGCGGCTGTCTCGATTCGACAGTCTGCTGGCTTGGTGATGGATAATACGTTGATTGTGATGGTTCCGCATGCAGTGGATACCTTGTTGAATCGCACCAAGACACAGCACTTAACTAGTGCTCGGTTGTCAGGTTACGAATTGATACTCATAGCGAGTCATGTGCACATAAAGAGATGCAACACGTTGAATCCAGCTACGTTGTTGCCGATTTCAGTTGAGACAGATGTTGTTGAACAGCATGATTGCTTCCTTAGGACAGAGGAAGAAACGAAAGGGAGAATAGACCTTAGGGACACTCCTCTTGCAGAATGTGATCCCGATTGCCGAGGAGAGTAGGGATATTTTTGGCTTCTCTTTAGGAGGCCGAAGTTTCTGGTTTTAGCACGCTCCTCAAGGCTATTGTGAGAGTCCATCGATCTATAGTCAGGGTTTGAAAACACAACTTGATTCGATTGTCTTACCTGATGGTGCTGCTCTTATTCAGTATGTCGACGATTTGTTAGTTGCTGCCGATAATGAAGAGATTTGTAGAGAGGCTACTTTGACGATGTTGCGTCATTTGTCTGACTTCCATCATAAGGTGTCTCTTTCGAAGTTGCAATATTGTCGACAAGAAGTAACCTACTTAGGTTACCTCTTATCGAAGGAGGGAAGAAGGTTGACCCCAGAAAGAATTCAAGCTATTGCAAAAATGAGTGTGCCTACAACACAGAGAGAAGTTTGTGCTTTCTAGGTATTACATCGTATTGTAGACAGTGAATCCCTAATTTTTCTTTGCTTGCGAAACCTTTGATAGCTCTTACTGTTAAGGATTCTCCAAATCCTATTCCTTGGACTGACGAATGTCAGAAGAGCTTTTCACAATTGTGTGATGCGTTGTGTTCGGCTCCTGTGTTGGGTACTCCCGATTACAGTAAGCCTTTTACACTCTATGTCCACGAGAGAGAGGGATGTGCATTGTCAGTTTTGACACAGCAGTTCGGCAAGAAGCAGCATCCATGTGCGTATTTTTCATCGACTTTGGATCCGGTAGCTAGAGCGTTGCCGAGTTGTTTGAGAGCTACAGCAGCAGCGGCTGTCTCGATTCGACAGTCTGCTGGCTTGGTGATGGATAATACGTTGATTGTGATGGTTCCGCATGCAGTGGATACCTTGTTGAATCGCACCAAGACACAGCACTTAACTAGTGCTCGGTTGTCAGGTTACGAATTGATACTCATAGCGAGTCATGTGCACATAAAGAGATGCAACACGTTGAATCCAGCTACGTTGTTGCCGATTTCAGTTGAGACAGATGTTGTTGAACAGCATGATTGCTTCCTTAGGACAGAGGAAGAAACGAAAGGGAGAATAGACCTTAGGGACACTCCTCTTGCAGAATGTGATCCCGATTGCCGAGGAGAGTAGGGATATTTTTGGCTTCTCTTTAGGAGGCCGAAGTTTCTGGTTTTAGCACGCTCCTCAAGGCTATTGTGAGAGTCCATCGATCTATAGTCAGGGTTTGAAAACACAACTTGATTCGATTGTCTTACCTGATGGTGCTGCTCTTATTCAGTATGTCGACGATTTGTTAGTTGCTGCCGATAATGAAGAGATTTGTAGAGAGGCTACTTTGACGATGTTGTGTCATTTGTCTGACTTCCATCATAAGGTGTCTCTTTCGAAGTTGCAATATTGTCGACAAGAAGTAACCTACTTAGGTTACCTCTTATCGAAGGAGGGAAGAAGGTTGACCCCAGAAAGAATTCAAGCTATTGCGAAAATGAGTGTGCCTACAACACAGAGAGAAGTTTGTGCTTTCTAGGTATTACATCGTATTGTAGACAGTGAATCCCTAATTTTTCTTTGCTTGCGAAACCTTTGATAGCTCTTACTGTTAAGGATTCTCCAAATCCTATTCCTTGGACTGACGAATGTCAGAAGAGCTTTTCACAATTGTGTGATGCGTTGTGTTCGGCTCCTGTGTTGGGTACTCCCGATTACAGTAAGCCTTTTACACTCTATGTCCACGAGAGAGAGGGATGTGCATTGTCAGTTTTGACACAGCAGTTCGGCGAGAAGCAGCATCCATGTGCGTATTTTTCATCGACTTTGGATCCGGTTGCTAGAGCGTTGCCGAGTTGTTTGAGAGCGACAGCAGCAGCGGCTGTCTCGATTCGACAGTCTGCTGGCTTGGTGATGGATAATACGTTGATTGTGATGGTTCCGCATGCAGTGGATACCTTGTTGAATCGCACCAAGACACAGCACTTAACTAGTGCTCGGTTGTCAGGTTACGAATTGATACTCATAGCGAGTCATGTGCACATAAAGAGATGCAACACGTTGAATCCAGCTACGTTGTTGCCGATTTCAGTTGAGACAGATGTTGTTGAACAGCATGATTGCTTCCTTAGGACAGAGGAAGAAACGAAAGGGAGAATAGACCTTAGGGACACTCCTCTTGCAGAATGTGATCCCGATTGCCGAGGAGAGTAGGGATATTTTTGGCTTCTCTTTAGGAGGCCGAAGTTTCTGGTTTTAGCACGCTCCTCAAGGCTATTGTGAGAGTCCATCGATCTATAGTCAGGGTTTGAAAACACAACTTGATTCGATTGTCTTACCTGATGGTGCTGCTCTTATTCAGTATGTCGACGATTTGTTAGTTGCTGCCGATAATGAAGAGATTTGTAGAGAGGCTACTTTGACGATGTTGCGTCATTTGTCTGACTTCCATCATAAGGTGTCTCTTTCGAAGTTGCAATATTGTCGACAAGAAGTAACCTACTTAGGTTACCTCTTATCGAAGGAGGGAAGAAGGTTGACCCCAGAAAGAATTCAAGCTATTGCAAAAATGAGTGTGCCTACAACACAGAGAGAAGTTTGTGCTTTCTAGGTATTACATCGTATTGTAGACAGTGAATCCCTAATTTTTCTTTGCTTGCGAAACCTTTGATAGCTCTTACTGTTAAGGATTCTCCAAATCCTATTCCTTGGACTGACGAATGTCAGAAGAGCTTTTCACAATTGTGTGATGCGTTGTGTTCGGCTCCTGTGTTGGGTACTCCCGATTACAGTAAGCCTTTTACACTCTATGTCCACGAGAGAGAGGGATGTGCATTGTCAGTTTTGACACAGCAGTTCGGCAAGAAGCAGCATCCATGTGCGTATTTTTCATCGACTTTGGATCCGGTAGCTAGAGCGTTGCCGAGTTGTTTGAGAGCTACAGCAGCAGCGGCTGTCTCGATTCGACAGTCTGCTGGCTTGGTGATGGATAATACGTTGATTGTGATGGTTCCGCATGCAGTGGATACCTTGTTGAATCGCACCAAGACACAGCACTTAACTAGTGCTCGGTTGTCAGGTTACGAATTGATACTCATAGCGAGTCATGTGCACATAAAGAGATGCAACACGTTGAATCCAGCTACGTTGTTGCCGATTTCAGTTGAGACAGATGTTGTTGAACAGCATGATTGCTTCCTTAGGACAGAGGAAGAAACGAAAGGGAGAATAGACCTTAGGGACACTCCTCTTGCAGAATGTGATCCCGATTGCCGAGGAGAGTAGGGATATTTTTGGCTTCTCTTTAGGAGGCCGAAGTTTCTGGTTTTAGCACGCTCCTCAAGGCTATTGTGAGAGTCCATCGATCTATAGTCAGGGTTTGAAAACACAACTTGATTCGATTGTCTTACCTGATGGTGCTGCTCTTATTCAGTATGTCGACGATTTGTTAGTTGCTGCCGATAATGAAGAGATTTGTAGAGAGGCTACTTTGACGATGTTGCGTCATTTGTCTGACTTCCATCATAAGGTGTCTCTTTCGAAGTTGCAATATTGTCGACAAGAAGTAACCTACTTAGGTTACCTCTTATCGAAGGAGGGAAGAAGGTTGACCCCAGAAAGAATTCAAGCTATTGCGAAAATGAGTGTGCCTACAACACAGAGAGAAGTTTGTGCTTTCTAGGTATTACATCGTATTGTAGACAGTGAATCCCTAATTTTTCTTTGCTTGCGAAACCTTTGATAGCTCTTACTGTTAAGGATTCTCCAAATCCTATTCCTTGGACTGACGAATGTCAGAAGAGCTTTTCACAATTGTGTGATGCGTTGTGTTCGGCTCCTGTGTTGGGTACTCCCGATTACAGTAAGCCTTTTACACTCTATGTCCACGAGAGAGAGGGATGTGCATTGTCAGTTTTGACACAGCAGTTCGGCGAGAAGCAGCATCCATGTGCGTATTTTTCATCGACTTTGGATCCGGTTGCTAGAGCGTTGCCGAGTTGTTTGAGAGCTACAGCAGCAGCGGCTGTCTCGATTCGACAGTCTGCTGGCTTGGTGATGGATAATACGTTGATTGTGATGGTTCCGCATGCAGTGGATACCTTGTTGAATCGCACCAAGACACAGCACTTAACTAGTGCTCGGTTGTCAGGTTACGAATTGATACTCATAGCGAGTCATGTGCACATAAAGAGATGCAACACGTTGAATCCAGCTACGTTGTTGCCGATTTCAGTTGAGACAGATGTTGTTGAACAGCATGATTGCTTCCTTAGGACAGAGGAAGAAACGAAAGGGAGAATAGACCTTAGGGACACTCCTCTTGCAGAATGTGATCCCGATTGCCGAGGAGAGTAGGGATATTTTTGGCTTCTCTTTAGGAGGCCGAAGTTTCTGGTTTTAGCACGCTCCTCAAGGCTATTGTGAGAGTCCATCGATCTATAGTCAGGGTTTGAAAACACAACTTGATTCGATTGTCTTACCTGATGGTGCTGCTCTTATTCAGTATGTCGACGATTTGTTAGTTGCTGCCGATAATGAAGAGATTTGTAGAGAGGCTACTTTGACGATGTTGCGTCATTTGTCTGACTTCCATCATAAGGTGTCTCTTTCGAAGTTGCAATATTGTCGACAAGAAGTAACCTACTTAGGTTACCTCTTATCGAAGGAGGGAAGAAGGTTGACCCCAGAAAGAATTCAAGCTATTGCGAAAATGAGTGTGCCTACAACACAGAGAGAAGTTTGTGCTTTCTAGGTATTACATCGTATTGTAGACAGTGAATCCCTAATTTTTCTTTGCTTGCGAAACCTTTGATAGCTCTTACTGTTAAGGATTCTCCAAATCCTATTCCTTGGACTGACGAATGTCAGAAGAGCTTTTCACAATTGTGTGATGCGTTGTGTTCGGCTCCTGTGTTGGGTACTCCCGATTACAGTAAGCCTTTTACACTCTATGTCCACGAGAGAGAGGGATGTGCATTGTCAGTTTTGACACAGCAGTTCGGCGAGAAGCAGCATCCATGTGCGTATTTTTCATCGACTATGGATCCGGTTGCTAGAGCGTTGCCGAGTTGTTTGAGAGCTACAGCAGCAGCGGCTGTCTCGATTCGACAGTCTGCTGGCTTGGTGATGGATAATACGTTGATTGTGATGGTTCCGCATGCAGTGGATACCTTGTTGAATCGCACCAAGACACAGCACTTAACTAGTGCTCGGTTGTCAGGTTACGAATTGATACTCATAGCGAGTCATGTGCACATAAAGAGATGCAACACGTTGAATCCAGCTACGTTGTTGCCGATTTCAGTTGAGACAGATGTTGTTGAACAGCATGATTGCTTCCTTAGGACAGAGGAAGAAACGAAAGGGAGAATAGACCTTAGGGACACTCCTCTTGCAGAATGTGATCCCGATTGCCGAGGAGAGTAGGGATATTTTTGGCTTCTCTTTAGGAGGCCGAAGTTTCTGGTTTTAGCACGCTCCTCAAGGCTATTGTGAGAGTCCATCGATCTATAGTCAGGGTTTGAAAACACAACTTGATTCGATTGTCTTACCTGATGGTGCTGCTCTTATTCAGTATGTCGACGATTTGTTAGTTGCTGCCGATAATGAAGAGATTTGTAGAGAGGCTACTTTGACGATGTTGCGTCATTTGTCTGACTTCCATCATAAGGTGTCTCTTTCGAAGTTGCAATATTGTCGACAAGAAGTAACCTACTTAGGTTACCTCTTATCGAAGGAGGGAAGAAGGTTGACCCCAGAAAGAATTCAAGCTATTGCGAAAATGAGTGTGCCTACAACACAGAGAGAAGTTTGTGCTTTCTAGGTATTACATCGTATTGTAGACAGTGAATCCCTAATTTTTCTTTGCTTGCGAAACCTTTGATAGCTCTTACTGTTAAGGATTCTCCAAATCCTATTCCTTGGACTGACGAATGTCAGAAGAGCTTTTCACAATTGTGTGATGCGTTGTGTTCGGCTCCTGTGTTGGGTACTCCCGATTACAGTAAGCCTTTTACACTCTATGTCCACGAGAGAGAGGGATGTGCATTGTCAGTTTTGACACAGCAGTTCGGCGAGAAGCAGCATCCATGTGCGTATTTTTCATCGACTTTGGATCCGGTAGCTAGAGCGTTGCCGAGTTGTTTGAGAGCTACAGCAGCAGCGGCTGTCTCGATTCGACAGTCTGCTGGCTTGGTGATGGATAATACGTTGATTGTGATGGTTCCGCATGCAGTGGATACCTTGTTGAATCGCACCAAGACACAGCTCTTAACTAGTGCTCGGTTGTCAGGTTACGAATTGATACTCATAGCGAGTCATGTGCACATAAAGAGATGCAACACGTTGAATCCAGCTACGTTGTTGCCGATTTCAGTTGAGACAGATGTTGTTGAACAGCATGATTGCTTCCTTAGGACAGAGGAAGAAACGAAAGGGAGAATAGACCTTAGGGACACTCCTCTTGCAGAATGTGATGGTACATTATGGGTTGATGGTTCGTGCTTTAAGCTTCCAAATGGTGATACGACTGCGGCATATGCTGTTACGACTTTGCATACGATTGTTGAAGCTGCACGTATCCTACATAATTCAGCGCAAGCAGCAGAGTTGATTGCATTGACAAGAGCATGTGTGTTGTCGAAAGGGAAGCGAGTGACTGTGTATACCGATAGCCAGTATGCGTTTGGTGTGGCTCAGAGTTTTGGACATTTGTGGAAAGAGCGTGGGTTCCTGACTTCGCATGGGACTAAGATTCAGCATGGTCAGTTGGTGAATGAACTACTTGAGTCGCTTACTTTGACGTTGCAAGTTGCGATCGTGAAATGCAGTGCGCATAAGAAAGTTACTCATGATGTTGGTCGTGGTAATGCGTTTGCAGATGAAGTCGCGAAAGAAACTGCGAGAGATGTAATGAGTCGTTTGTATGTTGCGGGTCCGGCGAGATGGGTTCCGGATAGAAGTATGTGTGAAGATACGATTGAGAGTGTGAAGTCCATTCAAGCTGAAGCTACAGAGAAAGAGTTAAATGAATGGAGAGAAAGTAAGGGTAAACTGAATTCGAATGGTTGTTGGATTGAGTTGTCAGAGCATCGCGATGGTTGTTACCCGATGCATATGTACTTCCAGTTGTTACGATGGCTCATGGAATGGCTCATATTAGTGTGAAAGGGATTTGCAAGTTGTTAGCTCCAGTATGGCAAAATGCTGGAATTCCTAAGTGTTCAGAGAATTTGGTTAAGAACTGTATGGTTTGTATGATGTACAATCCTGGTAAGGGAATTCCGACTCCAGCTGGTCATTTTGTTCCTCCAACGTATCCGTTCGAGGTTTTGCAGCTAGATTTCATCCACATGGAGAGGTGCAACAACTTAAAGTATGTGCTCGTTGTTGTTTGTGCCTTCTCTAGATGGGTGGAAGCATACCCTTTGAAAGATAATATTGCCTTGTCCACAGCAAAAGCCCTTGTCAAGGAATTTTTCCCTAGGTTTGGTTTGCCGAGAATGGTCTGGAGTGACAATGGGAGTGAATTTGTGGGTCAAGTGATGAAGAGAGTGTGTGATGGGTTAGGAATAAGGCAGAAGTTTCACGCTGCAAATCACCCCCAATCAGCTGGTTTGGTAGAATGCTATAATGGCACCCTTAAGCTAAAACTAGCCAAGATTCAGGCGAGATCTGGTCTACAATGGCCTGATGCCTTGCCGTTAGCCCTTCTGTCCACAAGAATGACTGTGCATTCACGAATGGGACTTAGTCCGTATGAGGTTGTGTTTGGTCGCCCGGCAAATATTTGGGGAGTGCCGCGGCCGACAAAATTTAGCGAGATAGAACACCCTGTATAGCTTGATTACCTTTATGAATTGACGGCTAAATTGCGTGTTTTGCACCAACAGGTTCATGATACATTGCCACAAGCATCTGAAGATCCAGGACATGCGATTGAACCTGGATCGTGGATCTTCGTGAAGAATTTCCAGCAGACCAAGAACGAGCAGCTCCGCTGGATTGGTCCCTACTTGGTGCTTTTGTCCACGCGTTCAGCAGTGCGAGTGCGCGGTAAAAAGAACTGGATCCACGGCGTACATTGTAAGAAGGCTCCTTTGCCTCTGCCAATGGCTGGTGGGTCCAGGAAGGTATTTCAGACTCTGAGACTGAAACCGTGCCTCGTTTTCTGCCTTTTAGCGATGCACGTCTGATTGGAATGAACACTGAGCGTGAAAGCGGCGATCTTCTTCAAGAAGCTGTGCCTCCGTCAGTTCGCTTGGACACTTCCGAACCTGAACTTTTGTTTCGAGATCAGACATTGCCTGGCAAAAGCCGTTATAATTTGCGACCAAGAGTCGTTGGACTAATAAACAAATACATTCTTTCTTTGCTATTTTTAAGGTTAAGCTCTCCTCTGAGAAACTGTTTTGATCGATTTTTGTTTTTCGAACCGCCATCCGGGTTCAGCTGTAAGGTCGCGGGGTCAAGTCTTTGGAGTGCAAGCCGAAGACATTAGGTCGACGGTTCTGGTTGGTCTAAGGGCGTTCCCTGGACTGACAGACGCATTCCTTAGCACGGAACACCCTACCGCCGCGAACAGCACGATTAGAGGATGGAGTTTTTCGAGATGGAGAGACCTGTTGAAATAATGAGCTTCAAGAGCAAAATATGTACTGTAATGAGTAGAAAACGTTTTTTAATATTATGTTTGTTTATGTTGTTTAGCTTAATGATGTTTTTAATTGGATATGTGACATTCTCTTTTCAGGTGACGTTTGTGCCCACTACGCAACCTATGCCTCCTCCTACTGTTTCTTCACAATCTTTTCACCCTCTGCCCGAACATGAAAATGTTAGAAGACTGCAATTTGCTAATAATTCCTTTGTTCAGCTTCTGCACCAACACCAGCTAGTAGTGAGCACGACTAATTGTTGGGTGTGTGGTCTTATGCCCCATACTACTGATAAAGGTATTCCTTACCTGGTTTTGCCTTTTAGCTACAATGGTTCAGTGTGGGCATACAGAACGATGTTCATCTATGCTCGTGAAGTGTACCCCCTACGTTCTGTGAAGGATAGTCCGAAGACTAGTGCTCTGGTCAAGGGTATAGTCGATATGATTAGGGGTATTAGTTCCTATGAGACTATCCAGAGAGATGAGACACAAGCATACATTGGTTGAAACGTGACTGGATATGGAGTTAGTCTCAGTGTTAACCAGCGAGCGAAAAGATCCCCTCCGATTTGGATAGTGCCCCATCAGGGTCATTATTGTCTACAAGGTAATGGCAAGAGTCCGAGAGCTCAGTTAGGGAAGAGCGTCTGCACTGAGACGTATGTTTTTGCGTCCCAGACTTCCCCCGCGTTTTTAGCAGCTAAGGGTACCTATTTCATCTGTTATGATAGAGCGTATACATGGTTGCCCCCTGATTTCTCGGGCACATGTTTTGTCTCGTTCCTGTTGCCTCCTACATATACAGCTGCAGCAGATTACCACAAGACGAGAGTTGTTAGAGGTGTCTTCAGTCAGGAAGATACTGCAGGACAAGAATTAGGAGATTTCTTGAAGGGTTTTCTGCCGTTTTGGGGATCTATGGCTAACAGCAGTAACATTCGACAGTTGACGAGAGTGGTTGAGTCCACCATAGTTGAAACTGCTGGTGCCCTTAGTAACTTGACTGCGGAGCTCCAGTCGGATCGCCTTATGACTCTTCAGAAAAGAGTTGCGTTAGATGTCATACTTGCAGATAGAGGAGGGGTATGTAAACTGATTCAATCGAGCTGCTGTGTTTTCATTCCAGACAACGCTCCAACAGTTTTCCAAGCCATTTCCAAGCTACATAAGATCTCCGAGTCTGTACATATGGACGAAGGAGATTGGTCGTTAATGGGATGGTTTTGGGGATTGTTATCCACGTGGGGATGGAAGATTTTGATTGTCATTGGGATGATCTTAGCTACCCTTTTCCTGTTCTGTCTTTGTGTACAGTGTGCTCCTGCTATATGTGACCTTTGTGCTACTTTGTGTGCAAGGAGACCTGTCCAGAGAGAGTTACTAAGTAATAGGATGATGCTACAGCAAAATCTTGACGATCTGATGAATATAGACCTGGATTCAGACTGACATGAGTGTGGGTTTATTGCCTATGTAAGGTCAAAAGGAGGGTCTGAGGTGATTCTGAACCCGTTCAATAAAGGTCGTCGTATCATGACGATTTTGGTATCAGCGGACCGCAAATGACGAATGCGGCATGTACGAGTGTTTTTGTCATAATCGATCTATGGAAACACTGTGTGTTCAGGGATTTCATTCGAACCTTCGGGTTCCATTTTCTGTATGGCATCCATTTTGTGGTTGCCCTCACATAGGCCGATGACTACGGCCGAACGAGTCTTTGGGACACGTACAGCTTTAGCTGACTTTTGTGTGACCTGGACGAGCTGACTCCCTTGCCCGAGGCTGACCTCGATGAGCCAGTTCCTTGTTAGGCAGCTGGTCAGATAGAGATCAAAGAGCAGGACATTGCTGAGTTTATGGTACATGCACACACCCTTCTATCTTGCTTCTCATCTGTTTCTGTTCCTTCCTTTATGGCTTAATTTATGATTTGGGTTGAGGTCTCTTATTATGGGTTCGTCCGGCCTGTCCGAGCAGGAATGTTGGATTTTGCCTTGTCATTTCTGGTGGGCTGGACAACGGAAAGTGGGTTTGTCGTCATGCGATATGTTTGAAATGTAACTGTGTGATTGGACAGTTTGTATGTAATTGATGCTAGCCAGGAATGTAATTTTTGGCATAAAAGACGATGTCTCGCTCTATGAATTTGTGCAGTCTCTAGCGAACACCCTGTGTTGTGCTTCGTAGACCTCTGTTCCTGGTTGCAGCCAATAAACTTGGTCTTTGACATCACCGAGAAGTATCCCGTGTCTCTGTATTCTAAGACAGGTGAACCCGAAGACATCGGGCGTTTCCCCTGGCGCCGCTGGTTTCTAAAACCCGGTTCTTCAAGGCCTAAGTTAGATAATGGGGGAGGGAGCTTAAAAGGGACACCTTTTTGGTTAGAGCCGAGTCTGCTCTGGCCCAAGAAATTCTCTCAGTTGAAAAAAGACTCTCCCTGGACTCGATTATGGTACAAAAAAATTAATCAATGGGGGCCTTAGACAAGGCAGGGACACCGAAGGGAGTAACTTCGAGACCTCCAGATGGTGAGAATCCGACCCAGAGGGTGATTGAGATCCCTGATGCTGATTCAGTAGCAACCGTGTTGTCGCCCCAGGGGAGTTTAGATCTAGTAGTCAAACATAAGAGTGGAGTTGCCACAATTTATGGATGAACAGAATGACTTCACTACTTGGGAGAGGGATGAGGGCTGCCCCATGCATGTAGACATGTCACCACTATGTGGGGAGGGAGTAGGGGAAGAGGGGTTGGCGCGGGCTGAAGGACTGGAAATCGGTGAACCAGCACAAAGGGAAATTGTGGAGGTGGTAACCCGGTCCAGAAGGGCGCTTTTAGACAAACATATGACCACCAGGGTAGGTGTGCCTGCAAACGTTCCCTCAGTTATAGCTAAGTGCCCACGAGTGGGGGGCGAGGGGGGGGCGTAATATGGTCAACAGTAAAGGGAACAAGAAAGAGACATTAAAGGAGGGTAGGATCAAAGGTATCCAGGAGGTAGCTGGTACTTCTCACTGCATCAATTGTAGCGGGATGGAAAAGGGTGACGACGTATTCAGCATTATGGCTAAGGCTGGAAACTTTCCTCACCAGCCAATTAGACCCGCTCCATACGAATTTCACCGCAATTGAAGAGAAAGTGACCATACTGTTAGAACTGAAGAGGGGTTCAAGTGTATAGTCACCCCCCAACTCATAGAAGTGCAAGAGAGGGCAGCCCGACGCACCAATGGGATGGGGGGAGTATCACAGTAGATTTACAACTAAGAGAAAGGAAGGTCGACGATATGGGTAATGCACATGTGGAGCCCCTGAGGTTTGACAAAAATGTGAGAAATAGAGGGTAGGAGAGATATTCGACTCAAAGGAAGTAAGAGCAGTCAGTGCAACCTTCAAGTAGGTCAATAAGCTTGAGGGTACAGGGGGGCATAGGGGACGTTGTTGGAGCACTGAAACCGGCTGTGCCTGTGGGGGGCGAGTACGCCAGGAGCTCGGTGGACTTGCCCGTTTTGGACCTCCTACCAGCAGCTAGCCCATATACAATAGTGTTGACAGGGGTCCCTGCCTCAACTGAAACTCTAGAAGAAACCCCACGAATGCTAATTAATAAGGAAGCCCATTGGCTAAGCAAAAATGCCCAGTTTAAGCTTGAGCACTACAGGCACATCTTAATGGCAAGAAGGGTGTCCTGGATAGGTTGCAGCAGGAAGTGTTTTGCAGGGGACAGTGATTTTATATTTCAGATTTCCGGGGCTGGTACAGGATCTTCTTGCCCATTCCAGGGGTGGCTTTAGAGGGGGGAGTGGTATGTCCATCCAGTTGCTACCGCTGTTTTTCTTTTTTATCTGGACTCAAGGACAAGACCCCCAAGAGAGATTGACAGGCGAGAGCACAGTGGTAGTGCTGGAGTTGGGCCCTTGTTACCCATAAAAAATCATTATGCCCCAATTGCAAACAATCAGGACCTAGAAGATATTGATCAACGCAAAGGGAACTCTGGCCTTGGGGATGGTTTTAGCGAGGCCATTGCTCCATGCAGTTATGCAGTTGGAGGCCCCATAGTTATATCAGGGAGTATACCAACTACTGTTCCCCCGGAGAGAGCCCATGATAGCTGCCAGAAAAACAGGAAAGCGCAGATATTACAACCCCAGTCTCTGCTTACAGGCGGTCAGATATTGCCCAGTACAGTTGTTTCCGGTCAAGGCACTATAAAGATTATATCTTGGAAAATAGCGGGCCTCTCAGTTAAACTAACAAATAATGACTGTCTGGCTGACATAAAAAACTTCCAGGTCATATGTCTGCAGGAGACATGGGAATCGAATAGAGACCAGCTAGCCCTGGAAGGATTCAAAATGTTCTTTGTTCCTGCACGGAAAGGGCTGGTGGGAAGAGCAAAGGGAGGGCTGGTCACGTATGTGGATTTAAAATTGAAAGGGATATGGGAAGACCTGAGTTGGGACTCTGATGTTCTACAAGGGTTAAAACTATCCATGAGGCACCAGAAGATACTCTTTGTGAATTTTTATAATTCGATATCAGCAGGGCCCCCATTGATTAGATTTAAAGAACTGGAAAAAAGGCTGGCGTAGGAGGTTGACCAGGGTGGACGCATGCACCAGTTGGTGCTTGCAGGTGATTTTAATTGTCACCTTTGTCCCAATGTGAAAAATAGATGGGGTGACTGGTCTTTCTGGCCATTGGAAAAGGGCCCCCACATAGAGCACACTCTAGAGGGAAAAGAGCTTAATAAGGTGCTGGGAACGTATGCGCTCCAACACACCATGGACTTATTGAAAGGAGGGGATTCTGGTTGGGTGCACCCAACGTTTAAAGGTAGAGGCTGCGACTCGGTTATAGATGTTATCTTTGTATCAAACATATTGAAACACGAGGTCCTGGGGTTTGATATACAAGTGAGCGCATTTAGTGATCATAACCCCTTAGTTATTGTGTTGAGGGACCCCTACATGACCAGATCCCAGGAAAAGAGGGGTGTGAATGGGGTGTTAACAGAGGTTGATCAAGGGAGAAGGCTGAGATGGTACCAGCCGGACGTCAATGCCTTTTATGGAGCATTAATGGCGGATACAGACCATTATGTATGGAGGTGTCTGAATCCTGCAGTAAAAGGGGCTGATTTAGTCAAGGCCTATGAAGGGGTAACAATGCACATCGATAGACTCCTCAGGGCCAAGCCCGGGAAAAAAGGTACGGCGGAACATGGGTGGTTTGATCAGGCCTGCTCCAAGGCCTTGAGGGAGCTGAAATTGGCACTGAAGACCTGCCCTAGGCACAAAAGTAGGGTCACGGCATATCGAGGCTCATATAAAGAGGCCGTTAATCGCCGTAAAACTTCTCTGCAACAACATGCCTGGGAGAATTTGAGGGAAGCAGCAGATACCAAAAATATGACGGCATTCTGGAAGGTCATCAATGAACCATGCTTCCAAGATAGGGATAAGCCCAAGATTGTAAACCATATTTTGCCAGAATCATGGTTTGAGTATTTTAATGGTCTATATAATTACAGTTCCCTGGAGGACGGCCCAGTAATTAAGGAGGGGCAAGGAAGAGAAGAACATATAGTCTTTTCGTTAAATGAAATCAAGGCGGGTGTGGAGGAACTGACTAGGAATAAAGCGCTGGGACCAGACGGGGTCCCCGCGACCTGTTTTTATCTCAAGTTGATTTGTGGGTTCCCATACTGACCAGGGTCATAAATGCTGCAGTAAGCATGGGTATAACTGTTTCTTGGTCAACAGCAATAATTGTACAAATCTTTAAAAAGGGAGATAGGGAGAGCCCGTCTTGTTATCGTGCCATCTCCCTTATTGATGTGTCCATGAAAGTTCTTGGCCGGGGCATACTCAACCGTTTACTAGATTGGGCAGAAGAATAAAAGATCATCACCGACACGCAGTATGGGTTTAGGGTCGGACGTTCTACAACTGACCAATTCCTTAACCTGTACCTCCTGACGGCCAAATACACGGTCGCTAGTCAAGAGACCGTGTACTTGGCCTTTACGGACTTGACGGCGGCGTTCAATCGGGTGAATCGAAAAAAATTATGGGAACTTATGGAGGAGTTGGGAGTGGACCTGGGTCTGGGTCTGTTGTGTTTTATCTAGGACCCCGATCAATATTGTGACCTCATGCCCCTATACGGCTATAATCAATACATATCCCTATAATGGCATAACGATCAGAACCATATTTCAGTAACTCGTCTCTGCAGCTCATGACAGTCCATGACACAGCAGAAGCCACTTCCTTAGATTCCTAGATAGCACACCGAGTTCTTTCGACATCTCAAACCCCCCAGCAACCTGGGAAAGCCCCGCTTGCTTTGTTTTGATTAGTAATAGAACTCCTGCGAGCACTGTAAGAACGACCAGTTCTTAGTGACATCTTTATTGACGTCTTATGTCCAAAAACTTACGTCAAACTCGGCACCTTTCAGGTATAAATATACCAACATTGCCTTAAGCAAACACGGTGGTGGTGAATTCTGGAGCAGATCAGCTGTCCCCTTGCAGAGCCCAGCAGATGCGAGAAGCCCACCGACGCTGCCCCTCCTCCTTGACGCGCTGAGAAATACGCTGTCTTTTCTCCTGCAGAGAAAATCCAGCTCCGGCGTTTCCAGCCTACCCTTGCGGGTGACTGGGATATCGGGTCCTGAGAGGAGATATCAGACCTCCTGCATTCTATTCCAGAGGTACGGTGCTGACTAAACCCTTAGAGAGAATTCTTGAAACAAACTCTTGGCAAACCCAACTTAACTTAAAACTATTACTTACTCCCACCGTTGTATTAGGCTTAGGTCAGGTACACTGGGGTAGGCATAGTTAGAAACACCATTTGAGGTCGTTAGCCAATGTATATATGAATATATATATTTTATTAATTTTAACCATCTTATGGCTAAGAAACCATATCAATGCTTTTACAGTATTATTTCATAATACTCCTTTTACTGTACGCACTTTTTATAATAACAAGTCTTGCAATTGTGGCAATTCATTTCTCTTGCATGAGAAGGAAGAATGCTCAATAAATAATATCTTTCATTGAAAACGCCTGTCTCTCTATTCTCTGCATCCTGGTGAAAGTAAATCTGCACAACTGACTGAGTGAAATAGCTGTCTATTGTTTCACACGACTCTAGAGATTGACTCTTATTCTGAGGAGCAAAGTTGTCATGTTAATGCGGTTGTCGGAAGCTGAATCCCTTCTTGTCTGAAGCCTGGGAAGCTGATCACTTCCTATTCAGTCAAGAAAGTTTCCAGTGACCTCTGAGCTAGCTGGCGCAAACGGAAATTAAGTCTAACATAGTCAGTAGAGACCTAGAGGACCGCAGTCCTACGTTTACACTGCTGTTTATGTTATTCCAATGCGCAGGGCCTATAGGGAAAATAGGAACTACACTACAGGTCTGGTAAACATCTTGAGATCCCTACACTGGAACACCCTGCCCAGGTTAGGTATAACGAGGAGGGCAGCATGACTGATCAGTTCCCATGCACAAGGGGAGTCAGACAGGGTTGCATATTGGCACCCTTTCTATTCACCTTGTATATTAACAGTTTAGAGAAAGCACTGGCCGGCCTGGGAGTGGACTCGCCAAGGATAGGTGCCAGGTGGGTTCAGGTTCTGCTTTATGCAGATGATGCAGTATTTCTGGCCCGAACCCCTCGGGCCTCCAAATATTGTTAGACAGGTTTGTCCATTTTATGGAAAGGCTGAACCTGTCAGCAAACCTTGCCAAATCATATATAATGGAGGTAGGGAAGGTGCCTAAAAATAAATATAAATATACGATTGGGCACATTGTATAGAAAAAGTCCAGTCTTTTTCATATTTGGGGATATTAGTTGACTCTAGGCTTAATTGTAAACCTTTGTTGGAGGAAAAATGTCGCACCCTAACTAGAAGCACGGGTGCAATCATGAATTATGCTCACAGGTTGGGGCGCTGGTCTCCTGACCAGATCTTGAATCTCTATAACTCAATATGTTGTGCTAAAGTACTCTACGGCAGCTAAGTGTGGGGCATTGTGGATTCCAAGTCCTTGCACATTGAAGAGAATACATTTTTTTCGAAGACTATTGAAAGTGCCACAAAGTACCCCGGGTTTTATTGTCCATGAGGAACTGGGTGCTGCTTATATTAATGATAGGATAAAACTAAAACCCATTAGTTGTTGAGTTAAAATCTGGACAAATCCAGAGGCCACATTGACAAGAGAACTCATAACGGACTGTATGGCACGTGACAATGGGATAAATATCCCATGGCTTAACTATGGCAGGGAATCCTTTGAGGTCCTGGGTTGCCCAGAATGTTTTACTCACCCAACGAAATTGCTGGCCAAGGACAAGGTTATGGTCAAGGGGGAGCTTTCGAAACTCCTGGGTTCCAGCAGGGAAGATCATGAGATAAGAAAACCTGCAGTGAGAATGCATATCCTGACTAAATCCTGCTTGGGCATTGAACACTATTTGTACCTCATTCACAGTGCCCAAGACAGATTTTTAATGACGCATTTTAGGTTGGACTCCTTACATCATAGCCTTGCAGTGCCAGCGGGTTTTACCAAGACGGTGGAGCAGAAGGGTCTCTGCGGCTGCGATCAACGATCTCCGCAGGACACCCTTCACTTTGTACTGCTATGCCCGTTTTATATGCACCCAAGGAAGTATTTTTTTAAAAAGAAATTTTTAAAAAAGCAGGGTTTAGGCAGGCTAAAGTGGCTTTACTGTACCTGAAATTCTCCTCGGAGATTTTAACCTTGTATTGTACTGTAAATTATTTAAGAGTGGCAATGCGCCTTAGGAACACCAGAGGGAATGTGTGAATTGCCCGTTGTCTCCCTCCCCCCTGGCGAGATAAGAAGCACGTGTAATGAATTGCGTGGAGGAGGGAGTTTTAGGTTAGTAATATGATGTTAGCAGGATTAGCTACGCTTGTTTATATACGTCCCCCTGGTGTTGAGATTGTCTATGTATGAAATGCTTTTTAGCTTGTACTTTTATGGTGTTGTTTTCTTTGATGCTTAATAAAATATATATTGATTGATTCTAAATAGAGTGACAGCTCTTTCTGAATCGGTCACCTTTGCACGCACAGAAACTATTTGCTCTACTGCTGCTCCTCTTTTAATTGTTTTAGAACATTGTATAATAATTGAATTACTATATTGAAAGGTGTTTTACTCTTAGACTAATTTGCACTTTCCACTTTGCTTGGACAGCCTTAATTGAGCTGATGTCTGCTTACCGATTTAAAAGCGGTACAAAAGGGGGTGGTGATGGACGGAGCATCTGAACCAATCAAACACTCACACCCAGTCAAAAGATCTGGGTTTGATCCATCACCGTTCTTTAGCCCACTCTGCCACCCCAGTTCAGACATGGCTATATGCAAATCAGTCTGACCCTGTGCCTCATGGGAACAGTCCAGCCCGAACTGCCAAGCCATGCCTTCCCAGGACCGGAAACAAGCTTCCGAGGACCGGTTTCTGGCATTCCAGCCGTCTTCAGCCCGGCTTGCTTGAATCCAGTGGCAAAGTGAGCAAGGGACTCACGTCTGAGCATATCCTGCCACACTTATGGCGGCCAAAAGCGGTACAAAAGGGGGTGGTGATGGACGGAGCATCTGAACCAATCAAACACTCACACCCAGTCAAAAGATCTGGGTTTGATCCATCACTGTTCTTTAGCCCACTCTGCCACCCCAGTTCAGACATGGCTATATTCAAATCAGTCTGACACGGTGCCTCATGGGAACAGTCCAGCCCGAACTGCCAAGCCATGCCTTCCCTGGACCGGAAACAAGCTTCCAAGGACCGGTTTCTGGCATTCCAGCCGTCTTCAGCCCGGCTTGCTTGAATCCAGTGGCAAAGTGAGCAAGGGACTCACGGCTGATCCTACCCTGACCCACTTATGGCGGCCAAAAGCGGTACAAAAGGGGGTGGTGATGGACGGAGCATCTGAACCAATCAAAAACTCACACCCAGTCAAAAGATCTGGGTTTGATCCAACACCATTCATTAGCCCACTCTGCCACCCCAGTTCAGACATGGCTATATGCAAATTAGTCTGACCCTGTGTCTCATGGGAACAGTCCAGCACGAACTGCCAAGCCATGCCTTCCCTGGACCGGAAACAAGCTTCCGAGGACCGGTTTCTGGCATTCCAGCCGTCTTCAGCCCGGCTTGCTTGAATCCAGTGGCAAAGTGAGCAAGGGACTCACGTCTGAGCATACCCTGCCACACTTATGGCGGCCAAAAGCGGTACAAAAGGGGGTGGTGATGGACGTAGCATCTGAATCAATAAAACACTCACACCCAGTCAAAAGATCTGGGTTTAATCCATCACCATTCTTTAGCCCACTCTGCCACCCCAGTTCAGACATGGCTATATGCAAATCAGTCTGACCCTCTGCCTCATGGGAACAGTCCAGCCCGAACTGCCAAGCCATGCCTTCCCTGGAGCGGAACTTTAATAGCCGGTATAGCACAGCTACTAAATAGAGTGACAGCTCTTTCCGAATTGGTCACACTTGCAAGCACAGAAACTATTTGCTCTATTGCTGCTTCTCTTTTAATTGTTTTAGAACATTGTATAAGAATTGTATTACTGTATTGAACGGTGTTTTACTCTTAGACTAATTTGCACTTTGCACTTTGCTTTGACTGCCTTAATTGAGCTGATGTCTGCTTACCGATTTGAAAGCGGCATTTAAAACGCTCTCTCTCCCTGGGGCTCAGTCTTCCTCACTTCCGGCGAGTGCCGGAGCATTCAGGAACTTCTGGTTAGAGCTCTAGATGCGCAGTGACAGGGGCTTTATAAGCACGGCCACGCACAGCGGGCTCTCCACCGGCGCGCCGAAGGCAAGACCGTCTGCGCCCATCTGTGCACCGGCCACGCACAGCGCCAGCCATGCTGCTGGGTTGACCCTCAAATTGAGGGGATTTTACGCCCCATATACACAAGGGAACAGCTCCTAAGGTTAAGGGAAAGTAAGGGTAATGATCACATCCACACCTCTTCCTTGCAGGCGAAAGTACCGGTGGAGATTAACAAATTGGATGGTCTCAAGTGCGGTTTGATTAATGTGAGGTTTCTCGTAAAACACCACCAGGAGATAAGCTGGACGCACTATTTCTTACCGAAACCTGGACTTGTCCGGACTCTGAGGTGGAATTGGGAATGGCATGTCCAGTAGGGTACAAGGTGTTTCACAAACCACGGCTGACTGGTAGAGGAAGGGTGTTGGTTTGATTTTCAAAGATAATTGGAACTTTGTACAACTTTCTATTGACAATATTGAGGGCATGGAGATCATGGGGGTTTCACTGATGTGCCCCAGAGGACACCTGCTCTTGGGCTTGGTCTGCTATTGTCCCCCCGGTGCAGTCAACCCCTCTTTTCAGCATTGTTTTAATATCCTGTTTAATTTTGCTCTCACCCATTCATGCATGGTTATTGTGGGAGATTTTAATCTCTGGGCCAATGAGAATACTGGGTTGACACTTAATGACTTCCTGCAATCTTGTGAGAGTTTGAACCTACAGCAATTGGTACTGGATCCTACTCACCAGGGTGGTCACATTTTGGATCTTATTTTCGTTGAGGATGACATTTGCAAAATAGAGGCTATCTTATGTCTTTGCTGGATGGACCATTTCCTTGTTACTTTTACTCTGGCCATCCTTGGGAAAAAACAGACCCTGCTACCATATCTAACTTTTGCCAAAGCAGAGAATGGAGTAAACAGCCTGGTATTGCTAAAGGAGCGCCTATACTTACTGGTACTAATATGTTTGATGTAAACAAACCTGTAGAAACAAACTATCAGGAATTCTGTAACCAGATCATTAAGTCCCTTGATTCTACTATTCCAGTAAAAAGTTTGAAGATTAAGCGTAAGCCTTCTGCCCCTTGGTTTAACAGGAAGCTAAACATTCTTAAATAGTCCTGTAAGTTGGCAGAAAGGAAATGGAGGAAGGGCTATGATACAGCCTCCTGATTGTAAAACAAATAAAACTATTGCACTTTCTTTGAGGAGAATATTTCAAAAACAATCATCGGGCTATCAGAGAGTAAGGAAAACTCATGTAACTCTATTTGAGAATGGGACACATGAGACTCGACTCGCTACTCTTAGCCAGTTTAGTATACTTACGGAAGAAGAGTTTTGCAAGCTTACCATGAGTATTAAATCTGGGTCCCCATTGGACCCCCTCCCTCACAAGGTCTGGAAAGAGTATGGCAAGGAGTTATTACTTCAGCTCCTTCAGATCTGTAGCCAATCTTTGAACAGCGGGATAGTTCCTTCCTGCTGGAAACAGGCAATGGTGACATCTTTGCTGAAAAAACCCACCCTCGACCCTCAATGCCCTAATAATTATCAACCTATTTCCCTCCTCCCATACCTGGTAAAAATTCTTCAACACATGATCAGTAAAACCCTATCCCAATTTCTGGAAACCAACAGGGGACTGGAAGATGTGCAATTTGGTTTTAGACCTGGCCATGGGACAAAGACAGCTCAAAGAGTTGTCTTAGATGAACTTAGAATGCAGGCAGACAATGGCCAGTCGACCATCCTGATCCTTTTAGATATGCCGGCCGCATTCAACACGGTCAATCATAAAATATTACTGAGGCGGCTAGCTGACACGGGGCTGGAAGGCACAGCCTTTAACTGGCTTCAGTCTTACCTGGAGAATAGGCAACAAGCTTTGGCCATCCCCCTTTTTGATCCAAATTTAGAACAGTCAAGTATGGGGTTCCTCAAGGTTAATCTATTAGCCCGATCCCTTTTAATATTTATTTGAGACCATTGATTCCCATTATTAAATCATATAACATCAAGCTGGTGAACTGTGCAGACGACATGCAGCTTATCTTGTTGCTAGAAGGCAGAGAGTTGACTTCACTTAGTAACTTCCATTATTGCATGCAGAAGACAGCTAGATAGTTGGTGGACAACTCTTTGCAGTTCAATGGTGGAAAAACTGAAATTTTACACTGCACTATGAAGAAAATCTCTTGTCCGCTTCCAGACAACTTCTGGCCTATTCAGGCAGACACGCCTCCCATACCAGCGGCTGCAGTACTCAACTTGCGGGTAGTTTTTGACAATCAGTTGAGCCTGGAAAGCTAGGGCACTAGTTGTCAGAAGTGTTATTTTAAGTCGGTTGGACTACTGAAAAGCCCTGCTCCTCGGCTCAGCCAACTGCCTTATTCAGAAACTCCAAAGAATACAGACAATTGCCGCAAAGTTGGTTTTAAAAAGGACTCAAAGCAATTCTGCATCTGCGGCCGTTCGTGATCTCCACTGGCTCTCTCTAGCTCAGAGAATCCAGTTTAAATAACTATGTATTGTCTTTAAGGCCCATGATGGAACTGGAACTCTGCCATTGCAGAAAAAGTTTGCCAGGCCCGCTCCATCGCGTAATCTTCGCTCTTCCATGGATCACCTGGTTTGTACCACCAGAATAAGAACCTCCAGGTTTAGGGGGAGAGCCTTCAGCTGGGCTGCTGCCCACCTGTGGAATAATCTCCCGCCCGATATCAGACAAACAGAAGATTACCTTCAGTTTAGGAAAAACTTAAAACTTATCTTTTCCCTAGGAGGTAGTGTAGGTTTGTCAGCTGGTGGGTAAATAAATGCATGTAGAGGAACCACTGTCAGTCAGCGCCAAGATACCCGTGGGGTGATAGTGTGCTCTATAAATTCTGTTTACATTACATTACATTACATTACATTACATTACGAAGGGCTATAAGGCTATTAGAACATTCTACCACTAGAGGGCAGAATGTTCTAACAAATAAAACAAAGGCCTCTAGGAGCCGAGGGGGTTTAAATCCCCTCGGGCTCCAAGAGGCCTTTGTAAAATAACATTGGAATGTTGTTTCGCGGGCTTTTACCGGCCCGTAGAAGCTCGGCGCTCTCCATTGTATTCAATAGAGTGCTCCACATTCCAATGTTCTTCTAGATCTAATGGCCTGCTTAATTTTCACGGGTGATGAAAAAAATAAAGTACTTGTTCTCCTCACTAAATCAACTGTGTTTTTTATTATTTATCAGTTACTAATGAAGGCTGGTATTTTCTGCGTTTTAAACAACATCTAAACTCTTGGGATAAGGCGTTTGCCAGCAATAAATAAACATTTTAAACAATGTATGTTAGCTAAATTCTCTACTATTGTGAAATGGAATGTGATTTCCCCTTTCCTATTGTTAGTTGTTGCTTATTTTGAGTTTTTCTTGCATTTCTAATTTACAGTTGTAATTTATACACTCAAGTTTAATGTTTTTTTTATGTTAACTTATTGATTTTTTTTAAATTTACATCTATGGTCTCAGATGTTTTTTGATATGGAATTTTTTTTGCTTTATATTTTTACTCTAGATTTGATTTGAGGAACTACAATAATGCCATTAAGAAAGCCAAAAAGTCCTATTTTGCCAGTAGAATTAATGAGAACTGCAACTCAAGTAAGGAGCTGTATAAAATAGTAATGGAGCTATGCAACCCAGTAAGCTTATCCCAGACCTTGCCACCCTCAGGGGAAGGCTGCGAAGAATTCAGAGAATTCTTTTCATATAAAATTATTATAATATATTCCACATTTAACACCAGCACCTCGCTGCTTGCAACCAACCATGAAACTTCAACCACCCCCCTCCGGTGCATCTGCTCGCATGAGCAACTTCTCCCCATTTTCAGAGGCAGAAGTTGCAAAAACAATGGGGGAAATTAAATCAGGGTCTCCCCTTGTCCCCTACCCTCACTTTGTCTTCGCCTAAATCATACTTATATCTGCCCATATGTCACCCAGCTACTCAATAACTCCCTGGATACCACTGTATTCCCAGATACATGGAAACAGGCAGTAGTAATCCCCCTTCTGAAGAAAGCAGGAACAGACGTGCGTAATCTGGCAAAGTACCGACCTATCTCCCGACTGCCATACCTTTCCAAAGTTATGGAAAAATTGGTTAAAAACAGCTATCTAATTATCTTGAGTCAAAAGATCTATTAGACCCTTCCCAAACCGGCTTTAGATCCACCAATAGCACGGAAGCAACTCTCCTAGCTGTGTCCGACAATATAAGATCCCTGGTTGATCAAGGGAAAGCCGTCGCTCTAATTTTATTAGACCTATCGGTGGCGTTCGACACTGTTTCCCACAATCGCCTACTGGAGATTCTTCATGAAAAAGGAGTCTATGCTAAAGCCCTCAAATGGCTGAGCTCCTTCCTGAATAATAGAACACAGAGAGTTCAAATGGGGAGTTTCTCATCTAAACCAAAACTTATCAGTTGTGGTGTCTCTGAGCCCCATTCTTTTCAATGTCTTTGTGTCATCTCTGGCAAAAATCAGCAAGAAGTGGGGCTTGGGTATCTGCTCCTGTGCCGATGACAATCAGCTGCTGATATCCATCGAAGAAGAGCATGACAACACTAGACTAAAACTAAATAATTGTCTCTCGGAGATGGCAACCTGGATGGCAGAACATTGTCTCAAATTAAATGCTGGGAAATCCGAAATCTTACTTTTTAGAGGAGCCAAACTTGTCTGGAACGCCACTTGGTGGCCCCAGTCACTGGGCGATGCCCCAGCCCCAAAACAATGCGCAAAAAATCTGGGGATCCTTATGGATAACACTCTATCCATGCAGGGCCACGTGCGGGCCCTGTGTGGAAGATGCTTTGCTTTTTTGAATCTTCTAAGAAGGCTATTTCCCTGGATCCCGCAAACTTGTAAGAGAACTGTCACACAGGCATTACTTACCAGCAGGCTGGATTATGGCAATGCATTATTTATGGTCATGGCAGACAACCTCTTCACTCCACTGCAGGTAGTGCAGAATCCCGCAGCCAAACTGGTATGCAACAAAGAAAGACTCAGTTCAGCGTCCGAGTGCCTCAAATTACTCCTTAAGCTGCCAATGCGACAAAGAGCAAAATTTAAGTTGGTCAGTTACAAGCACAAGGCCCTGCACCAACAGGGGCCTTTTATTCTACAGAGGAAAGTTGAATTCCATGTACCCTTGAGGTGCCTTATATCACAGTCCTTAGCTCTTTCGAGGACAAAACGCATTAAGAAAACAAGAACAGGGGGTCGCAGCTTTTCATACCTGGCTGCTAAACACTGGAATGACCTACCACTAGAACTCCGCCTCACAGAGAACTATCTTATTTTCAGAAAAAAACTTAAAACCTGTCTATTCTCTGGAAAAGAATTTCGCCACTATCATGAACCACCCATAAACCACTCAGCCATTCCCTAGAAGTCCTAGCATAGCGCTGTGATATCCTTTGGATGAATATTGCACTTTATAAATACAAATACAAATACAAATGTTTCATAGTTTTCATTTATACTTCATTGTGGGGAATAGAGAGATAGGGTATAAAATACTCACAGGTATATTCTCCCTGTTAAAGTTATACAGATGTACTGACATCTAATACTAGTCTAATGACAGAACAAGGCACTGAAGTTGCAGAGATATAAGCAAAGATACACATACAGATAACTATTTATATTTGGCCCCTCCATGAGTGCCTCAGTTTCTTACATGTTAATTAAAAAAAATTGCACAATATGTGCTTAAAAAAAGTAGAAAAGAGATCGTGATGTTAACCTAAGTTTCCACCCTGTTTGTGAAGAAGAGATAGATACTGTGCATGCACCCAAGGTTACCATGCATAGGATGCCATACATTGATTGAGTTAAGTACCCTCAGGAATAGCTCCAGGTTTTGGAGCATCATTAATAGACCACTTTTTGAATATGAAATTGGGGGGGCTTTAGATTTGCATATTACCGAGGAGGAATGGGTGCTCCACTTAAAATCAATGTTTGATAGCCCTATGGAGCACATTGGTCAGCAATGATGTGATACAAATGCTTCTGTAGTGATTTTTGAACAGGGTGAGGTCGAAGCTGGTATTGCAGGGTTATCCAGTAATAAAGCTCCGGGACCAGATGGTATCCCCCCCGATTTGTTTAAGTCTGATCCATCCTTTTGGGCACCGGCCCTAGTGACTATGTTTAATGCAGCTGCTTCGAATGGCTGCCCTGTGTCCTGGGCCACTTCCACCATAGTCGTGTTTTCAAGAAGGGGGATAGGAATAGCACTTATTGCTATAGGCCAACCTTCCTTCTTGACTCAGTGGTCATGGTTGTCAGCCGCATACTTCTACAAAGAATATCCATCTGGGCGGAGGAGCACAAGATCATGTCGGACGTCCAATTTGGGTTTCGTCCTGGGCGATCAACCGTGGCCCAATGTCTTAATCTAACTATGTTATTAAGAAAAATACACAGTTGCGCGCCCAAGTACTCTCTACCTCGCCTTCATGGACTTGTCTTCCGCATTTGACTGCGTGAATAGGGATAAACTATGGCAGTCCATGAGGGTAATAGGGGGAGGGAATAGTATTGTTAATTTTTTTACAGGAGCTTCATAAGTCAAATAAGGCCAATGTTAGGTTCTCCCAGGTTCTCCGTATTACAAGGGACTTTGAGATTAAGAAGGGAGTACTGCAAAGCTCTATCATGGCCCCATTTATGTTTCATTTTTACATTATTGATTTGGACAGAGTATTAAGAGCTACTCGGGTAGGTTATACGTGCATAGGGCGGCGTGGCCTCCCCATCCTACTTTATGCGGACAATGCCGTCCTTTTATCTAGGACTGCTATAGGCTTGTAAAATGCATTTTCTAACTTCATGGTGGACCGGAACTTATCAATTAACAACTCAAAATCTTATATAATGCAGGTGGCAAAAAAAGTTTTCAATTCAGAGTCGGCCCCGCTAAAGTCCCCCGCACTGATGTTTTTTCTTATCTTGGGGTCCTCTTGGATGATCACAGGGGCGGCTCTAGGATCATGGAGGCCCTGGACAGGGAGCGTAGGTAGCGGGCCCCGGAAGAGGGGGTCCGGGCGGGGCAGAGCACGGAGGCCAGTGAAGAAGGGGGTCAGGGTGTTTGAAAGTGGAACAGAGCCGGAGGCCGCCAAATCCCTGCCAGGGGCCGCTAGGCAGATATGGATCCATCCTCGGAGGATTATTATATTAAGGATATATATTGGTGTGGTGGCCCCTGCGGTTTGGTGGCCCTGTGCAGGTGCACAGCTTGCACATGCCTAAGGCCGCCCCTGATGATCAACTAAAATGGGGGCCACACATTTCTAGGAAAAGGTGGCATTTGACCCGGGTGAATGCGGCTATCTTCAATTTTGCCTCTAAACTAGAGAGGAGACCAATCGCAGCTTTGTTGAAAGACTACCTAGCGAAAAGTGTGGCTATAGCTAGTAATGGGAGTGAAATATGGGGGCATATTGCTGTGGATTCCCTTCAGGTGACAGAGAACAACTTTTTGGAGCGCCTGTTGTGTGTTCCGCCTGGTCTGTCGAATATGGCAGCCCATGAGGAACTGAGGGTCCCCTTTCTAAGTGACACCCTGGCTCTACGTCCACTTGTGTTTTGGCTGAAGTGTTGGTTGAACCAGGCATTAACACTTAATCATCTGAGTTTAAGAGGGTGTATGTCCCTTGACAATGTTTCTCGAATTCCCTTGCTTAATTACATTAAAAATAGCCTTGAAGGGGTAACGCGTGTTGATTTATATTTTAACCCTGAAACCATCTTAAAAAAGGACGTGGCTTTAGTAAGGGATTTCTTTCTTACCCTTAGGAAACTGGACAGATATGAGTGGGAACTCCGGTGTTGGCATCTTTTTAATGCTCAAATCATCTCCTTCTACCGAGCCTTATCTCCTGGGGTCTTTATCCACATTTGAGTGTTTTTTACTGACTAGGTTTCGCATGAATCTCTTTCACCTCTTGCTAGCTAGGCCCTTAGGGTGCAGCAAAGGTCAAGTGTTGGCACCTTGTGGCTGCGACTGACAGTCTCCACAGTATCTGCTACACCTTATGCTTCTCTGTAAATTCTTTACGATCCCTCAAAGGTATTTTTTAGTCCCTATTTTAATGAAGATTAATTTGACACAGGCTCGCTCTGCCCTCCTACATCTTCAACTGTTGAAGGAGGAATGTATATTCTTTATTGTGGGCTTCCTAAAATCTGCTGTGAAAACCAGGGCCTGCCTAGATATGTAGCCATTTGGTTGATCAAGCACCTAGATCGTAGCCGCTGAGGAGGACCTGCTCACTTTAGAAGGAAAAACCAACCCAAGGGAGATGCTTTTATGGTACCATGTATTTTGCTGATATTGATTATTCTGGGTGGTTGTGCAATGGGTTCACTTAATATTTTATAAATTGGGATTTTTAGTGAATTCATGTTTTATTGTATGATGGATTTCATGCAACTTTTATGGTTTTAGCTATGTTAAACCGAATAAAATGTATTTGATTTGATTTTCCATACAAAGTGCTAATCCATGCTCGAATATTATTCATGAAGAGGAGACTGTGAAAGACACAAAGTAAAGTAAGCGAACTATTCTGTCTAAGAGTATTACCAAAAGGAAAGAAAAAAGATAATTATAGAAAATAGAAAAGTCAGACCCCATGAGTGAGGCAAGCTAAGTATAAAATATTGAAAATTTCTCATACACTGATAGCTTAACACAATACCAGCACTAGATTGCGCTTTAAAAGGCAAGTTCTGTGATTTCCCCCAAAAAATGCCTGAAAATAAAAATGTAAACATGTCTTTCAACAAGCTTTCAGAAAACAATTCAGTGCACAATACTCACATAGCAAGAAACGTAATACAACTGGATTAGAAGTGCTGGACCATTCAAATTGAGTTCTGTACACCTATATAAGAATTTCGATTTTACTGAAACAAAAAGATAAAAATAAAAATAATGTTTTTATATAGTGTTTGCAGCGTCTGTATGACAGAAATCACACACCAGAGTTCTTTTTTTTTTAAATTGCTAGTATAATAAAATGTATATATAATGGGTAAACAAGAGGAAGAAAATACAGAGCACAATAATCTAAATCCCAATGCTTCTAAATTTTATAGTGATATTTCACTGATGATGAGGGTGGCGTTACCGCAATGAAAATCTAAGGAACAGAAATGAATTACAAATGGTAAATATTCACATTTTAAAACCCATACAGGAACAGCTAAAGGAGCATTTCTCCCAAAAGCCAAAGGTAACACCATTATTTTTGTGGCTGCAACATGATAGATAATGCCCCGGTTATTTACCAGTAATCTTCATTACTCTGAGTCCTTGTCTTCCTGGATGCAGTACTGAGTACCGCCCCCCCACCCAGGCATGGCAGTTGATTATTTCCTGTTTTTCTTGTGTCATTTGGCTTGGTATATTACAGGAAGTGATTTGTTTCTTAATACCTTTTGTGGTGGCTCATGGGTAACGGGGGCCCTCTTGGGGGAACTTCTTTGAGTTTTCAACTGGGGAATTTGTTCTGCCAGTAGGGAGAAGTATTATGCGTAAGGACTTCATACAGGAAGATGGACGAAGAGGTAACGGATGCGCACCCAATAAGCAAATCATTTCCTTTGTCGCAGCACGGAGGATAACGGGTGCACCTGAGTAGAATGCTTGATCTTGTCTTCATACTGACAAATACCTCTGCGAACCATTAAGGGACTAAGGGCCGGATGTAGGTGGCCATTTGCCGACCAGTAAATGGGTCTTTGTGATGTAGGGGCCCTATTTTACCGAATCGGTAAATTTACGAAATCGGTAAATTTACCGAATCTGTAAAATACTGAATCAGTATTTTTACCGACTCGGTAACTGCCAGATGTAGGTGGGACTCTTCTGAGTCCAAAAGGCCTTACAGATTCGGTATTTTACCACCCAATCCAATTGGGTGGTAAAATACCGAATCCAGGTGTGCATGCACATTTGTGCATGCACACCTATGCCATGTGACAGACAGACATGCCCTTAGGGCATGTCAGTGTGCCACATGGCACACATGCCTGTATTTGGGGTGCTAGAGGGTGTCAAAGTGACACCCCCTGCACCCTTGCAGGATTCGGTATTTACCGAATCGGTAAATACCGATTCGGTAATGCCCATTGATTCCTATGGGCTTCAAGGCCCATAGGAATCAATGGGCATTACCGAATCAGTATTTACCGATTCGGTAAATACCGATTTTTACAGATTCGGTAATTCAATTACCGAATTTACCTAAATCTCCCTCCTTCAATTTTACCGATTCATAAATACTGAATCGGTAAAATTCGGTATTTATGAGTTGGCAAAATATACTTACCTACATCTGGCCCTAACTTCCCAAGTCACAATATAATAGATAACGGGTGCGCATGTGTAAAATGCTTGTGCTACTTTTCCTACTGAAAACATCACAGTATACCGTTAAGGGAATATTTCCCAAGTCACAGGAGATTGTTTAAGTCGAACGCAAAAATAAAGTGTGCAAACTAAAGTGAAACACAAGCATTAATAGAGATACATGTGATTAGTACCTGCTAGATAATTGACATCACTTCAACCATGCGTGTCAATGTTTCTGTAACATTGGTAAAGTAGCAACATATAAAAGTATAAGGTTGCACCAGTGACAAGTAAAATAAATAACAACTAAAAGTATTGTGAATACTACATGACATGTCACAATTCATCAATTTGAGTCAAACACAGGGACAGTCAAAGTGAATAATAAACATCTGGCATGAACTTGTTCCAGCGTTTCTGATTAGTGATTACCGACTAAGGCAGACTAAAGCAAAAGGCAAGATGTAATGCATAATCCTTAAGCATTTCATGGCTAACTCTAAATTACCCTATATTAATGTGCAAAAACCCAGTGCGTGTCCTCTGACTCCTAAAAACTGGTCAAATTGGTTAAAAAGTCGAATTGCCACTTGTCACCTAACTGTAAGTCCCTAGTAAATGGTATCCAGTGTACCTAGGGGCTGTAACTTTATTGTCACTAGAGGACTGCAGCACCTATAGTGCCCCAACTGAAGTGACAATGTGAAGCATGTCTTAAAGCCTGCCCTGCAGCCTGAGTCTGCAGTTTTACAACTGCAAATTTGGCCTGGCAAAATAAACCTTCTGCCAGGACTAAACCTTCCTTTTAATACTTATAAGTCACCCCTAAATGCCCATAGGGTAGGGTGAATGGTATTTAAAAAGTACAAAATGTGTACTTAGGTTTCACCTGTCCTGGCAGTGAAAAATTCCAAAGTCGCTTTTCACTGTGGCAAGGCTGGCTCTCCCATAGATAAGCACCTGTTACATTATGATGTCATAAAATGTATAGCTGTAGTTTGGGAATAGCTAGAGCCATGATTCAAGAGCTCAAATTAATAGTACATTAAAAACCAATCTAATGTGTCGTGTAGTTCCTATAAATCTATATAGAATCTGCATGTTTAGACAACATAAACTGTGGGATCGATGTCCAGACTGATTCCAGACACCCCCACCGGATAAGTTTGCCTGTATACCAGCTATCTTACATTGCCACTATGACCTCCTGATACCAAGGAGAAAATAGTTTCGGGCAACTATCAAATATGACAACCCTGTCCCACTGGAATCATGGAAACAGTACAGTACTTTTTGCTCAGTCCCTCGTGCTCACTTTGTCTCAGAGAGATACACAGAATAAACTATGAGGATGTTCTCAAAAAGCATTTAGTGCGCCAGTGTCATTCTAGTGTAAAATATGTGTGCTGGCACAACCATAAGACAGAAACAGATATAAACAGTTAAAAGCACCCAATGTAAATGTAAATGTAAATGTGTTTCGATTTATATAGCGCACTATAACCCAGGGGTCTCTAGGCGCTTGCTTAGGGAACCCGTCCTGGTATTCCCCTGTGAGATACCCCGGCCGGATGTCCACAAGGTGAAAGCCAGGCATCCCGCCGCAAGGGGCCGTTGTGGAGATTAAGCAAGCTATTGCCCAGAGTCGCAAAGTGTGATCCCGTGAGTCGAGTAGGCACCAGAGCGAGAATTGTCGACTCCGTGGAATTTTTGAGCCCGAGACCCGCCGAGGCGGGGAATCGAACCCTGGTCCACGGCCGATCTCAGCTTCCGGGTCTGCCGCCTCTAACCCCTGAGCCAAAGACTAAATGGGTGGTAGATGTCCACCACAGTGCTAAAATATTAGATATATGCAGGTATATAGATATATAACAGTAATAATGCATACTCCTACGATGCTAACCCTAACTAGATGTACCTAAATGTACCTAGCATGTATGTAGGTATATAGCCAAGAATCACCCTAGGAGGAAGCCAACCCCATTACCTGAACTAAGAAACTGTAGGACCTCGTCTTGGTCTCGAGATGGACACCGTGCAAGGGATGTCAGACCACTGCGTGCAGGAACCTCAGCGTCTCGTGTCAGTGTGTCCGCATGGAAGTCTTTCTCCTCTGTCTGCCCCAGCAAAGATATGGTGTTTATATACCCAAAAAGGTACCCTCACCTATCTTGCTGTGTCATGTCGGCCGAAGATGACAAAAGGGATTACCTTTACACATGCATATTATGCAGAAGAGGGTAGTCCTGCTGTGATTCTGAGAATCCTCATGCATAATAAATTAGGCTAGTTTTTGGAGAAAACCACATAACATTTATGCAGCACCTAACTAGGTAAAAGGTCAGCACAAACCGGTTATGTAGTACAATGGTACGGTAAATATAGGTGAAAGGTTAGGTGACTACCCAAGCCTATATTGGTGTACATTACGAATCATAACAACTAGTTATGTAGGGTTTAAACTTGCTATTTTGTAAATGATACCTTTAGAATGAATGTATTTCGCTGCCTAAAGCCTCTAGTAGCCTTTTCAGAGTTAATCCCCAACTGTCAGCTGGCAGCCTACTAGCACTCTTCAAGTAGGTGTGAATGGCTTCCAGGAAATGAAACAAAAGGGCATTGGATGGGAGGAGGTATGACCTCCTGCCGACAGGGTTGCCTGGGTGGGTGTGTCCACTAATTGTATTGACTTCAACAAAGGCACTCCTTGCCACAATCAGATGTAAGTCACACATAGGCCTACTCTTGCCATTGTTCAAATAGTCAGAGGGGCACCAATTCCAGTTTGGGGAGAACCGGTTTCCAAACATGTTTACGGTGGGGTCTCTGATTTGCTTAGATATATCTTATGGGGTGTTCCTCGAGCTCTGCACAAGGGAAGAAAGGTTATGGCACATTGGTTTTAGATAGAGAAGGGCACTGTGAGATAGTTTAATGTAAAATACTCAGAAAGTGCTGCAAAAGTGAGTGGGGCCACCCCACGGAACTTCTAACCCATTGGTTAGGAAGTGGGCAGGAGTCTCCCCACAGACAGGCATAAAAGTAGCAACCTCAATGTCCTCTTCAGAACACCTCCGGACCTGTGAAAGGCTGAAGAAGGACTGCACCTACTGTTAAACCCGTGGAGAGAAACTGCAAAGGCTGGATTTGTTCCCCATATGTACACAGGACACTTGAGTGGACTCCAAGAGCGAAGCTAGTTGGTTAACCTCCTGTTCAGCTCCAGGAACACAAACTCTGCAAGAAGCCAACATCTCTGCTGAGCCCAGCTGATCAGTTCCAAATGGACTTGCCCTGGACCCTCTGGTGGCCTCTGGGAGATTGAGTCTTAACCCAAATGTAGTGCCCAAAAGATCCTGAACCCTTGTCTTATGTGAGAGTGTTTTCTCCCCCCCTCCAAAATTGCAAGGCTGGACACTTAGAAACTTTTTCTGAACTTTTTTTCAAAAAGAACCAAAGGTTACCACACGACTGCCGCCGAGTCGCAGCCACAGACGTTGAACTGCTGGTCAAACTCAACGTGCTGGTTTGTTATGCTGAAAGGATCCTGACTTCCAGAAAAGTTTCTAAGTCCGAACATAGAAGATTTAATTGGGAACAATGCCAAGCAAGAACCTACCAACCGCAACTTCTTCCTGGGCCCCGCGTTCAGGCTTCGCTTGCTCAGAGTTTTTCCACAATTGACTTCGAGAGCCTTACATCCTGCCAGAGCCAACACTCCCACTGAGGCGCTGTGCTTCAGTCAGCCACTGTCAACGAGCCACTCTTCAGATCTAGCTAGCACTCCATCCCACTGATGACCTAGTTGATGATGACCTTTCTCCAGAAAAAGACTAAACTTTCCATAGGGACAAACCTGATCCCTGTATCCAGCCCGTGCTCCATTGTGGTCAGCCTCAACGTTTGACTTTGACCTGCTCTATCTAATAGTGTTTGTATTCTTGGAGGAGTGTTGGTCACATGCTATTCTCACTGTTCCTTTCCCTCCTGAGTTGTCCTTAAATCCCTGTGATTCGTTCAATCCCTTGCTGTAAATTTGAGTATTTTTGCTGCAGGTGTAGCGATCCATCACATCCCTGATTATGGCTCTAAGTCCTGATATTGGT
The DNA here is from genome assembly GCF_964263255.1 of Lissotriton vulgaris. NCBI lineage: Eukaryota > Metazoa > Chordata > Amphibia > Caudata > Salamandridae > Lissotriton > Lissotriton vulgaris. The sequence continues at coordinate 411,834,790 of NC_141696.1, read as the reverse complement.
TATTGGGGGCGGTAAACCTGGAGCTTAACTGAGCTTAGCTTGACACCATCCTCCTCACTCTGTTTTTGCTGCTATTGGAGCGCTCCCCCAAATCCCTGTTTTCAACCCTGAATGCTGATATGGGAGAGGAGATGTGTGTGTGTAAATCTGGACCTGTGTTGGACACCCTCTGCCTCACTGTACTTTTGCTGCAGATGGAGCTCTTCCTCAAATCCCTGATACAAAATGTGATAGACAGCAAGTTTTAACAAATATATACATGTAGGAAATGGGTTCAGTCTATTTAGTCCCCTGGAGTTTTCTCAATTGACTACCCTGTTTTTGGACATTTACTGTGACTGAGTCTCACCACCTGAGTCTCAGTAATTGGAATGAGTATGGTAACAAACAGTTTCTGCCGTTTAAGGTAACGTCACTGCTGCACAGCTAAAGTGTCACATCTGTTGGATGTGAAGAGGAGCTGCGTGCCCATCCGGGTTCAACCTTTGCACACTGGAGAGCCTGCTGCTGGAAGCCCCATGAATGTGGTCAGGGTGGTCTCATGGACACGCCAGGCCTAGCCTGCTCCACGACAACGGAAGGGAGAGGGTGGCCAAGATGCAGCCTAAGCAAAACACAGGGGTGGCAGACTGGGCAGCAGGGACTCACTGGGGAATGGTCATTCTGAGCTGCTGCAGAAATGAACTAGGTGGAGAAGGATGATAATGTGGGGCACGGTGGCTGGACTACTGGGACTAGAGCCACCCAACCCTATCCACTCTGGTCAGACAACTGAGCGGACATATTGGCCTTCATTCTGCTGGGTGGGTAGGCCCTTGCTGAGGGCCTCCCTGAAGGCAGGACCTCAAGTCGGATGGTCACAGGCAGGGTGAAAGCTCTTTGCTTGAAACAAAAGCAGACGCTCACCAACTAGTCCATCTCTAAATGGAAAGGTATGCCCAGTAGATCATCAGGGATGTCAGTTGCACAGCCCTGATGTGTCACTGGGAAGGCAAGCTCAAAGAAAAGGCCCATTCAACAGAACTGGAAGGCAGCTCTGGACCATTGAACATGGGGTCATAGGTCAGCCAGCCCGCGCACTACTGGCAGCAGGGAAGATCTACCAGAGTACAGGGGAATCTCTAGTACCCTCTCCCTACCAGTCCAGAGGAAAGTTGTCTGCATTTCCTCTGATCCCTGCACACCAAATGACAAAGGGGGCATTTGAGAAAATGTATCTGATCTCCTGGAGCCCTAGCTGGGCTCAAACAATCAAATGAACATTCATCAGAACTTCCAGGGCAGCTCAGCCATCTGGGTGTGCCGTGCATTTGTATGGCATGCTTAACCAGATAGCAAGCTGGAAGGATGGCCATTTGGTCTCACTGTGTCTTATGATTCAGATTCCGCTAACCCTAGGAGTGGCTCCCTGGGTTGTGCTCTCAGAGCCCTAGTTGGGCCTCAGGCACAGGGATGTTGGAGGAGGCTTCACAGAGGACTGAACCAGAGCCCATTTGTCACTTTACTCCCAGTCAAGCAGGGAAGCCCAGTCTGAGTCTGCTGAACCCAGCCCCAGGCTTTCAGTGACAAGGTGGGCCAGGGAATGGGGAGCCCAGGGTCGTGAGCTTCCACTTCACTGGGCCAGCAGGATCTCGAACCCTGGATCCGGTCAGGCTGTGAAGACCTTCCAACCCTAAAAATTCCCACCTGGGCACTTTGAGGATAGTAGCCCAGGGCCAGGGACCTCCACCCCAGGGCCAGCTGGATCGCTGACTATTGGACAGTCAGAACTTCTTCACCTGACTAACCAGGGGAACCATCCTTGGACCTACGTGATCCCGTCCCAAACACTTTGCAATACAGCAGACAGGTGAATAGAGCCCAAGGACAGAGCCTACCGGCCTCAGGCTAGCTGGAGTTCTGGCACAGTGCCCGGTCAGAGCATCTTTACCTGGACAACCAGGCTAGACCTCCCATCCTGGGCATGCTGGGACATGGCAGCCCGGAGAATGGAGCCCAGTACAGGGATTTGTGCTTCAGGGCCAGACGGAGCCCTGACCTGAGGCCTGGTCAGAGTTTCTGAACCTGGTCAAGCAGGGCAGACATCCACAGGCCTGCGGAACCCCTTCCAGGGTACTTTGCAATACAGCAGGCCATAGAATGGAGCTCAGGTCTTCCAGGTCAGAGCAATACTGGAGCTCTAATATTGGGCCCAGTCACCGGGCACCTTCACCTGGGCAAGCAGGGGAACCCTCACAGGACCTGCAGAACCCTGTCCCGGGTGCTTTGTGGCACTGTGTCCAGGAGAATGGAGCCCAGGATGGAGTAGTCCACCCCAGAGCCAACCAGAGCTCTGACCCAGAGCCCGGTCAGAGCTTCTTCACCCAGTCTTGCAGGGGAGCCATCCCCACGTCTGCGGGACCCCCTTCCCAGGCACTTTATGACATGGTGGGTCAGCACACGAACCCTAAATCTGGGGGTCCTCTCCCTTAGCCTGCCAAAGCACTACCGAGAATGATTCCGATTCCTAAGCCCTGACTGGCCTGAAGCTTCAAACAAGCCTTCTTTTGGACTCTCCTGGCCACTTCAGAATTCTGAATGCTGAGATACGTGAAAGAATTTACGTGTTTTTTGGATTTATTTTAGGTGCAAAACATCACAAGTGACTTTGGCATGGCACATTTTGCACCGCCCATGTAGATACAGTAAGTGGATCCTAATTATAATTTTTTTCTCAGCCTTCCATAACACCTATGTTGAAAGTGTTCTCAGTGGAAAAAAAAATGTTTACGTTATGCCCAAAACTGTTTTTTTGGGTGGAGGAGCATATTATATTAAACAGCAGGAATATGCATGTAACTTCATTTTTTCTTTGACTTCAGCTGATATTTATTTTGCCTCTGCTGAAATATATGGTACAGAGTAAAACGCTGGTAAATTATTAATTTGTAAACGCCACATCATGACATACTAGAGCCTGCACGTTCAGTTTATATTAAAGAGCACCCCACAAAAGTATTGTTGACACAAATTAATATGGTTTTAACTAATACAGTACTTTTAGAAACAGTGTTGCCTTCTCTTAGAATATTGGCAGTCTAGAGATAAATTTGTGGTTAGACATATTAGCCCCACGAGGCCACTCTGAAAAGTGACGCTATCCCTTCACTAGGATCCTTGTATGAAGTAGGGTGGACATTATATCTTTAGAGGTCTAAATCATTTTAATGTTGGTGCAGTCTTAAGGGCACAAACTTCTACAGTCTTGTTTGTTGAATGAATGGAGGGTTTGTAGTTGTTTTTCATATAAATAGTTTTAATTGAAGCCACTGGGGGCTACAAATGTCTGCTACACCAACGAAATGCTTTACACCCAAAGGCAAATAAAAAAGAAACTTAGAATTTGGGAAGCATTTGGATTTCCAGAGATAGAAAAAATAATAGCTTGAAAGCTAGTTATAAACAGTGGATTGGTCTCTTTAGTTATTTGCAGGGAAAATATTCTGCGCAAATTCCAGGATTATGTAAACAACTTTGACCTGGAAATAAGAGTGGTAAAGAAGTGTATATTGTCTGAGAAATTGAATCCGTTCATAACAGAGGTGTATGTGCAAGAACCAAGAGTTAAAACCCCATTTTGTTGTAAATCAAGGAGAAAACATATTAATCACAGTTAACAATGCTGGCATGACCAATATAATCTGTAGCTTTAACACCAATGGAGACCCCTGCTCGAATTGAGTACCTATCTCTAATTTTAAGAAAATGTCAGCTTATTAGCCACGCAATTTAGTAAGCTAGTAAGAAGGGCTTCATTTTATTTCAATATATAAAAGGGGCTCCCACATGCTTCCATCCAATGATTGTCGACTAGCCTTATTAGTCAATAACAGAAAATGCTTTCCCAACATGTTACTACGTAAGTTAGAACAAGAAGCCCCTTAAAATAAGTTGATCCCTCGTTGCTGGGGCATCGGGGCAGATTTATAAATCTATAAAATAATAATAATAATAATAATATCAAAAAGGGTTTCAGCAGAACTGTGGAAAAGAGGACAATCTAACCACATTACTAATGCTGATACTTTACACTACCTTTGCAAAGGTTTATCTTTTGTATGTGTCACTTATTGACTTTAAAGCTACTTTTGCCAGCCTGGACAGAGATTTACTTTGGCCTAAATTAGTGACTTGGGGACTTTGTCCATCTCTCCTGCCGGCAATAGTAGTGATCAACGCAAACCCTTGGGTAAAGATAAAGTTGGAGCCATGCTTCTGAGAGAATGTATACAAATAATGGCTTAAAGACGCGTGTTTGCTAGCATCTCTGCTTTTTAATTTATACATGGATGATCTTAATGAACACCTCTCGAAGCCCAATGCATTTGCGTCTTAATTTTGCTTCACACCTTTCCCTATGTTACACTATGCAGATGATAGTGTCCATTTTGATAAAGCTTAGACAGGCTTACATAGGGGACTGAATGCATTGAGCGATACTGTCCTGCTAATAAATTAACCATCAATGTTGATAAAAACAAATTATGATCTTTGGCCCTAACATGGTAAAATATAGAAAGTGGTTCTTGAACAACAAGCCCTTAAAATGGCTGTTGCCTATAAATACCTGGGAGTTAAATTTGATGAAAAGATGAGGGTATCCACCTAAATTGGCCTATTTAAGTCAGAATGGGTCATCCCTAAGGGTGGCAGTTTTGGTATGGTGACCAAAGATGGGAAATTGTCAAGTTGGTTTGATACAGAACAAAATAGCACTTATAGGCTGCATTTTGGACTATCTTACTTTTCACCCAAGCCACAGATTAGTATAGAATTCTGTGGAGCCTAGTACAGGTCCATGAAGCATATTTACTAAAAACTTGCCATAGTTTGAAAGTAGATCCTGAAGGAAAGTTCAGGTCACTGATTTAGTATAAACAACGAAAAAAACGGTGTCACGAATTCTAGTTCAAGACCATGCAATCCCTGGTTCGAATACTTAAATCATGCAGTACAACCTATTGAAAATGCTTGTGGCTATTAAGGTTAAGTCTTTCTCTCACAAACTAAACAGAGTGTATAAAAAAGTGAGCCAGTATGTTAGGATGATTGTAGATACATATTTTAAATCTACATACCAACCAGGGGTCATATCAAATAAATGGAGAACTGGGAGCACTAAACTGAGACATAGTCACTGCTACAGTTTTGGGCTGACTAGTGCCTTAAGTAGTTGAGGAACAAGAGCATTGAAATGTTCCCTGACAAGTAGTGGTAAATCTTTGTCTCTCACTAGAACGTTGTAGAAATGGGCTGCTTTTTGGCCATTCTGACACACGTCGTCCAAGCAGACGCCTGGGCAGCAAGGATTTGAGACTCATAATAAAGTTCACTTTATGCATGCCTGCTAGCCACTGACACATTTGGTAGCCATCAAAAATCCAGCACAATTTCAGCCTATTTGGGCCTCACCAGTAGAGTGCAGCTTGAGTCCTTTGGCACAGTGAGCATAGGACCCAGGTGTGAGCTTGGACTTTGGAATGCCCAGACTTGGGTCCCTTTCTCCCTGTGCCACAGGATCAAGCTAAGCCTTGCTGATGAGTCACAACTCTCTTAAAACCAATATGGGGGTTCTAGTATTCCATTCTATCCTGGCATGGAATTCTCCTGTGAGATTCAGGGTTAGAACTGATTTGCATAAGGGTGGCCTCTGCCTGGAGTGGAACAGTGGGAAAAAAATAATGGGTTGAAATGCTACCCTGAGTGACTGCAAGTGGTTTGTCTATTTTCAGAAATTCCTGTTGTGCTTAATCCATCTAAGAATTGCCACAACCCAACAGCCGTGAACAAATGGAAATCAAGAAAGGCCATGTTCTGCCCAAATTAGACCTTTATAAATAATGTCTCAGGATCAACATATTCTGAAGCCAGGTCACATATCACAAGCAGTTGTTGATTTCTTTCCTTCGATATTCATCGAATCATTGCAAGCATTCTTCTACCCATATAATACAATCTTTACTGAACTCACTGAATTGGGAACATACAGGATACTTATTTATGGCTCCTCTGTGTCACTGCCACAACAGAGTAACCTTTAAAAATGTTTTTACAATCTCAATCACCAAATAATATATGGATTTCTTTATGTGATATTGTTGTGATATATTATAAATGTCTGCTCAGGTGATGATTCTCCTGTCATACTGCCTTTATCAAAAGATAATTTGACAGCTTATTTATTATATTGCGTCTCTCGGAATCGAGACGTCTTTGCTGTGTTCTCCCAAAGACTATAATGTGAATAAGTAATATATTCTGAACTCATAAAAGTTATATGAGAATTGTATACTACAATGGTCCATTAATATTACAATAGGTTTGAGAGGTACCTTTATTTTTTTGTATGTATTTGCCTGGTATCTATTTAGCTGGTATTGTGGAGCATCTGATGGCTATAGAGAACAACACAGACAAACACATTAGCATAACACAAAGCAAAACAATAACATAGCATAACATAATTTCACAACATAATAGTACAAGGAAAACAGACAAAAACAACATAAACATTAAAACACAATCACAACACATTGTAATACTGCAACACAAAAACTACCCAACACATCACCTCCACAATAGAATGCAACACAGTAACACAAAACAGACACCACTGCAACACAACCTAATACATAAACAATAAATATCACAACACAAAATAACACAGTAGCACGTTTAACAGAAAACCAGCACAATAGATCAAAGAAACACCACAAATAAACAAACACAATACACTACAATAAAACGGTAGCACATTATTTCAACCACATACAATGTACCAAGAAGCAGCACCAGCACCCTACAACACTAGAAAACCAAAATAGCACAGAACGTACCGCAGCATAATCACAAATGTGTGCTGTTTTGTTGTTCTAAATTATTGTAGTCTGTCACTGTGTTGTTGTGCGTTGTTCTGCTGTGGTACTGTATTGTTGGGTAGTTTTTGTGGTGCCACTGTGTTGTTTAGGTGCATGTATTTAGTGTATTCTATTGTGTTAAGTTGTATATTTGGTGTGTCATTGTGGTATTGGTCTGATGTTATGTTGTGGTATTTCTGCTTTTGTGGTGAGTAATTGTAATATAGTATTGTGGTATTGCTTTTCCTCAACTTCAGTCTACACAAATGTGCACAAACGTTCTTGTCATATCTTTACATCTTAACAATTCTGCTTTCAAAATATGATGATAAAAATCAATTTTCACCACAGAGGCTCATTAAATAGCACCAACGACATGTAATTGCGCTAGACAAAAATGTTTTGTGATCCAGCACGAGGTGTTTCAACTAAAGCTGGACCGGCAGCGTTAATAGCTGTATGTGGAGTAGTTTGTAGCACTCCTGGGAAAGATTACTGTTGCTTGGCAACTACAAAGCACTCCTGCTCATTTCTTTAAAGTTTTGACTGCTAGGATTTGAAACTGATGGTTTTTTTTACAATCCGAAATGTGTCCTGAACATATACCAGTTATTCAAGGGAGGCCAAGGGAATTTCCTGGGAGTCCATGAATTATGGTGTTAGAGAGGGCAGCTCCCCAAAGAACTCCTTAGAGAGAAGCTTGCAAGAGTCTAGGTAATAGCACACACACACATGAGCATTGAATACCTCAGCATCCACAATAAAAAATAGAAAAGCACAGTTTAAAAAAGGCAAATCTACAATGGATGGCCTGAGGGACATTTGGTTATCCCTTGAGCAGACTTTGGAGGATTCTGCAAGTTATTTTTCCTTTTTTTTAAAGAACAAGTTTACCGAAGAAGTTATATAAGAATCATTTATGGAAAAATGTCCTATTTGTTCTTTTAAAGATACTCTATCCCAAGCTCAGGAGCACTACAATCCATCTCCATGTCATATGATTCCTCTAATTTTGCAGGACCTCTTTAAATAATTGCTCTCTCCCCCACAAGACCCTTCTCCGCCAAAGTCTGAATTTAAAGTTGCCGCCTATGTAATCATTTCCCAGTGAAAAAAAGATTACAACTCACCAACCCCAGGACTGATTTCCCCTTTCAACTCACCGCAATATTTTTGCCCCTATCACTGCTATCTTCACTTTCTCTGGCTGCACCCACACTGAGCGGAGCCCAACGTGATGATAGTGAAGGGTTCCACAACAAGAACACGTTGGACAAGAAGGCATGCCTTATACTTCCAACCCCCAAATCTGGCACAGTTTTCCCTTTCTTCTAAGACAAATGTATGTCTTGGTGTTTACTGAAAAAATATCATGCCTAACTATCAATTAGAAAAATATCAATTTTCTACATACTCTATGTAAAACACAAAAAGAATTACAACCCGATTCTTCATAACAAAATATTGTCAAAACAAAAAAACGGGCAAAAACAGAGAAAACAAAAATAACATTACTAAATAAAAATCAATGGAAATTAAGTAACTCAACATTTAAAATATAGTCAGTAAAACTACCAAAAACGTTATCAGAAAAACATGAATAAATCTGCAGCCAAAAACATAAACTTTTCTAAAGATAAGAAAAATATTACTTTAAGACATTTATTGTTTAAGAAATGAATGCTTTACAACCCAAGTTAGGAACAATATATACAAAATAAAAAACACCCATGGTACATTTAATTAAAGGTAATAAAAATAAAAATAAACATGCATAACTGCATGAATATTTTTGAAAACTTAATTCCTATAAAGTAAATAACACATTGCATAAAACATATAGTGGCAGATTCATAAAGGCATTTTAGAGTACAGGAAGTAGAACTGCAGTACTGGTATTTATCGTACCCACAAATTAAATTCATGAATCTGCGGCCGGTGGTCTGCACCTCAATCTGCCCTATGTCTTATCAGTGGAGATCTACTCAAGTTGAGCTATATGTTTTTGAAGTAAATGTGGGATGGACAAAGCAGAGTGGCTGGAAAAAGGATCATTTTTTCTACTAAGTGGTTGAGATTTATGGAAATCTAAGGAGGGGCTTAGGGAGGGACGTACAAAAAAATAAAACAGTATGAATATTGATATTCGCAAAACTTAGCCCAAGATCTACTACAGTAATACTACCGACAAAACAGGCTCAAATTTACACCATTTAAGCCTTCGAGTAGGTCAAGCCCCATGCATGCCCAAACACTAGTACTGTAATACTGTAACTACTTTTGTTGAAATCAGTGCAGCGAAGGAAGTTGTTTTTTATATTGTTTTTCTAATCCACATCACATCTCCCTGCTATGTATGAGGAGATCAAGGCAGTGATCTCCTCCTATTGTGACATAAAGGAAATTAAGTAGGAAGAGGAACACTCCCAAGCTTTCCATTCTCCACAACACAATGCTCCTCTATCCTGCTGTGCTTTGTTTTACATATTTTCCCTCTCAATGGTGGAGGAACTGGAAGAGAGGGTTACCACTGTACCTGAAAAGGAATTAGAGATTATTTGTGAGGGGCTTCTTCATTTTCCTCAACTTCACTCAGAAGGAGTGCATTCCACAGTTTAGGTACTAAAAAGGTGAAGAACCTACCGCCACTCCTGGTTCTCATTATCCTTGGAACTGCAAGGAGTGTTGGACCGTAAGATTCTTGTGGGATTATATGGAGTGAGAAGATTTTGAATCAATTTTGGACCACTTTCATATATCACACTGTGAGCAATACACAATGCCTTGAAATGTACTGGCACCCAACAAACGCTTGCTAGGGCAGTAGTGATGGGTTGACTCTTGGAAATCTTCAAAAATATCTGTGCTGCGCCATTTTGAACAACTTGAAGTCTTTTTAAAAAAGACTTCAGGCTGCCTAATGTTCAATATTCACATGTTCAAAAACTAGTCATGTATGCTGAAACTATCACTCAGCATTGTTTGACCATCATAACTGAATGTAAGGGAAACATTATGCTAGTTACGCTAGGTACTCCACTTACAAATATGTAGTTTCGCTATACCCAACATAGACAAATGATAATTTTTAATGGTGAAGTAACGTGCCCTATGAGTGAATAATCTTTAGTCATGAACAAGTGTGGCTTTACAGCATATTCTACCACTCTCAGTAGGAAAAAGGACAGGGAGCACCCAGCATTGTGTGGCTGGTTTGGATTTTTAATTGTTGTTGTATCTCCCTTTTTCCCTTTAAATAATGATTCCTAACTGGGGATGTTGTAAATGAGAATATTCACAAAGGGAAATGGAGTACATGATAATGTATCTTTTTGAAACATTTATTGTTGTTTTTCTTGAAAATATATATAATTGTTGGGATATTAATGCATCTTTTAAAAATATTTCCCAGTTCCTTTTCTGCAGGCAGTGCTTGTGAGCCTAGTGAAGAGCAGGACCTGAGGCAAAGATTAACAAGGACCTCCCCTGCTAGACGAGAACGTCAGTTGTTTCCCACTAGTGAGAATGAGGCACTTACCAACAACAGAGACTGCATTTACCAGTAGACTCACTATCTCTGAATCTAAAAGGCTCTGCGCAAAGACTGTGAAGCCCAGTAAAGGGGTGGTAGAACTGGATGCCATATGCCAGAGGGAAGAATGAATGGGTCCTCGTAGTCCAGATCATTATACATCGGGCGTGGCAAGCGGCCGGCGGGAATGGTCGCTTCCTGAAGCGGCTCCGGAGCCCTCGCCTTATTAACCGATCATTTATCCATTCATAGCGCAATATCATGGGAATCGCTTCTCACACCAACCCAGCATGCCGACGCTGCACAGTGATCGAGCTCCTCTGCCGCTGGGACATAGGAACAACCCAGGAGTGAGCAGTCGGGGGTATTAAAAAATGGCAAACGGCGGAGGACGATGGTTCTTCATTGGCGGCCAACGCAGCAATGAAACACTGCTGATGTGTAAGCATAAGACCTCTCGGATCCACCTGTGAGACGACATCCATCGTAAACCACCTGAGAAGATGGTGATCGTAGCCAGCGCATGCAGCGTGAGCAGTGTGGAAATCGGCTGACTGGCGGTACGAGTGCCCCGTCTTTGCTGCCTTCCCGCTGGAGCACTGGATTACCCCATAGGAGGATGCACACCATAGGCGCCTACCAGCACACGCTGTAAAATGTGCTGATCGGACCCTGAGGTGGGGGAAATCATGCCTTAGACGCCCCTGCCGCCGGATGGTGACTGAATAGGGTGGTGTGAACCAGCTCAAAAACGAGGCCCAGGCTTTGGGCCTACTCGTCTGGATATCGGGCCCTGAGCAGACTGGGTCGTCATGGGTGGGTCCGGTTTGACACCTTTGCTTGCTGCGGGAGCTGTACCTGCAGCAAATTTATTAAGCTATACGCTGTGTCGGGGAGCCCTCAACCACAGTGCCAGCAGGGGCAGGAGGAGCGTGGACATCGAGCAACCCCGGAATTGAGGCCGGTGTTTTGGGGCCTGCTGAACTTTGCTACACAGGTTCGTGCATGTGTCCCAGGATTGAAGCCGCCTAAGGTGCACACATGACTCGGAATCTTGACTCCATCTGCATAGGAGGGAGATGTGCCCCAGGATCATCGCTGCCATTGTAAGTACGTGTGACACAGAACACTGATTCATACAGTGCGGATTAGGCGAGACTAAGGCCGATTTAGAGGACATTTGTGACTCAAAACACCTGGCCTCCCCCCGGCCGAGTGGTGAGCTGCACCGAATTTCGCTTGGGCTTTCCTCATTTTTCAATTAAATGGGCAGCGCAGAAGTGTACTATATGCAGCTATAACCTCTCAGCCATCACTGTGCACAGACTATAATAGAAGGGTGGTCTTCCTTTGCAGGACTGCTCTGCACCGTGTCCCCTACCATCCTAGCGACAAAAGCACCTTCCCCCACTCGCCACAGGCCATAAAGGTACACCATACAGATATTGTTGGACTCCTATTTGGCTGCCAGGAAAGTAAATGTATGCCCTCCATCTTTGGCTGACTCACCTGGAACCACGACAGGCTAACGGAGGCTCACCTTTTCCTCTGTGAAGGCGGCGGGTACTACAGGTGTGTCCCTTTGACCTCTGTGCGTATCTTCTGGGGTTCCTGGGCTCCCTTGTCTCCAATCTGCCAACATGGCCATGAAAAAAGGGGCTCAAATCTTAGACTCAAAAACAGTTGGCAGCAGGCATGGGGAAGAGAGCGAAGCAACGCCAGGAGAAGACCCCAAGACTTCACAGCCCCGCTCCTCGTCAAAAATTGTCACTCTCGAAGATGTCATGGAGGCTATCGCAGGTGTGCAAACATCCTTGGAAACTAGAATTGGCTCTGTGAATATAGAAGTCACTCTCCTCCGTGCAGATCTAAAGAAAATGGACCCGAGAGTTAAAGTATGTAGAAATCACTACAAAAGCTCTGGTATCCGACACCTCTACTTTACATCGGCAAGTAACTCAGCTTCAAAATCAGCAGAAGAAGATGGAAGAGCTCCTGGATGACTATGAAGGGAGGGCCAGGGGGAACAACATCTGTATCTTAGGGGTCCCGGAAAAATCGGAGGGACCGGCTATGGATCTTTTTGTGGAAGACCTAGTGCTCAACAAACTTCAAGCAAAACGCCTCTCTAGTTACTTCGCTATTGAACAAGTCCAGCGAGTCCCTGGCGGACGCCCAAAACCTGGCTCCCCCCATACTTATAAACGCAAGGGTCTTTATCTTTAATTTCTGGGATAGAGATGTCATTCTACAAACAACGAGAGCGGGCCCTTCAGCAAAGATCGATAACGCGAATGTCACCTTTTTCCCGAACTTTACAGTCAAAGTTTAAGCCCAAAGACGCAGCTTCACGGCGGTCAAAAAAGCCCTGCGCGATAAAGATATTAAGTACTCTATGCTGTTCCCGGCTAAACTCCGAGTGGAATCCGAGGGGAAATCATGGTTCTTCCTCTCTCCAGAAGATGCCTGGGAATGGCTTGAGGGATTGCGACGAGTGGGGAGATCACAGACGGTAACAACAACAAGGAACTCCTTAGCAGCCAGCGTGCTCCACTGGTGTCAAATGAATGTCTGATAAACACAAAAGAACATAGGGGGTCTAAAACAACACAAAGTGTGGCTAGCTATCCTTAACTCCAAACGAGATTGTGAGTTGGTGCCCTAGTCGCTCTCTATATTCAAAGTTCAGTCTTGAATTTTAATCACAAATCAGACTCATTTGTGAAAGTGGCATGATTTAGAAGTAGCCCACCAATTCTATCTCTCTAGGGCACTGCTAATTATTATACTTTGGCTGTTACCCTTAGCGCGCCAACTCTCTTCTAATAGACATTCTCCAATGCATAACCTCACAACATATGGACATGGCACCGTGCACAACAGGTGGGGGGCCATTGACTGTTGCCCATTTCTAAAGCGTGTAGGTATTTTATTGGTATTCTGACACCAGATATTAATGGGCCATGCTCATTTACAATAGTAGCGTGATATCAAAATAGCCCATATAACTGTTTATACATGGTCAATCTACTACTGCACGGCCCTGTGTGCCCGGATTCTGCTGCCGCTGCCTGCTTGGTCCTCTTGCTGCCGCCTCTCCTTAGGGCCCCTGCTCTCCAGGCTTGCCCTCGCTCTCCAGGCTTGCCCAGGCTTGCCCAGGCTTGCCCTCGCTCTCCAGGCTTGCCCAGGCTTGCCCTCCCTCCCCCCCGCTCCACTTTCCCGCTCTTTCCACCCCCCCCTCTGCTCCCCGCCGCTGCTCTCCTGTGGCCCCGCCCCCTTCTCCTGTCTCCCGCTCCACATTCGCCGCCCCGCTCCCGCCTCCCAGCTGCTCCCTCCCACTTCGCCATAAATGGCGGGGACCGAGCATACGCGCAGCGACCACGCGCAGTGGGCGTGCCTATTGCGCGCCAAAGGCAAGCCCGTCTACGCCCATCCGCGCCTGGACCGTGCCCAGCGCCAGAACCCCTGGACCCCGCCGGAGCCAGCCAACCCGACTGAGCTACGACGCCACCACCCTCCACGCACTCAACACCGGCCAACATCCTGCCTGCTACCAAGCCACCCTGAACCGCACCCACGGAGCCTTCACCTGCCACGCCTGCTACTTCACCTGCTCTCGGTCCCGCACCGCGCCAGCCAAAACAGCCGCCAACAACAACAACCTCAAGTGCATCCTGATCAACACCCACTCCATCCACAGGCACGCCGTCGAACTATGGGACCTCCTGGACAAAACGGCACCAGACGTGGCCTTCTTCACGGAAACCTGGATGAACACCTCCTCAGCCCCCGACATCGCCATTGCCATCCCGGACGGCTACAAGAGCATCCGCAGGGACCGCGTCAACCAGACCGGAGGAGGCATCGCCATCGCCCACAGAAACACTATCCGCATCACGACCAACACCGACGACACCCTCGCCACCACAGGGCACCTGCACTTCCAGATTCACACCGACCCCAAGACCACCCTCAGAGGAACCCTCATCTACAGACCCCCAGGACCACGCTCACACTTCAGCGAGGCCATCGCAGACTTCATCAGCCCACTGGCCCTCACCTCCCCCGACTACATCCTCCTAGCAGACCTCAATTTCCACCTGGAGAACGACCAGCACAACAACACCACCGCCCTACTAGACAACCTCGCCAACCTCGGATTCAAGCAACTGGTCAACACCCCCACCCATTACGCCGGCCACACGCTCGACCCTGTCTTCTCCTCCAGCAACCACATCTCCTTCAGCCACACCACCGAGCTCCATTGGACCGACCATAGCTGCGTACACCCTCCCACCAACACCACAACCCCAACGAAGGAGCACGCAATCTCACACAGTGGATCATCAACTGCGCCAACACCCTTGCTCCATTGAAAAACCCTCCCAGCAACCTCAACAGCAAGAAAGCCGCGTGGTTTACCAACGATCTCAAATACTCCAAGAAATCCTGCCGTGACCTCGAGAAAACCTGGTGCTACAACCAGTCAACGAACAAAATAACAGCCCTCAAGAACGCCACCCGCAAACACCACCAGATGATCCGCACCACCAAAAGGTCATCCTTCAGAGAACGACTGGACAACAACATCCACAACAGCAAGGAACTCTTCATTGTCGTGAAAGAGCTCTCCAACCCCAAAGCCAGCAACAACGACATCATGCCTTCTCAAGACCTCTGCAACTCTCTGGACACCTTTTTTCACCGTAAGATCATCGACATGCACGACAGCTACGGCGCTCAAAACACGTACCCCACCACCGAACCTACACCCCCCACCACCACCATGTGCGCCTGGACTCAGGTCAGCACAGAAGATACCACCCACACAATGAACACCATCCACTCGGGCTCCCCAGCCGATTCCTGCCCACACAACATCTTCAACAAAGCCGACTTCATCATCGCACCCAAACTTCGGGACATCATCAACAACTCCTTCATATCCGCCACCTTCGGAGAGAGAGCTGGAAGCACTCAGAGATCAGCGCCCTCCTGAAGAAACCCACCGCAGACCCCTCAGACCTCAAGAACTTCAGCCCCATCTCGCTCCTCTCCTTCGCTGCAAAAGTCATTGAGAAAACCGTCAGCAAACAGCTGACAGCCTTCCTGGAGACGAACGGCTCCCTCGACCCATCGCAGTCCGGATTCCGAGCAAACCACAGCACCGGGACCGCCCTCATCGCAGCCACCGACGACATACGTATCCTGCTGGACAACGGAGAAACCGCCGCCCTCATCCTGATCGACCTTTCGGCTGCGTTTGAAACAATCTGCCAACGCACCCTAACAACCTGCCTCCGCCACGCTGGGATCAAAGGAAAGGCCCTGGAATGGATCACCTCCTTACTCTCCGACAGAACCCAAAGAGTCTGTCTCCCGCCCTTCCTCGCAGAAGATCATCTGCGGCGTACCTCAAGGCTCCTCGCTCAGCCCCACCCTCTTCAACGTCTACTTGAGCCCCCTCGCAGCCATCGCACGCAAGCACAACCTCAACATCATCTCCTAAGCCGACGATACCCAACTGATCTTCTCCCTCACCTACGACCCCACCTCCGCCAGAGCCAGCTTCCAGGACGGAATGAAAGACATCGCAGACTGGATGAAGCTGAACTCAGACAAGACGGAAGTCCTCATCCTCGGCCCATCCATCTCCACCCTGGACGACTCCTGGTGGCCCCCTTCTCTGGGCCCCCACCCAAGCCCACAGACCAGGCACGGGCTTGGGCTTCATCCTTGACTCCTCCCTCACGATGGCCAAGCAAGTTAACCCTGTTAACTCCTCCTGCTTCAACACTCTCCGCATGCTCCGTAAGATCTTCCGCTGTATCCCCACTGGAACCAGGAAAACGGTCACCCAAGCCCTCGTCACCAGCCGTCTGGACTACGGGAATGCCCTCTATGCTGGGATCACCGCCAAACTACAGAAAAGACTCAAGCGCATCCAGAACGCTTTGGCGCGACTCGTCTTGGACATCCCCCGACACAGCCACATCTCCGCCCACCTGAGGGACCTGCACTGGCTCCCCGTCAGCAATCACGGATCACGTTCAGACTCCTCACCCATGCACACAATGTTCTCACAACTTGGGCCGAATACCTCAACAACCGCCTCACGTTCTACACGCCAACCCGCCAGCTCCGCTCCGCCAGCCTCACCCTCACCACCATCTCACGGATCTGCAGAACCACCACCGGAGGAAGATCCTTCACCTACCTGGCGGCCAAGACCTGCAACACCCTCCCCACCCACCTATGACTCACCCAGGACCATCTCTCCTTCAGGAAGCAACTCAAGACCTGGCTTTTCGAGCAGTAGCAGCCCCCCCCCAGCGCCTTGAGACCCTAGCGGGTGAGTAGCGTGCTTTACAAATACTCTTGATTGATTGATTGATAATCTTATCATCTAGGGTTAAGATCGTCCCCAGTCACTAGCATTAATGGTGAGATCCCGAAGTGATAGCAGTAAGGCTCATAGGATCTCTCTTAGAATTTCCACAGTCTTACCTGTCCGTCAGTGCCTCAAAGCTCAAGCCTAAGTCTTTGGGGGAGGCACCGAACGGCAGGCTAAAGGCCTATTTAGGAGCAAAGGCACGGCAGAACTATTTTATGTTCCTGCGCGTATTACGCCAACAGAACTCCTGTTAGTATCCGCCACCTGCAGAGTCAACCCTCCGGTGTTATTAAAGAGGAAATCGGATATTGAATAAGTTTGTGATAGCTCATTTCAAAGCCTCCTACCTGGGTGTTGTTACTGGTACCGGTTTGCGGGCAGATATTGTTGATAACTCCCTGATTGTTCGAACTACAAAATGACGTCACGGCGTCATTACGAGTAGTTCGATGGGGTCTCTAGTAACTTCCTGAGAACATGCACGATCATTGAACTACAAGATGACGTCAGAACGTCGCTTATAGAAGTTCAATGTTACATGCTACTCAAATGCAATCCCTGACTGCAATCGATTGAGTCCCGGGAGTATCAGAGATTATTTAGATGTTATTTAAACTGCAGTGAGCTAAAGGTCCCATAACAATGTACATCGTACTCAAACCCTTGCACATACAGTTTAATTCTTTCTGGTATCTGTATGTACAATTCGGATATGTGGGTTTCAAATCAGCTCTATGTTACAGATGTCTGTGTTGTTAGTTGTAATTATACCCCGCAGTATGCTTAGATGGTCACAATTATATCTACATTGTAAACCTTTGGGAGCCAACTGGCTCATGAAGTACCAGTTGCCTCTCTAATATCTATATATGTTATGCATGTTACTAGCTGCGTGGTGTATAAGTTTGAAACCAGCTAAAAAAATATACTGATGTCTATGTGGTGAAGGAAAGCATTGTGTATCATTATGACCCGCCTGTGCTTCATTGGTCGAAATGGTGCCTGCAACCTAAACCATTGTCAAACCCTTAGCACATCCAGTAACATTTAACTCAAAATGAGGCTGATAAGGCTGAAGTGGTGTGAGCCTACAACCTCTCCTTAGGTAATTTAGCAGTACTACAGCACCTTTTGAAGTTTCACAACGAGACCGACGGTATGTCATCGTTGAGTCCCACCACGTTAGTCCAAAGCTTGTAGATCCATTTCTGTTCTTTCCTGAATAAATATCTGGAAACATTACTAGTGTGTGATGGATTCCGAGGTTTTTCTAAGACCGTCCATTGGAAGTCTTCTTCTCTGTGCTGTTTTTCCAGATAATGTTTAGTCAGACTAGTCATTGACTTTTTGCAGCGGAAAGAGCTCTTATGTTCCAGCATCCATACCCGTACTTTCCGCGTGGTCATATCCACATAGCGGATAGAACAC
The DNA here is from genome assembly GCF_964263255.1 of Lissotriton vulgaris. Classification (NCBI taxonomy): domain Eukaryota; kingdom Metazoa; phylum Chordata; class Amphibia; order Caudata; family Salamandridae; genus Lissotriton; species Lissotriton vulgaris. Next base: position 411,816,540 of record NC_141696.1, on the reverse strand, counting down.
GGGCATGTCAGAAAATAAATAATATTCTCACTATTGCAATTTGTGAAATGGGTCTGTACCCAAAGCCAATCTGTACCTATGTCAATTTCATTGGAATGTTTTGTTTGAGGACAAACAGAACAGATTCCGCAGGGGTGATGCCCTGTAACCGGCGGCAAATCCCATAGGGTTCTCACTGCCCTCCTAGGTGTCTCTTTAGGGCAAGTGTGCACTAAGCGATTTCGAATGCTGCTTGATTTTTTGAAAGCAAATAACGGTTGAGCAATTTTGCCGCTACCGTGATTTAAGATACGCCAATGTTGGTGAACTATCTTTTGAATCTTCCAGACCGGAGTCTCCAAAAGTGCTTCTCGATTGTTATTACTTGCCCGTTTCCGTCAGCGTTTGACAAGCGAGCGTGGGTAATGTTTCTCAAGAAGTTGTTGGGTTAGGTTTTTAGCATGGATCTCGAAATTCCCACTGTTCGAGCAGTTCCTCCGTTTTCTGAGAAATTGCCCATAGGGCAAATTATCCCGGAGGGCTTTGGGATGATGGCTTTCGTACAGCAGTAGAGAATTCCTTGCTGTAGGTTTTCTATAGAGTTCGCTCTGCAAGCCTGCAGGTGTGACATATATAGAAAGATCCAAGAAGGCCAGTCTTTCTTTGTGAAATTCAACAGTAAAATTGAGATACTCATTCCTGCTGTTGAGCCACTGATGGTCGCCTGGAAGAAGACCCCTGTGGGGTGACACTGAGCCACTATACCAAACTCTTATTCATTTTCGCTAACTTAACTGGGGGCCCTTTTACACTTTTTGATTTGTACTCTACGGCCTAGGTGAGGGAACTACCTCAGAATCTGCTGAGAACATTATTGAGATGCTACGATCCCTGTTGCGACTGCGACTAAGTGACTTGTGATCATAATAGTTGGTAATTTGTCTTCCTTCTAAAGTTTGCTTGGCTACAGGTTGGTCTATTATCTTTAGTGTGCTATGAAACATGTCAAATATCGCATTAGGCGAGGGGTGATAGTGGTTAGGCAGGCACCTTTCCAACGATGGGGTGGGTGACAGGCACTCTGCCTTGTTGGGGTGTGGAAAGTTGTAATTCCACGGGCATGGGGGAAGGGAGCGAGATAAGGGGTGGGGGAGGGGGGATAGTTGGGTTGTTCACTGTTATGGTTATTTTAACACAGTGCATTCAGAGGAACAAGCATTTGACTGAAATAGATTCTGCCATACTCAAGTTGTCCATGTGCCCGGGAGACTGGGGTGAGAGATATCTTGTCGGTATTGATGGGTCATGTTGCCCCTTTAGCTGGAGGGCACTATCTGCAGCATTATTACTTGCTTCATTTACCCCCCCCCCAGCTCTCCACTACCACCCACCATGACAGACACAAGAGCTATGAAGATATCCAATATGACGTGGAATGTTAATGCCTTAGGAGCAAGATAAAAGGTGGAATAGTTCTACAATACCTCAAACAACAACTCCCAGATCTTGTATTGCTCCAGGAAACGCACTTGGTAGGTAATAGCTGTAAAGCTCTTAATAACTGGGGATACACACTTCTGATCCACGCAGGATTGGCATCGGGATCTAGAGGAACGGGTACACTCATAAGTAAAAAACTTACCCTTTCACCCATTTAGATGGGGAGTAACCCGCAGGGTAGATTTGCAGTGCTCGAAGGGATATGGGAGGGCAGACCACTCAACGTAATTTCAATATATTTTCCACCCTCACTGGGTAGGGCTGCACTGCAAGACCTGGGTAAAATTCTTATAGATCTCCCCCAAGGTACTCTTATACTTTGAGGTGATTTTAACATGGTGATGGACGAGACGCTAGATAGACATCCCCAAAGGCAGTCTCCCCGACAAACTACACACAGGGCCTACTTTGCCCAAGCATTAGGTCTCACAGACATCTGGCGAACATTAAACCCCAGTGCAGCATAATACACATAAAAGCATGTCTCGCATTGACTATTTCTTCACATCACTGCCAGACATCGGACTGTATAAACATCCCCACGGTCTCCAGAGAGGTATATCGGATCACTCCCCCCTCGTGACTGACCTTACTTTCCATCAACACTGTGACCGTTCCCCCATAATTATTAACCCGTGGCTACTGATGATTCCAGATATTAAAGATGCCTTGGCCGAGCACACAGAGTATTTAATGAGAATGTTGGCTCTGTTGACTCGGCAAACATAATCAGGGAGGCTTATATGACAGTGAATAAAGGGTGTGCACTAGCATTAAAGGTAGGATACATTAGGACCCACAATGCACAACTGACTCAATTAGAAAGCGGCTTGCTACACCTTGAAACTGTACATAACACCTTGCCCTCCGAGCATATGGCCCTTGCTCTCCGAAATAGACAACTAGAATATAACGCTCTCGCTTAGGGGAGCGGACTCCTTTGAAGTCTGATGTGGGGGTGGGGGAGCGGATTCCTTTGCTAGTAGAAAATATACAAACTCTGCGATCTTAGGCATGCCTCAAACACTGCATTTATGTCAATGAAAGAGGATGGTTTAGAAAATATCTAAATACATGAATACATAAATAATAAATAAAACAAACATTTGGGCGAGGATGCGGCCGAACGGCTAGAGTGGTCGAGCTCGGGAAACGGGTTTGAGTCTGGGCAGGGAGGCTCAACTCAACATCCTCAACATGGGAGGAATGCGCCCTCGGCATCTTCAGGCGACATAAACAAAAAAAGGTAGAGACAAACTTTGCAACACTAGCCATACTCCTTGCAAAACACAGCATAGCTATGCACTGGCGATCACCGGGGGGCCCCCAATAGCCGCGTGATGGGGGCGGTCAAGAAATGCGGTGCAGCCAAAGAAGATATAATCAGGCAGGATGAAGCATGTGGTGTGCGACAGCACCCCATATCAATGGACTGGGCGATGCTCCTCCATAACTTTACACAAACACAGGCTACACAGAGGGAGACCCCGCAGACCACCCAAGAGAAACCAGGACCCGATGCACATCAATCCACACAAGCCCCCCCAGCACTAGCCTACCCTTCGCCCACCCCCAGTAGACCACTCCACTAGCAACGACGGGAACCATTGCCCGTAAATAACGGACCACAGAGGAGCGATGCCCCCTAAGCCCCCCTTCCCCCCTCCCTCACCCCCGCACATTTTCCCGAGTTATATTCCCAGTTCGGTTATAAATATGGATTGCCCCTTTGCATTACCACCTACAGACGAGAAAGGTCCAGCAACTGTCACGAGGGACTGAGTGCCACAGTAGTCCGCTCGATCTCACCTACAAACATGTTTTCAATGTGCCATGCATAAGCAGAGCGCCCCCCCCCCCCCTCCTTAATGGACATGCAGCTATCACCTGATGAAATGTTGATACTAAATGTTTTACACTGGAAAATGTACCTGATTGCTGTACACCATGTATGAAATCCAATAAAAAGTTGTTGTTTTTTAAATATAGACTGCTAGATTTCCTTAGGTCTCTTCCCAATCCAAGATGACAGCAGTAGTTTTCTAATGTAGCTTCTGGTTCAGGAAGTATTTAAGCTGTGGTTTTATCCTTTTTCCTTGCGTTACAACACTTCTTCGCTCCTGCTGGTGTGTTTCCTCACTCCTGTTGATTCTTCCCTTATATTGGTGTGTTTACTTATTCCAGTTGATTATTTGTTGCTGCTGGTGTAACTCCTCACTTCTGTTGGTTCCTATACTTTAGCTGCTTCAGTGCTCTTGACTGGTAATTTTTCCTCTGTTGGGGTCTTCCTCCGTGACTGTGCCCCTGGTGGTACTATTGCATCCAATACCCATATTCTGAGTTTCTTTTCTTAGCCCTTGTCTACGGGAGCCTTACCATCTTATTCAGAGGATTTTTCCCTCCTGAGTTTTTCCTCTTGGTGCTCCTTCTGGAAGGCACTTTCTACCTAGGTGCTAAATATGTCGGTGGCATCATGGCTACCGGAAGGGGTTGCCTTATCTCTGTGAGGCAGAAAACTGTTAAGAATTGGACTCATGGGTCATCATGATCCAGAGCAGCAGCAAAAAAAAGTCACTCCTGAGCCCAAGACCTAAGAACTGACTCCAAGGGTCAGTTGGCTGACCCCTGGAGCCAGGGCATCAAAGCTGAAGGAGAGAATTCCGGCAAGCAGATGGCCTCATTCTTTGAATCACCCCTAACTACCAACAATCAACCCAAGAGACTGATCCGTAATTGCTAAAAGTTGCACCCAGGTCTGTTGGACCCAGGAGTGTCATCTGAGTACAGATTGGTCACCAAAGACGGAAACCATTCTTCACCAAAAGATATCACTGGGCCCGCTGTGTCCGGAGATCAGTAGCCCAGCCACAGATGAACATCTACTGGCACAAAGGGGACTTTGAGGGACCCCAACTTCTGCGGCTAAAGTCATAACACCTTACCCGTGGATGAGGAATAACCCCAAGAAGGCCCCCCTCAAAAGTATACAATACAGAGCCATGGTTCAGCATCCTCAGCACCCTGCATCCTCAGCAGCAGGACCAATTGCATTGAAGCCTATGGTGGTCATTTATGCAAATTGCTGGACAGCTTTGATGACCAGGAAACGGCAATTACTACTAATATGCCCCCTGACCATCTCCCTGTCAGAAATGGTCTCCCAACTTGGACCTTATCTGCCGAATACAACTCTTTCAAACTTTTCAAAAGTTTCCAAACTTTACAGATATGAATGCTTGTTTGCGCTTCAGACTAAAAAGTTGAGATTTATGTTTCATTTGCAAATCTATATCTCCGTAACCCTCCAGTGGGTTGTGCTCATCTTGGTGTCTAAAAATTGTTAAAAATTGAATCTATTTTTATAAATTGGTGTTGAATTTCCTTCGTGTTGCATGACTATCTTATTTCATTGTTTTGTGCTTTTAAATGCTTTACACTAGTTCCTTTGTATAAGCCTTGGTGCTCAAAGCCACAGTTACCCAGGGTTGAGGCAAAGGTTTTGCAAACAAGCCTCAATGGACTCAAGACAGTTTCATGAGGGTATAACACGATAAGTTTGCACAGCCATGCAATATAATACACCACAATCCTCACACCATGGATTGTCAATTGTACATGTTTGAGGAGTTCTTAGCTGTGGTGACATTTGAGACAGTGGATGGCCAGGACCACCCTAGAACAGCAACTCGGCTGTTCCATGTTGGCTGGGGACATACTTTACACTTGCGTTGGGTTTTGGAATGTTGTTTTTAAGACTGTCTTTACTTTTGGAATTTTGAGTATTATTTGTACTATTTGTGCTCAACATCTTCTGATTTTATACTTTGTTTTTTTGTACTTTGTAAACAGACCTGAGTGCTGTCATTCCTGATGTGTTTTCTTCTGCTGCTCAGCCAACTCCAAGTTGATTTTTCCTCCTTCAAGAAAGGCATTATTCATTTTCTTTTGGCACATTCCCTAGTACTGTCTGATTTAATAATTTTCAAAAAAGTACCTGAATTTGTCAAATAAAATGTAAACACAACAAATAGTAGTTAAAAGAGAAATTTATTTTCTATGGTAAATAGTATTGAAATATACATCTTATGGATTTGGATGGATGGATATAACAGTTGTGTTTGCTTTAGCAAGCGTGAGTCAGGGAGGGATTGTGTGATATGTTTATGGGTTGTAGAATATTGGCAATAACCCAAAAATGTAAATGAAAATAAAACATAGAAATGACATAGCACATAAAATATATTAAAAGCTGAAATATATCAAGTTTTAAAAAAGAACTTAAAAGTCACCTAATGATAAAACATTACCCACCTGATCCACCCATAAATGTCATACCCTGAATTATAAATGATCACTTTTGATGACACATGGTAAAATACATGAAATACAACAGTACCAAAGAAAATACCATCTTTAACTTTTATTTAATAATAAAATATATAAACAATAATTTCAAATATTTACAAAAATGTTTTAATTTATAAATTTAAAAGCTACTCCGCATAATAGAAATAACATAGAAAATAACACATACTGAAAACTTAAATATTTTAATTTTGAAAGATAAACACTCCAAAAATATACTTCAGTGTATTATGATTTTAAAAATGGAACCATTAAACAATGAATGAAAGTGAAACCACAAAAGGTATGTCTCAAATGTAACCTAGCATTACCGTTTTACCCCCGATCCTCAATATTAGCCATACATGAATTATAAACAATAATTTTGAATTACATGCAACCAAATACATGAAACCCAACATTACCAAAGAAAAGCACATATTTTACTTTCTTTTATTATAAAAAATGTACAAATTAATTGTGGAATATTTATTTAAATGGTTTATGTGTATACATAAAATAAACCTACCCATCTACAAAAAACACCTAAAAAGCATTTCTGAACTGCCCATCCAATACCTCAATGAACTACATAATAGGGAACAAAATAATTTTGAAATATAAACCTTAAAATACATGCATTTCAGCGTTTAGAGAATTACACAATAAAATGATACTCCTCATAATGTAATAGTTCAAAAATTAATATTAATAATGTATTTATTTTAAATATATGTTAATAAAACATTTCCTACCAAAACCCTCACCATAAACATAACCCATAACAAAATAAAACCTAACAAAATAATTCTTAGAAAAAAACGTTGACATTACAGCAATAGCGGGGATGTGGCTTTAACGTCAAACGCAGTGGCTCCTCATTGCTGAGCTGGGCTGCTTCTCAGCCATTTATCTGACTCTACCACAGCATCCTTGGGTCGGGGAAGACCACCTCCAACAAGGAGTGGATATGGACGTCTTGCAAAGCTTGAAAAGTGATTGTATCAAAGAGAGGAACTACTGGAGCCCGTTAGACCCGGAGTGCTTCTGAGCAATAGCCGGCTGCTAGTCATAGAAACTGTGGAGCCACCACCTTTCTCCTGCGGGGTAGTCCTTCTCTGCATTATGTTCAGAGCCCACTGGGGGCAAAAATGCACAGTGAGACATGAGACCCTCCTGAAATACAGAGCCTTGGGATAAAGCAGTGCCATGCCCCATTATAGAGACCATGCCCTGGGCCTGGGCAACCTGCCTGTGCCTTTCATAGCTTTGGACTGAGGCTGCGCCAGAGTAGCCAAGAAGGAAGCATGCTGGCCATCCCTCCTTGTTCCTGTGTGGCCGCTCTACTGTTCCACTGCCAGATTAGAGCCCGCTGAGATGACCATTCATTATTTGGACAGCCTTGACACATGAAGCCTGGTGGAGATGTGGCATCGCTGCCCAACTCTAAGGAGCACATACAGGGTCTGGAGACTCCCTGGGCCTTCCCTCGGGGCTGTAGACACACTCAGTAGTGCACTAATCTTAAGGGGAATAAGGAGCCTCCGGGATCTTTTCACAGATGGCCTGTAGGGACAAGCCTCAATGACGGACACAGGATCCGTGAGGGTTGGATTGTGGGAATCCGGACAAACCCTGGGCCTGGATCCCCAGCTGACTCCGTACCAGTGACGGCACATGAAGAAGCCGAAATATGGGACTCAGAGGACCCACCAATCCAGGTGAGAATGTAAATGGGGTGAAACCAGTGGATGCACTAACTATGGCTGTGCTACTGCTGCCTGGCGAAGGTTGTCACAGAAGATAGGTTTTTGTGGACTTTGGCTCGCCCCTGTATTCTGGTGCCTTGCTCCTATTGCTGTGACTTCGTTTGTCGGTGTGGGTGTGTCTCGTGTGCATACAGTAATCTCAAGCACGAGTAGCCAGTACTCAACCTTGGGAAGGACGAAAATTCCAGGATACAAACCTCGCAGGGAGGCATCGACAAATATATGAAACCTACAACAACCATAGACAAAGAGCCACCCACCTCTCTCCAATCAGTCAGCCATCATCCTGAAGGCTATTCAAGACTCCCATTCCTCCCTGGATGGGAAAATCAGAGAGCTCCAAACTGACATGTCACTACTAAACCAGTTCCTCCGTAACACAGTGGCAAGAGTCACAGAGGCAGAGGGGTAGATATCAGTCTGAGTACACTTTGGGGAATCTGCACACCACAGTCTTGCACTTAAGAATAACATAAAGGAAACTAGGGTTTTGAAAGGGCAGCAATTGTTCTGTCTTTGATATATGTATCAGTTGGTAATATTTTACAATTTTATTTTATTATACTGTCTTTTTAACACTGTGCGTAGCAAGAAAGGAATTATACAGACAGTGAAATATATTTTGTTTTAAAGTCAATTATGAGAATATTGTATGATAAGAATGCAATTCAAATGCTATGGCTTTAAATACCTATGCATGAATAAACTTTTCTTACTTACTTTACTTACACACCACATTCTCGCTGCAACAATCTCAGGATCAATGGGATAACAAAGGGCTTAGAAGGCGCCTCTGCCATGCATTTCATAACAAATTGCCTTCAGAAATGAGTCCCCAAAGATGAACTCTCTGCCTGCATTGCAATTGAATGAGCCCACAGATCACTGGCCCCCTAAACCCCTGCCAAGGCCACTCCCACACTTTAACTTTGCTTGTGTCTTCAACTTCGCAGATAGAAATGTGATCCTCGGGGCCTCTCGGAAACTAGACAAACTACTGTGAAACTCTGTATGTGTCATGTTATTTCCAGATTATACATGGAAGATTCAACAACAGAGACACTTGTTCCTGGAGGTGAAGCAAACGTTGTAAGCCATGCAGATACAATGCAAGCTTCTTTTTTAACCCTAAGGTTATCTTCAACAGTAACACTCTTATTTTTTATGCAACAGAGGCTGCTTGGTCGTGGGTGGAAGAAAGACCTGACTTTCGGCGTTCCTCACCTCGGCCACTTGTGACTGGAGGGAGAACCTGTGGAGGATGGGAATGGAAAAAATTCCTCTGCAAATCCCAGAGGTGCTGCAGATGCTTGATGAACAGTCTACCAGACAAATTGAGCTCCTACTGGAAATCACCAACACTCCCTACCAGGGGATACTCAATAGCCACTTCTCCACAGCCCTAGCCAATCTCGAAGCCTGAATTTTGAGACTGAAGGGAGGATTTATGGTGTCTCTCCTACCAGTTCTTCTTAGAGGCGTCTTGTACATGCACTGGATTCCCTAGCAAACACTCTTAAACAAAGCAAGGATGGTGTGGCTTGCCTTGCAAAGTCGTATTTATCAATGGGGTGACAAGGTGGGTAAAACCCTACATTGACTATGTACCAATACGTCCCAACACTAATCCATTGAATATGTCAGAGATGCACACAGCGAGTGGTGACATTGCTTGGTTCTTCATTTCCTATTATGCAGTTCTGCACATCTGTACAGGTCAATTCAACCAGACAACCCCAAAAGAATGTGTTGAACCCTTCACAGAGGCCACACTGGGGATGAGAGATATAATCATTCTCAAAGGAGACATTACAAAGAAGGAATTGGTAGAGGCCCTGGTTTAGCTCAAATCGGGTAATACCCCGGGCCCCAGTGGGTTTCTTGTGGGATTCTTTGAAACATATCAGAAACAACTCCTGGGCCTGTTCGCCGAGATCATTGCAGACGCCCTGGAGACAGGCATATTGCCACTGGATCTCCGACTGGCAGAAAGTGTGGTTATACCAAAACCAAGACCCCCACCTGAATGCTATTTATTATACTGTCACAGCTCCCTCATAAACATAGCAGAGCTCTGGGACAAAGCATTGGCCAACCAGGTGTGCTGCTTGGTTTGTTCGCTCGTCCACCTAGATCATTAAGGCTCAGGCCACATCGCTCTATGCATCACAACATTTCCCAGGTCCTCAATGCAATATTCCTGGCTGAGGGCCTGCCTGTGGTACACACATTCCTGCTGGCCAACTTCAATAAAGCCTTTGCTCTGTACAGTGGGTCTATCTGTACTGTCTTCTAATCAGACTACATGTTGGCCACAAATTAATCAGTGAAATAAAACGTCTGTACACCAACCTGTTGACCAAAGTGTGGGTGGGAGATTCCCTCTCAGACACTTTTCGAGTATACAGTGGACCAAGTCAAGTGTTACCTTTACTATTCGCCATTGCAATCGAGCCCTTGGCTTGGTGGCTCAGAGTAGATACATTGCTTAAAGGACTGGAAGTGGCGCCGGGCATCTCCTATTGGATAGCGTTCTGTGCAGACAATGTCATGATATTCCTGGTGGAGCTGCAGACGTCTAGGCCCCGGACCCACCAGATACTTTTGGCACTTTCTCTGGCCTCTTTATAAACAAGGCCAGATCCACAATATTCCTCATTAAGTACCCCTCTTCAGAGTTGGAATGGGCCTGGAACCCACCGAGAATAACAGAGGGTTTAAAATATCTTTGTGACTACCTGACGAACAACCACAGACTGGGTGGGAGAGAAACATCCAGCACCAGCTCCAGCGGGTGTCCTGGGACTCTGCCTACTGTATCAGCTGCAGAATTATCTTCTCCACCTCCGCTGGACCTTTTTCAAGAAATTGGAAGCACTTCTGCAAGCCTCCTGTGGAACCACCAGGCCCCAGAAATGACTCTCTCCAAATGCTGTAAATCACCTTTTGACTGAGGTATCACCACTCCGGACATGGCATCCTATTATAGTGCATGATTGTTATCAATTAATGGTGGTTCGAGCAGCAGACTTCCCTGCCTTTGTGCCTGAATGTTGGTTGATTGTGGATATGCCCCTTTTGCATCTACTCTACAGCAACCCCTCAAGGACCTTCTCCGGCCACTAGAGTGGTGTTCAAAGCCTGGCGAGACACTCACAGGGAGGTGGGGTGGTAGGGATGTCTAAGCTGGGAGACACCCCTATGGAACATGCCCTTGCTACGCTGGGTGGCAGCTCAATAGGACTTCAAAGTTTAGGATGTTCCCAGCATCTCCAATGTGTGAGATGTTATCACAGGTGTAGCGCTAAATGTCTTTGCTGAACTGCAAGAAGAGTATGAAATGCACAAGAGTCAGTTCTTTAAATATCTACAACTCAAGCATGCACTCACACTTTTCATGTCCCCGACTGAATTTCCTGCCTATCACCTTATAAAGGCCAAGTTGTTGATGTGGGAATTGACCACACACAAGATCTTGCAGGTCTACTGTAGCCTGGTGATTAACTCCAAAGGCACATTTAACACACTGAGGATGGCCTGGGAGGAAGATCTGGGCCCACTGACAGATGACGACTGGGAGAGGCGCTTGCATCCCCCAGAGAGACATTGCTAGCCTCATAATTGTGACTGATTCAACTCACATATCTGCATTGATTCTATTTCATGTGTCAAAGGTTATGGAAAATGAGGGTGATAGCATCACCAAAATGCCTGAAATGCTGAATGCAAACTGGGGGCTTCCTACATACAGTATGAGCCTACAACAAGTGCTTGCAATCCTGGGACAGATACTTGGGTGAAGACTACCTACAGACCCTACATTTACTCTGCTCCACATCCCCACATATACAGGTAGAAACAGGTACCAGGCAGCCATCATGTATCTGGGGCTGGATGTGAGAGATAGACAAGGTCTGGAGGAATTATGCCCCTCTGGGAGTAGAGGAATGACAGGTGGGCCTAGATAGATGTATGGGTCTTTTATCCTCATTTATGCAGCCAGAGTATGCCCACAAAAAAATTATAAAATGTGGACTGACTGGGTTTCCTCTGGAGAGACGGGATGCTTCTATTATCTCACTGGGGAGCATTGCAAACAAAGCAGAGACAGGGAGAGAGATATGGTGGAGGCACTGGAAACACCATATGAACACTTGGGACCACTATTAGACTGTGCCGACTCACAGCTAAAACAGATTCCCATTGTGAGGGTGTGCTTTTGCAACCGTATGTTGCAATGTCAATGTATATGTCTTTGTTGAGTCCAATAAAATGTGATTTAAAAATAAAGCATCACAACTTTAATGCTAGGTGTTGGAGACCTGGCTGTTTCTGCAGGGTTGTCCCAAACCTGTTGCCTTCCTCCGCCTATTTTGTTTTGCCTTCTTTTTGTTGGCTTTAGGACTCTGGGCACTTCACCTCTGCTAATCAGTGCTAAAGTGCATGTGCTCTCTCCTCTCAACATGGTATGATTGGTTTACACCTGTTTGTCATATTTGGTTTACTTATACATCCCTTGACCATTATCCCAAGGCCAGTAAATTAAATGCCACTAGTGGGCCTGCAGCACTAATTGTGTCACCCACTGAAGTACCCTTTCAAACCTGTCTCAGGCCTGCCAACGTAGGGCCTGTGTGCACAGTTACTGCCACTTCAACTTGGCATTTAAATCTTTTTGCAAAGCCTTAAATTCTCCTTTCATTACAAATAGGAGGTCAAACCTATGTAGCCCTATGGGCATGTGCCGTGTAAATAAAAGGCAGCACATGTGCCTTTATGTTTTGCATGTCCAGGTAGTGACAAACAGCCAATCTAGTTTTTTGCTGCTATGAGACCTACTCCTCCCATAGGCTAGCATTAGGAATTCCTTAATATACTTTTAAGTGGCAATTCTGATCAGAAAGGAGTGGTGTTACCATGATTGGTATGTTTAGAACAGCAGGAATGCATCCAGCTTATTGGTGAAGTTGGATTTCACATTAATGTTTTTGAAATGCCACTTTTAGAAACTAGGCATTTCTTTGCAGCCTGTCTCCAATACACATTTGTGCATTCTCTCCAGACAGCCACAACACAGGAAGGGCTGGGTGTGACAGGTGATACGTCTGCATTCGTCTGCTTACTGATAGTCTTCCAGGGCAGGGAGAGGTGGTTTAATCTTACATTTCTGTAGGTTGCGCCCTGCCACATACAAAGGGTTGAATTACCCTCTATTGGTCATCTGGGCTGAAAGGGACTGTGGTGCACTTCTGAGGGTTGTTTTGAAGTCACCCCCTACATCAAAGGCAGTTTTAAGTTTAAGTACTGGGACTCTGACCACATATTTTTAGACACTTGTAACCAGACGCTGCTTCCGCTACATGTGCACATTGCCAGAGAACCACTGTGCTGCCAGGAGGGACTATGATTTTGCTGACTGCTTTGTTGTGTTTGCCTGCTGTCTGCTAATTTCGGGGCTACAGGACGGACTGTCACTTTGCAACCTGCTTTGATGAGCTGGCCTGCTGACTGCTACCTTCCTTTGTGCTCTATCAGAAATGCAGGTCTCTAGTTGGCAATGGTTGACACCTTAGTTAAAATAGGGGCCCTTCCTTCTAGTCAGGATAAGGGGAATTCACTACTGAAATCACCCCTGCTCACCCCCTTGGTGGCTTGGCATGAGCAGTCAGGCTTATCTCAGAGGCAGTGTGTAAAGCATGTGCACCTAACCTACAGGAATACAGTGAAAACACTACAAAAGGACACCACACCAGTTTTAGTAATATAACCAACATTTTATCTTTGTAAACAAGACAAAAAACAATGAAATTCCACCATAAAGTTCTCAGAAATATAAATACTCAAAAATATTTTTTTTTCAAAAAGGTGGTCCCTATGGGGGAAGTATAGCCCTTGACTTCCACTGCAAAGTGTCAAGAAGGGAATACAAACACCTCAACCACAAATAACTTAGCATCACTAACACTCTATTTTCCCTATCAGCCACATGTATTATTTTCTGTAGGTAGCACTTATGCACTTTCTACACTTACAGTCACTTTCACTGCGCCATCACCCCCTTTTTTAGAGCACCTTGTGTTTGATAGAACAAATATAAGTTTTATTTCTCACTGTCAACAATAAAAGAAAAAGTTGCTAAAATGAAATAAAAAGATAAATATGTAACGCTAAGTTATTTGTGTTAGAGGTGTTTGTATCTCCTTCTTGACACTTTGCAGTGAAAGTCAAGGGCTACACTTCTCCCATAGGGACCGCCTTGTGTTAAAAGTTATCCAGCCCAGATCCCTGGGTTACTGGATTGCCCATTTTGTTTAGGAGGAATCCTCCAAAATAGACTTGAAAGACAGTTCCTTGAAGTCGATTTCTGTCTGGGGCTATCACTGGGTTGTGAACAACAAATCCAAACAGTTCTGGCTGACCGTGGCATCGCGGGCCAGCTACAGTGTTGGGAAGGACCGCAAAACAGTACCTTTAGAAATGGAGGGTGTCAGCAACCTCTCTCTGAGCCCCGACGAGTCAGCATCCACAGACGTCGGTTCTGGAGGTCGGTTCAGGAGTCATCGGGCCCTTGAAGTCACACACCTTCCAGATCGAACTCCTTGCAGTTGAAGTCGGGAGCATGGGTGTCGGCAGGCATCTGGACTGCTGTGCGAAGTGCAGCGGTGTGGCATGCGGTGCCCTCAGGTCGCGAGGCAGGCAGCGGCTCAGTGACGGTCATCCAGGGGCGTCTGTGAGATCAGGACTGCGGTGCAAAGTGATGAAGTGCTTGTCGTGGTGCAGTCACGGTCCAAGCAGCAGCATCGTCATTGCAGAAGCGCTGTCGTTGGCCGACGAACTGGAGTCAATGGTGCATCGGTAGGCCAAGGCTGTGGTGCTGGAGGAGGGCGGTGCATTGTGTAACTTACTACCGTGCCCTCGAACCACGGTGCAAGCAGTGGCATCTATGTCAGCGTGGAGCTTCAGCATCAGTGGTACCAGGGCGACAATGTTATGTTGTTTGAGGCAGTGCAGAGTGTGGTGCATACAGGCCTCGGTGCAAGCAGCGGCTTGGAGGCGGCGGTAGGTGGCGTCATTGGTGAGATCAGGGTTGTGGTGCGAAGTACAGGCGTGCCCTCTGCAGTGCTTTCAGGACACAGAATCGGCAGCAGCCTTGTTGACAGTGATGGGTTGATTTTTCTTCTGTTGCAGAACAAAACACACTGTTCTCAGTGATGGTAGCAGATGAATTTGAAGTCTTTGCTGTTCCTGAGACTTCTTGAACAGGGGGCAAGCTCCACCTCAATCCCTTGGAGAAACTCACACAAAGAAGTTGCAGAAATTTCAGTCCAGTCCTTCCACCACCCTAAACAGAAGCAGCCACTGCAAGCTAACACAGCAAAGCACACAGCAAAATGGTAGTTCCTCATCACAGCTTCTCCAGCTCTTCTTTTTGGCAGTCTTAATGGTCCCAAAGGAGTTCTAAAGTTCTGAGGGCTAGGCCCCATTATTTATACTGCATTACTCTGTGTTCTCTTGCCCAAAGAGTGTCTGTGCTTAGTCCAAACCAGCTTGGTCTTCTCTGGCCCAGCTGCTTGGCATTAGGTGGAGACAGCATTGTTCAAGGCAGACCAGGCCCCTTCAGGTGTAAGGAAATCTCCTCCCTCAACTATAAATGCAGCCCAGGTCTATTCAGACCTGCCCTGACTCATCCAGGAAAGGCAGGGAACACCTCGACCCCCCAGTGCCTGTGAAGAGAATACACATCCCCAGCCCCTGCCACTCCAAAGCAAGACAGTCAACGCCCAGCCTATCAGAGGCACACAGGATAGCTAAGCAAGAAAATTCCCACTTTCTAAAAGTGGTATTTTCAAACACACAATATAAAAAGCATTTTTACTAGAAGATGCGTTTTTATATTCTGAAAATAGGCATACTAAACTCCATCTTCCTATCTTGCCCCAGTGGGAAGTTATACTTATAAGGTATTATACGTATACTTCCATTCTATCCTGTGGGACATATAGCCTTTAAATAGTGAAAACAAATACACTGTATTTCACTAGCAGGACATGTCACACACACCAGGACATGACCTACCTTTCACATGCACTGCACCCTGTCCATAGGAGTACTTTGGGACTACCTTAGGGGTGACTTACCTGCAATAAAAAGGAAAGTTAGGGCTTGGCAAGTGGGTGTACTTGTCAAGTCAACATGGCAGTAAAAACTGTGCACAGACACTGCAGTGGCAGGTCTGAGAACCCTTGAAATGTTGCTTGTGTGAGTGGCACAATCAGAGCTGCAGTCCCACTAGCAGCATTTGATTTACAGGCCCTGGCACTCTCAGTACACTTTACTAGGGGCCTACCAGTAGATCAAACATGCCAATCATGGAAACATCAATCCATAATACAATGTACAATAGGAGCTCTTGCACTTTAACACCAAACAGCAGTGAGAAAGAGTGCAGAGACACTAAATCAACAAAAACCAGGAGGTCAGAAAGCAAAAAGAAAGTGGAAACACGCAAAAGATGCCAGGTGTAACGTACTCCATCATCAAGTGTTCTCCAAGGGCTTGCTCGCTTGCCCACCCCCCCCCCCTGTTCTTGTGGAATCTCAGGCACCTGAAAGATTTCCTTTAGCAACCTAACCCAGCCGTGGGACCCTGCCACTGGTGAGTCCGTCAGGCTGACTATGATCTGCTGTACCTGATTGGGCAAATTAAATTGCCAGTTTCCCAGCGTGTTGTGAGCAAAATATATCTATAGAAATGGACTGAAACACTATTAAGAAAAATAAATTGGAGACACAACTAAATATGTGTGATGGGATAAAAATGTAACCTCAAATACAGGGACTAAATTGTATAATGAAATATGCAAGGTAGGTCACTTTCCCTACCTTTGTTCAATTAAGTTTTACGAATGATGACTTAACTTGCCATTTCCTTGCAATATGTACTTCTAGAGCAACACCTAACATGCTTCTGAAGGACACAATTAAAACCCATAGCTTTAAAAACGACTTTCCACATTATAATAAAATTGAGAGGCTTCATTCCGTCTACTCTGTCTCTGATTTCTTTTTGTGACCGTAATGAGAAAAGAGTTAAGAATCAAGACTAGATTG
Organism: Lissotriton vulgaris; assembly: GCF_964263255.1. NCBI lineage: Eukaryota > Metazoa > Chordata > Amphibia > Caudata > Salamandridae > Lissotriton > Lissotriton vulgaris. Next base: position 411,799,838 of record NC_141696.1, on the reverse strand, counting down.
AGGACATTCGTTATTTATCTAAGAACAAGCGATTAGGTCTACAATTAAACTTGTAATGCTGTGTTGTGTCTCCTATCAAATGTTTGATAGATAGTGTTTTGCTTGAAGCAAAACTCTATCTATCAAACATTTGAGACAGTATTTTGCCTAAAAAATGAATGCAACTTGAAAGCAGGCATTAAAAGGAGAAATGTTTTCTACTTTCTTTTGCACTGTGCAGCATACATTTTTTTAAAAGTTGTCTAGGAATAGTATTTTGTACTGGAAGAGAACCAGTTCCAGGACAAAACCTATGGTAGACTCACGCACACACCCTTGCACCATGACGACAAGGTGTGTGTGGAGGGATCGGCAGCAAAATTCTGCCCCGGCGCAAGGGAGAGCCTCTGTAGCTGTGGCTCTCTCCTTCTCACACAACTACGCACAGCACAGCATTTTTGGGCTGGTGTGCTCTTTAGTAAACAGCTCACAGTGTTTTAATGCCCTCTTGCCAAAATGTGTGATGCCATAACCTGTGCAAAAGATTTTTTGCCTACAATACAAGGGCCATCAGGGAGACATGTGATGTGTTTTATTCTGAAAAATAAATTATAGATTGTTTTAGGATCCCTGCATTTTCTTAATTCTTCTTGAATGTATAAATCTATTGCACATGTTTATTTTATTGTAATATACTTTTGTTTAAAGATGTGAATCCTAACCTAAAATAAAATCAACACTATTCTAAAAACTCAGATTTGTGAAGGCATGAAGACACCTTAATTGAGAAGGTCACACATCTTTCTGAATAGATCTTCTCTTTCTGTGTGACAGATAAAAGTTTATTACAAGAGAGCAAGAGATGTCATCTGCACTAGTTATTAACTGGCACAACTAAGAAAGACTTCAAACTTCTGAGTACTCATAGCTTGGTCATTATTATGGCATCCACAACCCACTTCTTCTGGCCCAATGATAAACATTAATGTAAAGAAAGGTCAGAGTAGATGTAGGCTTAGTTGAAATTGAGGTCTTACCTTACACATGTACTTCAGAAGTTTATTTTTAATTCATTTATTGAGTTTTAGACCTCTAAAGAAACAGGACAAACAATTACAATTGCAATAAAAAGAAAGAAACAATGAAAATAAGTCACAGTGTACATATATATCTGAATCAAGGAACCAGCCTGATATTAGTATACAGAGGCGTAGGACTTTACAGTGGAGGGCGGGCGAGCAGCCCCAGGAGATCCTTTACATTAGTGATTGGAGAGGTCAGATGGTAATACAGGGTCACTCAGTCTCGAGACAAATTCCGGGGTAGGGCCCGGTGGCGACTTACTGCACCATTATATCTAGACAGCACTTAGAAACAAACCCACTAGGGAGAAATTGATACTGCCTCGCTATTGCCCCTTGATGCATACTTGCTGTGAAAAGGGGGAACCAGTACCTCAAAGACCCAACGTACTCCTTACCCGCTAGATAAGCCTGGTATAGACTGCAGAAGTTCTTGGGGCGGCATTGGGGGGGAAGTAATTCACTATATTATTCGGACTGTGTGTTACAAATTAACATGTCACTAGACCATTGCGCTATGGTGGGGGGGGGGTCCTCTGGCCCAATGTATTGCTACCACCGGTTTAGCTATTAATAATCCCATCTCTACTAGGCGCCTAACGCCTTAGCGTAGATGTTTGGATAAGCCCTGAAGAGCCAACAATGGGTCCGGATTCAGGGGCACCCAGGTGAAATCGCAAAGTTTCAGAAAAATAGTTATCCAAAAGTTGGCTACAGCCAGGCACAATCATGCCATGTAGATAAACCCTGAAGGATCCATACCGCATCTCTCACATTTTGCGTGTCTCGAAGGCCATATTTAAGTAGGCGGATCAGGGTATAATATACCCTGTTTATCAATTTGCATTGTATAACACGGTGTCGTCAAATCAGGGAAACTATTTCAGAAATTATATTAGCAAGAGGACGCTCCACATTGAAATTCTCATGGAACTCCAACATAAAGATGAAAACTGGAATATATATTATTGTAGAAATGGCGCCCCAGTTCAGGGTCCATACTACACCAGCTTCAAGCAGGAGGAGTACATGCTGCTCTGTTCCACAGGATCACTGACATAATATCGTACATACAATATTGAAACACAAAAATATCTGAAAAAAATATTGATATGAAAAATATTGACTTCCTATACGTAACTAGTAAAACAAGAAATATTGAGAACACGAATATTGTTGTTAGAAAGGTGCTGAAACAGGATATCGAGTTGGAAATGTCAACTTATACAAAAATCGAGTTGGAAATATTGTGATTTAGAAATATCAATAGCAAGAATAGTGTGATCAAGAATGTGGAATTTAATTTAAGAAATATTGTTTAAAAAATAAAGAAGTCATTAATATTGGTTGCAAAAATATAGATGTTTAAAATATCGATTTTTTAATTAGTGTTGTGTATTTTAGTTTATAATTTAAATGTATGTGATGTATGTTTTTGTATAAGTATTGTTTATGTTTTTTATTATATGTGTACATTTTTAGCAGTTATGAATTTTATTTTAATTAAATTTGCATTTTTTAGTTCAGTAGCGGGTTGTGGGCTTATTTGGGAATAGGGTGGGAAGTAATTCAATTATAGTAAATTAATGATTATTTTATATTTATTTAATATAGATTTTATATCGTTAAATGTAGGAAGTAATGTGTTTGTAATTAATTATTAATTGGTTGTTAATTAATATTAATTATGGCAATTGCGGAATATATTTTAGGTGTGTGTTGTGGGGTTTATATGGGTGAAGGATGGAAGGTAATCTACTTTTTATTAATTAATAATTAGTTGTTAATTTATATTAATTAATTGATTGAATATTAATTATGGAAATAGTTCCATTAATTTTAGGTGCGGGTTGTGGGGTTTTTAGGGGTAAAGGGTGGAAAGTAATGTTTGTTGTTTAATTAATTAAAAACTAGTTGTTAATAAATATTATTTTATTAGTTAAAAATTAAATATGAATGTGTGCAATTAATTTTCAGTGCTGGTTTGTGGGGTTCATAGGGGTAAAGGGTGGGGAGTATTTTTTGTTTAATTAATAAAAAAAGTTGATCATTAATATTAATTAATTAATATTTAATTTGAGTATTTGTTTATATTTTTTTGTGCTTGGGTTTTATTGGTATGGGGTACAGAGAGGGGAGTAAATTAGTTTTACTTACTTTATAATTAGTTGTTACATACCATTAGTTTTTTAATTGAAAATACTTTTTTTGTACATTTTAATTTTAGTAGTGGGTTGTGAGATATTATAGGGGTAGAGTGTGGGAAGTTAAATAATTTTTATGAGTTTTAATTTGTTTTTTAATTAATAATATTGTTTTAATTGCTAATTAATTATGTTAGTTGAGGAAGTACATTTTTATTTTTGTTTAGATGCGGGCTGTGAATTGTGTGGTGTTGTAGGATAGGAAATAAAAAAAGTAAATTTATGTAACAATTAATGTTTTTGTTTCTAAATAATTTTTAATAAAAGTATTTCTTTGTTTGGAAATTATTTTTTCTTTTATTTAAAATAATGCTCGTACGTATTTGTTATAAATATATATATTTAACATTATAATATGTTTTTTTGAAAAATGTCATATTAAATAGTTTTGAATTTTTAACATATTTCTATCTTTTTTATTGTATTTTTTTAAAATATTTTTATTGTTGTTAACATTTTGTTTGTTTTTAGTTTTGAACTGACTGGAGTGAGAATATTAATTGGTATTCCTCTGCACTCATTGGAGTGGGAATAGTTATTTTTACCGCTCTGCTATCCAACAATTTCCCTACTTTTACAATTATTGGAGTGGGAATATTAAATTTTATCCACCACTATCCAACACTTTCTCTACTGTTGCACTCAGTGGAGGTGGAATAATAATTTCTACCCCTCGGCTGTCAAACACTTTCCCTACTGTTGCACTCGCTGGAGTTGGAATAGTAATTATTACACGTCCGCTATCCAACACTTTCCTTACTGTTGCACTCACTGGAGTGGGAATAGTATTTTTTACCCCTCCGCTCTCCAACTCTTTCCCTACTGTTACACTCACTGAAGTGGGAATAGTAATTTCTACCCCTCCGCTATCCAACACTTTCCCTACTGTTGCACTCATTGGAGTGGGAATAGTAATTTTTACCCCTCCGCTAGCCAACACGTTCCCTACTGTTGCACTCACTGGAGTTGGAATAGTAATTGTTACCCCTCTGCTGTCCAAGACTTTCCCTACTGTTGCACTCACTGGAGTGGGAATAGTAATTTCTACCCCTCCGCTATCCAACACTTTCGCTACTGTTGCACTCACTGGAGTGGGCATAGTAATTTTTACCCCTCCGCTAGCCAGCACGTTCCCTACTGTTGCACTCACTGGAGTTGGAATAGTAATTGTTACCCCTCTGCTGTCCAAGACTTTCCCTACTGTTGCACTCACTGGAGTGGGAATAGTAATTTCTACCCCTCCGCTATCCAACACTTTCGCTACTGTTGCACTCACTGGAGTGGGCATAGTAATTTTTACCCCTCCGCTATCCAACACTTTCCCTACTGTTGCACTCACTGGAGTTGTAAATTTAAGTTTGAAGATTTTTAAATAGTTTATTGTTTTAATTTATAATAATTGGTGTATATATATATATTCAGTCACATGAATAAAACCTTTTAAACAACGTCCAAGCTCACGTCTACATCTTCTTCCACCTGGGAGCAAGGCTACTGAAGCCGAAACTTTGGGAAATGGAAGCTGGCGCTGCTCGACCATGCAAGTAATTTTAACTGCAGTAGTGAGATTCAACATGTTTGTTTCTGCACAGCAAGTCTAATTGATGGGCTGCTCCATGCCCGTTTCTTTGAGGCCGCCCTGTAGGGTCTGGGGCTCCAGAAGGAGAGACTTTTTTGTTTGATATTAATGGAGGAGCCTGACCCACTCGAGCACCCGACCTACGAAGGATATGCTAATCAGCGAAACTAAGGGATGCTTGAGAAAGGTATTTGTTGCAGGCTGATGTCCTGCTACAATCGTGCTGCAGTTTAAGATTCCTTCAGGTCGCAAGTAGTAGTAAGAACAAAACTACGGAATTTCATCAACTCACCTGACTGCCTTCATATAGTCAAAAATATAGTCATGTCAAAAATAACTGCATGTGCCAAAAGAACTTTCCAAATGTTATGAAATGCGAGGACTTCCAGTTCGTATATTCGCAGATTGCACATTGCACTATGGGATTTGAACTTTTATAAATTCAGTCACATGAATAAAACCTTTTAAACAATGCCCGACTTCACGTCTGCGTCTTCTTCCACCTGTGAGCAAGGCTACTGAAGGTGAAATGTTGGGAAATGGAAGCTGGCGCTGCTCGACCATGCAAGTAATTTTAACTGCAGTAGTGGGCTTCAACATGTTTTTTCTGCATGGCAAGTGTAATGGATATGCTGCTCCGTGCGAGAGACTTCTTTGTTCGCTATATATATATATATATATATATATATATATATATATATATATATATATACACACATATATAGGTTATATATAGAGGTTTTTTATATATATATATATATATATATATATATATATATATATATATATATATATATATATATATATATATTCCAAGCACACTGGGTCTTTCTGGGTACCTCCTCCCGTCGTCAGGTGGCGCGAAAATTCGGCAAACCCATAGCCGAATGATTTAATGAAAATCCACAATTCTGCCAATCAGCAAGGTCGCGCACTCAAGGAGATTCAATCATGAAGGTTTTTATTTACCGGATATCCGGTAAATAAAAACCTTCATGATTGAATCTCCTTGAGTGCGCGACCTTGCTGATTGGCAGAATTGTGGATTTTCATATATATATATATATGCTGAAGCGGACCTGCGGTGGTTTTCAAGGGGAGACCACCCATGATGCAGGAAGCACGAGCCTGAAGAAAAGCATGAATTCTGACAGCGCTGCAATGACTTTTACAGCTTTACCCACTGGGGCAGAAATCATTTTTAAAACGGACTTCATGCAACTACTCACTTGAGTGACAATGATACTACATGAACCAGCATGCTGTGGATTACGGCAACGCCCACTGGGGGTGGTTCATATTAAGTAGAAGCTAAGCACCTGGGGCATGAATGTTCGAGCGCCTTGCCACTGAAGAAAATGGAAATTGAAACGCGTCTGGCATAAGCTGCTGTTTAACCTACAAAGCGGATTGTTTGCGCAACGCTGCTGGCTTTTCATTCTAATAAAAAGCTAAAGAAAACGTGCTGGGGGCTTTTTCTACAAGGGCAACCTTTTTCGATTTTGATGTTTGCGGCTGACCCAGTCGCGGAGAAAGCCACTCTGCTGAAGCGGACCTGCGGTGGTTTTCAAGGGGAGACCACCCATGATGCAGGAAGCACGAGCCTGAAGAAAAGCATGAATTCTGACAGCGCTGCAATGACTTTTACAGCTTTACCCACTGGGGCAGAAATCATTTTTAAAACGGACTTCATGCAACTACTCACTTGAGTGACAATGATACTACATGAACCAGCATGCTGTGGATTACGGCAACGCCCACTGGGGGTGGTTCATATTAAGTAGAAGCTAAGCACCTGGGGCATGAATGTTCGAGCGCCTTGCCACTGAAGAAAATGGAAATTGAAACGCGTCTGGCATAAGCTGCTGTTTAACCTACAAAGCGGATTGTTTGCGCAACGCTGCTGGCTTTTCATTCTAATAAAAAGCTAAAGAAAACGTGCTGGGGGCTTTTTCTACAAGGGCAACCTTTTTCGATTTTGATGTTTGCGGCTGACCCAGTCGCGGAGAAAGCCACTCTGCTGAAGCGGACCTGCGGTGGTTTTCAAGGGGAGACCACCCATGATGCAGGAAGCACGAGCCTGAAGAAAAGCATGAATTCTGACAGCGCTGCAATGACTTTTACAGCTTTACCCACTGGGGCAGAAATCATTTTTAAAACGGACTTCATGCAACTACTCACTTGAGTGACAATGATACTACATGAACCAGCATGCTGTGGATTACGGCAACGCCCACTGGGGGTGGTTCATATTAGGTAGAAGCTAAGCACCTGGGGCATGAATGTTCGAGCGCCTTGCCACTGAAGAAAATGGAAATTGAAACGCGTCTGGCATAAGCTGCTGTTTAACCTACAAAGCGGATTGTTTGCGCAACGCTGCTGGCTTTTCATTCTAATAAAAAGCTAAAGAAAACGTGCTGGGGGCTTTTTCTACAAGGGCAACCTTTTTCGATTTTGATATATATATATATATATATATATATATATATATATATATATATATATATATATATATATATATATATATATCCACACAATCCACTCCAATTTTCGACTAGAAGAATGACCAGCACACCAATATCATAGATGTTAAATTTTAATCTAAGCTCCTACCCCAACAGACGCGTTTTGCCAGAAAGCTTCGTCAGTGTCAACCTGTGCAATATTACAAGACGCCATTTAAAGCCACTTTCCGCATTACCTTCAACAACATAGAAAACGGTTTACTTGCATTAAGAAGGTAAACGTGGAGGCCATCTTAGAGTGTACAAATATGCAAACAATTCATGTTAGCTGAACGGCGCTATGTACAATAAAGTGCTCTAGTGCAATTTAAAAACGTTTGTAGCAACAAGTTACTATTTCATCATATATACATACAGATTGAGACACGTGAATTGAGCATTTCAACCAAAAGGCACGGATTATGGCAACAATATATTCGGTAAAATACCCATTTTCCGCCGTGATCCCGCCTTTCATAAAGACATATTGCCCAAAATGGGCCTGTCTTGATTCACATTTGGGACAGTATTTAATTGAGCCCTGGATGGGCAAATTCAGTCCCTAAAAATAATCGAGCATCGCTCTAAATTGAATTTTGCAAGCTTGTACCAACATAATTGCATTATTGCATTCTAAATTGATGTTTTAAATGCTCTTTCTGAATGGTTCCCAGTTCACATCTACAGATGTATCCACATTGTTGTTTAATCCCCAGGGGGCCATCGTTTTTAGACCGATGATGTACTTTGACTCTAAAGTACGTAGTGATCTTTCTCTGTCTCCTCCCCTTTCAGTGCGCTCCACTTGATCTATACAATAAAAGCTGAGCAGGTCCCTGTCGCTTTGGTGGAGTTCTGCGAAATGTCGTGCCATAGGGTACGACTTGTCTTTATTCGCAATCGCACGCATGTGCTCAAGGATTCGCATCTTTGTGGGTTTGATTGTACTACCTATGTAGCGCTTCCCGCACGGGCAAAGGAGACAATAAATAGTGTATTCAGAGTTGCAGTTAAGCAGTTTTTTGATGGTTGTGTCTGGCTCATTTTTATCAGTTCTCCCTGGGTATGTTTTAATTCTTTTGCTATTTTTACAGGCCTTGCAGCCTAGACATGGGAAAAATCCTTTTGATATGGAGAGTTCTTTAGGTTTTTTCTTGGACGTGAATTGACTGTGGACAAGATGGTCCGCCAGCGATTGACTGCGTTTGTATGTTATTAGTGGTCGCTCTGGTAGGACTCTTTTCATTATATGGTCAGTGCCTAGGATATGCCAATTTTTTTGAAAAATATGCATAATCCTTCCTGACTTCACATTGAAAGTTGTGATCATTCTAGGAATCTCCTCTTGTTTTTGTACAGGTTTAACTACCAGAAGTTCCTCTCTCCGGATTCTATTGGATTTCTCCTCAGCCACGTTTAGTATGTTGTGGGAGTATCCTCTAATCTGGAATCTTTTTTTGGCTTCATCCTTTGCCTGAACGTACTCCTCCTCATCCGAGCAGTTTCTTTTCAGGCATAGGAATTCGCCAAAGGGGACGTTACCGATAAGGCATTTGGGATGATGACTTGCTGCATGCAAAACAGCATTCCCTGCCGTGGGTTTCCTGTATAATCGGGTTTGAATCTTCCCCCTGTTGACATAAACTTCTAGGTCTAGGTAGTAAACACTAGTGTCACTTATTGTGCTTGTAAATTTGAGATTCCACTCATTGCTATTCAGCGCGGCGATATAGCCCTTAGCCGAGGCTCTATTCCCGCGCCAAACTACAAAGAGATCATCTATGTACCTTGTCCATAGTAAGAGGTTGTCTGTCCACTGGTCATTGGCCTCCCCCCAGGCCTCGTGCTTCTCCCACCAGCCCACGGACAAGTTTGCGTAGCTGGGAGAAAAGCACGAGCCCATAGATGTACCTCTAACCTGCCTGTACAATTGCCCTGCAAAGAGATATATATTGTTATACAAACAGAATCTCATCATTTGTAATAACATTTCATTATGTTCCCGATATTGATCATGTTTTTTATCGAGGAACCACTTTGCTGCTGCCAGGCCGTTCTCATGAGCAATGCAAGTATAGAGGTTCACAACGTCAAGAGTTATTAGGAGGAAACCGGGTTCCCAAGCAATACTGTCGATTAACCTCAAAAATTCTTGTGTGTCCCTCACATATGAGGGAAGTTCTTTTACAATCGGTGCAATATATCTGTCAATAAATCTGGATGCATTCTCAAGTAGGCTGCCAATCGATGAGACGATTGGTCGTCCTGGTGGTCTTTTTGAATTCTTATGGACCTTTGGTAGGTAGTAGAACGTTGGTATAATGGGTGATTCACATTGTAGGTATAAGAATTCGTCCATATTTAGCATTCCTTGTTGTTTCCAATTTACCAGCAATTTCTGGAAGTCTATGGTGCTTTTGACATATTCTGCCCTGTTGATTACAATGTAGCAATCCACGTCCTTCAGTTGTCTGAGGGCCTCTTGCTGGTAATGATCTTTCTGGAAGATAAAGACGTTTCCACCCTTATCGGAGGGTTTTATCTCGATGGACTGATCGTTTTTCAAAGATTTGATTGCTTCCCATTCTCTGCGTGTAATATTTGAATCCTTAACGTTCATTTTTTCTTTTGCCAGCTTTTCAAGGTCCATGAGAACTGCATTGTTAAAGACATCAATCGCATCATGTTGGGCTTTTGGGAGTTTTTTAGATTTATTCTTCATGTTACTCGTATCTCTGATCTGTTTAATCCCACTTTGTGAGGGTTGTGGATTATCACTCACGTTATTGGATGTAAAAGATACTGTGCTGTTCATTGTATCTAGCAGTTGTGTCAAGGTTCCGGTTGGGATGTCATTATTAGTAATTTCGGGCTCTTCATTGGGAGGTTTACTAGGATGCATTGCAAAGATTTTCTGGAATTTCAGCTTTCTGGTATATCTGAAAAGGTCAATTTTCGTGTTGACTAGATTGAAGTCGTTAGACGGACAGAAGCTTAAACCTCTTTTGAGTACATTATTCTCTTCCTTTGTAAGTAAAAAATATGTATATATATATATATATATATATATATATCACCTCCACACCTGCTTCTCACTACAAACCAGGTCTGACACATGCTCTGGATACCAGCAAATTTCTTTATTCCGCCATTGCACACATTATTCACTCTTCGTGAGTCCACAAAGTTCAGCCTCCGGCAGACGCGTTTCGGCGTGTGCCTCATCAGTGCCGGGTTCTCGCTGAAAACTGCCAAGATGGGAAATGCTCCGAAGCTGCTGATTTTAAGCTGCTAACCGAGTCTTCTCATTGGTGGGCATTCACTCTCACTGAAAGCGGACAGGAAATGTTCCTCAGATCGTTAATGCCGCTGTTCCCACCAAGAGACCTCGGGTGAAGTGCATCGAGTCCCGCAACATGGAACCAACAGGCAAAACGAGACAGGTACAGTGACTTATCTTCGCACATGGTAGTGCTTGCAGTGTCGGCTCCTTCTAGCATTGCGGGCAAACGTTGGCGGCTTCCATCATTGCTGGCAAGTCCATTAAGCAGACGTGCTGTCTGCTCCCTCTCCCCAATACCTTTAAGACACTTCGGGTTGGGGGGGCGCCGCATTGTGCCTTCTAAGCACATCGTCCATTGCCACAGTTTGTCGGTTAATGCGGAGCTCCAGACCGAGGGGCGTGTCAGTACGCGGAGCCGACCTCCGCTTTAATATCACCTCCACACCTGCTTCTCACTACAAACCAGGTCTGACACATGCTCTGGATACCAGCAAATTTCTTTATTCCGCCATTGCACACATTATTCACTCTTCGTGAGTCCACAAAGTTCAGCCTCCGGCAGACGCGTTTCGGCGTGTGCCTCATCAGTGCCGGGTTCTCGCTGAAAACTGCCAAGATGGGAAATGCTCCGAAGCTGCTGATTTTAAGCTGCTAACCGAGTCTTCTCATTGGTGGGCATTCACTCTCACTGAAAGCGGACAGGAAATGTTCCTCAGATCGTTAATGCCGCTGTTCCCACCAAGAGACCTCGGGTGAAGTGCATCGAGTCCCGCAACATGGAACCAACAGGCAAAACGAGACAGGTACAGTGACTTATCTTCGCACATGGTAGTGCTTGCAGTGTCGGCTCCTTCTAGCATTGCGGGCAAACGTTGGCGGCTTCCATCATTGCTGGCAAGTCCATTAAGCAGACGTGCTGTCTGCTCCCTCTCCCCAATACCTTTAAGACACTTCGGGTTGGGGGGGCGCCGCATTGTGCCTTCTAAGCACATCGTCCATTGCCACAGTTTGTCGGTTAATGCGGAGCTCCAGACCGAGGGGCGTGTCAGTATGCGGAGCCGACCTCCGCTTTAATATCACCTCCACAACTGCTTCTCACTACAAACCAGGTCTGACACATGCTCTGGATACCAGCAAATTTCTTTATTCCGCCATTGCACACATTATTCACTCTTCGTGAGTCCACAAAGTTCAGCCTCCGGCAGACGCGTTTCGGCGTGTGCCTCATCAGTGCCGGGTTCTCGCTGAAAACTGCCAAGATGGGAATTGCTCCGAAGCTGCTGATTTTAAGCTGCTAACCGAGTCTTCTCATTGGTGGGCATTCACTCTCACTGAAAGCGGACAGGAAATGTTCCTCAGATCGTTAATGCCGCTGTTCCCACCAAGAGACCTCGGGTGAAGTGCATCGAGTCCCGCAACATGGAACCAACAGGCAAAACGAGACAGGTACAGTGACTTATCTTCGCACATGGTAGTGCTTGCAGTGTCGGCTCCTTCTAGCATTGCGGGCAAACGTTGGCGGCTTCCATCATTGCTGGCAAGTCCATTAAGCAGACGTGCTGTCTGCTCCCTCTCCCCAATACCTTTAAGACACTTCGGGTTGGGGGGGCGCCGCATTGTGCCTTCTAAGCACATCGTCCATTGCCACAGTTTGTCGGTTAATGCGGAGCTCCAGACCGAGGGGCGTGTCAGTACGCGGAGCCGACCTCCGCTTTAATATCACCTCCACACCTGCTTCTCACTACAAACCAGGTCTGACACATGCTCTGGATACCAGCAAATTTCTTTATTCCGCCATTGCACACATTATTCACTCTTCGTGAGTCCACAAAGTTCAGCCTCCGGCAGACGCGTTTCGGCGTGTGCCTCATCAGTGCCGGGTTCTCGCTGAAAACTGCCAAGATGGGAAATGCTCCGAAGCTGCTGATTTTAAGCTGCTAACCGAGTCTTCTCATTGGTGGGCATTCACTCTCACTGAAAGCGGACAGGAAATGTTCCTCAGATCGTTAATGCCGCTGTTCCCACCAAGAGACCTCGGGTGAAGTGCATCGAGTCCCGCAACATGGAACCAACAGGCAAAACGAGACAGGTACAGTGACTTATCTTCGCACATGGTAGTGCTTGCAGTGTCGGCTCCTTCTAGCATTGCGGGCAAACGTTGGCGGCTTCCATCATTGCTGGCAAGTCCATTAAGCAGACGTGCTGTCTGCTCCCTCTCCCCAATACCTTTAAGACACTTCGGGTTGGGGGGGCGCCGCATTGTGCCTTCTAAGCACATCGTCCATTGCCACAGTTTGTCGGTTAATGCGGAGCTCCAGACCGAGGGGCGTGTCAGTACGTATAACTACTGGTGACCTATTGGCGGTCACCAGTAGTTATAGTTAGGACCAAGTTTCCATAGGAAGAGCATTTTTTGTTTTGCTTATAACTTTGACGTTGTTTGATGAATCTTCATGAATTTTCCAAACTAATTCTTTGTTTATATCAGCTCCTATGTTGAATGTTTGAGGATGATTTGTCAAGGGGGGGCTGAGAAAACAGGGGGGTCCCAAAACTTGTTTTCGCCATGGAAACTTTAGACAATGCTACAGGTGGAACGGGTGAACGGAATTACCCCAAATTTGGCATGGAGAAGGGTTTTGGTCTACAGAGGACACTTCTGTTTATTTGGTGTAAATCCATTCAGTAGTTTTTGAGAAATATTGAAATTTACAGATATCGATATTTTTTAATTCTGCCATCTGATTGGCTGAGGCGTTAGGAGCACAAGCTTGCTGCTTATTGGCTGCGAGCGGTGCAAGCGGTTGCAACTAGGAAGTGTTGGCCGCCATTTTATGATTCTTTTGAAGCGAGTAAGGGGAAAAAAGGGGAAAAAGAGTAGGAAAGAGGAGGGTAGGAGCGCTGTGAGCTCTGTAGGGTGGTTAGAGTGTGCTATAGAGGGAGTGTGAAGCGAAGTATTTACCCTTACCGGTGTGAAAGTGCTGTTTTGCCAAGAGTGAGGTGGTGGTGAGGTGAGGTGCCGGTAAACTTGGGGATGAAAGTGTGCGCCTAAACCCTGAATTGAGTGCTGTAAACTGATGTGCTGTGGGCTCTGTAGCATACTGGCCGAAGTTAAGTATTTACCCCTACCGGTGTGAAAGTGCTGTTTTGCCTAGAGTGAGATGGTGCTGAACTGAGGTACCGGTAAACTCAGGGGTGAAAGCCTGTGCCTAAACTGTGAGCTGAGTGCTGTAAACTGATGTGCTGTGGGCGCTGTAGCATACTGGCTGAAGCAAAGTATTTACCCTTACCAGTGTGAAAGTGCTGTTTTGCCTAGAGTGAGATGGTGCTAAGATGAGGTACCGGTAAACTCGGGGATGAAACCATGCGCCTAAACTGTAAGCTGAGTGCTGTAAACTGATGTGTTCTGGGCGCTGTAGCATACTGGCAGCTGTAGAATAGCTGTGCAGGTGGTGTTAGTGTGCATTTAGACTATAGCAGGAGTGGGAAGCAAACTACTCACTGGTACTGGTCTGAAGACTCGAGTATGAAACTATGAGTCTAAGTCGTGAGCTGATTGCTGTAAAGTGATGTGCTGTGGGTGCTGTAGGATACTGGCAGCTGTAGCATACCTGTGTAAGTAGTGTTAGTATGCGTTTATACACTACAGGGAGTGGGAAGCAAACTACTCACCCCTACCGGTCAGAAGGCTCGAATGCAGTGTTTTAGCAAGCAGAAATAAAGAAATAATCGTGACAAATATAGTGCAGAATGTTGCAATGCCACAGAAGACAAATGGTGAAATGAGTTGTTTCTAAGAAAGTGGCTGTGTGCAATAAAGCGATAGAGTTTGAAAATTATGTAGAAAGTGTCTTTATTTAAGTCTCATAAATGGACCCACTGGTGCAAGAGCTAAGGCATCCAGCTGATGCAAACTTGAACCGCTTCTGCTGTATTCAAACATAAACTACTACATCAGTGAGTTCCACATTACATGTTACAGTTCCAGGTGACATAAACGAATACCTATTACACTTCAATTACTCTAAATTTTATAATGGAAATAAAGGTACAATAGGATTACCACATGTATCCTTTAAGAAAACAAGCAAAACAAAAAACAACAAAATGTAAATTATCAAACTTCTTAGGTACCCTGGTACTCAGTTTTTTTCAAACACAAATTTATCAACAGTAGAACAGTCAGCAATCTCTTGAACACTATATTCAATCTGGTGCATGTGAGCATTGGTAATAGTTCTACCCACATCGGAACTTTGAGGAGGAACACAAACATTGCGCTTCTGACAAGCACATTCCGTACCTTTCTGGTCAAACCATACATTATTGTCTTCAGCTGTTTCAAAAAAACATTCTTGTGCAGAAAGCTAAGGCATCCAGCTGAGGCAAACTCTAACCGCTTCTGCTGTATTCAAACTGAAGCTCCTGCATCAGTGAATTCCACATTACATGTTACCGTTCTATGTGACATAAACAATAGCTATTAGACATGAATGACTAAATTGGATAATGAAAATAAAGGTAGGATACGATTACCACACTATGCTAACCAGTTTCTAAACAATTTAGTCTTTTTTCATTTTTATCGCCAGGTTGTGAACAGAGGCTGAGTAAGAGTACATTTTTTGAAAGGGCTTCGTGGATAAAAGGCAGGCAGGGAGGCATGTGCACAAAGAATAGACGTGGTTTCTAACTGGGTGTCGGGTTTAGGTTAATTTATCAAGTAAATAGCATATTTGCATAGGCCACACATCACCGATCCCTGGTTAGAGTGGAGATATAAGGGGGAATAATGAAGACAGAGTTCACATGTCTGAGTATACTTAGAAAGTTATTAAATCAAAGTAGTGGTATTGATTGAAGTGTATTATAACAAATTTAAGAAAAAGTCAAAAAAGATGGAAAAAATCCATCCAAGAATAACATGTGTTTCTTACAAGTCTTGGAGATTGCAGTCCAGAAGTTCTTCAGCGGCTTGAGATGCGTAATGTTCTAAGAGGCGATTGTTGCCATCTTGTGAGAAAAGCGAAGCAATCCAATTCATATCAACAAAGGGACAGTAATGTTCCTCGAATGTTGGAGCGGCAATTTGAATTGGCATTTTGTGAAAGGTTGCACGTTGCAGGAGATCTTTCGTGGCTGTGCAGGAATTCCATTCCACCACAATACCTTTTTGCATTGCATTCGCCATTGCTCCAGTGCCTGAACAATCAAGTTCATGGTTTTCAAGATACTGCATTACCTGTTGGATATCGGGAGCGATTTTTGGGATGTTGGCAAGGCATAGATCCATTCGCCAGTCGAATGGGCAAGTTTTGCAATCAAAAGATGGTTGTACGCAGATTGCATATGTGTAAATAAATGTTATGTTGTAGCTGGCTCCGATAATAGATAGAGGCAGGTAGCCGAAAAGTTTTTCCATTTGTTTACAGTATTGATGTAGCTTCGCGTAGAGACGTATTCTGTCAGACATGGTTGTTACCACAGAGAGCGCAGCCATTTTTTACAAGCAGAATTAGTAGTAGGATGGCCGCAAAGAGGTCGAGAATTATGGGCACTGTTCTTGTTATTCCAGAGATGATCGAATGAATGAAGTCTGGTATTAAAAGAAAAACAGTGTGAAAGCGTGTGAGAAGGCCGGAGGAGACCGTGTTAAAAAAGTGTGCCAGACCTTGAGTGTTGAAAATTGTGTAACAATTCACAAAGTGTAATGGGAGGTTTGTATTAAAAAAGGGAGTGTATTTTATTTGAATTTTGTGGTATCTGCAGTCGATAAACTTCTTTTGCAGAAGTGAGGGATACTTCTGTTGTGAACAAAAGCGCTTTCAGTTTGGTTTGTTTAATGAAATCAGTTTTCAAAGTAGGGATTGAAGGCCAAGTTGAAGTTTGGGAGTAAGTTTGTGTGGGTGGGAATAGACATTGCCACAGGAAGTTACTCGGTTTGAAACAGTAAGGACATACCGTATGTCAGCTCACATTCCGTAGGAGTGCATGTTATTGAGAAGGATATAACTGCCATTAGAAAGCTGTGTGAATATTGGTCTGATTGTGGGAGCTGGCGTTCTTTTAAGAAAGGACGCAAGGTTGGGGGCTGTAGGTTTAGAAGCGCCGTGTAGTTGGACATTTTTGGATAGTAATGAATGACTACCATTGTGGTCGCACTTTTCACCTTTGAGGAAAACCTCTGTATGCTCTTTAAGACAGTGATATGTAAATGGGAGAAACCACTGCTTGTGAATAAATGCAATACATTATATAATCACATACAACAAACAACATGTACACCTAGCAGACACAACAACACTGCATACTGTGGGAACCGTGGCTAGCCATGTACACAAGGCAAACATGGCATGGCACCTCTGCCACACAATGCAGAATGTGGGGAGAGATAATAAACCACATTTGTAAAGCGCGAACACTCACCCATAAGGGTCTCTAGGCGCTGGGGGCCGTCGGGAAGATTAAGCAAGCTATTGCACAGAGTCACATGGTGCTGGGCTAATCTGCCACCGGCACCAGGGGTCGAACCGTGATCCCCGGATTCCAGCGTCAGTCGCCCTGGCTGCGGCGCCACACCTCTCGGAGTAATGGGAGCAAAGTATGTGCAAAGGTGGCAAGTAATTCTCGATTATAAAAGTATATAATGCAAAGTGTTGAGGGAATGTGCCGGACAGACTTGAGTATGCAGATTACAGACACAGACATGTACATGTCAACATACACTGATGGTCTATTGAGTGATGTGGACAGTGGACGCAACCATGATAGTACAGTCTGTAGTGAAGATTATGGAGAGGTAGCATGTACGTGCCTCCCCCCCAAATGTTTAGGGTAGTGGGCTGTCTCGGCGTACGCAAGGCTAGCGTAGGGTTATGAAGAAGAGGCATGTTTCTCTGGCTGTGGTTTTGTTCCAGAATGGCAAACGTGTCTGCCAAATCTGCGCAGCTTACACCACCACGAGGCTGATGCCATGAGCGAAGGTGGCTGCGTGAATGATGCTCTCTGCGTGCTGGTATCCAGAAACCGTCATGGCCGCTGTGACGCATATATGCCCCACAGTTCACCTTTCAACACCGCTGTATGTGAAAGAGGGCCCACCACGTGCCAGCAAAAGCTCCTGGGCCGAGGTCTGCGAGCTGCAAAGGGTTCTGAGATCAATGCTGGCTACCGTGACACAGGCACACAGTGCCCAGCCTGAGGCCCAGCAGCATGGAGTGCTCTGTATACTACTAACACTGTAGTCCAACAGGTACCAACAGTGGAACAGTGTTTTGATACCACAGTGGGCGATGTTAGAACTGTATCTGAGAGTGGAGATGAAGGTACTCCCTTCGACCAATTGCAACCAACTCTAGGTCCCAACAGTGGAACTGTGTCTTGAGCCCACAATGGAAGATTTTGATTGAGCTCCCTCCGTTGAGGTGCATCACACTCTGTGCTTCTGTAGCTAACTGCTGTACAGGATTATTGGGCTTGGTTGACTGCAGTCGCTGGACTACACCGCGGTACAGCAAGTCCGAACAGTGAAACGGGGTCTTGATACTATTATTGAGGATGTCATAAGTTAAAGTCTGTGATGATTTCTGTGTACCCCTCCGATCAGGTGCAACCAACTCTAGGTCCCAACAATGGAAGGGTGTCTTGATCCCACAATGGACGATGTTAGAACTGCATCTGAGAGCGGAGATGAAGGTACTCCCTTCAACCAGGTGCAACCAACTCTAGGTCCCAACAGTGGAACGGTGTCTTGATCCCGCAATGGGCGATGTTAGAACTGCATCTGAGAGTGGAGAAGAAGGTACTCCCTTCGACCAGGTGCAACCAACTCTAGGTCCCAACAGTGGAAAAGTGTCTTGATCCTACAATGGATGATGTTAGAACTGCATCTGAGAGTGGAGATTAAGGTACTCCCTTCGACCAGGTGCAACCAACTCTAGGTCCCAACAGTGGAAAAGTGTCTTGATCCTACAATGGATGATGTTAGAACTGCATATGAGAGTGGAGATGAAGGTACTCCCTTCGACCAGGTGCAACCAACTCTAGGTCCCAACAGTGGAACGGTGTCTTGATCCCACAATGGAAGATGTCCGATATTACTTGCTGCTTAGTTTCATAGAACTCCCTCCATTGAGGTGCATCAGACTCTGTGATTGCGTAGCTAACTGCTGCACATGATTATTGTGCTCGGTTGACACTAGTCGGTGGAGTACACCGCGGTACAGCAGGTCCGAACATAGATACAGGGTCTTGATTCTATGATTGAGGATGTCATAAGTTAACACCTTCAGTGCGGCGCGAATTCTCGCGCTTTGCTGAAGGTTCTAATGAGCCAACGGGCTCATGACGGAACGGTTCCGTCATGAGCACAGCTCAACTGATGATCATGACGGAACCATTCCGTCATGAGCATCGAAGGGGTTAAAGTCTGTGATGATTTAGGTGTAGCCCCTCCATTCAGGTGCAACCAACTCCGTGCTTTCGAATCCAACGGTCTGCGGCTGTGAGGCGTTAATGACCACTGCCTCTGACCTACACTGTGGTTAGCAGGGTTCACAATTCAGATTAGGTGGTGATTGTTTAATTACAGAATCCAGTAGTTTAGTAACTACAACGTCTATTGAAATATACATAATGTTGTTTTAGTGTACTTGCTTGAAGAACTTTTTTTATAGGTTTAGTAAAATGACCAAATTCATCTTACAAGTCCAAAGGAATAGTGAATAGTGTAGACTGTGGACAGATGAAATCGCAGTTCGAATTGTTTTGATTTATTTATTACAGAGTTTTCTGTAATTTATGTTGTTGTATTTTGTGAAGAGGCAGTGAGAAAAAGTATTTATGGTTGTGTGTGTGAGTGCTGCTTTCAATCAACACAGCAGACAGCAGTGTTCATAATTCAGATCGAGTCGCTATTGTATATGAGGCAGTCCTGTAAGGAAAGACATTGCTCTAGTGCACTCTATCTCCACCACTTATACGCATCATTGCAGGCTCCGCACACGGTCTTTGTGGCTTCGTGGATTGAAAACTGTGGAACTCAAGTCAATGCTACGTGGCGGTGGGCCCTTGCTGACCGCTCTCTCTGGCCTACACTGCAGGCAGCAGTGTTCACATTTGAGATTGAATCGGTATTGTAGAAGATGCAGTCCTGTAGGAAAAAAGCATTGCTCCAGTGCGGTCTGTCTGCACCACTCATACGCATCATTGCAGGACCCGCACATGTTTTTTTTGCTTCGCGTATTGCAAACTGTGGAGCTCAAGTCAATGCCACATGGCTGTGGGCCCTTGCTGACCGCTCTCTCTGGCCTACACTGCAGGCAGCAGTGTTCACATCTGCGATTGAATCGGTATTGTAGAAGATGCAGTCCTGTAGGAAAAATCATTGCTCCAGTGCGCTCTGTCTGCACCACTCATACGCATCATTGCAGGATCCGCACATGTTTTTTTTGCTTCGCGTATTGCAAACTGTGGAGCTCAAGTCAATGCCACGTGGCTGTGGGCCCTTGCTGACCGCTCTCTCTGGCCTACACTGCAGACAGCAGTGTTCACAATTGAGATTGAGTCGCTATTGTAGATGACGCAGTCCTGTAGGAAAAGACATTGCTCCAATGCGCTCTGTCTGCACCATACATATGTATCCTTACAGGTTCTGCACATGCTTTTTTGTTGCTTCATGTATTGCAAACTGTGGAGCTCAAGTCAATGCCACGTGGCTGTGGGCCCTTGCTGACCGCTCTGTCTGGCCTACACTGCAGACAGCAGTGTTCACAATTCAAATCGAATCGCTATTGCCGATGATGCAGTGTTGATGGCAACAATTATTGCTCCTAGTACGGCCCACCCGCAGCACGCATCATCGCTGGCTGTGCACATGCTGAATGCTTTTGATGTGGCTATGTGAGTGCACTAGAAATGATGGAGAGTTTATGATATCATCTTTTTGTGTATTAGTTCAGATTTATTGATTGTGTCTCAGTATACCACAAGTTGTGGTTGTTTTACAATAGAATTTTTTCTGTATTATTTCACATCTACTGTCCCTACCTTTCTGCAACACAAATTATTGATTCTGTTAATATTAAATCTCTGTGTGTGATGCAATGATTATTGTTGTAGTTGATGCTAGCAGCAACCATTCCCTGAGGGCTGGTTTACACTCATCCCACACACATCCAGCACAGACGTCACTGGATATGTGACTCAGCAGTCAAGCGCACGTGCCCGTAACCACTTCCCCTATCTATCTGTGTCCATGTGTTCATTATCTATGCATGATACTGCCTCTGGGCTGTACTACATTACGTTGTGCTGTGGACAGCATATGCAACCATGTTACCTCTGGTATTGGAGAAAATTTCGGTTTTGTAACTTTTAGGTGTTTGGCTATCACAGGTGGAAGGCTACTTTACAGACCATGAATATTAATGAAGATGATGGTTGCATGTTGTGTGTAGGGTAAGATATGTGTACATTGCAAAAAGTTTAGAAAAAATCTCTCTAAGCAGAAGAGGTGTGTCTCATCAAATGCAGTTCAGAGATTGACTAAGATGGTGGCATTTTCCAACTTTTACAACGGGAAATGTTATGAACTAATGAAATGCTTTTTTGTATGGTCACATGGCAATCGCGCACCCAGTGTGCAAGGAGACCGCACCCAACGTGATTTTGCGAAAATATATTTACTATAATATAAGTTTATTACAGTTAGAAATATATAAATGTTTAAAATATGTTTGATTATCGCTTGCTCTCATATACACTTTAAAGTTATTTAGATATAGTTTTGAGACAAAAAAATGAGGGAATGAGGGAATGGCACACGCGGCACAACACCGTACGTCTATGAGGTAACACAGGGTGTGACAGCGTGCACTCATTGCATTCAGAAGGCGGAGTGGGCGTGACCCTATACGTACATGACATAACTCACGGCTTGGTAGTGCGTACCCGTTGCATACGAAAGTAACAGATGGCGCGACCTCATACGTATATGTTGTTACGCGGGACGCAGTGCCACAAACCCGTCAGATACGAAATGCGCATCATTTAAATGTGGTGGATAGGATTTGCATGCTGATCGAGCTTGGTAGACTACCTGTACGGGACTGTAGTTTTCTCCACCCCAAAAAAATTATATACATATTTGTTGGTGAAGATATAAAACATTACATAATTTTTTAAGTTTAAAAAAAGGACAATAGAGTTGCAAAATATTAAAAAACAATTAGAAAAAATGTAGGTTTTATAAATATTAAAATATTAAATTAACATTTAAAAAACCTTTGAAATTCACCGAAAAAAACATAGATTTTACAGATATTATAGTTAGGAATTAGCATTTAAAAAACCTTAGAAATTCACTGAAAAAACAATAGATTTCAGGGACGTTACATTTAGTTGCACATTAGACTCATATAAAGCCAGAGAAATTCGCAAACTGCAGTGTCCCGGGAGTGGGCACCCTGGGACACTGCAGGAGCCGGCCCTGGGGGGTGACGGTCCCCAGGGCCATCACTTGCTCCAGGAGGGGGGGCCGCGTGGCCACCCTCCCAATCTGTACATTGTCCCGGGGAATTTGTGGTCCCCGGGGCTATGGGGCCCTTAACGAACCCCCTAATTTATATTAGTTCCCCGGGGAGGTGGGGGTCCCGGGGCGTGTGGAGGGGTCGAGCCCCACATACTGGTAAAAAAGATATTTTTTAAAAGAAGCCCCGGGGTTGGCAGTTGCAGGGGCTGCGGGGGGAGGCAGTGTGCCCACTGCAAATATAATTTATCTTTATTTTTTATTTATTTTATTGGCATTTTCTGAAGAACATACAATCATTACAATCATTGGCATTCAGTATCAACATTAGATATACAGTCTGTGGACTCGAACACAACGCTATGGGTACATTGGCAAATATAACAACCCATGCATATGACCAAAAGCACCATCCAGTATGCCACACACCTAGAACCCAGGTATTACAAGTGAGCTGACCTTTTCCCTATCTTCCAGAAAAACTCCTGACAGGCACAACCTCGGAGGGCACTCCATCTCACATCCTGGGAGTGTGGCTGGACAAATCGCTGACTTTTAATACCCAGGCAACCAAGGTTTCTGCGGTCTGCTTCGGCCTCCTTAGGTTGATTAAAAAAATCCTTCCTCTTCTCCCCTTTGAGGCCAAGCAGATAGTGATTCAAGGACTAATTCAATCCCGCCTTGACTTTAGCAACTCACTGTACCTCGGGGCTCCGGAGTACAGCCTGCAAAAATTGCAGCGGATACAAAATTGTGCAGCCCGCACTCTGCTGGGACTCCCACGCAGAACCTCGATAAGGCATGGCCTAAGGACTCTACACTGGCTTCCCGTTAGGGATAGAATAAAGTTTAAGACTCTCTGTATTGCCCATCAAGCCTTTTGGAAGACTGGCCCAGAAATCAATCATGCCCTAATCCTCCCCTATCAGCCCAATAAATCACTTCGCTCATCAAATGCCTTCTTGGCAAAAGTCCCTAGGATCTACAGAGCTAGATCAGGAGGCCGCTCTTTTGCCTACAACGCGTCCAGACTGTGGAACACTCTTCCATGTCATCTGAGAAGCAACTCCAATTTGGCAAGTTTCCGTAAACAGCTCAAGACCTTCTTGTTTAACTAATTCGGATCCTTCCTGGACCGTCTCTCTGGAAGACACTGTTCTAGTTTTAGCGCCTGGACGCCTCAGGGCAACTGCTGCGCTCTATAAAACTGCTTTTCATTTCATTTCATTTCATCCTGTAGTGGATCTGTTAATCAGTCTGAGAATAGGGATCAGCACCCCCAGCGTGGGGGTCAACACCCTCCTGTGCGCTAGCAGCCTCAGTCTCCACAGTGGCGTGCATGTCGTCTGTCCAGGAACAGGGACCAGAAGTTTTTGGGCCTATAACGGGGTGGCAATAAGTCATTATATAACTCCGTCTGTGTGCTGCAAAATGTCATTTCCCTGGACAATTGTGTTATTGTAGGGGCCGAGCCCCGCATCCATTTGCTGGCAACACATTTTCTGGCCAAGAGGAAGGCCATATCAACCAACCTCCTGTGCATCGGACGCAAGGGCTTGGAATAGCTCAGTAGGGCCAGTAATGGGTCAGGGGTCAGAGTCAGCTGCGTGACCTTGTGTACATCTTTGTAGACTGCGTGCCAGAACATCAAGATGCCTGGACAGGACCAGGCCACGTGTAGGAAATCAGCAAGAGGATCACCACACTTTTCACATGTAGAGTTATCCCTCAAACCGTATCTGTGTAATCGTTCAGCAGTGTAATAAGTTATGTTTAAATATTTAAAATGCAATAATCTATGTTGTCCATTCAAGGACACCTTTCTCGTACTCGTGCAGCAATACTGCCACATCTCCTCCCCTAGTTCTATTTGCAAGTCAGCCTGCCATTTAAATCTCGGCTTGGCTTAATCCGCCGTCCTCTCAGGGAGGGCAATGCAGTACAAGTTGGTGATCAATTTAGTAGGGGTCTTAGCGTCAATAATGTATTCAAAGACTGTAACTTCTGCGGGTTCCTCCATATCCTCCCCCAATAGGGCTTTTTAAAGTGTGTCTCACGCTATAAAACTGGAAGAGTGCTAGCAGGGACGGGGAATCAGCCTTGTCCTCTATCTCACTCCAGCTGCGGGCCGCACCCGCAGTAAACAAATCTCCAATGGTATGTATTTGTAACCCTCTCAAAGCCTCCACCACCCCCCTGTCCCGGTACGGGGGCAGCCAAGTGCACCAAGCTGTGTGTGCCTTAGGGGCGTATAGCACCCTACATGCCTGGGCGTCCATCATATGGTGCCACGCGTGTGTAACAGTATTCAGGGAATCTAGAATGCCCGTTCTTCGGTCTCGAGGCCGAGATAGCAGCGCAGGTAAGGGCGTAGGGTCCGCCACTATCGATTCAATCTGCACGTGTGGGATGTCCACTGGGCCGTGTATCCAATGGTAAGCATGCGCGCCTTGTGACGCTCGATAATATAGTTTCAGGTCTGGCACATTAAGTTCACCCGACGCGTACGGATGCACTAGTATTGTCCAAGCCACTCTAGGTGGTTTCCCGGCCCATGCCAGCTTGACCATTAATGACCGCAGTTGCCGAAAGAAGTGATTCGACAGCACCATTGGAATATTGCTAAAAAAAACAAAAACGCGCAAGCCCTATAATTTTCATCAACGAGATTCGTCCCAGCAGCGACAGTGGCAGAGCTATCCATTTATCAACATCTTCCTCTAGCTTCGAGAAGGCCCGGCCGTAGTTTACCCGCAGTATTACCTCAGAATCCGTGTGCAGCTTAATTCCCAGGTACCGCACCATGTCTGTGGTCCATTGGATGGGGTATTCCGGTTCAAATGGGCGTGTAGCAGGGGTGAGAGGGAACAGGAGGGACTTCTTCCAATTAACATGGATGCCGGAGAGGGAATTAAAGAGAACCACTTCGCGGAGCACCATTGACAGGTGCGCCTCCGGTTCCCGGACATATAAGAGAGTATCATCCGCGTATGTGGATACTATTAATTATAGGTGAGAAATCGAATGCCCCTATGTCCATGGTATTCGCGCAAAGAACAGGCCAATGGTTCTGCTACTAGGGCACATAAAATAGGGGAGAGGGGGCATCCCTGCCTTGTGCCTCTCCCTATCCGTATGGGGTCCGTGATGAGAGAACCTATGCGTATCCGGGCTGACGGGGAAGTGTACGGCATGTCCAATAATTGGAGAAACAGCACCACCACTCCCATACGACTGAGGACCAATCTCAGGAAAGGCCACTCGACAGAGTCGAAGGCCTTCTCCATATCGAGAAAGACTGCAACCGCAGATATCTCCGGCCGAGCATGCTAAAATGCTGCAAAAACCGTCCGCAGGTTGTACGTGAGATTACGTGTGGGGACAAATCCCGCCTGTTCTGGCACCACCAGAGTGGTAACCATGGGGGCAATGCGATTGGAGATGATTTTAGTAAATATTTTCGCATCAACGTTCAATAGGGACAGGGGGCGATATGAAGCGCGGTTTGAGGATTGCCACCAATATAGCCTCTCGCGTAGTAGGTGGCATAGAGCCCGTATCTGCCATATCCTCACAAAGGGTAAGCTGATATGGAATCAGTAATTCCGAATAGGCCTTGTAGAAGGCAACAATGAGTCCGTCACTTCCCGGCGCACTACCCGCCTTCATAGCCGACAGTGCCCAAATGATCTCTTCTCGCTCTATCGGTCGTGCCAGGAACTTGCGGTGTGTATTAGAAAGCCAGGGAAGCTCTATGTGGGAAAGATAATCAAGAATACGCTCCTCTGAAGCTGGACCTCTCGAGGCATATAACGTGGTGCAGTACTCCCGGAAGCGGTCCGCAACCTGTTCCTTCGGAAGCAGCTTCTCAGAGAGCGGTGACCTCATAACGGGCATCGTCATTCTGCTTCTATTTTGCTTTGCCATTCGAGCCAGCCCAGTGCCAGGACGCTCCCCCTCTCCGTACGAACTGGCTATTGCATATTTACCGAGATGCTTTAACTTCCGAGTCGGCCTCGTCGTTATATTTGCGCAGTGTTAGTGATAATTTACGGGCTAGGGCCTCGCTATTATTGTGTAAGCGCTTTTGTTCTATTTCCATCAGTTTAGCTTCCAATGTGTGAAGCCTGCCCCTAATTGATTTGAGGACCACAGAGTGCTTTGATATGGTGATCCCCCTGATATACACCTTGAATGCCTCCCACACAGTCTGGAACGAGTCGACCGAACCCACATTGGGGTCAAAGAATGTTTCAATGGCCGTTGCCAATTCCTCCTTAAGAGAAGCATCAAGGAATGAGTATGGAGGAAAGCGCCAAGCAAAGGGCGGAATACGTCACGTCGGCACTGTCAACGTCAACAATATCGGGGAATGGTCCGAATAGGTTCGTGGGAGGACAGTACAGGACCTGATCGTCGGGACCAGGTGTGCCGTGGCAAACCAATAGTCTGTCCTAGTATGGATGTCGTGAGGGGCTGAGTAGTGAGTGTAACCCCCTTGTGACGGGTGTCTGCATCGCCAAACATCGCTTAAGCCCAGTCTGATCAGTTGTGCCTCTAGCGCTCTAGCTGCAGCCGAGGGCCGGCAGTCAGGACCATCCGATCTATCAATGTGCGGATGCAGAGTCATGTTGAAGTCGCCCCCCCACAGGACATACCCTTCCGAGTGAGCAGCTACCCTGGCGG
This sequence comes from Lissotriton vulgaris, assembly GCF_964263255.1. Classification (NCBI taxonomy): domain Eukaryota; kingdom Metazoa; phylum Chordata; class Amphibia; order Caudata; family Salamandridae; genus Lissotriton; species Lissotriton vulgaris. Next base: position 411,772,994 of record NC_141696.1, on the reverse strand, counting down.
CAAACTCCATGTGGAAATCTGGGTGGTCATAATTAGGGCCATAGGTGTTAATTATACAGAGTTCCATTCCCTACCACTGCACCTCGTCATAGTGTAGCACCCATCCCTGTCAGTCTCTAGAGCTGTCATCTTCAAGAGAGTCTTTGGGTTGATCCACATGAGCACTCCCCTTGCGTGTTACGTGAACCCAGCTGCGTGAATGTTTCCTTGGAAACCCCTGTATCGAAGTGTGTGGCTGTCTGGATGTAAGTGCGTCTCCTGTGTCAATGCTACATCAACGCTATGTCGCGCAAAGTATTGCAGCACCTTACGGACCTTCCTGTGGTCATTAAGGCCTCGAACGTTCCAGGTCATCAATTTGAGAGTGTCCAAATTGTCCTCAGTTGTGGGCATACTATCACTCCAAATATAATTAATAGGAGCCCCGGGGTGGTGGTCCCTTGGGCTTGGGGGGCCTCATAGGCCCCCCAACTTTATAAAAGCATTGAAGCGCTACCTCGCACTTTACATTACAGCTGCACTGCATGCTGGGAGGGCGAGTCCAGACCGGAAATAATCTGCCGAGGACCGATTTCTGGCATTCCAGCCGTCTTCAGCCCGGCTTGCTTGAATCCAGTGGTGTGAGCATACCCATCCCACTCGGGGTGACAAATGCAAAAACCACAGTTGATGGACAGAATGCAGAACAATGTCATACATTCACCCCAGTACAGAGATCTGGGCCCAAATCCATCGTTTTTTTGCACTCCACACCACCCCAGTGCAGACATGGCCATATGCAAATCAGTCTGACCCTGTGCCTCATGGGAACAGTCCAGCTGAACTGTTACACAATTTGGTGCATTGACATGCAGCTTAGATCTAGTAATTGTCAATATCACCAAGATATGTTAAAATTATATTTTATATATATATTTGTTCAATTCTGTGTTTCAATGCTAAAAAATCATTACAATGTGATAACACGCCTTGAGGAAAACAGACTGTGACTATGGAACAGGTCTATGGAACTACGAGTATGTCTTCACTATTAATTGTTGTAGTTTGTTTGTTTCACGGAAGTAGCACACAGTTCAAAATGGCGATATCTTTGAATGCAAAATTGTCTGTGAACAAGCCTGCTGGGCAGGCGAAATGCGTCTGACTTTTTGTTTCAGCTGACGGATTAAAATATTTTGTCAAGTAACACGGCGTCGACAATCCATTTTTTGGAATTGGTTTTGATATTTGGAGACCGTGCTTCGAGGTCTCTTTCCGTCGACACGCCTCTCGTTCTGGAGGCGGAGGGTTTACAGGAGCGTTTGGTGGACCAAGTTGAACACCGCCGGTCCCCTACAGGAAAGCAGGAATGCGACCTTATCAGAGAACTCATGAGCTGCTGAACTCATGAGCAGGCTGACCTGTCTGCATCGTCCAGTCTGAGGACCCGGAGTACAGCAGAAGAAGCTACGGTGAGCGGGAGTTCAGCTACGGCTTTGGGGAGAGAGGAAAGTCAGTGTTATTACAGTGTTGCAGGGACTCCCTGTGTGCGACCACTGGCGGTTTGTTTGAAGCGCAATTTTGGAACGCTAGCATCTATTAAGAAACGTCATGTCAGCTGCTGAGTTAAAAGATCGGGAGGAGGCGGCCCTTTCCATATTTGACGATAATGTTCCCAGCACCAGCAAGAAAGTGGTAACAATTAATACCAATGGTAAATCCACTGATGTACAAACACGCTTGAAAAGACTGGAGAAGCTCACACGTTCAGTGCTATCAAAATGGTGGGAGGTCAAATAGTTAAATAGATATTTTGAAGTAAAAAGAATTCCGGGAGGCTTGAGAATACTGGTAGCCCCCACATAAGAGGACCCCAACATGCTAAGAGAGTGTGCAGACAACAACCAGGAGTCCTCAAGTAGGATGTTGGCCATATTGATTAAATATGCAGTAATAGACCGGGATAAAATCATGGTCGAAATTGAACAAATAATGGACATGTTAAGCAAAGAAACGGAACAATAGCCAATCATGAAATTCATGGCTGAAATGTGAGATCGTTTGACTAAGCTTGAAACAACCATTAAAGAGTGGAAAGCCCAGAAGTTCTTACGGGATAAAATTGATTACGAGAGGGGCCAAATATATACTTTTGCGAAAAAGTTTGAGAGTATGAGGAGACAGCGAATGAACATGGGAAGTACAGGTGTGATGGCCCGTCAATCAAATGCTAGCAGCATACCAAGCTCTGAGTTGGATACTGACATAGAGGAGGGAGCATCTAATATTAAAGCATCATCAATCCCCTCATTAATAGACAAATTAGATTTTTTAAGGGAGGAGAGATGATTCAATCTCAGGCCGAGACCTCCCATAGATCAAAGGCCACCAAGAGGAAGCGGCAGAGGAGGAAGAGGTGCAAAGGTGCCAAATTCTGCGCCCTCAAACGGGAAAGTGAAATCAAATACACAGCAATTGTAAATTGCTGTGTAGGAGCGCTTAAAAATTCGTCCTGAGGCGGAAAGCCGGGACTGTAGAATTATTCATTGTGCTGTTTTTATTTTCGCCGATTTTTAAAACTGCTTGCACTTTCTGCCTGAGTCACTGATTATTGTGCCCCTGATAAGCGCTTGTAATTCCGCCGCTTCAGCGGTTTATTAGCTCCCCAAAATCGGAACCTGTTGGATATTCCAGGACGGCTAGAACCAGTAGCTGTTGCCTGACTCTACCCCCAGCAGCCGATTGGACGCTGCCTGGAGGGTCGCCATCTTGCGTGAGGAGCTGGGACAGGGACACCAGTTGAGCGCTAGGCCCCTCCCACCCTCCCGCCCCCGGCCACTACAAAAAGCTCTGCTCCCCTCACTCCAATTGATTGTAAATTGCTGTGTAGGAGCGCTTAAAAATTCGTCCTGAGGCGGAAAGCCGGGACTGTAGAATTATTCATTGTGCTGTTTTTATTTTCGCCGATTTTTAAAACTGCTTGCACTTTCTGCCTGAGTCACTGATTATTGTGCCCCTAATTAGCGCTTGTAATTCCGCCGCTTCAGCGGTTCATTAGCTCCCCAAAATCGGAACCTGTTGGATATTCCAGGACGGCTAGAACCAGTAGCTGTTGCCTGACTCTACCCCCAGCAGCCGATTGGACGCTGCCTGGAGGGTCACCATCTTGCGTGAGGAGCTGGGACAGGGACACCAGTTGAGCGCTAGGCCCCTCCCACCCTCCCGCCCCCGGCCACTACAAAAAGCTCTGCTCCCCTCACTCCAATTGATTGTAAATTGCTGTGTAGGAGCGCTTAAAAATTCGTCCTGAGGCGGAAAGCCGGGACTGTAGAATTATTCATTGTGCTGTTTTTATTTTCGCCGATTTTTAAAACTGCTTGCACTTTCTGCCTGAGTCACTGATTATTGTGCCCCTGATTAGCGCTTGTAATTCCGCCGCTTCAGCGGTTCATTAGCTCCCCAAAATCGGAACCTGTTGGATATTCCAGGATGGCTAGAACCAGTAGCTGTTGCCTGACTCTACCCCCAGCAGCCGATTGGACGCTGCCTGGAGGGTCGCCATCTTGCGTGAGGAGCTGGGACAGAGAGTCCAGTTGAGCGCTAGGCCCCTCCCACCCTCCCGCCCCCGGCCACTACATAAATGGAGTCTATTCCCCGGAGGCGCAGCGGACGGGCGCAGCAGGCGCGCCTTTGGCGCGCCGAAGGCGCGCCAAAGGCGAGCCCGTCTTCGCCCGTCCGCGCCCGCCCGGGCCCAGGTGCCAGGACCCCTGGCCAACTTATCACCTTCTCCGCACCTGCACTCAGGGAACTGCAGTTTCCCACCCCTCCGGTCCCACCAGATGCGGCCGAACGCGCAGCGTTCCTCGAGATTTCTAAACATCCCTCCCGTCCTCACACCCGACTTGACCATAGTACCGGTCACCCCCATCCCACATTACCCCCACGGGTGCTCAGCTCTGACACCCACCTCCGAGTACTCTATCTAAATACTCGCTCCATGGTGAAACATCAGCTCGACTTATTCCTTCTGCTTACCACGGATAGACCTGATGTATTACTACTCACCGAAACTTGGCTTACCCCAGACTCCCATCCTGACATCCTAGCTGCCCTCCCTCCAGACTACTATATTCTTAATGTCAACCGCCCTTTGAATCGCCCTGGAGGCGGAGTAGCGGCTATTATCCGCAAAGAGTTCAGATTTCTCACTTCTGCTTCACTCACTCTACCTGGGACCGACAACATAGTCATTACACTGGAAACTACTGGTGGTGCACTTGCACTAGTACTACTCTATCGTCCCCCTCTGTCGATGCCATCTTTTCCTCTTTCTTTGAGTGAACAGGTAGCTGACCTGCTCACGCATAATTCTAGAATCGCCATATTTGGGGATTTTAACTATTGGTACGACAGTGATCTTGCAGGGCCTCATGCTATGGAGCTGTTTGAAACACTGACCAGCTTGAATCTTACCCAGCACATCACCTCACCGACACACTCCAAAGGCCATATTTTAGACCATGTATGGACCCATAACCTTGCCTTGTCCCGCCCCAACATCTCCCCCTGTCTCTGGTCAGATCACTATCTGATAGAGGTTACCATCACTATCAAAGGGAGCATTAAGGCCCCTATCCTTCCTGGAGGACAATGCCGCAAATGGAATGCCTATGACGCCCAGGGCTTCCTCGACTTTGCATCCAACACCTGCCCTACCATCGACCCATCATCCGGTACCGACTCTATGGAGGGCGCAATCTCCACCTGGTTGCGAGCGGCCAGAGACAAATTCGCCCCTCTCACCAGCTTCGCTCACACGAGGTGTGGCAACTCCTACCGCTGGTTTTCTGAGGAACTAAAAACCCTTAAATCAAAGCTGCGCCTCCTCGAACGCAAATGGAGATGGGGTTACTCCACAGAGAACCGCGCAGAGTATGTGTTAGCCCGTAACGAATACAAAAGTGCTATCATAAAAGCTAAGGCCTCACATATCTCCGAAAGAATCAACTCAGCCTCTAACAAATCTAAAGAAATCTTTAAAATCATGAATGACTTTTCCTCTGACCAAAGAATTCTTCCCACTCAGGCTCCCACCCTAGATACTTGTAATGTGCTTAACACCTATTTCGTTCAGAAAATCGCTGACATCAAGAACGCCATCTCCTCGTCCATTCCCCCTAGTTGCCCTGACCCCTCCCCCCTCAACTCATCCGTCTTCACCCAGTTCCCAGCTATCACTTCTAGCACTCTCACTGAGCTTACAACCCGCATCAAATCTGGCTCTCCCGAGGACTGCTGCCCCCCCCTCGGTCCTCAGGGCAGTCTTCTCAGCTCTACCAGACAGTATTCTCCCTCTCTTAAACACCTCCCTCAGCACTGGCACAGTCCCCTCCGCGTTCAAACAGGCCATACTGGTTCCCCTTCTAAAAAAAGCTGGAGCTGACCCTGCCAACCCAGCCAATTATAGGCCTATCTCCCTCTTACCCTATTCTTCTAAACTATTGGAGGCCCATGTCACAACCTGTCTGTCAGCGTTCATTGAGAGCTCCGGCTTCCTGGAACCTAACCAGGCAGGTTTCAGGCCAGCCCATTCTACCGAGGCAGTCATTGTAAAAGTCTTTGATAATCTTCGGGAGAATGCCGATAGAGGGTCCCCCCAGGCACTAATCCTTCTGGACCTCTCGGCCGCGTTCGACACGGTGGATCATGACATCTTACTCCACTGTGTCGGACAAGCAGGCATCCAGGGCCCTGCACAGGATTGGATTAAGTCCTTCCTTTCTGGCAGAGTGCAAACAGTACACCTAGGCCCCTTCACTGCAACCCAGGTACCCACCACCTGTGGAGTCCCTCAGGGATCCTCCCTTTCACCTCTACTTTTCAATCTGTATCTTCGCCCGCTAATTCAGTCACTAAGCAACTGGAACTGCACTGTCCTCAACTATGCAGATGATATGCAGATCATCTTTCCCTTAGACACCCCGGATGCGACATCCAATTTCCAGGCTGTAATGCTGCACATCCAACAATGGATGATGTCTAATCAACTAAAACTAAATCCGGAAAAAACAGAACTCCTCCTGCCTTGTTCTAGCTCTGCCCACTGGGGACCCCAATTCTGGCCAGCTGAACTGGGCATCGCCCCTACTCCATCGAGTTCAGTAAAAAGTCTGGGTGTCACCATTGATAAAGATCTCTCCTTGAAAACTCATGTTGGAGCCATTATCTCTGCTAGTATGTTCCAGCTTCGCAAAATCCGGAAAATTACTCATCTGCTCTCTCACGAGGCCTTGGTGCAAATTGTCATCTCCCTCGTTCTCTCCCGTCTCGACTTCTCCAACGCCCTTTACTGGGGCCTTTCCAGGTCCCTGCTCCACCGCCTCCAGATGGTGCAGAACCAGGCTGCAAGGCTCATATGTAAAGTCCCTAAATGGCAATCTGCTAGACCTCTCCTGGCCAAGCTGCACTGGCTTCCCATTGAGCAAAGGGCCGCCTTCAAAATCGGATGCATAACCTACAAAGCACAGCATACCAAATGCCCGACCTTCCTGAAATCCCTCATCAACCCCCATCGTCCGACCCGCAACCTCCGCTCTGCCCACCTTCATCTTCTCACCTCCCCAGTGTTCAAGCTAAATAAATTGGGTGGCCGGAGATTCAGCTTCCTGGCACCCAAGCTGTGGAACTCCATCCCCCTACACATTAAAACCTCTGACACCCTGCTGAGCTTCAGAAAAGGCTTAAAGACCTGGCTCTTTTCAAACTCTCACTAGCCCTTTTCTCCTGCCCCATTTTCAATCTCAGCGCCAGGAAACCTCCGGTGTCAGTGCGCTTTATAAATGCAGCCTAACATTAACATTAACATTAACATTAACAAATAAATTCTGAGAATGATGCCACAATTGTGAATCTCACATCAATTGCTTTGTCCCAAAATGAAGAACGGATACTGAGATTAGGACTGTCATACTGTCCAGAAATGGATATGGATTATACAACCACCAGAGTCGATTTGTTTAAATGTGCAAGAACACTTAAATTAAAAAAATTATTTGCCAGTGCTCCGGCGAGACCAGTTAACCCCGACGATGATCGAGGCAGAAGTGGGGATGAATTGAGAGTCAACAATATCAACTTGATGGTTGAATTACAAGACCTAGAAAGAGAAACAACGAATGAAGGAAGGGATGATGAAATGCAATATCTGCTGAGCACCTCCAATAGAGCAATACAACTGGCTGAGGATGAAATGATTGAGATAAGGAGCAGAGAACGAACTGAATTTAATTTGCCATCTAATTTCATACCTGCAACAACAAGAGACTCTGTGTATGTTTTCCGTGACTTAGTTCTTAACGATGTGAAACAATTGTATTCCAAAATAAATGCAAATGTAAAACCTTACACTCAGAGAATGAGAGACTATAATGCTTTGGTGCATAAACTTGCCAATGACGAAGATTGTATTGTTCGCATTGCCGGCAAAGGCGGCAATGTGGTTCTGTGGGGGCGACAGCAGTACCTAATGGAGGCCAACAGACAATCGGGCAATAGAGTGAATTATGTGAAAATCCAGGAGAACACTATGTTCAATAGTTTTGATGTGTACAATGTCCAGTTATCCACATGGCATAGACAAGGATTGATTAGCCAAGACGAATTGGCATATCTTAAAATATCAAACCCAGTTAACCCTGTTTTTTACTTAATACCCAAAATACACAAGGACATCAACAACCCCCCTGGCCGCCACATCATTTCGGCTATCAATAGTGCTTTTGAACGCAACATTTAAATGTGTTGACTAATTACTATGTCCCTTGGTCACCAAACTCCCCTTGTATCTCCAGGACACAGGTGACTTCCTACAGAAGATATATGACATGCCTTGGGAACCAGATTTCCTCCTTATGACGATCAATGTAACAACTTTATATACAAGCATTCGTTATAAGGACGGGTTAAATGCAGTCAAATACTTCCTGCGGGAGAGATCAGCCTCACTGTGGCATCACACTCAGATGCTGTTATCAATGGTAACCACCTGCCTAGAAAAGCATTTTTTCTTATTTAATGAAGATTTATATCATCAGCGATGTGGGACAGCGATAGGCACCTGCTTCGCCCCCAGCTATGCGCATTTGCATATGGGCTGGTGTGAGGAGCAGGTGATCCATGCGCTGTATCTGCAAGAATGGCAACGCAATGTGATCCAATGGAATCGCTACATAGATGATTTATTTGTAGTTTGGAAGGGTGATAAAACCAGTGCCCGTGAATTTGTTAAGAAGCTCCAGAACAACCAGCTTAACTTAAAATTCACTAGTGCCATTAGCAGTGTTGAGGTTAATTTTCTAGATCTCACTGTGTACATACACAAAGGTAGACTTCAAACTAAACTTTTTGGGAAGCCTAAGGATAGGAACATGTTGCTTCACACAACAAGTTTCCATCCTGCCAATTTGGTTAGAAGTATTCCCTATGGAGAATGCCTCCGGACCATTAAGAACTGCAGCGCTAAAGCTGATTGTGAGAGGGAAATGGCCTATCTTAAGAACAGATTCTATAAAATAGGGTACATACAGCAGTGTGTGGAGACTGCAGTTTATAAAGCCACCAAGAAATCGAGGGAGGAAATCCTTTTCAAGCCCAGTGAGAAAAAGAAAAAGGCATATTTGGGAAAGTCACAATGCAGGCTTGTCACGACTTTCAACAAGCAACACAAAGATCTAAGAAGTATTCTTTGTAAACATTGGCATATCATTAGCAATGGTCCCATTCTTAAATGATGTGTCCAAAAAAAACATTGATCACGTTTAGGAGGGCTACGTCCCTCAGACAAGCATTGGTCAGCAACATGTTACCAGCAACAAAAACATCTAAGGTAAAGAAAACGTGGTTAGCAAGGAAAGATGGTTTTATCAAATGCACAAAATGTAAGGCCTGCTTGCATGGGACCAACACCAGCAGTTACCTGTCTGGGTTTTCGAGGAAACAGCAAAAAATAAGAGGTCAATTTAACTGTAGGACGGAGTTTGCTGTCTACATGCTTCAGTGCCCATGTGGCCTGAGGTACGTAGGCAGCACGATCCTGCAAGTCCACAAGCGAGTGTTGCATCATTTACGTGCTATTAAAAATGTGGATAGATCTTATCATGTTGCCCGCCACTTTGAACGTTGCCACAATCAAGACACTATGGGGCTTACGTATTTTGTGATCGATGCTGTTCCGGCCAGTAGTAGGGAAGGTGACCGCCTAAAAATTCTGCGTAAATTGGAATCTAGTTATATAATTAAATTAAATCCTAAGATTCCTACAGGTCTCAATATGGAAGAAGATCTGCACACATTCTTGTAAGCACTCCCAGGATCTTGATACATGTATATTTTTAACTGTTTTTAATATATTATCATGAGCACTAGAGGTGAAGTAGGCACAGGTGTGGAACATAGGGTGACATTCAATCTAATGCCCACCAGGGCTGTTAATTGTTCAGATTTAGATTGGTACACATTTCTGAAGTATAGCATGTATGATGCAATTGAATATAGTGAATATCAGTTCATTAATGTGATACTATCATTAGGAATTTTTTACTGAGGTGAGGTGATAGGATAAGGCTGTTAGGAGCTAATTCAGTGGGGGTATTATAAGGCAGCCATATTTAAGCCAAGGAACTATCCTGTATCTTCATCATGCCATTTTGAATGGCTATTCGATAGGCATGCTGCCAACCTGACTGTTCACAGGCAGTGTAACATGCGGTTACCACCCACCTACATTCGCACTAGCGCTTTATTCCTAGTATCATGAAATCTCCCGACATTTCACATGTTGATGTCAGGCTGGTTTTTATACTCAATAAAGTCGTTTGAGATGTTGAATAAAGTTCGATAAAGCAATTGAAACAAAGAGAAGTCTTTGTTGAGACAAATGTTATTAACACATTATCTGCGTTTGATTTGCTATTAATTCAGATCAGCCAGCAACCCAATTGACTGATCCGTATTCATGTACGCAATTTCATTCTGATGCTGTGGTGTCATTATTTATGTGCAGTAGAGTCCTCGGCACACATACAAAACGTTACACAATGTGGTGCATTGACATGCAGCTTAGATCTAGTAATTGTCAATATTCTAAATATCACCAAGATATGTTAAAATTCTTTTATATATATATTTGTTAAATTCTGTGTTTCAATGCTAAAAAATCATTACAATGTGATAACGTGCCTGGAGGAAAACAGACTGTGCCTATAGAACAGGTCTATGGAACTACGAGTATGTCTTCACTATTAATTGTTGTAGTTTGTTTGTTTCACCGAAGTAGCACACAGTTCAAAATGGCGATATCTTTGAATGCAAAATTGTCGGTGAACAAGCCTGCTGGGCAGACGAAACGCGTCTGACTTTTTGTTTCAGCTGACGGATTATAATATTTTGTCAAGCAACACAGCGTCGGCAATCCATTATTTGGAATTGGTTTTGATATATATATATATATATATATATATATATATATATATATATATATATATATATATATACATATATATATATTCACTACGCGTTTCGACTGCAGTGGTTGTCACTATTGCCCTTTTTCTGTTAATCGGATTATATAAAGACACTTATTGGTTGTGCACTTTTTACACATGAGCAAGGCTGCGGGCGCAGTCGAAACGCATAGTGGATTAAACTCTTTGCATCTCAGCATTCGGTTGTGTGTTTGTTATCCTGAGCGCACTCATATGGACTTTTTTGAAAGGATTGAATCAGCCAGTACGCTCTGCTGGTGTGTGCGCCTCCTTCCATGGGTCCCAGTAATTCAGAAGGAGGCAGCGACTGTTGGGATATATATAAATATATATATATATATATATATATATATATATATATATATATATATATAGATTACCTACTGGCGGTCGCCAGTAGGTAGTTATAGTTAGGATTTTTTCAATGCAAAATCTCAAAATTCTATTTGGAATAACTTTGGAATTTTGACGAATCTGCCTGAAAATTTCATCAAATTTGCCTCGTCGAGCTCCGGTCCTTCCCTGAAAGTTTGGGGGGGATTCGTCAAGCGGGGTCCGAGATACAAGGGGGGTCCCAAAACGTGTTTTCCAATTGTTAATTTCCATAGGGCGGTCAAACTCACTTTTAGCCCGAACGGCTGAATGGATTTCCACCAAACTTGGCAAAATTGTAGGGACTGGTAGCCCGATGTGCCTTTGCTATGTCTCAAGATATGTGCTCCAGTGGATTTTGAGTAATTTAGGTTCCAAAAATATATATATATCTATGGCAGCGCCCCGGTACGCGCACCTGGGAGCGCACCAGGCGCGCCACGCGACTTGCGCACGGAAAGCTGATTGGCTCTCGGGTGTCTGTAAACATTCGAAACAGTCCGGAGCAGCCGCCATCTTGTGTCTCGGTAGGATCGAGACACAAGAGGTGGCCAAAACAAAGGGGAAATGATCATAAGGGGGCAGGGATAGACCCCCCCATACCCCCTAGGTTTGATGTGGGGGCTATAAAAGGGCCCCGCGGGGCAAAAAAATAATAATTTTTTTTTCGTTTTGCGCGGGGGGAGCGCCCGGTACGCGCACCGGGGAGCGGACTGGGGAGCGTACCGGGGAGCGTACCATGGGGAAAAAAAGAATGACAGACTTTTCAAAAATTGCATGTTTATTAATTGTTCTTTTTGTTGTTTTTTTTTTATTACGTACCAACATGTAGGTACCAAAGCAGAGTCTAAAATTTAATATACACCGTCTCCTTTGTAGATATCTTGCATGTTGTTACAGAAGTTATTGTGGTATATGGAATTCATACCATAGTCTGTCAGGAAAGCAGAAACAACATGGAGGCAGGAGATGATAAAGAGATGTTAAATACACATTGGAGATAATATAGTGGGAGAAAGGAGGTAACTATGAGCAAACTTACTATGTAACACAAAAAAGTTGCACAGTATACTATAAGTCTCACTTTATATTATAAACATTTTGGAACTACTTGATGAATTACATATAAAAATGAATAATGTCTCGAACAATTTTTGATTATTAAATATAAATGTATTCTTCTGATTCTTTTTCATAATTTAATAAAACTTCTAACAATATATTGTCTGGAATGTCCTTATTTTCATTCTGTGATTCCATTGATTCCACACAATGAACTAATTCATGGTCCAGAGACTCATCCATAAAATCAAAGTTATCATTCTCAGCAATTTTATCTTCAGGGTTGTTGTCCAAAACGATTTCAAAAGAAATATTCTGTTCTCCTTCCATTTTGTTGATGTAAATTGCATAAAAAATAAATATATCAGTAGAGATAGGGCACTGTTGGGTTTAAGTTTAGACGAGTAGTTTGGATTTTTTAACAGTGAAGTTATCTTTGTGCAGTGTATGGTATCAGGCTGGAAATAGAAATATAAAAAAGTGTATGTGATAAAGCCTAAGTAAATTTATAATTATACAAGAGAAGCCTAACTCAATCTATAACTATAACAGAGAAGCCTATCTCAATCTGTAACTATTACAGAGGGATAGTACATAACTATCAGAATATTTTTTCTCAAATTAACTTAAAGTGCACAACATACTTCACTTTCCAAAATAACAACTTACCTTAGAGAAAGCAGTTGAAGTTCTCAGTGTAATTCCTTTTCAAATGTACTTCAGGAAGTAGTAGTCAAAATGGCTGTGTTTCCCTCTCTTTTTTTATGTATATTCATGTACATAACCAATCAAATGTCAGGAAATAATCGTAGAAAATGAAAGAAACTTTTTAATTGGTTGTAAATTCTAACACTTCATATGTGTTTTTGTCATGTAATTTATCTCAGGATATTTAGACAGGCTTACAGCCTAAATGTCTCAATGGAATTCCACCAAATTTGGGTAAATGGTAGGGACTGCTATGTAGTAGGGCCTATTCTATATTTGATCAAAGTGTCTCCAGTGGTTTTTTCTGTAAATTACTTTCCCACCTTTTTTTAGGGAGCGCTTACCGGTGCGCGCCCCGGTACGCGCACCGGCAGCGTTACGGGAGTCCTCCATTTTGTGTTTCGGTACAATCGAGACACAAGATGGAGGACAAACAACGTTGGGAATGGGTAGAAGGGGGCACGGTAGACAGCCCCTGACCCCCTAGGTTTTCTGAGGGGGGCTTAGGAGGCTCATATAGGCAAAAAATAATAATTTTTTTTTAAAAAATTCGTGGGGAGAGCGCCCGGTACGCACACCGGGAAGCGTACCGGGGAGCGTACTTTAGTGAAAAATAGTGAAAAAAGTTAGAAAAAGAAAATCATTATGAGTGATTAGAGGTAGGGTAGCCCTGAAAAGAGCTTTTGGGTTCTGTGGCTGATTCAAGTACCTACAAGTAGGTTCCAATGCACAGTCTTAAATTCAGGAGGAATATTCTATTCCCCTCATCTGAGAAGTGCACACCATCTCCTCTGTAGATGTCTTGCATGTTGTAACACAAGTTATTATTGTATATTGAACCCATTCTACAGTCTCTCATGTAAGCAGAAACAGATGTATTCACATGTTTCCGTGCTTTCTCAAATTGTGGACAAAATTGGTTGGACCAGTTCCATTTCTGTCTTTGGCATATATTGGAATATACCAAGGCAGTTTGTGAAAAAAGTGTCATCAATTGATCAAAGGTGTCCTTTAAAAGCATTTCCAGACGTACCCCAGTTAAAGTGCCCAAGTCATTTCCTCCACAGTGCACTATTAAGAGGTCAGGGTTTGGCAGATGCAAAAAGGTTTTCACCAATGGTATCAATTGGTGACATCTCAATCCTCTCTGGCCAATCCACTTGATTTCCACATTTGGTAAATCAAGGTTGTGAAAATTTCTGCAAGCTGCATACCTTTGAGCCCAGTGGATGTAGCTATGTCCAATAATCCAAACAGAATACATGGAGAGAGAAGGTTCTGGTGCAGTCAGATGAAGTGTGGGAATGAAATGGCAGTTGGAACAGTAGGAGTTTACAAAAAAATAATTGTGGAGTTTCTCTGCTCTTGAATCACAAGCAATGATTGGTGGATTCAGATAGTTGAAAACTGAAAGTTAGGGTGCATGGTTGTGTTGTGTGAAAGAAGCAATTTGAATGGTTAAGAAAAAGTTACTAAAAGCAATAATGCCCTGGATAAGCTGGTGTATTGAGAGGTCAAACATCCTTGCTGACTTAATTTGCAACATTGTAGAATAAACATTTGAACCTAAGAGTTCAGTTAGGAGGGAGTTGCTATGGTAACAGATAGAAAGGTCTGAGAGGGGGTAGGGTGTTGGTTTGAAAAAAGTGAGGGAAGAGTTTTGATTGGTTGAAATGAGGCATATGTGTGTAGAATTAGTGGTTTTCTCTGCCAGTCTTGGTTTCAGTGTACTGAGTGCACACCTTTTGCTCTGCTAAAGAAAAATTGGTGTGTGTGTCTGACACTGTTCTTAATCTCCCAAAGCATTTGTAAAGGTAAGTAATGATTCATTTAATTTAGATAGAGACTTATTTGCTCTATGGAGAAGATTTGGAAGCAGATAGTGAAGTTTCAGTAGTAAAATTGAATGCTTGTACATAGGACTTGTGCTGTGTTTGTAAAAAGTTATTTAAAAAACGATTTTGGGGTATAAGAATGGCTTTTATTTTTTTGAGAAGCAATTAATAGTGTCTGCCTCTGTAAGGAAATATATTTGAATGTTTTAGAATTATGTCACTTGCGTTACCTCAAATTAGGAAGCAGATTGAGATTTTTTCTTGTTGGTTTGTGGCATGTTTTTCGGAAATGCTTGATATTAAAATATGCAAGATAGAGGAATTGTCTTTTGTGAAACAGTGAGGTTTCAGTAGTGAAATGAAATGCTTGTACATAGGACTTGCGCTGTGTTTGTAAAATGTTATTCTAAAAACGATTTTGGGGGCAAATCAATGGTATTTACATTTGGGTGTTATTTATGATTGCCTTGTGGCGTGGGTGCATCACTTTTATCATGGGGAAAAAGTGACGCACCGGTGGTGCAAGACCTTCATAAATAAGGCCCTGAGTTTCTTTGCTGTTGGTTTGTGTCTTGCTTTTTGATAATGCTTGCTATGAACATTTGTAAGATAGGGGATTTGTATTTTGTGAAACTGTGAGGTTTCAGTAGTGAAATTGAATGCTTGTACATAGGTCCTGCTCTGTGTTTTTTAAATGTTATTCCAAAAACGATTTTGGTGGCAAATCAATGGTATTTACATTTGGGCCTTATTTATGATTGCGTTGTGGCGCTGGAGCGTCACTTTTAACATAGGGAAAAAGTGATGCACCGGTGGTGGAAGGCCTTCATAAATAAGGTCCTGAGTTTCTTTGCTGTTGATTTCTGTCTTGCTTTTTGATAATGCTTGCTATGAACATTTGCAAGATAGAGGATTTGTATTTTGTGAAACAGTGAGGTTTCAGTAGTTAAATTGAATGCTTGTACATAGGTCCTGCGCTGTGTTTCTAAAATGTTATTCAAAAAACGATTTTGGGGGCAAATCAATGGTATTTACATTTGGGTGTTATTTATAATTGCCTTGTGCCGTCGGTGCATCACTTTTAACATAGGGAAAAAAATGACGCACCGGTGGCGCAAGGCCTTCATAAATAAGGCCCTGAGTTTCTTTGCTATTGGTTTCTGTCTTGCTTTTTGATAATGCTTGCTATGTATATTTGCAAGATAGGGGATTTGTATTTTGTGAAACAGTGAGGTTTCAGAAGTGAAATTGAATGCTTGTACATAGGTCCTGCGCTGTGTTTCTAAAATGTTATTCAAAAAACGATTTTGGGGGCAAATCAATGGTATTTACATTTGGGTGTTATTTATGATTGCCTTGTGGCGCCGGTGCATCACTTTTAACATGGGACAAAAGTGACGCACCGGTGGCGCAAGGCCTCCATAAATAAGGCCCTGAGTTTCTTTGCTATTGGTTTCTGTCTTGCTTTTTGATAATGCTTGCTATGTATATTTGCAAGATAGGGGATTTGTATTTTGTGAAACAGTGAGGTTTCAGAAGTGAAATTGAATGCTTGTACATAGGTCCTGCTCTGTGTTTTTTAAATGTTATTCCAAAAACGATTTTGGTGGCAAATCAATGGTATTTACATTTGGGCCTTATTTATGATTGCGTTGTGGCGCTGGAGCGTCACTTTTAACATAGGGAAAAAGTGACGCACCGGTGGCGCAAGGCCTTCATAAATAAGGCCCTGAGTTTCTTTGCTATTGGTTTCTGTCTTGCTTTTTGATAATGCTTGCTATGTATATTTGCAAGATAGGGGATTTGTATTTTGTGAAACAGTGAGGTTTCAGAAGTGAAATTGAATGCTTGTACATAGGTCCTGCGCTGTGTTTCTAAAATGTTATTCAAAAAACGATTTTGGGGGCAAATCAATGGTATTTACATTTGGGTGTTATTTATGATTGCCTTGTGGCGCCGGTGCATCACTTTTAACATGGGACAAAAGTGACGCACCGGTGGCGCAAGGCCTCCATAAATAAGGCCCTGAATTTCTTTGCAGTTGGTTTGTGTCTTGCTTTTTGATAATGCTTGCTATGTATATTTGTAAGATAGGGGATTTGTATTTTGTGAAACTGTGAGGTTTCAGTAGTGAAATTGAATGCTTGTACATAGGTCCTGCTCTGTGTTTTTTAAATGTTATTCCAAAAACGATTTTGGTGGCAAATCAATGGTATTTACATTTGGGCCTTATTTATGATTGCGTTGTGGCGCTGGAGCGTCACTTTTAACATAGGGAAAAAGTGATGCACCAGTGGTGGAAGGCCTTCATAAATAAGGTCCTGAGTTTCTTTGCTGTTGATTTCTGTCTTGCTTTTTGATAATGCTTGCTATGAACATTTGCAAGATAGAGGATTTGTATTTTGTGAAACAGTGAGGTTTCAGTAGTTAAATTGAATGCTTGTACATAGGTCCTGCACTGTGTTTCTAAAATGTTATTCAAAAAACGATTTTGGGGGCAAATCAATGGTATTTACATTTGGGTGTTATTTATGATTGCCTTGTGCCGTAGGTGCATCACTTTTAACATAGGGAAAAAAATGACGCACCGGTGGCGCAAGGCCTTCATAAATAAGGCCCTGAGTTTCTTTGCTATTGGTTTCTGTCTTGCTTTTTGATAATGCTTGCTATGTATATTTGCAAGATAGGGGATTTGTATTTTGTGAAACAGTGAGGTTTCAGAAGTGAAATTGAATGCTTGTACATAGGTCCTGCGCTGTGTTTCTAAAATGTTATTCAAAAAACGATTTTGGGAGCAAATCAATGGTATTTACATTTGGGTGTTATTTATGATTGCCTTGTGGCGCCGGTGCATCACTTTTAACATGGGACAAAAGTGACGCACCGGTGGCGCAAGGCCTCCATAAATAAGGCCCTGAATTTCTTTGCAGTTGGTTTGTGTCTTGCTTTTTGATAATGCTTGCTATGTATATTTGCAAGATAGGGGATTTGTATTTTGGGAAACAGTGAGGTTTCAGTAGTGAAATTGAATGCTTGTACATAGGTCCTGCGCTGTGTTTCTAAAATGTTATTCAAAATACGATTTTGGTGGCAAATCAATGGTATTTACATTTGGGCCTTATTTATAATTGCGTTGTGGCGCTGGAGCGTCACTTTTAACATGGGAAAAAAGTGATGCACCGGTGGTGGAAGGCCTTTATAAATAAGGTCCTGAGTTTCTTTGCTGTTGATTTCTGTCTTGCTTTTTGATAATGCTTGCTATGAACATTTGCAAGATAGAGGATTTGTATTTTGTAAAACAGTGAGGTTTCAGTAGTGAAATTGAATACTTGTACATAGGTCCTGCGCTGTGTTTCTAAAATGTTATTCAAAAAACGATTTTGGGGGCAAATCAATGGTATTTACATTTGGGTGTTATTTATGATTGCCTTGTGGCGCCAGTGCGTCACTTTTAACATGGGACAAAAGTGACGCACCGGTGGCGCAAGGCCTCCATAAATAAGGCCCTGAGTTTCTTTGCTGTTGGTTTGTGTCTTGCTTTTTGATAATGCTTGCTATGTATATTTGCAAGATAGGGGATTTGTATTTTGTGAAACAGTGAGGTTTCAGTAGTGAAATTGAATGCTTGTACATAGGTCCTGCGCTGTGTTTCTAAAATGTTATTCAAAAAACGATTTTGGGTGCAAATCAATGGTATTTCATTTGGGCCTTATTTATGATTGCCTTGTGGCGCCAGTGCTTCACTTTTAACATGGGACAAAAGTGACGCACCGGTGGCGGAAGGCCATCATAAATAAGGCCCTGAGTTTCTTTGCTGTTGGTTTGTATCTTGCTTTTTGATAATGCTTGCTATGAACATTTGTAAGATAGTGGATTTGTATTTTGTGAAACAGTGATGTTTCAGTAGTGAAATTGAATGCTTGTACATAGGTCTTGCGCTGTGTTTTTTAAATGTTATTCCAAAAAACATTTTGGTGGCAAATCAATGGTATTTACATTTGGGCCTTATTTATGATTGCGTTGTGGCGCTGGAGCGTCACTTTTAACATGGGAAAAAAGTGATGCACCGGTGGTGGAAGGCCTTCATAAATAAGGTCCTGAGTTTCTTTGCTGTTGATTTCTGTCTTGCTTTTTGATAATGCTTGCTATGAACATTTGCAAGATAGAGGATTTGTATTTTGTGAAACAGTGAGGTTTCAGTAGCGAAATTGAATGCTTGTAGATAGGTCCTGCGCTGTGTTTCTAAAATGTTATTCAAAAAACGATTTTGGGGGCAAATCAATGGTATTTACATTTGGGTGTTATTTATGATTGCCTTGTGGCGCCAGTGCGTCACTTTTAACATGGGACAAAAGTGACGCACCGGTGGCGCAAGGCCTTCATAAATAAGGCCCTGAGTTTCTTTGCTGTTGGTTTATGTCTTACTCCTAGTTATATAGTTGCTGTGGTATAAACTTAGATATGTTGCAAATTAGTGTTTATATCGTTTGCTTATTGTGATTGCTTTGTTGTTTGCTAATAGTGGTCTATAATGTGTTATTTTTTTCTTTACAACAGATTGAAATCAACATTTACAAAGTAAGCAAAAATGCCGTCAAGGCAAAGGAGAAGAAAAAATACCATATGGAAAATTACAAAATTAGCAACGGAAGTAAAGGAATCCTCTACAACAAGTACTTCAAAAAACACCCAAAAAGATCCTGGTAAGACAACTAAGTCTTTTTTTCGCAACATATGTAAAACAATAACAAATGTTAACGGTAATTTGAAAAGGAAGGAGAGGCCCTCAAAAAATTTCTCTATTGGAGCAGGAGAGAAGAATATGGATAGCAATGGAAGGTTAAATCAAGTTAGGGACATTCGTAGACGAATGTTTCGCAATAGGGTAGTTTTAAATTTGCTAAAAAATGAAAAGAAAGGTAAACAGAGAGCTGCTTTTTACAAGAAAAAGAAAAGTGTAGAGAAGATTGTTGATCAGGCTTTTGAAGTTAAGAAAAAATTATTTATTTTAGTAATCAATAGAATTAGGATACTTAATAAGGCAATTGATGTTTTCAAATCGAACAATAGATGGAAAAGAATAATTAATCGGACTAATTTTTGTGAAGTATTTTCTGGAGAATGGATGCATAGTTCAAGTTCTGAGCCATTTTTTAATGAGGAGAGTTACTTTCAGGAAAATGATTTGGTGCATGCAGTTGACACCAGTGGTCGAGCATATGAGGTGAAAGATGGTTGTGTGATGGAAAAAGAGAAACTTGTGTCTAGAGATGCAGAAGAGGTGTTAGCTGATGAAGTTTTAGGGAGACGTACTAAGGGTCCAGTGTACACATGGAAGTGCAGTAGTATTTGTAGTGTGCGACAGGATTCAATCGATTTGCTTCGAAATTTCTTACGTACATATAGTAAGAAAAGTCTAAAACAAAAAATGAAGATCTTGCAAGAGTTAGATCCTTGCAGAGTGAGAGAAAACACAGGTTTGCATGGGCATTCACTTGCTTGTCTTTCTAGAAAAGTATGTCAGAGTGTTTTTCATCATTTTAGGATGTTAGCAGTGCATCATAATAAGGTGAGGAAAGGAGAAGGTTGCATTATGCAAAAAGTCCAGCACTTAAGCTTAAACAGTTAAACAGTGCTCTTTTGCATGGATCTGAAGTAGATGTGAAGACTATTTGTGAAGAACTGAGTTTTGTTATTTTGGGAACAAAGAGGACAGTGTAGAAATGGATATAGTAATAGATGGTAATGTGGAAGACAAATATACAGATTTCAAGTACAGAAAAGTTTGACGAGGAAATTACCAAGTTTAAGGTGAAATCAAGTGAAAGGCCTAATTTAACTTGTGTGTGTTGTCGACGGACTCATTATAAGATTCAGACTAGGTTAGTTGATTTATATGCAAAATGTGAATTGGAAAATAATAGTGAATGGAAGGATTTTGTAAGTTATTTGTTGGTGGAGAATTCTTTTGATTTGAGTTTTGATCAGCGTATTTGTAATTATTGTTTGAAAAAATTAAATGAAAATAGAATGCCTGCTAGAGCTGCTCATAATAATCTTCAGTTGATAGATATTCCTTCTGAATTGATGGATTTAAATACTTATGAATCAATTTTGATTCAATGTGTCCATCCTTTTCAAGCTATTGTTCGCATGGAGCCTAAGATAGGGAAATTACCTCCTACAGATTTACAAAGAGGATTAAAGGGAAGAGTTGTTTATTTGCCTCTAGATGTCAAGAAAAATATTGATACAATTGGTGTAGAAAGAGTAGAAGAGGATCCTCTGGTTATTCTAGTTAATGGGGTTCCGACAAAGAGTAAGAAAATCTGGCAAGATTTAGTGGATGTTAGGAAAGTCAAAAAGGCAACGTTGTATTTGGTCAAAAACAATGAGTACTATAAAGATGTAAGTGTTGGAGCAGAGGAAAGACCTACAGAAGAAGACAGTGATTGTTCAGTTGGCCAAATTGAAAAAGTTGATGTGTCTAGAAGTGAAGAAATATATGAACATTATACTGTTCATCCTTTGCATTCCAAAGAAGTAATGGGGAATGCAATTGACTTGTTTCAAATGAAAGCAGCAAAAGGAAGCC
This sequence comes from Lissotriton vulgaris, assembly GCF_964263255.1. Taxonomy (NCBI): domain Eukaryota; kingdom Metazoa; phylum Chordata; class Amphibia; order Caudata; family Salamandridae; genus Lissotriton; species Lissotriton vulgaris. Next base: position 411,751,902 of record NC_141696.1, on the reverse strand, counting down.
CCATTAGTGTATGGGAAGAAAGTTTGGAAGCTCGTTGTTTTCCACAGGTATTTCCAACAGGTCGAGGTGGACGATATGACGATCGACCAGTTCAAATTCCTGCAGCTGAATACCGGACTTTAAGATTATATACTGAAGATCCAAGGTTTCATCAATGCATTCCGTATTTGTTTCATCTACTGTATGAAAGTGATTTGTCTGGGCTTTCTTATGCAGTTAATCATATATTGAAAAGTGGAGCTCATCTGCAAAATGTTTCGGCAAGGGACTTTATGGAGAAAGTCAATCTGCAAGACAGTATTTTGAAATCTCAGCTAATCAATCTCATGGCATGTCAGCGTGGAACAAACTAGTATTGGTTCCATCGTCATGGGGAATTGAAATGTATGCTAAGAAACTTAGGAACTCCTACATGGTTCCTCACTCTTAGCTGTGCTGAGTATGCATGGGACAACTTACTTCAATTTCTACGAGAGGCAAATGGAAACATACAAAATATAGAATTGAAAACACCTGGAGAACTGCGTTCTTTGGATCCAGTGAATGTTTGCAGATATTTTAATCATAGATTTGAAGCTATGATGTCTTTTATTACCAACAAAAAAATCCTCCCCTTGGAGAGGTTTTGGATTTCTTTTGGAGGAAGGAATATCAAGCGAGAGGTGCTCCTCATATACATATGTTGTTATGGATTAAAGATGCACCCAAATTTGGATCAGATTCGGATGAAACAGGGATGAGTTTCATTGAAGAGTATTCAACATGTGCTGTTCCGAAAACTACTGAAGAAAACAGTTTAAGGTAACACGTTTTACGTTTTCAATCTCATCGTTGTGGAAAGTACTGTCGTCGAAAATTCAAAAACAAGGAAAAGTACTACACTAAATGTCGTTTTGCGTTTCCACGACCAGTGTTTTCTAAGGGAAGAGTAAATAATTGGATGTCATCTCTACGACATACTGTGACGAGGAAATCACCCAAAAATACATATAATTTAAAAAGAAACGAAGAGTCCAAGTACATCAACGACTACAACCCAGTGATTTTGTCCATGTGGAATGCTAACATGGTTATTCAGTTCGTTGCTGACAACTCTATTGCTGTGGCTCGATATGTGACATCTTACATCACAAAAAAAGAAAAGACAGAACTGAAGGAAATGTGGGAGGACATTTCACATGAAAAGATTTTAAGCAAGAAATTATACAGTTTCAGTCTGAAGATGTTGTCGCATCGAGAAATTGGAGCATATGAATGTTCTGATCAGTTAATATCAGCAAGTCTCTATGCCAAATCAAGAAAAATCATTTGGGTGAGTCTAGGTCTTGCTGCAACACGAAATCGAGTTTTGAAATCTGTACAAGAAATTGAATATTTGGCGGAGAAAGAACCAAACAGTACAGATATTTTGAAGACAAACATGTTGGATACATACTATCCAAATGGAAGTACTCACCTTGAGAACACTTGTTTGTATGAAGTTCTGCAAAACTACAGTTATAAGAGGAACATCACAGAAGATATAAATAATGGAAAATATGCTGTCATTGGGTATGAAGGATGTCTAGTGAAGTAGAGAAAAGGCCATTTGATTAATCATCGAAAATTGAGTTGCGAAGCTCCAGACAAAAGAGAATTTTACTATTTAGCTCTTTTGCAACTCTTTAAGCCATGGCGTACAGAAGAGGAACTACTTGGAGATTTTCTCTGTTATGAAGACTCTTTTAATGCAACCAAGGATACCATAGAATGTCCTGTTTTTCCAAATTATCTGCAAATGTTGACCGAAGAAATAGAGCAAGAAACCACAATTGCTGAAGAGATTGCTAGAGATAGTTCTCAAGACAGTCAGAGTTCTACTTCATTGAGTCAGGATCCACTAGGAGGACCAATTATCCAAAATGAAGCTGCAACTGCCATGGATGAGGTGGAAAGAGCTATGGAACAAGCTCAAGAGGATGGAGTTAATTTAAAATATTTGGTAAAGCAACTAAACGTTGAGCAGAAAAAGATATATGACGAAGTTACAGAACAGATTGAACATGGATTCAGACATGAGAAAAAAGTGTGCTCATGTACATCATTTAAGCCTGTTCGACTGTACGTAAGTGGAGAAGCGGGAACAGGAAAAAGTTTTCTGATTAAAGCCATTGCAACTTATTTGCAGAAAAGGACTGAATCACCGCTGTCTTGTGTTGTAACTGCTCCAACTGGACTGGCAGCACATAACATTAAAGGGATTACTCTACATCGTTTACTGATGCTGCCAGTTGAGCATGATAATAAATTGCATTACAACAAGCTATCTGGAGATGCGTGTTCTGAAGTTTCCAGAGTCTTGAAGAAAATGAAACTTCTTATCATTGATGAAGTAAGCATGGTCTCAAATCTAATGCTTGCTTTTGTGCATTTGAGAATGCAAGAAATTCTTAGAACAGAGTATGATGTGTTATTTGGAGGAAAACACATTATTGTTTTTGGAGATCTACTGCAGTTGACTCCAGTAAAAGGACAACCATGAAGATACCAGGAAGTCCCTTGGAAGCATTGGAAACGTTAATATATGGTTACATTTTAAATATGCTGAACTGCTTCAAAATATGCGACAGGCAAAGGATGAAGATTATAAAAATATTCTACAAGATGTAAGAATCGGGAAAGTAAGTGAGCTTGGGAAAGAAGCTTTACACGCTCGATTAATTTCAAATTTGTATCCAAATGAAAACATTCTTCCAGAGAATATTTTTTTAAAAATGACTCAGAAGAAATCTGGGATATGTTTGATGCCAACTCTGCAAGAATGTTCCATCTTCAACAACAAAATGTTAAAGTTAGAAAATGAAGAAATTGTGAAACTGGAAGCAATAGATAAAATAGAGCATATGGGTGCAACAATTGTTTTGTCAGAAAATTCGAAAACAAAATTGGATTCATTAGAGAAAAGTATTTCTAAAACAGCTGGTTTTGAAATGACTCTGAATGTGTGTTTAAATTGTCGTATCATTTTGAGAAGGAATTTAAATGTTGAAAGAGGTCTGGTAAATGGAGCAATGGGTCATGTTGTTGATTTTGTGAATTATAGAAATAGAGATGGAATTGAATTTTTAGAAATAAAATTTGATGGCATTGAGCAAGTACAACAAATCAGTCATTGTTCTGCTAGATTGTTGCTTGTAAAAGACTTATATGTTCGCCGAAAACAGTTTCCTGTTTGTTTGGCATATGCGGTGACAATTCATAAATCTCAATGTTTAAGTGTAGATAGTGCTTTGGTGAACATTGGAAGATCTGTGTTTAAAGAGGGTATGGCATATGTGGCATTATCACGAGTCAGAACTTTATCAGGATTGTACTTGATTGAGTGTGATGAGACAAAGATTTGTGCAGATCTAGATTGTGTTAAAGAATACAATACGTTAGGAAGAGAGTATGCTCCACATTTGCCTCAATATCCTCTGTTTGAAAAACGTGTGGTAGGCCGAAAAAGAAGAAATGAGAATAATTGCAGTGAGGTAGTAGCAAAAAGACAAAAAGTAGATGAAACTGTAATTCAAAACGGAAAGAAAAAGGATTCTGATGAAAATGTTGTTGGATTTCAGTTTGAAAACAGTTCTGGTGTCAACTGCTATGCTAATGTAGTGGTTAATGTTTTTTTTCTTCGAACTTTACAAGAACAGATTGTTGAAAATCGGGATCAAAGATTGTGTGGTTTATTGAATTCTGTGTTTGAGAAATGTAGCAGTGATAGAGCAAAAATAGAAAGTGTAACAGAAATTCGAAATATTTTAGATATGTGTTCTGGTCAAGATAAATTTTCACAGAACATTCAGCAGGATTGTCAGGAATTTTTAATGTATATGTTTGGTGTTTTGGAAGATGAAGGTGTAGATGTAGATAATCTTTTTTGCCTTTCTTATCAATGGCAGCATGACTGCCACAACTGTAGTTCATCAAGTACTACTAGAATAGACACTGAAAGATTTATATATACGACTTTACCAGACTGTAAATCAGTGTCATTTAAAAATCTAGTTAAAGCAGCAGATCATAATATGGTGTGTACCCAATGTAAGTGTCCAATGCTATCCACATTATTTATACAAAGTTATGGTCAGTATATCATTTTAGTTTTCCAACGATGTAGACCTGATGGAACTAAATTGACAACCTGTATCAAAAATTTTGTGGCTTCTCAGTTATCAATTTCAGGAAGAACCTTTACAACTGTAGCTATTATTTATCATGACGGTCCTTCGACAACATCAGGACATTATACATGCTACTTAAAATGTCAAAAAGGTTGGAGTTACTGCAATGATTCTCATTTGACTTATAAACAACGTTTGCCTTATGACTTTAAAAATTCTTACCTAGTGTTTTTAAAACCAAAGTTTTAGTAAAGGTAATTGGCCTTTGAAGACGGGAGTAGTTAATAAAAGTTAGTTAGTTAGTTAGTCTAATGTTTAAAATTATTTATCTCATATAGGTACTGTAAGTGGATCTCATAGTAAAAAATACTCATATATCTGACACTATGTGGCCGTAAGGAATGTGTAAGGTATGATGTTCTTAGATCTTTTTTCATAGGAAGTCGATGAAATGGAAGTTATAGAGAACAGCAGACTTTTTTCCACCAAAAGGACCTTCACTATCTACTATTTGGCCTCAAGGAAAAGTAAGTGAATCAAAGATTAGTGTACATATATGATTTGTAAGTTTTTATGTTTTTTTTAAACACAATCTTTTAGATAGTGTTTTTTTTCCCGCTGTTATATGATGAAGAGCTTGAACTCACTAATTTAAGTGAAATTCAATATATTCTGAGAACAGCAAAAATAAACAATGTAACATATTGTATAAGTCATTCTATAGTTTGCATTGTGTAATTTATTTTGTATTCCCATTGTCTCACACTCATTTTCCTTTTTCCACCCTTATTTAGCTCTCTTTACTCACTTACACTGCCTTTCTTTCACTTTGTTTCATCGCTGTTCCTTTACTCCACTTCTTTCACAACTCCTCAATCCAATTTCAACTGTCTGCATTTCCTCTCTCCCTTGCACCACTTTTCAGCTTTCTCACATTCTCTCAGTACCACTGCTTTAGTTATCTTCCCCTCTCTTTCCTTCTTTTGCTCCTTTACTCTTTTTCATTTCTTCACTCATTATACTGCAGTTCACTCAGTCCTTCCCTTTGTCTTTCTGTATACTTACTTTCTCACTCCTTTTTCCTCTATCGTTCTATAATAACCTCATTCCTTTCATCCCTTCACTCTGTGACTCCCCTTCACTCACTCTCAGTCATCTTCCATTCCTCTTTCTTATTAATGGTTCCTCATTTATATATGTTACTAATTATAACTTGTTTTTTCTTTGGTCTTTCACAGATATAAAGTGTAGTTTAAACATGCAAGTAAGTTTTCATTAATTATATAGTAAGTGTGACTACAAAATGTAGTTTGTCATCACCCTTTGCTTTAACCTCACTACTTTTCTCTCACCCTACCTCACCCCTGTTTCCTTACTCTGCTTCCCTCACTTATTCTTATCCTCCATATTTACTTCTCTTTTCCTTACTTTCCTACCACATTCAACTTCTTTCAGTGCCCCTGCTCATCCACACTCCCTCACTTACCTTTTTTTCTGGTTCACTTAGTCCCTTTCTGATACTCCTTCCTTTACTCTCTCTGTTCTTTCTCTCTGTCACTCCCCATGTCTTACCCTTATTCACTTTTATCCACCCTCTTTCACTCCTCCTTACTTACACTCACTGCTATTTTCTTTCCCTCCGTCACCACTGTTCCTTTTCTCTGGTTCCGTCACTACCTGTCATTCCCCATCCTTTACTCTCCTTCCTTTTACTTTCATCACCCATTCACATTCTCCCAGAACCTCTGCTTTCGTTTTCTTCCTCTTTCTTCTCTTCTTTTGCTCCCTTATTCATTTTCCTTTTCTCAGTTACTTCCTCCTATACCTTTTCTCTGTTTTACTATCTATTACACAGTCCCTCTGTGTTTCTCCCTCTAGCTCTCTTTCTCTTTACACCACTCTCTTTGTCCCCATTCCTCATGCTCACTCCTTCATTATTTTTTTTTTCTTTTTTTTTTTTGGTGCGCTGACGGGATGCAGCCCAGTACGCGCACCGGGGCGCTCACCGGTACGCGCACCGGGAGCGCTCCAGAGTGACATATAAAAAAAAATGAATATACTTTAAAAATATATATATTATATTAATATACAATATAGGATTAATTTTTAGAAAAACATACCTTTCTAAGCTATAGATATTTGCGAAAAAATAACCTTAGAAATTCACTAAAAACACATAGGTATGAGGCCCTATAAAAAGTTAGGAATTAACAGTTAAAACACCTATGAAATTCACTGAAAAAAACATAAGTTTCACACCAGTTATAGTTAGGAATTAGCATTTAAAAAACCTATTACATTCACTGAAAAAACCATAGGTTTCACACCAGTTATAGTTACCTGGAAATTTTACTGACATAAAACCATTGAAATTCCCACGTTATAGTTAGTTGGACTCACTATAACTTGCGTGTGTAATGCACTGTTGATGACATCACATATTACATCACTCATGACATGGTCAGTGACATCACTCATGACATCACTGATGAAACCATCCTTGTGACAGAGTGACTGACCTCCTTTCACTGTAAAGTAACCCTTGAAACACATATTCAAAAATAGAAACTAACATTTTCAAAAAAGTGGAGATACCTATACCAGTTACAACAACCAATTCAGTAATTCCACCATTTATATACACATCCACTCATTCACCAACAGTTCTATATAGTCATTCATACATATACTCACTCATCATATGTAGTGAGACACCTATACATCCGTTAACACACCGACAGTCTTCCAAAAGTTGCTCACACACATACTCACACATGCAAATAAACTATTGAACATCCATTTTTTTGCATATACAGCTATACACACACTACCACCTTACTTCTAAGGACACTTACACATACTTACTCTCTTAAACAATCACTTATAGAAACACATACTTATTAAAACAAGAACTCTTTTAATCTCTCACTCTCACATATACTCACTTATATACATCAATACTCACATATACTAGATTAAAACATATGTAGTTACTGATAAAAACACTAGTGAGACAGTCATTCACTCACTAACACACACATATACACACTCATCCACCCATACAGTCCGGCACATATGCTGTCTTCAAAACACATACAAACAGTAAGTCAGTCATTGATGCATCTATGTGCTAAGTAACACCCCCACCAAATCAAACAGACAATTATAAAGATACTTAAAAAAAATATATAATAACCCATATACACACACATGTAGCTACTCACCAACCCATGCAGCCACTTATACACAAAGTGAAACACTGATACAAACATTTAAATATTTAAACAATACTCGCTAATATAAGTATTCACTATGATACTCTTAATAAGCCAGTTAATCAATCAATTTTTTTTTTAAAACCATCCATTAAGACACTTATTGAAACATTTATTCTTCCATCGACGTTTACATATACATATATAAAACATGTTTATTTTTCAGAAAGACACACATTCACTGGATGGTGTCATCAGTGATGTCATGAGTGATGTCACTGACCATGTCATGAGTGATGTAATATGTGATGTCATCAGCAGTGCATTACACGCGCAAGTTATAGTGAGTCCAACTAACTATAACGTGGGAATTTCAATGGTTTTATGTCAGTAAAATTTCCAGGTAACTATAACTGGTGTGAAACCTATGGTTTTTTCAGTGAATTTAATAGGTTTTTTAAATGCTAATTTCTAACTATAACTGGTGTGAAACCTATGGTTTTTTCAGTGAATATATATATATAATATAACATATATATATATATATATATATAATATAACATATATATATATATATATATATATACTTTCTCTTTGTACGAAGAAGTACGCAATGCACTCCTTTCAATAATATCCCATTGATCGCAAACCTTCACCTGTCACAACTATTCAATAAAGTTTTCATTGGTATGCAAAAAAGAAATTAACAGATCAAAATCCCAAGTGGGCTACATAATCTCGAGGTCAAAATCGGACCATCTGATATAACATCTGAAATATCCCGCATATCATATTAGTTTATACAATACACGTGACACACATCAGTGATAAGCAAGCAGAGGACATTGAGATAGTGTGCCAGAAATGTACATTTATTATGGCTATGCAGGGCTGCTGGACTTCTGAGCTAATGTACAATTTCTGCCCAAAGGTGAGAGATCATGCAGGGCTTTTCAGAACAAGGCAGGAAGGGCATCCCGGAAGGAAAGAGCAGAGGAGGCCAGTGCAAGTGCAGGCCACACCACCACCACCGGCATTACCAACACTGCCAGCCTCTCAACCACTGCCAGCGTCACCACCACTGCCAGTGTCACCACCACTGCCAGCGTCATCAGTACTGCTAGCCTCACCACCACTGCCAACGTCACCACTACTGCTAGCTTCACCAGCAGCAACACCACCTGCAGTGGTAAGACCAAGGAGGCATGCTGTTGCAACGCTCCAGGAAATGGAGTCGTCCTCAGAAGACACAAAGGGGGGGACATCAACTGTGCAAGTAATGCTGGTTTGCAGTCCAACTCTGAGGGAGCACACACAGGTGCCAGATGCCGCAGGGCCCCGGAAAGCAGTCCACCTTCAGAGGGTGAGGATCATGGTGTCTTTGCAGGGCTGGAGGCAAAAATGGTGAAGGTGCAGCGCCTGTAAGCCAAAGCTATTCAGTCAGTACAGAGGCAAATGAAGCACCTCAACAACAGCATGGGGAACATTTAAAAGGGCATCACCACTATGACCTCCACGCTGGCTGAGGGCATGAAGGGGATGGCTGCGTGCATGCAGGACATGTCCCAGTCCGTGATGCTGCTGTGCAGCAAACTGGATGAGGACAGGGTAGAACGGCGCAGCGAGAGGCAAAAAATGGAACACCATACAAAGGCAGGGAACCGCCTAGCAACTGCCACTTCACTGCTCTGCAGGCGGTCCGTGGCCATGCAGGAGGGGCTGGCACACTGCAGCCGTGACGTCTCTAGGGGGCTGGTCAAGGTCACTACTGCACTAAAAGTGCTGCTGACAACTCAGTCTGCCACTACTGGTGCTGTGGATGTGCGGGACGGCGAGGAAACAACCAGTTGTAGCAGCATTACCCCCAATGTCTCAGTCACCCGGAGGAGCAGCAGAAGGCATGGGGCTGGCACTGGATCCACAGTCAGTGAAGACAGTCAGCTGATGGCATCCAGCAGTGTTGTGCATGGCCGCAGACGCTGATGCAGCCAACACTTTTTGCAATTATTTGATTAACCCATGACATACTCTTGGGGTTGTCACAATTTGAACTGACTGGTTGAGCCCTTTGTGTAGTGGCATAGTGCCCTATTATTAAAACTATGTCATTTACACATAACAACGTGCTGTGTCTCCTTACTTACTTAAAAATAGTTGTGTGTGATCTCTGCACATCTTTGTCTACCATCAGTTGACTGGGGGTGAGTGTTTGATTTGCTCAAGCGCTCCGTTAATCATCCCCTTTGGTATCACTTTGTTCGCCCTACATTGGCAGGGTATGCCCAGACGTGGGTCACTTGCTCACTTTGCCACTGGATTCAAGATAGCCTGGCTGATGAGGGTTATGAATCCGAAACTGGTCCCAGGATGCTTGTTTCCGGTCCAGGGAAGACATGGCTTGGCAGTTCGGGATGGACGGTTCCCATGAGGCACAGAGTCAGACTGATTTGCATATGGCCATGTCAGAACTGGAGTGGTGGAGTGAGCTAAGGAATGATGATGAATTAAACCCAGATCAGTTGACTGGGGGTGAGTGTTTGATTTGCTCAAGCGCTCCGTCCATCATCCGTTTGGTATCGGAATGGTGGACTTGGCATACACTCTGTGGGAGGTGTACAAAACAGTGCTGCATGGGCAGATCAAGGCTCTTCATGGTATTAATAAAAAAGATGGGCTGGAGCTAGAAGGGGAAATTAATTCTTTGGAGGAGGAAATATCGAGAGGGGAAGCCCCAGGGGCAGACCGGGTCCATCGTCTCAGGTTAGTAAAGTGTAAGCTAAGGGTCCAGGCAGAAAATGCTGCTCAGGCACATGCCCTGGTCATACAGAGAAGGCTATACAATGTAGGCAACAAGGCCACCAAGCTTATCACCTAGCTGGATAAACGGGATAAGGACAGGAACTGGGTCAATGAAATACACAATAATGAGGGATGGGTGCACACCGTTGGAAGGTAAATAGTGGAAACATTTGCAGCATATTATGAAAATGTGTACTCTTCCGAGACCCACAGGTCTGGAGAGGAGTTCTTGAGGGAGTCAACCCTGCGGGTCCTCTCGGATGAGGACAGGGAGGCTCTGGAACAAGACCTGATGGTAGAAGAAATATAGGCGGCATCTGAGAACTCCAGTTAGTCATGTCAGCGGGGTTCAAAAGCCTTGCACTTGAACTTTTCAAATGTGTGACCCATAAGATTTCGCCTCATCTTCTGAATATGCTTTAGGCAGTGCAGGAGGATGAGGCTCTCTCAATGGACCAGAGAACAGCCACAATCGTGGTGCTCCCCAAGTAGGGCAAGCCCCCTGCGGCCTGAGCTCCTACCGGCCCATATTATTACTCAACATGGAGGTCAAGGTGCTGACAAACAGATTGACGGGGGTGTTAACCTCAGTGATATATCTGGACCAGTCCATATTTATGCCACGACGGGGCTAATTCTATGACGATTGTATGGGGTGATGCACATGACAGCAGGGCCGGAATCGGAGGAGGCAGGGGTGCTTTCCCTAGATGCGAGGATGGCGTTTGACAGTATAGAGTGCCCCATATTTTCATAGTTCTTCCCAGTTTAGGCTTTGGCTCTGGATTCTGTTCATGTGTCGGCCTATTATACATGGATATAATGCAAAGAGTGTGTGTGAACGGGGTGATATTGCATAACTTGACTTTGTGCAGGGGCATGCAACAGTGTTGCTCCCTGTTGCTGATGATTTTTGCCTTTGCCCGGTATCCTTTGGTGATCTGGGTAGTGTACGCCAGGATCCTCTCGTTTTGGGGAGCAGGAGTAGGGGAGCATGTGAGGAGAGGTTCTCTTTAGATACCAACAAAAACCCTCCTTTATGTCTTGCACCCCCGTGTCCAATCCCTCAGGTCCTTCATATTTTTACCTTATTTGGGCTATCAAATCAACTGGGATAAGCCTCTGATTTTCCCGCTTTCAGGGAGGACTCTTACGCTTCTGCTAAAATGTCAGGCACTGGTGGCAACACACAGATTCTGCTACCTGGGAGTCTATGTCACCAGAAATGTGTATATTTCCTGCAACAAAACTTATTTGCCAAATTAGAGCATCTCCAAGCAGATGTGACCCACTGGAGAGCATTGTAGATCTCTTTAATGGGCTCTTCAAGATCATAGCCTTCCCTCGCACACTGCATTCTCCAAAATACCTCCTACAAGTTTTCGGGACACTTTTTTTTATCAAGGTGAATAGCAAGCTGCATACACTGCCCTGGAGCGAAGGCAGTTCACGCATATCCCTTGTGAAACTCCACTGAGAAGTGTTTGAGTGAGGCTTAGTGGTTCCGGACCTCCTTGCCTACTATTGGGCAGTGGTGAATGAGTGGGTGTTTGCGAATAGAGACAAACCTGCCAGGGCTGACCGTGGGACTGTGGGTGTCCGGGGTACCCTGCTATCCTGTATGAGAAGAGAAGGGAAGACACGTTTCCAAACCACACTCAAGGAGTGGTGCTGGTCAGGCATGCAGCTAGCAAGTACCTGGGATGGGGGTCAAATTGACCGCTGAGATCCCACTTTGGGACAGTGACACCTTGGGGAGGTGGAGTAATTATGAAGCCACATACATGGGGTCTGATATAGATAAACTGGGGGACATTTGCAGAGGGGGGCCGCTTATGCCCTTCGTGGACTTTCAGGCGGAGTACACCATGGACAACTACCTGATTATTCACCTGTGGAAGACCGGTTGCTGCTAGATCCAATGCCAACTACAGTAGTATCCTGGGTCTACAGGAAGATAAGGAATAATTTTCTGGATCTTCTTCATTCACTGCGAGAAGCCAGGGAGGGAGATGTAGGTCTCATAGAGCACAATGATTGGGTGGAAGTCCCCAGAGAAATAGCCATAAAGGCCCAATTTTGCCTGATACAACTATGTATACTTCATAGATCTTACTACTTTTGATCCAGGCTTCACTACATGGGCCGTTGAGAATCTGCTCTGTGCTCTAGTGGCTGCAATATTTTCCACACCATGTGGGAGTGCCCAGAGATCCAACACTACTGGAGGGAGGTCACAGCAGTGATGGGCACTGTTATGGGAAAGCGAACAAAGCAAACACAAGGAAGACATGGCTTGGCAGTTCGGGCTGGACTGTTCCAATGAAGCACAGGGTCAAGACTGATTTGCATATAGCTATATCTGAAATGAGGTGGCGAAGTGAGCTAAAGAACAATGTTGGATTCAACCTAGATCTATGACTGGGGGTGAGTGTCTGAAAAGTTTCAGGGCTCCGTCCATTATCTCCTTGTGTTTGCTTTGTTCACCCTAAGTTGGCAGGGTATGCCCAGACCTGGGTCCCTTGCTCACTTTGCGACTGGATTCAAGCTAGCCTGGCTGATGAGTGCTGTTAGTCCGAAACCTGTCCTAGGATGCTTGTCACTGGCCAGGGAAGACATGTCTTGCAGTTTGGGGTGGACTATTCCTATGAGGCGAGAGGCCACGAACACAAGATGGCCACACCTTGGTGAGGCTCCGGCGACCCTGGTAAATTAATCTTCATTATCCTGCCCAATAGCCCATTATTGCTCACCTAAATGACGGTGGTGCTTTCGTGAGAGCTGATGGCCAGTCTGGAAAACCTGCTTGGTAGTTGGATCATCTCCCGCCAGCAGAAAAGAATGGGTGCCTCCCATGGCAATGATGAGGAGAGACGCTGCGTATGAGGGCGCCGCAGATTGTGGCAGAGAAGATCCCATGGCTGCTGTGGGGGAGTGCAGCTGCTGCGGGACACTGTCACTACCTGCGAGGTGAGGAGAGTGGAGAGTGGCCTGTGAAACTGGAGTGTGACGGCCGGTGGAGATGAGCAGACACATCCAAGCTAGGTGTGCGTGGCCTGGACCGCAGCAGGGTAGGTGGAGGTGGGCCCGAGATCGGACGGCTGACTCCCCACATGTGAGACGCCGGCACAAGAGCGAAGGCTGCATTGCTGATCAACCGCTCTGCTGTGGTCTCCTGATATCTTGCAGGGAGTGAAGAGGCCTACATGGGCCATGTGAACCTGATAGGCTATAACACATATTGGGAGAGACCCATCATTTGAGTGGTGCGATCTTAAAGATACCGCGTGAGAGGAGCTCACCCTTCATTGCAACAATGCTCAAAGTGGTAGATAGAGACCAAGGCAGCATGTGATAGAGCCCCGCACCAGGCATAGAAGAGACCACTGACGGAGCAAGTCGCAATGTTACTATATTGTGGGTAAGGCCCTTTGAATGTGGGTCCAACTACTATCCCCTACTCGTTCGGATCAAAGGCCCCTGCTGTTCAGGAGGTGGGTGAGAAATACCGCCATTAAAAGCTACGATCACTCAAACTGAGGCATTTGCTGCATTTACTGAGGTGCAGTAGGGTCTGCTATGGGCAGAACTGAGGGTAAACAGTCCAGGCAGCCTTTTGAACCCTGCAAGATGAAGAGAACTCAACTAAGAGATACAACATGCGATGACCTGACAACTCACTGCCACTCAACAATCCTCAGAAGTTAAAGTGAAATCCCTCCTAATGACCATGAAACAGAGTCTTGCATCAATTGAGACTAAAATTGACTTTATGTGTACCCGAGTAGACTTTCTCGCTCAGAAGCTGGAGAAATATGATAATCGCATACAAGAAGAGGAGCTTAGAATTTCTGAGCTTGAGGACACAACGGACAGAAGGAAAAAACAACTATTACACCTGAAGTGCCTATTAAAAGTCATCAGCGCCAATAACGAGGATTTAAAAGCGCACTCACGACACAACAATGTACGCATCATAGGCGTGCCCGAGAGCACGGAAACGGGACGAATGGAGGACTACATTGAACGAATGTTCAAAACCATCTTTGGAGCTGATGCCTTCTCCACACAGTTGGTGGTTGAGAGGGTACATCATTCGTTGTTGGCTTGGCCCCCTTCAGGCGTCACCTCACGACCCGTCATCGCCAGGATCCTCAATTACCACAACAGCAACACTGCCCTCCAGTTGGTCTGAGAGGAGAAGCAACATTCCTTTGGTGGTATCAACATTGCGATGTATCCTAACTTCACAATGACTGTACAGGAAGCCATGAGGAAGTTCCTACCGGTGAAGAGGAAGCTGCAACAGGCCCAAATCGACTATGCAATGCTATGTGCCTGATGTGCCTCCAATTAAATCATTAAGGGAAACAACACGTTTTCAATAACCCGCAGCAAGTGGAAGATTTCTTGAAGCGCGCGATTCGTGCCTCAGCCGGGGGAGGGGGCGAAACATGCTTGCCCTCACTGTCAACATCACCAATGTCCTAGTTAGGATAAATGTACTTCAAGGATGGCTGGATGAGAGGATACAAAGCTCCAGCTGGTGCTCAATTGCTGTTTAACATTCTGTGCACAGCTGCAAACGAATTCCGTCAACTTCCAATGTGATGTAGACTGAATACTACAGAACATTCAAGGTCGTTCTTGCTCCCATATCATCATTTTTTCCATAGGGATTGATTAGGACTACAATGAGATTACATCCGGGCACCTCCCCGCTTTGTAGCTGGGGGTGTTTCACAATGCCCTTTGGTATTAGCCCTACTAGACTCCCTGGGCTTCATTTATGAGGCTGTGCTTCACTTTTACGCTGCCGGTGCGTCACTTTTTGTGATGCACCAGTGGCGTAAAAAATGCGCCTTTTGGGCCATATTTACAGTGACGCATCTAGGTAGATGCGTCACTTTGTAAACCCCTGCGCCACATTATACCTGCGCCAGGTATAATGTATGCAAGGGGGGCGTATTGACGCAAGGAAGGGTCGTAGAAGTGACGCAGTGAAATCTATGAGATTTCACTGCGTCACTATTAGGATGCCGTTGCGTCAAAATCTTGCGCCTGCCTCACAGCAGGCGTAAGACTGACGCAGACCCTTTCACATGGGGCTTGCCCCATGTGAAAGGATGCATTGCTGGAGTTGCGTCACTTTTGTGACACACTCCAGCAATGCGTCACTTTTGCGCTTACAGATACGTCAGAAATACTGACGTATCTGTAACTCCTTGCGACATGATGCGTCATACATTAAATATGACGCATCAGGAATGTCGCAAGGAGTGCGCACTGAGAAGTGACGCATCGCTGCTTTCATGCAGCGATGCGTCATTTCTCATAAATGAGGCGACCTGGTTTTTTTCTTTCTCTTCACTCTTTATCTAATTATTCCTTGTCTTGTGTGCTCCCTACCTACTTTTACTTTTCACCTCTTCACACTCTACTGTATTGTAAATGGTGTGGGGCTTGGTGTGGGCGATGGCCCCTTGGAACCTGCTGACAGGAGAGTTCCTATTGATACGCTCCGTTGCTTATGGTTCATTGTTATTAAGATTGGTACCATTCGGGTTGTCGTGTGGGAGGGGAGTGGGGAGGATCGTATCTTCTTAAATGCATTGTGCATGTGACAGCTTGGAAGGTACTATACTTAAGGTTTACCGCAAACCTCGTTGCATACTGTGAACTCCAGGGTAGTTTAATACTCCATTTCTTAACCACCATGACAGGGAAGCAAGGGAGTTCAGAAGTACACCTTTGATGATAATAATAATCACCTTGAATTTGTAAAGCACACAGCTACCTCTGAAGTGGTTTCCCGGCGCTGGGGGCCCTCGGGAAGATTAAGCGAGCTATTGCCCAGAGTCACATGGTGCTGGGCTGACCTGCCGCCGGCGCCGGGATCGAACCGTGAACCCCGTGGTCTGGAGTCAGGCACCCTGGCCGCTGCGCCACACTTCTTCCACCTTTTGACTTGGATCCTCCGGGGGCTGGGAAACCCACACAAGTGCAGGCACGTCCTAGCCTATTTAGACAGGCACTAAATTCAAATTGCCAATGTTACAGGAGATAAACTTTGATCCCTCGACAACTCCTGTATTTGCTACCCAATGGGCGGACCACAGATTCTTCTGCTACTCCACATATGCTAGGGGCACAGTGATATTGATCAGAAAACACACACCATATGTTGCTCTGGGATCCCTCCAGGATACACAGGGCCATTTTAGCATTATGTGGGGCAGATTAGCGACATATTCTGTCACCCTGGTGTGTTGCTATGGCCCAAATATTGATGATCTCACTTTCTTTACCACTCTTTGGAGGAAGGTGGAGGCAATAGAATCCACATACGTGATATGGGGGTGACTTTAACATGGCACTAGAGCCACAAAGTGATAGATCACATTCCCATCCCCAACTCCATCACTACACAGTCACTAAGCGTCAGATGAGGACAATTCTCACCAAAAATAACCTCCTGGATGCTTGGAAACACCTCCATCCGACATTGGAGGAGGGCATCCATTATTCAGTGGTGCCCTCCACATGGTCTAGATTCAACTACTGTATTGTCTCTAGGGGGTTGGGTACCTGGGTGAAACAGGTCAAGCATCTAGCCCACGCATATTTGGATCACTCCACGGTGAGGCTACGTTGGTCCCCTGACCAGTTGCATGCCATATCTTACCTGGTGGCTCAACCCAACAGCATTATTAGATGCCCCATTTAGGACGGTGGTGGGACAAAAAATATGAGATTTTTCTCCACGCAATGTAGGGACAGTCCCCCAACTAATAACAGCATGGGAAGCCTTCAAAGTTATCATACACGGTATAAGCATTGCAAAGGGAGGTGGGATAATGTGTGATATACGCACCACCCTTAATCGACTAGTGGTGGACCTCAAACGCCTTTAGTGGGAGTTGTCTGACGCCCCTGCTGGGAATACACAAGTCGCCCTCAGAGACAAATTGATGGAGTACAAAGACACCATAGAAAGAGAATGCCAGTTTCGCGGCAAATACTTTCGGCTCGCAGATATGGCGAGGTGAAAAGGCTAGAGGAAGCGCTATCTAGCCAAATCCGCAACCCTCGTTTCCCTAATTATGTGCTAGAAATAAGAGGCCCAAGTGGCCTAACTCGCAAGGATACGTCCAACATTCTCCATACCTTAACTACATTCTATTCCATCCGCTATACCATACGAGATAGGCAACCACTTGCACTAATCTCGTAACTGCAGGACGTAGCCCTGGCATTCCTGGGACAAGTGCAGAGGGAGTTTTTGTCTGCAAGAAATCAAGAAGGATGAGATCAGAGCGGCAGTGATGCAGCTGCAATCTAGTCAAGCTCCAGGCCCTGATGGCCCCCCAGCTGACATTTATAAAGCATATGTTGACTACTTGACTCCTATACTAAAGAAGGTTTATGAGGCAGCAAGGGACAAGGGTGTTCTTCCCTCAGCCATGCGAGAGCAGAAGATCATTTCTGTAATAAAGCCTGGTAAGCCAAGAGATAAATACAATTTGTGTAGAACGCTATCCTTGATAAATTGCAATTTCAAAATCCTGGCTAATTATTTGAACCTCCTAATAGGCTCTCTTGTGCTGCCCAACCAGGCAGAGTTTATTCCCGGGCGTGCAATGTTGCACAATCATTGCACTCTCTTCTCACCGATGCAGCATGTGGACCCCAAGATAGCTGCGACGGCAGTCTTTCTAGACTCCACCAAAGCGTTTGATTCAGTGGAGTGGGACTAGCTCGCGGGGGTGCTGAGCCAGATGGGTATGCCTTCAGGCTTTCTCTCATGGATAGAATTGCTGTACTATCAACTGCAGGCGAGAGCTCTGATTAATGGCATGGGCTCGGCCCCTTTCCCAGTCTCGCGTGGCATGAGGCAGGGATGGACCCTCTCCTCCTACTATTCATGCTTGCTATAGAGCAGCTCACTGCTAAGCTACGCCAACATCATCAAGAGCATGCAATTCCTACTCTACCAGACACATTTTGGTTTCTCTCTATGCAGATAACATTATGCTTTACGTCCGAGATCCGCAGATTAGTCTCAACCCCATACTACACACGTTTACCACTTTGGGAGGGATATCAGGGCTCAACATCAGTCTGCTGTGGGACTGCCAAACAGGTGGTTGGGCCATCCGCCAGATCAGGAGGTTTCTCCTGGTCTGGCTGCGGTCCAGCCGCAGTCTGAGAGCGGCAGTCTGTCAGGCTCATTAAAGGGCATAAGAGGCAGACTGCCACTGTCAGAGCATACATGCCACATTGTGCAGGATCTGGGGGTGCAGATTTACAGAGGGGCACTATATGTGCCCCCCTGCTTGGATTCCCAGGCACAGAGGCACAAGGGGTTCCTGGCCCCCCTTTGTTGCCTCACCGCTACCCTTTATGAGGCAGTGCAACCACCAAGAAAAGGTCGGTGGGGATGAAACTCAAAATCTGCTCAGTGGTGCCACTGCTGCACCGCCAGCATATTTTGACCTCGAACTGCAGTCAGAGTGCCGCAGAATTCTTGATACGTGGCAGTAGCAGCAGTTCAGTGGCAGTCCGACCGCCACACTTATAATACAGGAGGCAGTCCAGCAGTGTGGTAGTGGTCAGACCGCCACCACCACTATGGCAATACCATTGACCACCGTAGTCATAAAAAGGCCCTAAGTCTTTTTAAAATAGACATATGTAGTGTGAGACTTGTCACAGCAGTCACATTGGTGGATGGCCAGGTGCACCAGAGACCGGGGTCTGCTGCCATTGGAGGATTAAATCTATGATGAAACACCCTAGGCAGAGCTAAATAGGTAGTCTAGAAATGCCCATAGCCTAGTGCTTTTATGCCACACTGCACCAAGAAATGTTGCCTACTGCTCAACTGTTACCAATAGACAAACGTGATGCAAAATTATTCTCGATTTTTTCCTGTTGCTAAATACTGACTTCAGTGCTTAATTTGAGCCAGTGGATTCCGGTGCTCAGCACTGGCACTTAATTGTCAACACAGGGCTTGTACCTGTCTGCCAGCCGCGTAGCTGGGGGGGGGGGGCGGTCCGCCCCAGGCGGCACCACTTTTGAGGCGGCTGAGGTCGCCTCTGCGCGGCTGCACGGGCGGGCCGGCACTGGAGGAGGCCCGGCCGACGAGGCCCGTGCCTGTGAGCTGTGATAGGGCGGCGCGGTGGCCCGTGGCCGGTGGCGCAGGACAGCGCCTGATTTACACATAAAAATCAGATCTCATCATCAGGCACAGTCAGTAGCGCACGCACACACCATGATGCATTTAAATGTACAACACCTGTCGGTTAACTTTCACTTCCGATTATTTAGCAGCACAACGTCATCAACAGGGCCCCCACCCCACCTCCCAGCCTCGCTCACAGAGACCAGGGCCGTCAATCAGGTAGCGTATGCGCGGTGCGCACAGCCGCAACCAATGACGGCCCTGTACCATTTTGGGCCAGCCTTCTCGCCGTCGCGCCAGTGTGACCTGTGACGCGTTGCGCCGCCCTGCGGCTTCGCGCTCACTGCCCCTGCCCCTCCCGTGACCTGTCGTGTCGAGGAGGAGTGTGCGTGGACTGTGGCGAGAGACGACGACGACCACTGACCACCACCATTCTTCTTGCCTGGCCTGGCCGGGGCCCTGCTGCCCTCAGCCCTGCCCTGTTCAGCTACAGTACTCTGTGTCACCCTGTGCTGTGGGCTGTCACTGTGTGGCTGCGGGCGGGCGGCACTCTGCGCGACACGACACACACCAAAAATTGAGGTGAGACTAGAGAGAGAGTCGGTCGCAGCGGGGGACGGCGGGGGACGGCGGGGGGGGGGTTCAAGCGGGGAGTCGAGTCGAGTCCAGAGAATGCCTTTGAAGTATATTCCAGAAATACTTTTGTGACAAGTTGTGCCATCATCAGCCAGGATCGAAAATCACAGCCGTGATGACAATGGCAATGCATGATATCTTCTTTCTGACTTCACAATTAGAAGCAAGACCGTCGATGGACGAGCTTGAGGATAATACGGTGCTTAGATAAGGTCAGGCTTGCATTCCCAAGAACAGCTCTGCCAACACAGCAGTGTACTTGGCAAACATAAATAAGATCTTTGTGAGGCATCGCCAAACACTCAACTGTGAAATCACCATGCTTGAAATCAACAACTTCTTCCCCCAAGAATCTGCATTTACATGACGTTTAACTTTGGCATTTGCAAAACACATAGCTGCCATAACCTGGGAGTCCTAGTACTAGGGACTGTACTGAAAGATATACATTAACTGGGGCAGCTTTTTAGAACAGCCAGGTTTGTAATTGTTTCTTGAAAACAGCTTCGCTGCTTCGGACAAGTGTAGGCAGTGATGGTTCCAGAGTTCTGGGGCCAGATATTCGAAGGAGCGTCCTTATTTGTCTGAGCTGCTCCACGCTCAAGGCGACGCCAGGTGAAGAATTCTTAGATCGACGTGTAGTAGTGGCGGCATAAGGATGAATCAAGTGCTGGATACATCGTTGGCCAGAGCCTGTTTTTTGTAGCTCGTGCCAACTCTTTTCTAACAATGTGGTTTATTTTCTACCTGAAACCAGAAGGCAATATGGATTACATTACTGACTTCTTGTTTTCACGGGTGTTGAGATGGGGGCAGACATACCAGGGTGGTGGGGCTTGATTTTATAGCTGAGTTTCAAATCGCTATGTGTGACTGTGACATCTTCATAATTTCAGTGTAATTATGAGTGACATTTCAACTACTATGAGTGACACTGTCTTGCAAGCATAGCTGCCAAGGTTTCAGATTGCTATGTGTGACACTGTCATAATTTTAGAGCAATTATGAGTGACATTACGAGGACTACTAGTGACACATTATTGCGAGCAAAATCAAGCAATGAGGACAAGGAAAACATTTAAATATCAGATATTATCCCCATTTGAACAACGAGAAACTCTATGATCATCTTAAAACTTAGGTAAAACACCAGAAATGGAAGGGCACTAAACAGACACAGACTGTGTGGCTACCTATCAGAGGTCATACAGGCACAGCAGCTGTTAATAAGATGATATCATTGATCTGCTCATTCATGACCTGCGCTAGCCTAAAAAAGAGAAATTAATAGCATAGCAAGTGCAACTAGGTTGGTTATACCATCACTCATTCTCAGGCATTATTGGTTGCTAGTGCAATAAGATCAAAAAGAATGCTGGAAAGAGTCAGCGCACAACCCGGTGGTGTTTTGCTCTTAACATGCGATCGTGCAAATTAATGAATAAATACAAATTGCACTATCACAAAGGTGTAAAGTGAAGTCCGAAAAAAAAAGTTACAAGTGTAACTTTCATGATCGAGGTAACTGTTAGCAGCAATACTACGTGTCTCTCCTCGTAGACTCGGACATCTTTCAAGTGCTCACCGTCCTTTTTCCCCAACAGCCGGCTCCCCCCCCCCCCCCCCCCCCCCAAGGGGCGGCACTCTGAGGGGTAGCCCCGGGCGCCACGAGCTCTAGCTACGCCCCTGCTGTCTGCCACATAGGGGCACTGTAAAAATGACTATTGACTGCCAACGAAGCCATTCTTATAGCTTTGGGTGCCTAGAGGAGGCTGAATTGTCACACTGTAAGAGTTTAATGATTAATAATTGTGTTGGTACTGCCATTGGCAACCCTGGCATGCGCGATGTGTGGTGCAAGGTGCTGTGGCTTCCTGACGTGGGCCCTGGCACTAGTTGTTTTACAAATTAAGCACTGCTCTACATATGCCATTTGTTGTGCCAAAACATTGACAAATCATAATGTCGTAACCTTTCTCCTTAGCTATGACCCTTTATAACTAAATTGAACATTAAAATTAAATAATGTTTGCCAAAAAGAGTGCGTTAAAGATCTATTTTGCTATCAAAGGTTATGTTAAAAATCTAGTTACACTTCAGAAAATGTTACACTTTCCTGAATTTCTATAAAAAGGTTGGATATATGAAATTGTTGAAAGACAGCTACACATAAATCACAGTTTGCACTCATCCTCAAATCAAATTCGAATTAATTAAATCACTCTTTGGAAAGTAGTAAATTTAATAACGATGGCTCCATATCCTCCAATAAGTGGCTTACTAGGGAATTTAAATGTTCCATAAGGAACCTTAAATCACAATGGTGGAAGGGCAAGTCAGAAAAAGACAAAACCTGTTACAGGAAGCAAAGGGGAAGCTACCACATTGCCATCAAGAGATCCAAAATGCGTACTTCAAAAATACATCTATCAGTTACCAAACCAAATTAGGGAACTCCTTAACATTTACGAGAAACTGACCAATCACTCTTCTCTCCCCTGGAAACTCTTTGCCAGACTCTAAAGACTTTGTCCAGAATGTGCCAAAACTTCAGAAACTGGCCCACACAGAACTCTCTCTTAAAGCACGCTAGTGGCTGACAGGCAATGTTGACCTCTCACTACATACCCACAAGAAAGCTGAGATCACTATCGACCCATCGGATCTACCTGCGATCCTTCAAGAGGGGGAAACATGATGGCTGATAACTCACTATCCGAAGGCCAGTCACAGGATCACACATGACCAGGGCTTTAAGTGGGCCTGGTCTGAAGGGGTCTGAGCACCGGCAGTTTTTTAAAGGGTGCCTTGAAACGGGTCTCTATCGGGCTCTGTTTTGAGCCCTGGCACAGGCGGTCCGTTTTTTTTCTGGACAGCAGTGACAGCAGTTTGCTGTCACTGTAGTCCGGAAAAAAGTGCCAGGGCGCAAAACAGCCCGATAGAGACCCGTTTCGAGATAGCAGACACATCGATGTGCGCTGCTCACACTGCTCACTAGTGGAGAAGTTACGGCATGACGTCATGCCAGGTGAGCGTTGTGGGGGGAGGGCAATCCTTTAAAGAGTCATTTTCTTTCTGGATTTCCCTTCTCTTTCTTAAACGCAAGACCAGCAACATTGTGGTTGGGTCACCAGGGCTTTAATTCGAAGCTTTTTCAATATTATATGTTACAAGCCATAGTTGCAGCTTATTTATCTTATGCAACTAATAACCATTGACAAAGCCAATACCCCTTACTTGTTGTAGGTATGATGTTACTTGTTGTATCACATTTCTGGATGCAATGACAGAAACAGCAAAATACAAGTCGGGGGCACACTATGCTAAACACAGAATTTTAGCATGTGTTTAAAGCCACGCCCTTAATTACACTGGACACGCCCCTTTGAGAGACCCCCGAGTTTTTTCCACCCACTTAAAGCCCTGCACATGACCCTAACCAAAGACCTGAATCCAACCACATGAATGAAGTTCAGAAAAGTCGAGAAAATTGCCATCTCTAGACTTGCCTGCAGATCTGATGTCTGATGTAGGATCATGCTGAAAGGTATCAGGCGTCACGTGGTCACTCATTCATGCCGAGCTAACTTTCCTTTGCTGTAATTAAGCTGTGCTCTCCTCCTGCTAGAGATCGGAAGTTCCCAAAAGGCAACATGCAGAGCTGGATAAAACTACTTAATAAATAAGCAGATGCACGGTGTTGGAAAATGTAGATTCCGAAGACAGCGATGAGACCGGTAACAGTGCATGCATTGTTAATTTATGAGTTCCGTTTTATAAATGTATATTTATGTGCTATAAAAGAACAGGCATTGCTCGTTCATTTCATTACTCAAACGAATCCCAAAATGCCATGCTAGTACTGAGAATGACCTTCAATATATAATAAACCCTTGGTAATGAAAGGAGCCTGCGCTTTTCCAGGCCAACAAACAAAAACGCTGATTTTGTATTGTAGCTCGGCTCTTAAAGACATTCTATCGAGAAAACCAGGGTTATATTCTGATGCCCTGAATGCAATTCATGGAATCCAATTAATGACATAAAGTGAATTATAGAGGCATCTGGGTTCTACATTCCTCTAACAATCTCTGCGACCAGAGCCCCTCATATTGTTCATATCAGTTCATAAATTCAATTAAACATATTTTCCCAACCGACTTCAGAAAAAAAAAAAATGGTTCCACAATACAGGGACCCATCCGTGAACTAAAACTTAATTTTTTTGAACATGTGCTACAGACTTATTTGTACTTTTGTGGAAATTGCACAATGCACTCCAAAAGCTTTTTTGTATAACAGTGAATGTGAACCTTTGGACAAGATCAGACGGGGCTATTTGTGCATAGTCTTTTAGTCCATGGATTTATACAGATTGATGATGATTTAAAGCATCGCACACAACTTAGTACTATTCGCCCGACAAGTCCTCATACAACCAGAGGTTCCTTTTATGCAAAAAGATCATTATGCAAGCTCCAGCACTATACATGCCGCACACAATGCATATGGTATACAGTCTCCATGCTATCTTTATACATCATGATTCAGAAAAGGGGGTGGTGATGAACAGAGTGTCTGAATTAAGCAGACCACTCTTACCCAGTCCAAAGATCAGGGCTTGATCCATCACCGTTTTTTAGCTCACTGCACCATCCCAGCTCAGAACTTGGCTATATGCAAATTAGTCTGACCCCGGCCCAGTGCATCATGGGAACAGGGCAGACCAAACTACCAAGCCAATTCTTATACTGGGAAGGAAACAAGCTACCGGGGACCGGTTTCTGGCATTTCAGCCGTCTTCGGCCCGGCTTGCTTGAATCCTGATGGTGCAATGAGCTAGGGACTCACATCTGAGTATACCCTTCCACGCTTATGGTGGACAAAAATGATTCAGAAAAGGGGGTGGTTCATCACCACCCCCTTTTCTGAATCTTTATACATCATGGCAACAACAATGCGTGCAATGGCCCTGCAATGTCGATTACTGCCAGAACAACTCTGTGCAGCTTCTGATAGAGGAAACCAGGGGAGGGAATCCAATATTTCAAATCCCACAAAGCATTAGGGTGTCAAATGGAAGGCGCTGAATTGGAACACATAGGTCAGAGTTATTTTTAGATCAAGCTCTATTTTAGCATGCACATTATGCAAACATTTCACGAGCGCTGGCAAATCTAAAAGTCCTGTCTCTGTGTGTAATTAATATTTTCCTCAATGCTTAGGGATAGATTTATCAAGAGATTGCGACGCAATTTGAGCCGGTGGTTTCCGGTGATCGGCACCAGCACTTAATTGTCAACACCGGCAATTTTGAGTCTGCCACATGGCGAGGCTCCCAGTTGAATTCAGAAAAAAGCACAACAGCTGTTTATTAATTCAGTACACAATAAATATGAATAATACCTTCCACCCAGGCCTTTTCTACAACTTTGGGTGTCTAGAATTGTCACACTTATAAGAGTGTGATGATTCGTAGTGTGCTGATGCTGTCATTGGCTGACAGTGCTTAATTTGAGGCTGTGGTTTCTGGTGCTCAGCACCAGCACTTAATCATCAACACTGCCACTTGCGCACCAGCTAAGGGCACATTCATGTTTGTTAGGCACAGGGAGATTACGTGATAATCCCAGAATCACAGGATGTTGAGCTGACGCCGAGACTCGCAGCTGGTTCCCTAGCTCAGAAGTCGGCAGCTCTGGCCATCATGGCACATACTCTCCCCACTTGCAGGGTTTGTTGGTTCTGTGTTTTGCTGCGCTAACAGGAGAAATGGGTTGGTCGAAGCTGCCTCCTAATGAGAGCCCTGGCACTTGTATATTTTTTGCAAATTAACCACTGCATTGCAGCTGTGGCAGGGGCAACAGGTGGTGCAGGCTGCAGTGAATGCATGACAAGGGCCCTGGCACTTATGTGTTTTACAAATTAAACTTTGGGTGCCCTTGTGTCACAGGGTGTAGCAAGGACTACGCAATCTCTAAGTCAGAATTACCCAGAAACGCAAGACCCCCTTGCGTGGCTCTGCATTGCTCGGTAAATCTGGAGAAATGCAAGGCAGTGCTAGTAGCTGCCTTGTATTACTCTGCCCTGGGAAGGCGTTCCATGGGTGGTGCATGGGTATTCCTACCCAACCAATCTTGGATTTTGGTGCACTCCCAGATTCACCAAAACTGGTAACCCTGGAAATGCATCAAAATGTTACGCCTTCCCAGGAGAGGTGAAATCAGGAGAAATATCTTTCTTTCTCCTTGTTGTTTCCTCTTTCTAAGTGTGCTGCAGAATGCAGCACACTTATGAAGGGGAAATGCCCCTAAGTATTGTTTTTGTGCAAACAAAAACAATCCTGCCTGCAACACAGACACTCTTGCACCATTACACACGGCTGTCTGCGTTGGCGCTAGGCAACAGATTGTGCGCCTGCGCAGGCACAAAGCAGGAAGGGGCCGTAAATATGGTGCATTCCCTCCCTCTCCCTTTCACCCAGCGCAGTTTAGCAAATTGTCTTTCTGCGTTGATAAATCTGGCCCTATGTGTGTAAACATGACAGCCAGTCAAAGGTTTGATGAATAGATGGAGGGGTAAGTGCATTAATGGATACATAGATGAGTGCATGGTTTATGAAGGGAGTGCAATGATGAATGGATGAATGGGACTTGTCAGAATTCTTTACATAGGTTGTAGGTGGGCATTAAAACTAACAGAGTATGATGCAATAGGCTTAAGTTCCTCAAATTGCCAAATATTTTTAAAACCCACGTACAAGTTTACTAGCATGTAAACGGTAGATTATATAAACGAATGCCCATATTATGCCACAAACTGCCACCATAATAACAGAACCAGCATTATGCCAGGGGTGAACAAAGATTGTCACAATATTTCAAGAATTACCACAATGTGGCCAATGCCAGTGTCAGCTAAAGTGGGCATCATCATTTCATGAATTCTCACAACATGCAAAGAAGTACCATTTTTATGGCAGTGACATACTTGTACCTTAAACATATGCCTTTATGCAAGGTCTCTTCACAGTATGCCAAGCATTGCCATCATTCTTCCGATACGAACACTGTCTGACAGGTGGGCATAATCACGCCAAGGATGCCCACATTAGGGGAGTGTGACCTGGCGGTGGCCGTGATGGCAGCATAATTCTGTAGCTCTGTGTGGGCTCGCAATAAAGCCTGTGATATCCGTCTAATATCTGGCGACGTTTGAGTGGAATTGTATGGCGCTGCCTTCCCGGTGGGGTCCTGAGTCGGGGGAGGCGTCCTGAGCCCGTGACGGTGCGGAGCCCTGCCACAGCGATGACGGGCCCTCTCCAAGAACTGCAACGCGCTCCGGACGGAAAGGAGGCGGAGTCACGTAATCTACTGGCCCACCCGCTGAACAAGCTGCCCGGGAGCTGTGCAAATCGAGCCCCGGTGTCTGCAGCCTGTGCCTGCTACTTCCGCCCGACAATGGTACTGTGAGGCCCCAGGTGCGGCACTGCCTAGATCCTGCTGCTGATGCGTCCCCTGCGGTCTGAAATCTGCTGCATTGCCCTCTATCAGTGATCTTTATGCTGCGCCGGCGGGCCAGTATCACCGCCGTCGGACCAATGGAGGCAGTCTAACGTGGCATTGGGGAGTACAGACTGTGGGCACCCTACCCTACTCGGTCCTCTAGTGGGGTCATGGACTCTGGGCACGCTCACCCTGACCCATGCTGGGTATTCTAGACCTGGAACTACGGGGGCCCGGAAATCCTGGAGAGGGACTTGCTGCTGCTGGGGGGCCCTGTGCCTGAGATGCTGCTGTGTGGGGCTGACCAGTGCATGCACCGCGATCTCCGCTACGACTACTTGCCAGGGGGGCGGTCATCGCCTGGTAACAGGGGGTCCCAGTGTGACAGATTGATGAAAGGGTATTGGTATTCCTGCGGTCTCCCTAACCAATTGCGGCCTTGGGAAGGTATAGCTGAGATATCCATTGCTGGGAGTACTATGGATCATGGGTGGACCGGACAGACGTAACTGCCCACCGAAGTGACACGCTGGAGTGGCTGGATCCCTTCAGTCCGCATACCGTGCCCTTCAAACTAAGAGAGCTGCGAGCAGCTGGTGGGGTGCCCTACGAAGGGAGAGTGTTAACATCATCAGCCTGTGGGCCTGGAACTCCCTGGAAATAGCGCCAAGACGGAGTGTTGGCATGCAGGAGACAGGACTGTGCCTCTCTTTCTCCATACCGAGCGACAGCCACCATGACAAAACCGAAAGGGTCACTGCGACTGAGGAGAGTATAGGGGAGCTCCAATCTGTGGCGCGCAAGCTAGAAGAACGCGTGCAGAAATTGACACATCAACATAAAATGATGGCCTTGCAACTGGACGTCCAGGAAGGAAGGGCTCGCCGCAACAACATTCGTGTGGTGGGGCACCTGAGGGGGTGAGGGGCCAAGCACGGACCTCTTCATTGAAGACCTTATCGTAAATCACCTCCCACCTAAGAGGTTGTCCCTTCTGTTCTCTGTGGAAAGGGTGCACAGAGGTTCGATCCCGAGACCGGTGGCCTCCCCATGGATAATTATTGTGTGCATATTGAACTTTCGAGACCAGGATGCAATCCTACAGACTGCCAGAGTGCGAGGCGACCTCTCATACGAGAATGCAACAGTTCGGTTCTTCCCAGACTTTACCCTAAAAGGGCAACAGGAGAGGCGAACATTTGATGGTGTTAAACGGGCCCTCAGGGACAAGGGGGTCAAATATATGATGTTTTCCCTGCAAAGCTCAAGGTCATAGAGGGCGACAAATCCTGGCTCTTTACATCGCCTGCAGAGGTCCAACAATGGCTAGATGGGGTCCCCCCTGGCTCACTGACGGAGGGAGGAGACGAACTGGCGAGGGAGTTGTACACAATCTTGAATCTCCAGACCAACGCACAGAAGAGACAAGGTCGGTGCCAGATCCAGGAGCTCTCGGTCCGGAAGTCCTATGAGCGAAGCTAGGTACCACGGAAAATGAAGAACTGAACTTATTTCACTGCTACGTTATATGGGTGTACTGTACTCCAGGTATACATCTCTCCTGTACTGTCCTGGGGGGAGGCTGCTGTCTGTATTTGACTACACTGACGCCGGGGGTCTGGCTGAAGGGGCCTGGGCTATGCATGCTCCAGCTGACTCAGTTGTCTTGGGGCTGACTAGCAGGCCTGGAGGTGGGCACTCCTGGGTGCTAGTGCTAGGCAGCCCTATAACACTTTCTTGTTCTTTGGGGCTACAGGTGCTCTGCTATTGGGGATGTGGGTAGTTTCAGGCCTACAAAGCAGGGTGGAAGGGAGGCGGGAAGTTGTTAAGGGGCTTTTAGTTGTTTGCTTGATTGTTTCTGCTTCAAACACATTGTTCCTTCATCGGCGAGTCGCAATCTGCGATCCCACATTCTACATGTTATCCGAGGGAGGTAGGGGTACATTAGCGGGTGCGGTGGATGGGTGGAGGAGATGTCTATGGTTCCCAAATGGCAGCACACCTAACTGGTACATTGACAATCCTCTCTTTGAATGTGAATGGGCTGGGGGAAAAGATAAAACGCACTATGTTTCTACAGTACCTTCGAAGGCATTCCCCGGACATAGTGCTCTTACAAGAGACGCACCTCTAGGGCACAAATTATTTGACACTTAATCATTTTGGATACACACTTCGGGTGCATGCTGGTTTCACCACGTCTTCTAGGGGCACAACAATACTCATTAAAAAACTCAGTACTTTTTGTTGTGCACCGCACCTGTTCTGATCACTTGGGTCGGTTTGTTGCCCTGTCTGGGACATGGGAGGGTCAAGGGGTAAATGTTTGTTCAGTCTACATCCCCCCACGCCTTCACAGGAACACACTCTCTGACCCGAGTAAGCTCTTACTTGATCTACCGCAGGGGACATTGATTCTGGGAGGGCACATGAATGATATGATGCATCCTGACATGGACAGGCATACACTTTCCCCCGGGGCCCGGGAACCCCGACATCTACATCCATTCGCATGAGCTTTAGGACTGCCGGATCACAATCCTACCCTGCGACACTTCATGCATATCCCTGCAGCCCACGGCAGCGGCTCTCCTCTCGACTATGTTTTCATGCGCCCAGTATCAGTGGGACTTTCTCGGGCGGTGCCATAAGGTATGTTGAATATTTGACCATTCGCCGGTAGAGGTTCAGCTATATGGGCCTAGGCGGGATTGGTCTCTCCCGCCGAGGTTAGACCCCTTCCTGTTTAAGGACCAGGAATTTAGGGACCTGTTTGTGGAGCGCACCAACCAGTATTTTACCGAAAATGTGGGCCTGGTACGTTCTGACTGCGTCCTCTGGGAGCCGTATAAGGTGGTGGCCAGGGATTTTGTGCAGGCAACGAGTGGCACCAAGCGCAAGGAAAACGTGCTCAATGTGAGGCTTTGGAGCGAGAGCTTCTGGATCTTGAGCTGACAATGGTTTCTAAGCCAAGGGGGAATACGGGACACAGTCATATACTTAAGCTCAAGCAAAAAGGGCTCAAAGATCTGGAGGAAAGCACCGCTCACACACACGCGCTTGCTACACAGAGGAAGATCTATGACCTGGGAGACAAGGCTAACAAACTAATTGCCTGGCTTGAAAAGAAGGACAGGAGTCGTAATTGGGTCTTCAAAATTAGGACTGAGGACAGCTCTAGGAGTGCCACAGTCACAGAATTAGCAGAGGTCTTTGCTGAGTACTACGATAACATATACCAATCACGAACCACGCGTGGGGAGGTGGAGTCTTACGAGTTACTCAAAGATATGGCTCTGCCAACGCTTGAGAAGGGGACTAGGTTGGCGCTTGATTCGGACTTTACCGTAGAGGAAGTAGAAAATGCCATAAGAGATTTGCAGTCCGGGAAGGTGTCGGGCCCAAACAGACTTCCCACAGAGATGTACAACTGCGCGGTGAGCAAATTAGCCCCGCACATGCTCAATATGTTCCTCGGTGCAAGGGACGATGGCCAACTCCCAGAGGATCTCAGGATGGCGACCATTGTAGTCATCTTGAGGAAAGGTAAACCACATGATCTTTGTAGTTCATACAGACCTATCTCCCTCTTGAATTTTGAAGCAAAAGTATTGGCCAAGGTCATTGCAACCCATTTGAGCACTGTTATCCAGTCCCTCATTCACCCAGATCAATACGGCTTTATGCCGCATTGGAGTACCAGGCTTAATTTGCGATGTCTATACAGCGTCATGCAGATGACCCAAGGTAATCGGGATGTGCCTGCCGTCCTCCTATCGCTCGATGCCAAGATGGCGTTCAACAGCATCGAATGGACATACTTGTTCGCTGTCCTGGATATAATTGGGATAGGTCCAAAGCTACGGCAGTGGATTCGCCTATTATACACTGTCCCAATGGCACAAGTTTGAGTCAATGGGAATATATCCCGAGCCTTTAGGCTCCATCGGGGCACGAGGCAGGGCTGCCCATTGTCACCGATGCGGTTTGCATTAGCATTGGAACCGTTAATGGTCTGGATTTGAGGGGATCTGGTGGTTAGAGGAATTGATCTCGGGGGAGGCTAGGAAGAGCAAATATCTTTGTACGCTGACGATATTCTACTGTACGCCCACAGGCCGCGGCAAACGTTCCACCGGCTTATTCATATCATACAATCATTCAGAACATATTCTGGATATTGCGTTAATTGGGACAAATCCCTAGTGTTCTCGTTGGCAGGGGAGCTCCCTCCCCTCTCGTCAGTATGCTCAGAACTGGTGGGGAAGGAAACATTCAAATATTTGGGCTTATGGATATCGCACTCGGAGCATGAGTTCATGCGATTAAACATACAGACACAATGGGATCGTCTACGAGATGATGCAGCCCACTGGAGATCTGTTTCCCTAGCGGGCAGAGCAGTTCTTTTTAAAATGGTGGCTCTCCCCCGCCTACTGTATGTGGTTGAAAACTCACCCTTTCGAAATACCGGAGGCATTTTTCCGATCTGTTGAATCCTAACATGTATGTTGTGAGGGGGGGAGTGCAGGATTGCTCTTAAGAAACTTCAGAAAAGAGTGTATGATGGGGGCCTGGTTGTCCCTAACATTAGGCTATATTACTGGGCTTCCCAACTCGTTAATATTAATGGATGGGTCTACTCCTCATTTGAGGAACCGGCATACTGAATGGATCGGCCAGCAATAAGCAATAGCAATTAACAGATGGAGTTGTATAGAAAAAGAAGGAGCAATGCACTCCTCCCGGTCCACACCCGTACAGTCATCGAAGTATGGCATAAGGTGAATAAAATGACAGGACGGGAGTCCAAGCTAACGGAGCTGACCCCTTTATGGGACGGAGACTGTTTGAGTGAACTGAAACGACTGAAGGGATTCCGGCAATGGGGTCTTATTGGGATCGATTTGTTGGGGGATGTATGGAAGAGAGGCGAGATGATAGATTTTGACACATTGAGGGAGGGGTTTCACATGGGAGGGGGGAATTCCTCATATACCGCCAACTACGACATGCTCTTCGCTGTCACCTGAAGGACGGCACTCTGCTACCGGAGTCTTCACCACTTGAGGACCGCCTCCTCCTAGACATGATTGATAAAGCGATATCTCTCACTTATAAGAAGCTTGTGAATAATTTCCCAGACTGCTTGGGCCCTCTGCCAGAGGCATGGGACTCGGACATGGGCCTCTTCGAGGATAATGACTGGGCTGAGGCCTTACAGAGCCCTAGAGAAATCGCCATTCGGGCACACTTTGGGCTTGTCCAGCTTCGTATTCTCCATAGATCTTATGGCTCTCGCATGGTTCACGTACGCATGGGTAACTGTACGACGGATGAGTGTGTTGGGGGATGTGGTGAGTCTGGGTCCTTTTTTTTTATTTTATGGTCCTGCCCCAAAATTCAAGGATACTGGGGTGGTATTACCCGTGTGATGACAGAGGTAGTGGGAGTGAGTATCCCACTAGATCTGAGGTGGCATATCCTGGGAGTAACGGGAGAGATGACGTAGCCGCAATGGGCCAAGACTTGGCTGGCCTTAGCAGGGAGGGTGGACAAGAGAAACATCGTGGGTGCCCACGTAAAGCCAGAAATATATGGGGGGCGTGGGCGCAATATCGAGGTCCTTGGACAGTGTCACAGGGGGTGCTCCAGTAATTGCCAAGGAGACGAGAGGCTCCTATAATCATAGATTGTACACTTAATGCCAGCTATTGGGTGCCAAAGATGTTCGTCATGTTCTGAGAGGCCTGTGATGATGTTCCTCCTGTACTGCTACAATGTAATTGATGATGATCTGTTTTCTTTATGTTTAATTAAAAGATCTTTAAAAAAACAAAAAAGATGCCCACATTACAGAAGGAATTTCCACAGTATTAAACCAGAGCCAGCTTTAGCGACATTGGGTAACCTCATGCCACCTAGCCAATAGTATACCAAGACTTATAATTATTACACTAGGGCCAGCAGTGTGCTATGGGTGGCACTATCATGCTGTAGAGGTCCACATCAGTCCAAGTATTACCACCAGTATGTCACAACATTTAGCCAGGTGCAGTGATATGCGAAAAGTGGGTAGCCTTAATTCTTGCCTGAGGGCATCTGCACCTGCTGCTTGTATTCAGGTATAGTGAGGCAGAGGAAGAAGCACTGGTGTGTCTGTTTAGTTGCACATTCTTGGATGATGATGTTTCACCATTGCCCAATATATCAAATGAATCTAACATACTGCCAGGCAAAATAGTGCTGTAGTAGCTGGCAAAGACTGCTGTTTGGTGTTAGCAGTGTGATGTCAGTATGTGCTGTTTCATAGCAGTGCAGTTACCCAAAAGTTAGTCTCCCAACAACTTGAGCACCTTTTCATTATAAACCAATGGGTAACCCAAACGGACATAGGAACTGTGCATGATCCGATAAAAAAATCAATTGGTCATAATGGCTAGGATAAAACAATACTCAATATTATAATGGCATTAAACATAATCCATATGTAAAAGAGAGAGAGAAGAAAACACAATTGTACAGGATTTTTGAAAGTCAATTCAATTCTATAAGTTTTCTGTAGCAACACAATTCCGTTACATTGTTTAAAGTTTTTATGCCTATAACCTTTTGATTTATCTTCTCTACCCGTTCACGTCACATGAGCACATTTCTATGCACCTATCTGAGCAATCTTTTAGCATTGACTGTATACTAATGCTTTTTTTCAAAACAATATATAAATATATAGAATTGACTTGACTTTCAAAAAAAATGTGTTCATTTGTGTTTTCTTCTCTCTCTCTCTCACAATATGGATTATGTTTAATGCCATTACAATATTGAGTATTGTTTTATCCTAGCCATAAGAACCAATTTTTTATTATGAGCTTTTTTTCGGGCCTGCTTTTGTCAGTAGGAGTTGTTTCACTGCAAAACGAACCATGTCAGTGCTAGCTCACAGTACCCCAGCAGATGAAGCAGCCTCTAATAGAGTCCTTTCAACACTACAGGCACCTAGCAGTTTGGGTTTCATCCAACATTGCCTTCCCAGAGGTAAAGGACTCCAGCAGCATGCACTTCCACCATTAGGGCCTTGGTAGTAGGCCGTGTTAGAGAAAATGTCGGCCCGCCGGCATCCTGTCATTGCTAAGGAATCATTCGAGCAAAATATCCCTATCCACCAACAATGCACTGGGAATGCCATAAGACAATAGTGTGAGCCTCTTCCCACCAGTGCTATAACTCCAGCATTCTGAAAAATACTGAAGATGAAAACACATAGTGCTTTGTTGCTTATTTTTCAGTTCAGAAAAAGTTTATTAATGCAATAAGATAAAAATATGCAAGTTACAGTACTAACAATGATTAGAAAAACATACAGCAAGATATGGAAAATCTTCAATGGAGGAAGAAGTTAATAATAACAAAACGATGTGCAGGTAAAGCCAGCAATTAGCAAATGATAAATCAAATAGATAAAGAACACATCATATATTAAAAACAAAACATATATTATAACAAAAGGAGTATGTCAACCTAGAGGAAGTTATGGAGGTTTAGCAACTTCTTGTTGTAGAGGAGTTTGAGACAAAGAACGCCTAGCACTCATATCAAAGAATAATGTAACTGGATCCCATAGTTGTCTTCTTTTTGGGGCTAGAGTTAGTGGGTAAACAAATGTCGTGTCTAATCTATGGTTATAACATACAGCATACCACCACGCCTGATAAGAAAGTTTGGTATGGTCCTTCCAAAGTTTGGTGATTTGCTGAAAGGCCACCGCCAGTAATAAATCAATTATTTTAATGTTAAATGCACAGTGAGCCCAAATAGGAGAAATGCTTCCTAAGAAGATGTGAGTAATAGAGAAAGGGTGATTAGAGGAGAAAATAGCATTAATTAGGGAACACACCTTATTCCAGAACGTGTGAACTGGAGTACATTTGAAAAGTAAATGAATTAAATCTGCACGTGGTGAGGAACAAGTTCAACATGTATCGAAAGTTTCTGAATATCGTTTACTAAGAGCATGCGGTGTTAATAAGAGACGATTATAAACAAAAAATAAAGTCTGAGTGGTATTTGCAGCCCTAGAAGATTTGCGTATTTTCATCCATATTTTATCCCATAACTCAGTAGGCCAAGAAACATCAAAGTCCTCTTCCCACGTTTCTTCTGTCTTAGTTTTAGCACGTGGTACTGCCGGAGCATGAAGGAGTGCATAAATCTTGGAAGCTTTGTGACCTTGAGTCAACAAGGTCCGTAGCGCGGATACAATAGAGGGCTCCTGACACTGAAGAGAAGGAGAAGCGGTATAGGCATTATAGGCTGATTGTAAGGCATGTGTTAGTAACAAATACTTAGCGCGGAAGGTGGGAGGGAAATGAAAAGAGGTAGCAGCCAGAGAAAATGGAATGATGTGTTCCTGATGAAATAATTGGTGCATCCAAATGAGGCCTGGTTGTCTCCAAGATTTCCAAAAAAATGGTTTGTTCTTTATCAAGATAGAGGTATTATGCCTTATAGGTTGCTCTAAAAAAGAGGAAAGAAGAGGAGGCGGGAGAATCTTGGATGTATGCTTAAGAATAGGAGTAGGTAAAGATTGTGGCTTACGAGAAAACGAAAGATATTCATCAAAAGTAAAAGGATAAATATAGGACTGTTCCAGGGTTAACCACAGAGGTAAAGGCACGGACGGATCAGAAATCCATTTCGATGCTTGATTTACTAAAAAGGATTTGTGATAAAGGGAGAAATTTTGAAAATTCGCTCCACCCTCTAATTTAGGTCGGATTAGTTTAGGGAGAGACATACGAGAATGTTTATGTACCCATAAAAAGAGAGATAGGATAGAATTAATTTTTTGGAAATATTTCAAAGGGATTGAGAATGGAATGTTAGAAATCATGAAAAGAACTATGGGAGAGAGCACCATTTTAATTGTATCCAATCTGCCCAACCAAGATAGATATAGAGGATGCCATTTCGTGGTAAGAGTAGTTATTTTTTGTATGCAGTCCTCCATACAACGAGTAATGGTGCCCGAAAGGGAGGACGTAAAATGAAGACCCAAATATTTAATATAATTAGGATTCCACGTAAATCCCGAATCAGTAAAATCAGCCTTATAGGTGAATTTAGTAAGGGGAAAAATTTCGCATTTATCTTTGTTTAATTTGTAACCGGAGACTTGCGAGAAGGAATGTACTTCATCTAGAAATGCAGGGAGAGACGATTCGGGTTGAGATAAAATCAATAAAACATCATCAGCATAAGCCGCCATTTTAATTGTGGTCTGTTGAAAGTTAAAACCATGAATTTCATTGTTTTGGCGGATCCGCAATAAAAACGTTTCAAGGGCAAGGTTAAACAAAAAGGAGAAAGAGGACAACTCTGCCTAACCCCTCTACCAAGGGAGAAATAGGAAGATATGCCACCATTCGCTGAAATAGCTGCTCTTGGGTGAGAATACAAAAGAGAAATCAGGGTAGAGATTTTGGGACCAAAGCCGAACCACTTCAAAGTATGAAAAAGATATGTCCACTCGACTCTATCAAAAGCTTTCTCAGCGTCTAAAGCTATAGCAGCAAGAGAATGTGAAGAGTGTGGGGACTTGGATAGAATATAAAAAAATAACCTATTATTATCCGCAAGCAATCTACCTTTAACGAAACCAGATTGTTACCCAAAAGTTCAGGTAAGTGAGTTTCTAAACGAAGGGCAAAAGCTTTTGAAAAGATTTTGTAATCAATGTTAACCAAAGAAATGGGTCTGTAATTTTTGCAGTATTGTGGATCTTTACCTGGTTTAGGAAGAATGCAAATGAGAGCGTCTGAAAAAGAACCCGAAGAAGTGCCAGATTCAAGAAAGGTAGACAAAAGAGTATGCAATTTGGGAAGAAGTAAATTTGAGAAATGCATAAAAAAATTCTACCGTAAAACCATCTGAGCCTGGACCTTTATCTTTTTTAAGAGTTTTCAGTGCAAGAAGGAGTTCTTTTTGTGTTAAATCCGTTTCCAACTAGGAAAGATCCGGAGGATTATCAGAATGAAGCTGGATTTTAGATAAGAATTGGCATATGGACTGATCAGAAGAAGTTGATTCGGAAGAATATAACGTTTTATAAAATTGAAGAAATTCTTGTAAGATGTCCTCATCCTTATGCTTCAATAAACAATCTTGACCAAAAATAGATTCTAGGTTGATTTTATTTTGTTTCACTTTTAAATAATTAACCAATAATTTCCCAGCCTTATTTTGACCACCATAACAATTAACAATGGATCTTAATAAAAAATTTGAGGCATTGTTTGTGATGTCTTTATTGAATTGAAGTTTAGTAGCAATGAGTTCGTTTAAACAATCTTTTGATTTAGAAGTGTAATAAGAATGTTCCAAACGTTTGATTTTGGAAAAGAGATCTGAAGAGATTTGTTGTGCTGTTTTCCGCTTGCGAGATACATAGCCAAAAATGAAATCTCTAGCAGATGCCTTGAAAGCATCCCAAACTATGGAAAAGGAGATATCATCAGAATGATTGAATAGAAAGTATTCAAGAAAAAACGAGGTAAAGGAGGTAACAAAAACTGAATCGAGAAGGAGGGAGTTATAAAAACGCCATTTCCGAGTAAGAGTGGGTTTTTGTAAGATATCCAAATATATAGTAACTGGTGCATGATCGGAAATCAAAATGGATCCAATATCCGAAGCAATTAAGGATTGGGAAAGGTGATGTGAAATGAAAAAATAATCTAATTGTGATTGGGTTTGATGAGGTGGTGAGAAAAAAGAGTATTCTCATAATATGGGATTTCAAAGCCTCCATGCATCAATGAGTTTATACTGATGTATAAGTTGTGTAAAGGATTTGTGTGATTTATGAGGACTGTATGTGCTAGTAGAATGTCTATCTAAAAATGGGTCAAAGACTTAATTACAGTCGCCTGCAAGGATGAAGTTATCATCATAATTTTGTGTGATAAATGGAGCTAAAGAGGTAAAAAACGAAGCATCACCAGTTGCAGGAGCATAGATGTTTAAAAGGGAAACAGGAATATTGTCTATTATGAATTTAACCAAAATCCACCTCCCCAATCGGTTCATGCAAGTCGTAATTATCTTGACAGAGAGAGATTTTCTAAATAAAATAAGGACTCCATTCCGCTTGCCATCCCCCGGGGAAACGAAGACCTCCCCCACCCAGCCCCTTTTCAATTTAGCAGAATCCTCAACTGATAAGTGCGATTCCTGTATACATGCATTATCTGCGTTGAGTTTAGCTAGGTGCGTTACAACTCTCTGTCTCTTAATTGGTGAGTGCAAACCTCTAACATTCCAAGATATAATTTTTAAAGGCATTTAAAGAATCCGTAAAGATAAAAACCAAATTTTGCATTACAACAATTGTAAGTAATTCAATAGAACTGGCAGAAAATAGTACAATGAGAAAAAGATGAGAGAGGAATATGAGAATGGAATAAAGCAAGAATAAGCAATAAGAGAAGATGAAAAGCTGTGAAGAGGAACAAGCAATAAGGGCATACAAGAAAATTGTAAGCATATCTAAAAAGCCAATGAAAGCAATATCGTAAGATATAAAAACTGTAAATGCATTATAAAAGCCATTTGAAGCAACATCGTAAAAGGCAAAAGCTATATTTAGCAACCTTTGAACTGTATGTAATGAGAAGTAACAAAGAATAAACGAAGAAGAGAAAAGATAGAAGAAGGAGAAAGGAAGAAAGTGCCCAGTGAGAATTATGAAGAAGAAGTAGAACAAAGAAGAATATGAAGTCAAAGAGATGCTCAACGAAGATACATGAGAGAAAAAAGAGGCAAAGAAAGAAAAAGGTGACAGAATAAAATAGAATAATGAGAATAATAAACAACTTACATAACGTCCAAAACATACAAGGGGTGGGAGGATGGAGGCCACATAGAACAATGACGGGTCCAAAACTCAGGAGGGAGAGCGGGGAGGGAAAGCGACTCCAGCAGACTTCAAGACCAAAAGGAAGGAAGATAGCACGTGGGAGGGAATCTGTAGAAAGGGAGATAAGAACAATGTATAAGATCATTAATGAACAAAGAATTGGATGAAGTATACATCATAAGACAATTCTTATAAGTAACAATCAAAAACAACAATCATGAGCGCAACAAGGTCAAGAACCAACAGCAGAGAAAAATTATTTAGAATGCGACGTGGAGGCAACATCCATCTCGGCAGTAGAATGGGAGTAAAGAAAACTCTTCAGCTTCAACGGGTCATCATAAGTTGTGGTTTTGTTGTTGAAAGTCACTTTAAAAAGGCAAGGATGAAATAGACCAAAACCTGCTCCCAAAGAACGAAGCTGTGGTCGGAGGGATAAAAACTCCTTGCGCCGGTCAGCAGTGGATTTAGCATAGTCCTGTGAGAAGAAGAGAGAGTTCCCTGACCAGGTAATTCGATTCATGGCTCTGGCTGCTTACAAAACCTTAAGTAGATCAGTGTATTCAAGGAAATAGTTGATAACACCCCTCGGCTTCCTGGTTGCAGAGGCAGACAACGCATTGGGAGGAGGACCTAAACGGTGCGCTCTCTGAATATTGAGATTGGTGCTTCCTGGTAGTTGAAGAATTTTTGGCAAGAAAGACTTGAAAAGGGCAAGGGGGTCGGAGCCTTCTGATCCTTCCGGAAAACCATAAATGCGGAGGTTATTTCTCCTGTTTCTGTTTTCCAAACTTTCAAGCTGCTTGTGTTGAGCTGAAACTTGTGCACACAGCGGGTCAACCTTGGATGCAGAAGAATTTAGAGAAGTGACATTTTGTTCCAACTGAGTAACACGGTCGTCAACGTTTGACCACTTCTCAGAAAGCATTTGAAGTATAGTTTTAGTCTCTTCAATAAAAGGGCACAAGGCCCTGATTTCATCTAATAAAATATCCATTGTAACCGAAGTAGGCTGCATGGGAGGGGAGGGAGGATCTTTTTTCAACCTTTTGATGGCGCCTTTTTTAGCAGAGGACGCTGATGAAGCCGAAGGTGACGAAGAGCTTTTAGACGATACGTCAGGTGAGTCCTCCATTGTTAGGCACTGGTATCGAGAGCTTGTTTGAATTAAGAATTTGCGTGAGGAGGAGGATGGTTTATGGAGGTCTTTAGATAACCTGCTCATAAAGGGAGTGAGCGGTTCAAAAGGATATAGATGAGGAGCAATGAAATCGCAATTCACAACAACACAAACACTAGTACAACTAAGCAATGACTGAAGTAATGTACCTAGTACAGAGGACAATATAAACATATACTAAATATAACAGTAGAGGTCATAGGTAAAAAGCATAATATAAGTGCCGCTAGTACAGAGTCAGTGAATTCAAAGACATAATAGGCACATAATTCAATAAACAGAGACCATGTCATGAATATGCAGTATAGTAATGTAGGCGTAAGTAGTGTCAGCACAAAAACATATCTGAGGCAGAAAAAGTCAAATAAATGTGGATTAGAAGATAACACTAAGAATATAGGGCAAACACACAACACAATAATGCATCATACACCTGGTATAAAAAAGAGAAAAAATGCAGTCAGCTGAAGACCAGGTAGGCTAACAAAATGGTTAAAGCTCCATTTAGAGGCATAGAAAGTCACACAATGTTGACAAAATGAAGAGAAAACGGCAGAAATGGGTATCACATGTATAATTCTGATAGAAAATCCACTATGACAAGGATGAGTAATAAGTCTTGTTGAACATTTCCATATGAAGGAAAGCAGCGCTAAAAACGGCCAAATACTGACTCAATGGCGTCGTCAGCAATGTGTGGAGAGCCGCGCTGAGACGAGAGTAATTGTAATGTGAAGCCAGGAAATGGCAGCAGCTGTCCGTGGAGGAAATCACAACGCACGAAGTAGTGCTTATAACAGGCAAAATGAGGAGTTAAAGTCAAGGCAGGGCGCAGAGGTGAGAGCAATGTGGTGTTGTTAGGGCGTGAACTGCAGCGCTCTTGAAGCCCATGTCAACAGTACTCTATCCCAGCACATGGTCGATAACAACATTCTGGACCCATCGCAAAATGGGTTTAGACCAGGCCACAGTACTGAGTCTGCTCTCCTAGCCACCACAGAGCACCTCCGAACGATTTTAGACGCCGGTCAAAGTGCTGCGCTGATGCTTCTGGATCTCAGCGCGGCCTTTGACACGGTATCCCATGACATCCTTCTCAATCGTTTGGAGACTTTTGGAGTATCTGGTCATGCTTTGGACTGGTTCCGATCTTTCCTCGAAAACAGATCCTTTCGAGTCTCTGCTCCTCCCTTCCTATCCAAACCCCACCCCATTGCACAGGGAGTTCCGCAGGGCTCTGCGTTGAGCCCATCCCTTTTTAATCTCTATGTCCAGCCTTTGGCGGCAGTGGCCAAAGAGTGGGGACTGTCATTAGTATCATACGCCGACGATACACAGTTGACCATCGCTCTCTCAGAAGGTCCTTCCAATTCATCTACTAATTTCAAAAATGGACTCTCTGCGGTCGCACAATGGATGACAATGAACTGTTTACAACTCAATGCCGGTAAAACAGAGGTGCTGCTCCTTGGCAAAGACACCATCCTCTGGAATGAGCACTGGTGGCCCTCTTCCTTGGGCACTACCCCCCCCCCCAAAACCCTAGTGAAAAATCTGGGCGTCTGGATGGATGCCTCACTCAACTTCCGGGCCCACACCAAAAAAGTTGCCGGCACCTGTATTGGCTTGCTGAGGAGCCTCAGCCATATATTAGGCTTTTTTAACGCTAAAACTCGCCAACTCATCATCCAAGCCACCATCCTTTCACGTCTAGACTACGCCAATGTGCTCCTTCTTGGCGCTAATAAAAGTGAGATAGCACGTCTCCAGCGCGTGCAAAACTCTGCGGCAAGAACT
This sequence comes from Lissotriton vulgaris, assembly GCF_964263255.1. NCBI lineage: Eukaryota > Metazoa > Chordata > Amphibia > Caudata > Salamandridae > Lissotriton > Lissotriton vulgaris. The sequence goes on along the minus strand of NC_141696.1, from coordinate 411,709,518 downwards.
CTGGTCGGCCTCCCCCGCAGATGCTCAGCCAGAGCGACCATCAAAAAACTACACTGGCTGCCCGTTGATTCTAGAATCAAATTCAAGACCCTCATTATGTGCTTCAAAGTTTTTAAACTCAACACCCCCCCTCTGCTCCGACCACTTCTTACTCCCTACACGCCATCACGGAACCTAAGATCCTCCAACCAAAACCTTCTATGCGTCCCACGCATAAAACTCTGCCGCATGGGCGGCCGCTCCTTCAGGTTCCTCGGAGCCAAGCTGTGGAACGACCTGCCGCAACATATTCGCTCCATAGATAACCTACCGGCATTCCGGAAAGCAATAAAAATGTTTCTATTCCCTCTCCTATAATTCCCTTCTTCCACGTTTCCTCCACTCAGGCTAGATCTGGGTTCTCAGCGCCGGGACGCCTCATTGCTGGGGCAGCTGTTTGCGCTCTACCAAAACCATAGAACAGGAATATCGCTTGGAGCGGAGCTCCGTCAGCGGGACTCCCGTAATGGCAGCCGCCGCCTCACATCTCTACGCGCCACTCACGTAATGGGAAAATGCCTGCAGCAGTCACGAAGGTTTGTGAAGAGAGACGTCCGTCGATGCCTCAAGGCTTCCCACAGCCTCTCCCCTAGTCCGGCATCATTCTGAGGCGTGAGGAGTCACACCGGGCCCGTCACCTTCCCCGCTTCCCGGGGGAGTCAAGGGAATGCCGCCATCGTCTGCGGGCACAAGCCACGCCCCCCTTGTTGCTTATTTTAATAGTGCAAACATACATGGGACCATGCTCTAAAAAAAAGACCTACACTAACAAGAATGGAATATATATTTACAACATTTTAAAACAAATAAAATATTTCTCTGCCATAAAAGTGCACAGTGTGCTCACAGCTAATCACAAAATAGCATAGAAGTCTGTCTAGGAGATGGAACGACAGTGCAGTCTTAACCAGTTTAAAACCACCTGCTTCTGTTTACTGTTATAGGATGTACCGTGACTCGTGACTTTTGAACAATTGTGCACCCCTCTTGGTGCTTAAGGACAATGATGTGTTTAAGTTGTATGGTCTTGCTAAATTAGTGAAAGAATCCAAGAAGAAGGTCTCCCGCCTAGGGAGAGGAAAACCCAGCGCACTACTTTAGAGAGACCCGTGGTCTAGTTCATGTTCAATTTAAACAATAAGTCGTAATCCAGAGAAAGTTATCAATTATCCAGATTTATTCAGGTGGATGTAACGATGTTGAAGTAGATAAAGCACATCAGTAAATATCGTTCCACATATATGTAATTTCGGGTGTGTTAACCCATCACACGACCCAATGCATTTCGGGCGTTGCCCGTCGTCAGGGGAATTACTCTACAAACAAAAGACAAAAGCCAGCTGTAGTATCCAAATAAACTTCAAGATCAATCAGAAATATATCAATGATAGGGTATGATTGGAAAACCAATTATGAAAAATAGATAGTGATGGAAGAACCGAGATGCAAGAAAACAACGTAAACCAGGTGCGTAGAGATTGAAAACGGAAGTATAAACGTAGTGAAAGTATCTAAAATCATAAGCAAGAAGTGCCCGGTAACCTCGAAGAATGCTAAGTAATTGACTCTGATAGTATAGCGAGTGTAGAAAACATGCAGAGTAGCAAAGCGTGACCGCCACCAATAAAGTGAAGTTTACAGAGAGCTCAAGACGAGCGTACTCACCGGAGTGGAGATAACACGGACTCCGCGGAGTTCCGAAAAGGTTAGCACTCGGTAAACGAGCAAGGAAGTAAATAGTGACGGGGGTAAACATAGAAGTAGGACTGTATAGTGCAGAGAGAATGAGCGCCATCTTAGAGTGTGCATGAAAGTGAATAGGTAGGGAGAAACTAAAAGAGACCGAAAAGGAGATATAAGTGGGTACCATCTTACAATGTGCACGGAGGTAAACAAATAAGAAACATGGCAATATTCAAAGGTGAAGAAAGAGTAAATAATAGAGAGTACAACAAATAATCAAAAATCATAAGTAACACAGAAATTCCATTCGATCATTAAGACCCGATGGGGCCATCGTGGATAAGTAACGAATCCAAAAGTTCTCTCTCTTGAGAAGATGGTTCTTGTTATTCGCTGTGATAGGAACTTGTTCTAGTACTTGGAATTTAAGTTGAACAACTGAATGTCTGTTCTCCAAAAAGTGGATGGCCACACTAGATTTCTGATTTTCAGTTCGAATATTACTCTTGTGTTCCAAGATTCTTGTGCGAATCTTCCTCTCTGTGTGGCCCACGTAACACTTGCCACATGGGCATTTGAGAGCATAGATTACATTCTTGGTATTGCACGTAGCGTTTACTTTCAATTTGATTGGAAAACCTTTCATGGGATGGTTCATTACATTGCCTTGTATGCTATTGTTGCAATTACTGCAATTATAGCAAGGTTTGAAACCGTTATATGTAGTTTTGGTTTTAGGGCCACTGGTGTCACTCAGGATCTCTTTCAGATTCTTGCCTCTGGAGAAAGCAAAGATGGGAGGTTCTGTAAATAGACCGTTAAAATCTGGTTCCTGTGTCAAAATGGACCAATGTTTCCGAATTATTTTTTGGAATTGTGAAGAAACACTTGAGAACTTAGAGACAACCACAAGGCGGTCCGTGGGTGTCTTAGGTCTGGGTTGTAACAAGGAAGCTCTGCTTCGTTTCTCACTTCTATGGACAGCCAAGTCCAGAATGGGCGCAGGATATCCTCTTGCTCGTAGACGGTTTAATACAGTTTTCATCTGTAGTTTGCTCTCCTCTGGTTTGGAAACGATCCTTTTTACTCTCAGAATCTGTGCGTATGGTAAGTTGTTTTTAAGACCCATACGGTGAAAGCTTAGGTAGTGAAGGGTAGAGTTCCTGTCAGTGGGCTTTCGAAAGATGGTAGTTGACCAGTCTCCCAGTTCTCTCATTATTTTAACATCCAAAAAATGGATGCAGGAGGTATTGGTTTCCCAAGTGAATTGAATTCTTTTGGTGACATGATTCCAGGTGTTAAGGAAGTTGATGAGAGTGTCATTGGTACCTGCCCAAAGCACAAAAATGTCATCTATGTATCGCAAATATAATCGGCCATGTTCTTGCCAGATGTCTTGTGAGAGGATATGATTTTCTTCAAAATTTCGCATGAAGATGTTGGCATAGCAGGGAGCAGCCGAATTTCCCATGGCCGTACCATTGAGCTGTAACAACCATTTGCCAAAGACAGTAAAGTAGCTATGATATAGCGTAAATATGGTGAGCTCCATAAGAAATATTTTCAAGTCATGATCAATGTTGGATTGTGCCAAGGTTCTTTCAATCGCATCGATACCCCCATCGTGAGGGATGGAGGTGTAAAGGGAACTCACGTCCACAGTACACATGATAAGATTGGCGTCTTTTAGAGAATTCATGACTGGTTCCAATTTCAGTAAGAAATCCGTGGTGTCTTTGACATAAGAATCAGCTGTGATGACGAATGGTTGTAGGTATTTGTCCAGGAATTTTCCAACATTTTCATGGATGCTGTTTATGGTGGACACAATGGGCCTGAATGGAGGATTAGTAGGATGTTTGTGTAGTTTCGGTAACATGTATAAGACTGGAGGTCTTGGATTGTTCAGAGTAAGATATCTTTTTGTTTTCTCGTTAATGGTACCATTATCAAAAGCTTTATTGATGATGATGATCAGATCTTTGGTGTACTCCCCTGTAGGATCTCCAGGGAGAATGTCATAAGTGTCCGTATCTCCAATGTGTGCGGTGACTTTGTCTTCGTAGAAGGTGCTGTCCATGATGACAAGGGCCCCTCCCTTATCTGCATTCTGGCAGATGATGTCTGGGTTGTCAGCGATTTTTTGCAGTATATTTCTTTCTTTGCGGGTGAGATTCCCACGTTTCGCCGGTTGTATAAAAGGAAGTTTAAGAATTTCTTGTCTGACCAGGTTTTCGAATGCATCGATAATTTTATGGCTCTGTGGGGCCATAAAGGTGCTGTGTGGTCGTAAACCTCTGAGCATGTCTTCCTCCAGGGTATCAATAGGGCAAATGTTAAGGAAGTAGTGTTTCAGACGCATATTGCGTATCAATTTGAATGTACTCACTTCGAGTTCCAGAGTGTTGGTTCTCTGTAAACTTCACTTTATTGGTGGCGGTCACGCTTTGCTACTCTGCATGTTTTCTACACTCGCTATACTATCAGAGTCAATTACTTAGCATTCTTCGAGGTTACCGGGCACTTCTTGCTTATGATTTTAGATACTTTCACTACGTTTATACTTCCGTTTTCAATCTCTACGCACCTGGTTTACGTTGTTTTCTTGCATCTCGGTTCTTCCATCACTATCTATTTTTCATAATTGGTTTTCCAATCATACCCTATCATTGATATATTTCTGATTGATCTTGAAGTTTATTTGGATACTACAGCTGGCTTTTGTCTTTTGTTTGTAGAGTAATTCCCCTGACGACGGGCAACGCTAAAACCAAAACTACATATAACGGTTTCAAACCTTGCTATAATTGCAGTAATTGCAACAATAGCATACAAGGCAATGTAATGAACCATCCCATGAAAGGTTTTCCAATCAAATTGAAAGTAAACGCTACGTGCAATACCAAGAATGTAATCTATGCTCTCAAATGCCCATGTGGCAAGTGTTACGTGGGCCACACAGAGAGGAAGATTCGCACAAGAATCTTGGAACACAAGAGTAATATTCGAACTGAAAATCAGAAATCTAGTGTGGCCATCCACTTTTTGGAGAACAGACATTCAGTTGTTCAACTTAAATTCCAAGTACTAGAACAAGTTCCTATCACAGCGAATAACAAGAACCATCTTCTCAAGAGAGAGAACTTTTGGATTCGTTACTTATCCACGATGGCCCCATCGGGTCTTAATGATCGAATGGAATTTCTGTGTTACTTATGATTTTTGATTATTTGTTGTACTCTCTATTATTTACTCTTTCTTCACCTTTGAATATTGCCATGTTTCTTATTTGTTTACCTCCGTGCACATTGTAAGATGGTACCCACTTATATCTCCTTTTCGGTCTCTTTTAGTTTCTCCCTACCTATTCACTTTCATGCACACTCTAAGATGGCGCTCATTCTCTCTGCACTATACAGTCCTACTTCTATGTTTACCCCCGTCACTATTTACTTCCTTGCTCGTTTACCGAGTGCTAACCTTTTCGGAACTCCGCGGAGTCCGTGTTATCTCCACTCCGGTGAGTACGCTCGTCTTGAGCTCTCTGTAAACTTCACTTTATTGGTGGCGGTCACGCTTTGCTACTCTGCATGTTTTCTACACTCGCTATACTATCGGAGTCAATTACTTAGCATTCTTCGAGGTTACCGGGCACTTCTTGCTTATGATTTTAGATACTTTCACTACGTTTATACTTCCGTTTTCAATCTCTACGCACCTGGTTTACGTTGTTTTCTTGCATCTCGGTTCTTCCATCACTATCTATTTTTCATAATTGGTTTTCCAATCATACCCTATCATTGATATATTTCTGATTGATCTTGAAGTTTATTTGGATACTACAGCTGGCTTTTGTCTTTTGTTTGTAGAGTAATTCCCCTGACGACGGGCAACGCCCGAAATGCATTGGGTCGTGTGATGGGTTAACACACCCGAAATTACATATATGTGGAACGATATTTACTGATGTGCTTTATCTACTTCAACATCGTTACATCCACCTGAATAAATCTGGATAATTGATAACTTTCTCTGGATTACGACTTATTGTTTAAATTGAACATGAACTAGACCACGGGTCTCTCTAAAGTAGTGCGCTGGGTTTTCCTCTCCCTAGGCGGGAGACCTTCTTCTTGGATTCTTCTTTTATACACTGCTTGGCTAGACAGTGTTTACTACCCTGCGGCACACGAAAGCTCTTTACAAATCTATATCTTTGGGACTACCTTAGCTGTGCGAGATCCACCTCTCTATACATTTCCTCATTTTTCTGCCTAACGGAACTCTGCACGCTCAAACCATGAATTTCGAATCGGTCTCAGGTATGACCGATCAAAAAGCCACTACCTTCGCTTACTCCACAGAGGACGCAGACAAAATCTACGGGATGATACAGGAAGAAGTTACAGTCACTGGTAACACCCGCAGTATAGAAAGTAACCTTCGCCAATTACTCTACTTACTAAAAAAACAATCAAACCAAAAACTTCACGCAAGCACTCTGATCCGATACCATCGTGTCCAACGGATCCCTCGTGGCCTACGGGTCCCTCTCAAACCGCTGCTGTGCAAGAACAATACGAAATTTGTGGAACGCTGGTACTCCATTTTAAATAAATGTTCCCTAGATCTTATTTTATTGATCGTGGAGGAGCTGGCTAAAACTTTGGATGAACTCACACAAGAGATTTCTAACGTCAGAAAGGAGCTAGACGATACCCTGACCGAGGATGAATTGAAAAAAATGTTAGAGGATATAAACACTCAATTAGACAAACATGTACGAGAAACTCAGGAGAGAAAACTAAGGAAATTTAAAAGGGACACTATAGACTATAAACTCGGCGAGGTCTACTCTTGGGCCGAGGCATACGCCCGCCGGCGTCCAAACAAACCATATAACCCTTTTTCGGCCAATGAAACATCATCCTCCGAGGATGACCAAAGATCAAGACCCACACGTACCAGAACAGAAGCAGATGATCAAACCCCAAGCACCTCAACCAACACTGCGGTCCCTTTTTTAGAGCCAGGCCTCAACCAACAAAAAGAGCCCGGGGGGGAAAAACCCGCCGAGGAAGTGGAAAAAACACCACCGGTGAAAAGCAAGAAAGCCAAAGGAAGACGCTGAACCCAGAGGAGAATTTGGTGATCAACATATCCTCCACCATCTTGTCGGACGAAGAAATACACATCCTTCAAAGGGGTCAATCTTTTGTACCAACCACGGGAACCAACACTCTGGAACTCGAAGTGAGTACATTCAAATTGATACGCAATATGCGTCTGAAACACTACTTCCTTAACATTTGCCCTATTGATACCCTGGAGGAAGACATGCTCAGAGGTTTACGACCACACAGCACCTTTATGGCCCCACAGAGCCATAAAATTATCGATGCATTCGAAAACCTGGTCAGACAAGAAATTCTTAAACTTCCTTTTATACAACCAGCGAAACGTGGGAATCTCACCCGCAAAGAAAGAAATATACTGCAAAAAATCGCTGACAACCCAGACATCATCTGCCAGAATGCAGATAAGGGAGGGGCCCTTGTCATCATGGACAGCACCTTCTACGAAGACAAAGTCACCGCACACATTGGAGATACGGACACTTATGACATTCTCCCTGGAGATCCTACAGGGGAGTACACCAAAGATCTGATCATCATCATCAATAAAGCTTTTGATAATGGTACCATTAACGAGAAAACAAAAAGATATCTTACTCCGAACAATCCAAGACCTCCAGTCTTATACATGTTACCGAAACTACACAAACATCCTACTAATCCTCCATTCAGGCCCATTGTGTCCACCATAAACAGCATCCATGAAAATGTTGGAAAATTCCTGGACAAATACCTACAACCATTCGTCATCACAGCTGATTCTTATGTCAAAGACACCACGGATTTCTTACTGAAATTGGAACCAGTCATGAATTCTCTAAAAGACGCCAATCTTATCATGTGTACTGTGGACGTGAGTTCCCTTTACACCTCCATCCCTCACGATGGGGGTATCGATGCGATTGAAAGAACCTTGGCACAATCCAACATTGATCATGACTTGAAAATATTTCTTATGGAGCTCACCATATTTACGCTATATCATAGCTACTTTACTGTCTTTGGCAAATGGTTGTTACAGCTCAATGGTACGGCCATGGGAAATTCGGCTGCTCCCTGCTATGCCAACATCTTCATGCGAAATTTTGAAGAAAATCATATCCTCTCACAAGACATCTGGCAAGAACATGGCCGATTATATTTGCGATACATAGATGACATTTTTGTACTTTGGGCAGGTACCAATGACACTCTCATCAACTTCCTTAACACCTGGAATCATGTCACCAAAAGAATTCAATTCACTTGGGAAACCAATACCTCCTGCATCCATTTTTTGGATGTTAAAATAATGAGAGAACTGGGAGACTGGTCAACTACCATCTTTCGAAAGCCCACTGACAGGAACTCTACCCTTCACTACCTAAGCTTTCACCGTATGGGTCTTAAAAACAACTTACCATACGCACAGATTCTGAGAGTAAAAAGGATCGTTTCCAAACCAGAGGAGAGCAAACTACAGATGAAAACTGTATTAAACCGTCTACGAGCAAGAGGATATCCTGCGCCCATTCTGGACTTGGCTGTCCAGAGAAGTGAGAAACGAAGCAGAGCTTCCTTGTTACAACCCAGACCTAAGACACCCACGGACCGCCTTGTGGTTGTCTCTAAGTTCTCAAGTGTTTCTTCACAATTCCAAAAAATAATTCGGAAACATTGGTCCATTTTGACACAGGAACCAGATTTTAACGGTCTATTTACAGAACCTCCCATCTTTGCTTTCTCCAGAGGCAAGAATCTGAAAGAGATCCTGAGTGACACCAGTGGCCCTAAAACCAAAACTACATATAACGGTTTCAAACCTTGCTATAATTGCAGTAATTGCAACAATAGCATACAAGGCAATGTAATGAACCATCCCATGAAAGGTTTTCCAATCAAATTGAAAGTAAACGCTACGTGCAATACCAAGAATGTAATCTATGCTCTCAAATGCCCATGTGGCAAGTGTTACGTGGGCCACACAGAGAGGAAGATTCGCACAAGAATCTTGGAACACAAGAGTAATATTCGAACTGAAAATCAGAAATCTAGTGTGGCCATCCACTTTTTGGAGAACAGACATTCAGTTGTTCAACTTAAGTTCCAAGTACTAGAACAAGTTCCTATCACAGCGAATAACAAGAACCATCTTCTCAAGAGAGAGAACTTTTGGATTCGTTACTTATCCACGATGGCCCCATCGGGTCTTAATGATCGAATGGAATTTCTGTGTTACTTATGATTTTTGATTATTTGTTGTACTCTCTATTATTTACTCTTTCTTCACCTTTGAATATTGCCATGTTTCTTATTTGTTTACCTCCGTGCACATTGTAAGATGGTACCCACTTATATCTCCTTTTCGGTCTCTTTTAGTTTCTCCCTACCTATTCACTTTCATGCACACTCTAAGATGGCGCTCATTCTCTCTGCACTATACAGTCCTACTTCTATGTTTACCCCCGTCACTATTTACTTCCTTGCTCGTTTACCGAGTGCTAACCTTTTCGGAACTCCGCGGAGTCCGTGTTATCTCCACTCCGGTGAGTACGCTCGTCTTGAGCTCTCTGTAAACTTCACTTTATTGGTGGCGGTCACGCTTTGCTACTCTGCATGTTTTCTACACTCGCTATACTATCGGAGTCAATTACTTAGCATTCTTCGAGGTTACCGGGCACTTCTTGCTTATGATTTTAGATACTTTCACTACGTTTATACTTCCGTTTTCAATCTCTACGCACCTGGTTTACGTTGTTTTCTTGCATCTCGGTTCTTCCATCACTATCTATTTTTCATAATTGGTTTTCCAATCATACCCTATCATTGATATATTTCTGATTGATCTTGAAGTTTATTTGGATACTACAGCTGGCTTTTGTCTTTTGTTTGTAGAGTAATTCCCCTGACGACGGGCAACGCCCGAAATGCATTGGGTCGTGTGATGGGTTAACACACCCGAAATTACATATATGTGGAACGATATTTACTGATGTGCTTTATCTACTTCAACATCGTTACATCCACCTGAATAAATCTGGATAATTGATAACTTTCTCTGGATTACGACTTATTGTTTAAATTGAACATGAACTAGACCACGGGTCTCTCTAAAGTAGTGCGCTGGGTTTTCCTCTCCCTAGGCGGGAGACCTTCTTCTTGGATTCTTCTTTTATACACTGCTTGGCTAGACAGTGTTTACTACCCTGCGGCACACGAAAGCTCTTTACAAATCTATATCTTTGGGACTACCTTAGCTGTGCGAGATCCACCTCTCTATAAATTAGTGAAAGCTCACCTTGTTTCACTTTATACTGTGTAGGCCCCATTTTACTATTACAAATGTGTTGAAATAGATTGCAAAAACTGACACTACGCTGTGAGTGAAGCCTCTATGGAAAGACTAAGGCTGCCCGTTGACCTGTAGGACTCAAAATCTGCTCTATGGTTGGTGGAAACTGGTGGTCAAGCACTTCAGGGGAGAAGGCTGGCAAACCAGTACCAATTCTGGGCAGCGAGTAAAGCCCTGTGCAGAAACCTTGCTCTGAACCATTGGGTGAAGAAGAAGAGGACACAACAGACCGGGGCCCAAGAGGCAGGAAGTTGGTGAGAGACCCTAGGGTGGTCATGCCCACACTTTCTGCCTGCTTGCCTCTTATTTTGCTGATTCCTTTTTGTTGGACTTAAAACTCTGAGCACTTTACCACTGCTAACCTGTGCCAAAGTGCCTGTGCTCTCTCATCTAAACATGGTTTGATGGACTTATCCACAGTTGGCATATTTCATTTACCTATAAGGCCCTAGTAGAGTGCACTACTTGTGCCCAGGACCTGTAAATTAAATGCTACTAGTGGGCCTGTAGCACTGATTGTGCCACCCACACAAGCAGCTCTTTAATCAGGCCTACCACTGCAGAGCCTGTGTGAGCAGTTTGCACTGCCATGTTGACTTGGCAATTTAAACATCTTGCCAAGCCCTAAACTCTCCTTTAGTTACATATAAGTCACCAATAAGGTTCAGTGTAATCAAAAGGTAGGACATGTACTCTTAAATTTCTTATGTTCTGGAAGTGTAAAACACCTAAATTCGTTTTTTTCACGACTGTGAGGCCTAACCCTCTCATAGTTGAAAATTTGGGAATTCCTTATTACACTTTGAATACTATCATTCTTGATTGAGAAGAAGTAGATCTGTCATGTTTCATGGCTTTGGCATGGTAATGATAAATCCTCTTTACTGGTAAAGTCAAATTTATCATTACCCTCTTTAAAATGGCATCTTTAGGAAGATGGCATTTTTCTGCTGTTAACCCTGTATACTCAACCCTGTGTGCCGGCAGCCTATTTCCAATACATGTCTGGGGTGAGTGACACCTGGACTATGTGCGTTTCCTCTAGACAGCCACACACAAAGGGAGCTTAGGTGTGGCTGATAGACCTGATAGGTCATCCTGGGCAAGATAGTAGAAGGGAGCTGATGCTTTCTCCTGAATAAGCTGTGTCCTGTCATCATACAAAGGGCTGCACATCCCCAGTAGTGAGTCTGAAGCCAGGGAAGGAAGAAGGACCTCTGCACTTCAAATACCCTTCTTTGAAGTCATCCTCTACTTCAAAGGTACAACTGGATACAAGTACCGAACATCTGACCCTGCCAGCTCAGCACACTACTGAACTTGTGCAAAGAGGAAGGACTGCTGTGCTGCTACAAGGACTGCCACTCTGCTGGACTGCTGCTGTGGAAGAATTGATTTTCTGCTGTACTTCCCTGCTGCCTGCTACCCTCTGCCCTACTGAGGAAGGACTGGACCCATCTCACAATGAATCCAGAGCGACACCAGGGGCATGCTGGCTTCCCCCTGTTCTAAGCCTTGGGAACATCAAAGACTTCTCATCAAACTGAAACAGCACCTGGGTTTTGCTTGCCGCAAGTCTTGCCATGCCAAGTGGTGCCAATCCAGTCCTGGGCCCTTGGAAGTGGTTATAAAGTGCTGCAACTGACAGAATCTCTATATTGACAACGTTGCAGCAATCAGATGCGGTGTATATCCCTCAACACCGACACATCTGCTTTGCTGCATAGACCGCAGACATCATATCGCCGGCTTCATGGACATCGCCTCCTGTTTTTGACACATCTCCAACTTTGTGCAGCTTGATGCCGTTGTATCGCCTTCAATCCTTTGCTTCACCAACGATATATCGCCTATTGCTTCCCATACCTCGGCTCTGTCGACAACGCATCTATGGTACTTTGCAGTGGGCCAAGACTGATCCCTATATCTGACCCATGCTCGATCACGGTCGGCCTGAACGTTTGGATATACCCAGGTCAAATGCAACCAGATAGCCCAGGTTGGCGTTTTAAGCTTATGAGCACTATATTTCCATTTAATGTTTGAAAAGTCATAAGTTTGTGTATACTTATTGGATTTTTGTCATTTTGGTCTTGTTTTGTTTATGTAAATGAGATCTATTTTCTTAAACTGGTGTGGAGTCTGTTTGTGTTGTTTTTACTGTGTTACTGTTTGAAGAGTTGCACAAATACTTTACAAATTGCCTCTTAAGTCAAGCCTGTGTGCTCTGTGCCAAGCTACCAGAGGATGAGCACAGGTTAGTTTGGGTTTTTTATGTTACTTACCCTGACTAGGACTGTGGTTACTGCTTGGACATGGTGCATACTTCTGTCAACCAGAAACCCAATTTCTAACAGTGAGCATTGGCGGGTGGCTGGTAGTGACACAGTGAGTGTGTGTTTGGGTGCTGAACCTGTTACTACCTGTGGGAGGACAGGAGGAGTGTGGAATTGTTGACACTGCAATCCTAAAGACTGGCTCTTTTTAAGCACTACAAAATGGAAACCTATGCAATATTCTCAGGGTCTGACTAGATGCACTACATGTACATTCCAGCTCCAACCGGAGCAAAGCACGTTTTTACACTTCTCTAAACCCACAACAAAACTTAAAATAACAACATGTAGGATGGAAGTAAACCCAGTGAAAGAGAAATTGGACAAAAAATGGAAAAAGAGAGACAATGAATCTCTGCATACTGCCTAGTTGCACAGCTGGGCTTGATCTTCACTGCAGGAGCAGAAGAAGGGAACACCTTTAGTATAACGGCAGTGTTGACATTGTCAACTAACTTTTGACATTAGCTCTCATATACTTGTTGATACTCGGTATTTTCCACTCTCTATTCTGGGATTAATCGTGATATCTCTCCTGAGCTCCTGTACAATTAAAACTGTTATGGTGAATGCGAACAACAGCCTGAACTATCATATATAATTTTCTGCAAAACTATCTTCAATAATGGTTAATAGTCACGTGTAGATCACACCTCATATTTGATTTTCAGGAAACATCTGAAAGCCTTTTTATACTGATGATCCACTCTGGGTTTCTGTCACTGCTCTTGGAAATTTGGATTAGGTAGCGCGGAGATGCCCCTGGGTGATTCATGCGCTTTAGAAAACATCATTAACATAACATAACATTGGATTCAATGTAATGATTGATAGCTGTAACATGGAAAGCATGTGTAATATCATGTGATTCGCCTAACTACTTCAACAAGTCTATGCTACCTCTAATGAATACCTTAATAGCATAAAAGAAATAGATTAGGCCAGATGTGATTCCACTGGCTCATACTGTTCAAATTGTGGTAAGGAGCTCTGAATTCACAATCCTGATGGGTGAATTGTAGAATAACAAGTGAGAGGGAGTTTATAATTTAATGGGTGTCTCACTGTAAAACCAGCATAGAGCAAAATACAAATTCCTATCCTGCTGGTATACTCCTTGTGAAAACTAGAAAAGTTTCCTGACATTAAACTTCTGGTATATCTATTGTGAAAATTAACACACTACAAAATATAAATTTGGACATCTGATGGACAACTCCTGTGAAGGAAACAAGCTTCAGTATATATTCTTATATGAGTGGGGGGGCAAGGTATTCTCCTCTGAATACAATCTACAAGTTTTAAGGGTTCGAATTTCCACACACAATTCCCAAATACAGCAACTGTGTATCACAAATGCTCAGCAAGGACGCTATAGTCCATGAGGAACTTATACTCCAAGTGTCCAAGACAGCTGCAACCATCTATAAATCTTACAGGAGTCCTCTGGCTTCTTGGGACACACTATACTTCCCAGAGTTGCTCAGGTATTTAGAGTAATAGATCACCATGAGATGCAAACGTTCAGGTCAGGTGCACACCTCTCTAACTCTTCTGGTTTTGAACACATGCATGTTTAGAATATTTTGTGCAGTGCATCACAAGCAACCCCTAGACAAAGGTAAGCAAGCCCAGTGCTGCTTCCTGAAATTGTTGATAAAAAATATGAAAGACATTTTGGTGGCTGAAAGAAGCTGACCCACAGCAACCAATGGCTTAAGTGGCACTTACCAAAAGCCCCCTTTCTTCATTTTTATGATAAAAGGTGCTGGCTTTATTCAGAATCTAAAAATATAATAATTGCATAAAAGGTGTATTTACTGTTTACTTTAAATGTCCCCTTTGCAGATTTGTTAGATGGGTTATCTAGTGCTGACCCTAAGGGACTTTATGTGATTTAAAAGGTTAATTATTTTATCCTCACGTCTGTCCATGAAGCTCCTTTGTGTTCTAGATCCATTCCTCAAGGAACAGAGTGCTTAAATCTCAGTCTTAATCCTAATTTAGTATACTACACCAGCTGTCCCTGTGAGACTGCGTGGGGCAACTCCATGAAGAACCACATTTCTTTGTAGTCAGATGGTACTTTAATCACTCTGATACGTCCATAGAGTTTGGATAGGAAGGAATGTATAGCTAGATACGGTTTAGGAGGTATTTAATGTTCATACTGTCTGAATCACAAGACTCCCCAGTGCGGGCTTTCGGGCGGTGCGAGCAGTGCCTTTTTGCTCTGAAATCGGCTCCATTCGCATTGCCCAAAATCCTGCACTGTTGAACACTGTTGTCCCTCTTTCTTTTCCACGATGTTAAACTGCATAGAACTAGAAGAGAGAAAACAGTGTTAAACAGATCAGGAGGCACGCTTTTTTGTCCGCCCATACACTGAAGTTAAATATTTGTTTTGCTAATGAGTCAGAAAATTAAATAAAAAGCTTCACGTTTGGAGATTTTATTTAATTGATCCAGGCACATAGAGCAGAGCTCCACTCTCTACTTGCACTATCAGTATATCTTCTTACCGCCTTCATTACTAGAAGACATTTGTAGTAATGGCATATTCCTTTAAGGAATGTGGTATAAGAATATTGTCTATGTAAGTGTAGAATCTTGTATATGTAAGGATTGTAAGTCTGTATACTGTTAAAGAATCTTTTGATTTCATTCTTCAGTTGAGCTTCACCTGAGCTGCATGTTTCCTAAATCCGAATAGCAAAGAGCAAGTATTGATCTCTTGTGAAAGTGTAGACACTAAGAAATGGGTGATACAAGAATTTACAGAGGTATTTGAGAATCCCATGGGGAAATTAAAAGGTTTTACCCATCAGATTCGCTTGAAGGAGGGAGCGTGCCCTAAAATCCATAAGGCAAGGAATATTCCTTTCATTATCAGTGATGAAGTCAAGGGAGAATTGGATAAAATGCTTGCTAATAGGGTAATTGAACCAGTGGAGGCAGCCAAATGGGTTTCTCCATTGGTCGTGGCCCATAAATCCAATGGCAAGGCCCGTTTGATGTGGACCTTAGGTACCTTAACAACAAAATTCTGGTCGACCAGTTTCCCCTTCCCAGAATTGATTAAATGCTTGCCTTGACACGTAATGCCAAATGGTTCTCCAATCTGGACCTTTCGGCTGCATATCATCAAGTAGTAGTTGACAAAAATAGCAGACAACTCACATCGTTTTGTACACCTTTTGGGTGTTACAGGTTCAGATGCATGCCTTTTGGGTTGGCATCAGCCGCTGCCGTGTTTCAGAGGCTCATGTCAAACCTTTTTGGCCATATTAGGGAGGTCATATTTTTTCAAGATGATATCTTGTTAATGGGGAAGGACAAGGCCCAACACAATGCCTTATTAAGAGAAGTTGTGTCCATTCTCAAGAACAATGGTTTGAAAGCTTAACCACATCGATGCTAGTGTTATTTTCCTCCTGTGCTGGCACTTGAGATATCCCATTGTTCATGACGAGCTCAGCTCGTCATGAGTGTATGGAGGTGTACATCATGACGAGCTGAGCTCGTCATGAGCGTCCAAGGAGTTAAAGTACCAAATGTTTTTTTTCTGAAAGGTCTGTTACGTATTTAGGCCATGAAATTGGCGGCAGTGGCATTAAACCCCAGAGTTCTTTGGTGGAAGCTATATTTAATGCTCCTTCTCCGAAGTCAAAAGATGAATTGCGTTCCTTCCTAGGTTTGGCAGAATTCTATTTGAAATTTGTCAATAATTTTTCGCAAAAAAAGTATGAGATGCATTTATTAATGAAGAACAAAGTTCCTTTTGTGTGGAGTGATGTGTGTCAGAACTCGTTTGAAAGTATTAAGAAAGCCATTGCACATGCTCCTGCTCTGGCGGACACGATTGTTACAACTGACGCCAGTGGTACAGGTCTGGGAAGTGTGTTGTCTCAGATCATGGCAATGAGGTGGTTATTGCTTTTGCGTCCCGCTCTCTCTCTCCAGCTGAAGAGAAGTATTCAGTCATAGAGCGCGAGACCTTAGCTTGTGTATGGGCCATGGAACACTTTAGAAAATTCATGTGGGGAAAGAAATTTCTCTTAAGGTCTGAACATAAACCATTGATAAAATTGCTCACAACAGAGGTTCTGTCCAGAGCTTCCGCAAGAATTGCCAGAATGTCTATGAGAATTCAAGATTTTGTTTACGAGGTGCAATATGTTCCTGGGGCTAAGAACGTCATCGTTGATTTCCTCAGTAGGCTTTCGTTGCCCCTTAAGGAGATTGAGCCTGATCCTTGGAATGATTTTTGTGTTGCTGCAGTGTTAACTGACACCCCAGGATTGTCTAAGGATGTTTGGGAAGAAGAGAACAAAAAGGATGATGTTTTGCAGCTTGTTAGAGACAGAATCATTCATGGTTGGAACAAGGATAGTAAACTGGATTCCAAATTAAGGCCTTTTTGGGAGGTTCGTGATGAGTTAAGTGTTGATGGTGAGTTTGTCTGTAGAGCTGGGAAGATTATACCCCCACTTGGCATGAGAGATAACATTGTGGCTTTAGGCCATGAAGGACATCCAGGTGTTTCTCGCACCAAGAAATATATTAAAGTTTTATACTGGTGGCCTAGGGTTGACCAAGATATTGAAAGACATGTTCGTGGTTGTATCCATTGTGAAAGTTCGGACAAGTCACAAAAACACTTAATCCACCAATGTCGTCATTGGGTTGTCAAAGTTTACCATGGGAACACGTTGCCTTGGATATAATGGGTCCAGTAGTTTGGCAAGATGGTACTTCTAAGTACATTTTGGTTCTTGTGGACTTGTTTTCTAGATGGATTGAGGTAGAAGTTGTCACGGTAGTGGATACACAGAGTGTGATTACATTTTTGGATAAGTGTTTCTTGAGGGAAGGTTTTCCAGCCTCCATTTTGACTGATAATGGGGTTCAGTTTAGGTCTGATTTAATGAAAAAATGTATGGTCAATACTAGCATTGAACAAAGATTTACGGCTTTATATCATCCTAGAGGAAATTCTGTGGTGGAAAGAATGAACAGGGTTCTGAAAGGTGTTTTGCAATTGGCAAAAAGAGGGAACAAGAATTGGGATGATGAACTCAATAAATTGATTTGGTCATATAGAATCACAGTGCATGAAACAGTTGGAGAAAGCCCCTTTTGTTTGATGAGGGGAAGATTTCTTCACTGTAGCTTTAATCCAGGATGGATTGGGAGGAGTAAAAAGTTTGAATGGGATTCCGATCAAGTGAAACAGTCCATCATTAAGTCTCAATGTAAGAATAAACTATATTTTGACTCAAAGCATGGTACCAAAGAGGTGAATGTCAAAGTAGGACAATGCGTTAGGGTCAAGTTAGGTAGGAAGTCTGGAAAGTTGCATTCTAAGTTTTCTGATCCCAGAGTGATTACCAAAGTTATGAGGAATACTGTTGAATTGGATGATGGTACCATACACCATATGAGTCGGATTGCGCTAGCTGGGAGTACTGCTGCTGCAAAGAAAAATACTCTTGGCGTGGAAAAAAACTATTGGTGGTTCGAAGTGTTACCAATTTTGGAGAAAGGGGATGAGTCTGGTGCTTTACTAGGACTCCAAAGGCAAGATCTGGTTTCTTTGGAGGTTCCGGTAGATTCTCACACTTCACTGTGTGATGGGTTTATGGATTCTTCCTCTAGTGATAAGGGTGGTGACAACCATAGTAGGAGTGAATTTCAACGTGTTGACTCCCATGATCAACTACCGGTGGAAGAGTCTACTTTGAAGGAAAGTATGGTTGGTCAAGAAGGTGGTGTTCTAAACAAGTCCACTAGGGGTGGAAGACGAGTGGTCACTCCAAAATAGAGGATTTTGTCCGTTTCTAACGTTCTGTTGTATTTTCTTTTTTGTTTGTTTTGTTTGTACTTATTTGAATTAAAATATATTAAGGAAGGGGATGTGTAGTAATGGCATATTCCTTTAAGGAATGTGGTATAAGAATATTGTCTATGTAAGTGTAGAATCTTGTATATGTAATGATTGTAAGTCTGTATACTGTTAAAGAATGTTATGATTTCATTCTTCAGTTGAGCTCCACCTGAGCTGCATGTTTCCTTCGTTACAAGCTCAACTTATTTTAATAAAATAATTCTCCTTCTTAACATTAAGTGTTATGCTACACTTATTTGCTGCAAGGCCACTACAACATTCCACGCCAGCTTAATTTTGTGTAATTCACTTTCAGTTTGTTAATTAAAACATGTACGTTTTAGGCAGGGACGTTTCTGTAGCGGTGCAACATATATTAGGGTTTTAAAACCAACCAACCAGATCCCTACGATCCCAGAATGAGAACCTAGCTAGCATTCCTAGATTCGAAAGAACCCGCACAGGAGGACGACAATTCTCCGTTCAAGCAGCTACGGGATGGAACGCTCTTCCCCGCTCCCTCAGACTTGAACCTAACTACCTAGCATTCCGCAAGAAATTAAAGACTCATCTGTTTCCTAAATGAAGTCCCCTTGACTGTCTCCCCTCCCTCTCCTCCCCCTCAACAGGATCACAAATCTTATAGCGCGGGGATGCCCTTGGGTCACCAGGCGCTTTAGAAATCGTTATTAAATTAAAATTTAAATTAAATTAAAAGCACCTGCTGCTGCATTATTTTCTTCCAGCAATTTTCAGGCAACAATACACATCACGATAACTCCGGTGATTAATATTCTTTCTTGAGAGAGGGAGATTGAAACTTTGTTAAGTGGAAGTTTTAATTTTTTGTTAGGTAGCACACAAGGTTAATATGCCTGCTGCAAAGAGCATGTACCATGCACATCACAAAGAGTATGTAATGTAAATAAGTCAGTAGGTTACTGCTTTTGTCAGTGGGATCCTATTGTTACTTGCAGTTTGTAAGTTAAAATCCTAATGTAGAAAAAGGAGCTGTTTACTGTCATCAAATAGCTAAATGAAAACTGCATGGTATAGGTTAGAGCGTTATTATTTTCCCCTTGCCTTTCATTATCCTAATGTTACAAAATGGGTTCAGTTGGGCAGAAATCAATTCTCATTATTAAAGAGAACCCCCAACCACGGTATTAAGTTTTATATTCTAAGTTTGTGCTTCTACAAACCAAGCACTCTTAAATTATACTGCCTACAAGTATAGATGACATGACTCCTTTTGTAGAACTCTGTCTTATGTAGAGTTTCCCATACACAGATTTACACATGTATAATTAATTCAGTGGTGTAGCAAGGGGGAAGGTGGGGGCAGTCCACCCCAGGCGGCACAAGTTTTGGCGGCAACGGCCTCCCCCACTCTTACCTGTCGTCTCGGTACGGAAATCCCCTTCACTCTTCAATCAGCTGCCGCGGGGTGGCAAATGCAGTGACTCCCACAGGCAGCCAAAGGGCTAGCTACGCCACTGGATTGATTGTCTCTGTGTAATATTTGTGATGTAAAAGGGTCTGACACACTAAATTGGTATGAGTGGTGCTATAAAACTAATTTAATGCATCTGTGAGAGAGTAGTTATGGAGACTTGAGAAGCAGTGTAGAAGAGTGGTAGTGACGGAATCCGTGATGAAGGTGGTCATTGGGGGGTTGGCGCCAAAAAACATTGTCGCCCAGGGCGCCATTAGCACTAAAGCCAGCCCTGAGACTCCCTACCCCCTAATGAATCCCACATTCTAGGTACTCTATACAAAGTGCATGTAGGAACTTGGATACCACTATTAGCCAGTTTCAGCTTACTGTTTCCGGTTACAAGGCCCATGAAAAACCCATTAAGGTTCCATAGAAAACGTAAATTAGCACAGATGAATTTTGCTCCACTACACACAATGATTGTTTGATTTTTATTTTATTTATGTTTTCACATTTGGAAAACAGAATTGAGAACAGCTTCAGATGACATCGGCGTTGAAGGTAGACGGTGCACTTGGCACACATTGAAAGTCCAAGGTGTGTTTTTATTTCATCAGGGGTCCCCCTAGGTAGCATAACAAAGTAGTCTTTTAGAGATCTCTAAATCAACGGTGACTGTCTGGATTTAAGCGACTAAGAGACAGGAATGAGGGAGAGAGCAGTCACTTGAACGGCAAATGAGCAGTCTTTTTTTGTCTTCATTTGCCTCAGGTTGTCCCACCAATTACTTTGTGCTGTTCTTGCCTTTATCTAGGAAGGGGGTCATCCAGCCCACAGCGTAACTCCTGAAACTTCTTTTATACCATGGTAGTCGATGACCAGGCAATGAAGTGCATCATGAGGCATATAGGTGTAATCATAGGACATGTATTTTAATGCCTAGCCCTCTACTTACAGCCATCTTACCAAGGGTAACCAAAATGTATATCTCTTTTTACCCAGATCCACTGCATCCATTCTTACGGTGAATTTTATGGACTGTAACCAATCGGTGAACAAGGGTGGGTGATCGCTTACCCATTTTTAACAAATCTCCCTACGTGGTAATAACATCAAATAAAACAGTAATTTAATCTGGTCACTGCTGACTCTTGTTTGCATATCCAATATCCCAAAAAAGACAAGAGATAGGCTTACCTGAATTTGTATATTAAGAATAGCGGATAAAGTCTTACTCACATCCTTCCAAAATATTTGCACTCATGGGCATTCCACAAACATATGCACATCATATGCTTTACTTAACCCATATTTAGCAAAGGCTAACACTCCACCTTTTCCCAACTTCAACAGCTTGAGCGGGGTCCATTATGCTCTATGGAGTGAAAAAAGAAAATACCTTCTTAAATTGACAGGTTTAACCACACTATAAAGCAGACTCAATGATACTTGCCATAAGCTTTCCAACTGGAGCTCCGGCAAGTAGTTTTCCCACAGTTCTTCCTGCAGCATAAAATTGCCCTCAGCCAGGTCGATTATCAGCCAGTACCATGTTGAGATTTCTTTGAGCTTTGGCTCACCCAAAGTCAATTTTTCTTCCAGTTCATTTGATCCACCTATCTTTATACTAAGAGACTAAAACCAGCGTTGTATTTGGAGATATTTGAATTTTGAAACTCGTATCTGTTAACTCACAGCACTCATCCTTAGTTATCAGCTTAGTGTCTTCAACTAGATGCCCCCATCACTGAAGGCCAGCCTCTTTAAGTGGAAGCACAAGTTTGTCCTTATACCATTCCGGAGAACCCGGAACTCCCAAATAGGGGCATAAATACTAAAGTAGGCACGTTTTGTGGTTTTGTTGATACAATACCATATTTCCGCCATACCTTCTAAAACTTTCAGTCTAACCTTCTTATAGTACTTGGGATCGCCAAATGTATGCGTGAAGCCTGAACAAATTCCCCCCCCCCCCCCCCCCCAATCTCTTTCAGCACAGCTCTAAAGATTCTACCCATTTCAGAACTATCAGGTTATCAAATAACATTTTCTGATTCTTCAACAGGAACGCCCAGGCATAGTCTCTCAAATCTGCAAGAGCTCAACCGCCTTTCTCTTTTTTTCTCCGAAGTTTCTTCCAAGCATTGCATGGCCCTTTTAAGGCCCAGATGAAGCTGTTAATCCTCCCTTGTAATTTATCAATCCACTTGACCTTAAAAGGTAATGGTATTATGTTAAACAGAAAGGTACATTTTGGCAAAATAACCATTTTGACCAAATTTACCCTACCAAATATAGTTAAGGGTAAGTGAGACCAAATCGACATCAAGTTATATGCCTCTTTCTTAATTTTTATGCAATTTTCCTCCAGGAGTCTCTCATAATATCTTGTGTTATTTTAACCCCTAGATATCTCATCTCATTCTTGATCCGCCCGTTTCGCCCTTAATATTCCAGGCTATTATGTCTGTCTTGTTATTGTTAACAGCATATCCGACTACCTGGCTAAAGTCTGAGGTCAACTTATCAATTATTGGGAGTGTAGCCTGTAGATCCAATGTATTGATAATGAGATCATCTGCATACAGGGCTACTTTCTTTTCCCAATCGTTGCACCTGAAAGGAGGCATGCCTGATTCTTTTCAGTTTTTTCTTGCCAATGGTTCAATGTATAAATTAAACAGTAGTGCAGACAAGGGACAGCCTTGTCTTGTCCCCTTGGTTATCCTAAAGGAGGGGGGCAAATTCCCATTTACTAAAACTTTAATACACAGGGAATGATAATTTAAGGCAAAAGTCCTACAGAAACAGCCTTTTGGGTTATAGAATTTCATAATGGCTTGCAAGAATACACAGTTTACTCGATCAAAAGCTTTTGTGGCATCTAAGATTATTATTGTGGAGAAGTGTGGCTCAATGATTAGAGCGGCAGACCCTGATGCAGAGGTCTAGCCCGGGACCAGGGTTCAATTCCCCGCCTCGGCGGGTCTTGGGCTCAGAATTCCACAGACCTGATAGTTCTCGCCTCGGTGCCTATTCCAATCATGGAGTCCCACTCTGCAACTCTGGGCAATAGCTTGCATAATCTCCACAACGGCCCCCACAACGCTAAGGACGCCTGGCCTCCACCTTGGGGGTGCCCAGGAGTGGACGCCTCACAGGGAAACCAGGATGGGTTCCACAGCGGTATTCGTACAAGCGCCTTGAGACCCTTGCAGGTGAGTAGTGCGCTATACAAGTATCAATTTACTATTTACTGCCAGAGGGGTCTTATATGTGGTGGCAAAATCTATTGAACCAATAAGGCCATATGTCAAATAATGCAATGTTTTTCCTCTTAAGAAACTTTTCTGATCCTCATGAATAAGATCCCCTATGATACCATTGAGCCTTCCACCGCTAAGACCTTGGTGAACATTTTATAATCATAGTTTAACAGTGATATAAGTCTATGTTATGTTATGTTATGTTATGTTATGTTATGTTATGTTATGTTATGTTATGTTAAATTAATTTTGTATAGCGCACAGCTACCCAACAAGGGTTTCCCAGCGCTAAGCCTGACAGAGGGGCAAAAAGAAAAGAGAAACAAGACTGTAGAAGGATGCAAACTATTGGTTAAATAACCACTTTTTTTAGAAGTTTACGAAAATTCATGTATAAAGTTTCATTGCGAAGTGCAATAGGAAGAGAATTCCACATGGATGGACCAAGACAAGCAAATGAGCGACCTCCCATTCTTGAAAGTTTAATCCTCGGCACCATGAATTTTCCCTGAGTGGTCGATCGTAAAAGACGGGACGGTTGGTAAGGTTGGACTAAGGTTTGCAAGTATTTAGGAGCAGAGCCAACCTTGATTTTATACATGTAGTTCAGGGCCTTAAACTTAACGTGTTTTTCAATCCTGAAATCCTGAGCCAATGAAGGTTGCGCAAAACACTGGAGGTGGGAGATGTTTTAGAAAGCTGACAGAGCAGCCTGGCAGCAGAATTCTGTACTACCTGCAGCCTCCGCGTGACATCCTTATTTGAGCCCAAATAAAGGATGTTACCGTAGTCCATTCTAGATGTCACAAGTGCCTGGACTACGGTTTTTTTAAGTGGAGACCAGGAGCATCCAGATGATTTTTTTCAACCATTTTAAAATGGTGAAACAAGTAGCTGCCACCTTTACTACCTACTGCTTCATAGATAATTTGTCATCAATGGTGACTCCAAAATTGCAGACATGATCAATGGGCTGAGGTAGAACACCCATTTCACTTGGCCAGTGCTGGGGACCCCAAAGATTTTTATTTTTTCCGAAAAGTAGGACCTCCGTTTTCTCGCTGTTAAGCTTGAGTAGATTTAGTTGCATCCAAGATGCAATGTTCTTCAGGCCAGACTGAAGAGCTGAAGGTCCAGGCATCCTATCCGTAGATAGGGAAAAGATGATTTGGGTATCATCTGCATAGGAAAAAAGTCTCAACCCTGCCTCTTCTGCAATTGTCGCCAAAGGTTTAACATACAAATTGAACAGGAGCGGGTTTAGGATTGAACCTTGGGGTACCCCACAAGAGGAAGTGTGTATTTTAGAGCTGATTTGCAATTTTTTGCACATTTCCCAGATTTAAAAATGAATGTGATTATGGATTCATTCCATGTTATGGGTATAGTTGCCCCTTTTTCAATTATCTCATTAAATACTTAGTCAGGATTGGCAATAGAGCTCCAGATAGGGCTTTATATACTTCAAGCGGGAGGCTGTCTGGACCTGCTGCCTTGCCCTGCTTACCAGCCTTAATTGCTTGCTCAACTTCTGAGGGACTTATATTACTATGTAAAAAGATATTACTCTCCTCACTTAAAATTTACAAGTCGTCTTGGTTCAGCCAACTCATCACCCCCTCTTCACTATCTTTTGTCACTAACCCAGTGTCTGTGCATTTTATCTCACCAACAAAATTCTTCACTCGATCTGTTTTTGCTTTCCAGTCAAATAGTTTACTGCAGTTCTCTCCATATTCAAAATGGGAGAGTTTGCAAACCTCCCATTACTTTTTAACCCTGTCTTCAAGCATAGCTGCTAACTCAATGTTTATGTTTGATAACGCCAACTGTAATGGCTCTACTTCTTTATATTATAATCCCAATCTGGATATTTTTTCCTCTACTTCCCATATCTGGTTCTCCAGATCTGTGACCTCTCTCGTATGGGCTTGCCTTCTGAAGGCTACAAGGTTTCCTATTCTCCCCCTGAAAAAGGCTTTATAGGTATCCCTTACTACTCCCAAAGGGGCTGATCCTAAATTTGTTTGGAAGAATTCCACTGTCTCCCTATTCAGTGATTTTACAGCATCTTGATCTAACAGCAAGGTATGATCTATTGTCGGACCTGACCTACTTTAATTGTTAGGGCCAGGACTAACAGTACTGCAGAAGGGTCCGATAGATGGGCCCCTACATGTTTAACATCCTCTATCTGTCTTTTTAAACTATGATCTATCAAAAAATAACCAATCTTAGATTGATGGCGATATTTTTTGCCACTATATGTAAAGCCTCTTCTGGGCCCTACTCTCTCTCTCCAAAAATCAACTGACTTAGCTGTTTCATGGATAGTTTTATCTGCGATTTCTTGGTTGACTGTTGACCTGCTTTTTGTTGATCTATCTAGGGTGCTATCTAGGACTGCATTGAAATCTCAATCTAGGATAATAGGATCAGGGAAATTTAGCAACTCCAATAACATTTCTCTGAAAGGGCCTGTTTCATCAACATTCAGTCCGTAATAGCCTACCAATGTAAATCTTGACCGTAGCCTACACGTTTAGCGAAAAGCCATCTGGCAGAATTATCTGAAACACTCTCTTGAATGGTAATCCTAGGATTCTTCTTTATCAGAATGGCCACACCCTTTGTGTTTGTGTAATGCTTTTTTCGTACCATCTGTTGAACCCATCTCCTAGATTTAAACAAGTCTGTACACTCTTTTTCAGTCAAGTGTGTCTCCTGCAAGATAATAACCTGAGCAGGATAATCTTTTAAATATTGTAGTAGTCTTTCTCTCCTCGCTTCCATCCTCAACCCATTTATATTCCATGTTAAAATCTTAATTTGAGCTGCCATACCGCCTACTGTCTCTTTTTGGTTTCGAGGCAGGTGCCCATAAGATCAAATTCATGATAAAGAAAATATTCAAGGACCCAAAGTTGTCTGAGGTAGTTTTTTCTTTTTCTCCTAATGCTCCCTACCCGCTGCCCATACCCCACACCCTTTCCTCTGACCGTAGAGAACCTGCAGTGACTTCCTCATGGCCTATGACCTTTACGAGCAAGCCCCCCAATGCGCCAAATTAACTTATATGAGCAAAAGAAAAGGAAATATTTAAACAATCAGACCAGGTAGACATAATATTACCACTATATGGTGGAGAGAAACAACGGGAAAAGAAAGTAGAAAATATGACAGTAGAAGCAAAACCTTCCAGATCTCCTAATCATTGTCCTCTGATTTCTGATTATTTGCTAGCCCCCAAAATACTCTCTATAAAGTTATTGACGTCTTAATATTATACATCACTTATAGGATCGCAGGAAGCTTCAACTGGACTGTTGCTACCAGCTTTTTAAATGGGTCTATCCTTTTCCCCAAATCCCACTGTGTTTGATGTAATGTGAGAAATATCAGATCTTATTTTGTATGTTTAGAGCACTTGACAGTATTTGACGTTCTTTTATACCCTAGGTGAGAAAGTTAACCAGTATTTTCCTTGGCCTGGTTCTATTGGGGTTTAATCTAAAGGGGTCTCTGTGGACCCTTTGCATACCCTTAAAGATGTCCTGCTCCGTGTACTCGATTCAGGTCCCTATTTTGATTAATCTAACCTCAGAGGATTTTAGGTCTTCCCCTCTGTTCCTTCTGGGACATTCAGAATCTACAAATTATTCCTTCTCAAATTATTTTCCAAAAGCTCTAACTTCTCCTGATGGCCTTCCTCGTTTGTTTTCAAAGTACGGATACCCTCTTTATTTGCTTCTATCATTGTTTTTATGTCTTTAACCGACTCTTCCAGGATAGCTGTTCTATTAGTAAGATCATCCATCTTTTTTTCTAAGCTTTCACAGCAGATTTCTTTTTGATTGCTTTCAGAGATCTCAAACCTACTCCTGATTTCTGAAGAGAGAGCATTAATCAGGGACCCTTCTGATTGATCCTCATCTTCCCTCGCGGATATGGTAGCATTATTTATATCTGTGATCCGCTGTACATCAGGTAAACAACTGGGAAAAAGGGATATTGAACTCCCCTGAGTGGACTCTCCGGAATCTGACACAATTTGCTGTTGTCCTTGTGCAGCTGCGATTGGTAGTGGGAGTACCTGCTGGGCGGTGACGTGGAGATGGGGAGGGTGGGGGGGAGTAAACTATGGATTACGGAGGTTAAAAGGTAAGTAAGCATATAAATAAATAAAACAAATTTCGTTGCGTGCACTGCATCCCCAAATGTGAGAGAGTGCGTGCAACGAAATTCGTTTTATTTATATGTTTACTTACATGTAAACCTCGTAATCCATAGTTTACTCTCCCCACCCTGCCCCTCCCCTCCCCACGTCACCGCCTGGCAGGTACTCCCATTACCGACTGCGGCTGTCTTTGTGTATCTTCATCCATTTCCCCCGAGTCCTCTACTGCTAATACTCGAAATCTGTGTGGGCTTGTTACATTTACCATTCCAGTTCCCATTTTACCTTCTGAGAGTGGTAATTTAGGTTCTGTTTGTATTTTGTGTAGTGCCTCGCAGGTTTCCTTCTTCACACACACCCTTATCTTCACCCAGAATTAAAGTTTTTGGGATTACTTTGAAGAAGGTTCTGAGTGAGGGGTGATCTTAACCTTCTGGTCCACTTTATTTTATTTTTTGTACCTTCCTATCTCTGAACTACCCTTTTTGTCAGAAACTACTTTCCTCTAAATGATTGGGCCCTGGGTGTCTAGCCCGCTCTTTCCAACACATTCTTCTGGCCCTCCCTCATTTGCTGAAAACTGTTCAAAGAGGAGAGCCCCTTTTCTAGCACTCCTCAATCTATACCTAGAATTACCTTCCCCCTCTGCTCCCCCACTTGGGACTGTTTTTTCAACACTAGCTCCTTGTCCATTTCTACCCGCTAGCGCTCTTATCCCCTGGAGACGTCTTTGCTCTCTTTCTTCACCTTGCGGTTCCCCCAGGTCTTGCTGGTGCACTTGGAGGGTCCCCAACTCGGAGTCGCAATCACCTTCAACACTCCCCATGTTGTTCTCTCCTCCTCCTCTAACCCGGAAATAAAGCATTGGCGCCGCACACCGTCCTCTTCAGATTCTAGCACGGCTCTCACCCAGCACCGCTCCTTGTCTTCTGAGCCGGCCACAGACGCCGTGACTAAACAATGGTGGATTTTTGACAGCAGTGTGCAAACGCGTAGTGCATAAACGTTTAAGGCATATATGTCTCTATCATCGCCATCTCCAATATTTAAAAAACACAAATCTCTACAGAATGAGAACAGACACACGAGGGAGCACTTGGAAAGGAAGCAATACAATAGTGAAAAAACATCAGGCCCGATTCACAAAATAAACTGAGATGAAAGTCTAACTTTACGACGTTCGGTATTCACAAAGGGCATTTACATGTAGTAAAGTTAGACTTTTGTCTCAGTTTTAGTCTCAGTCAAACTTAAGACCAAAACTTAATATTGACTGGGACAAAAGTCTAACTTTACTGCTCGTAAATGCCCTTTGTGAATATCTAAAGTCGTTAAGTTAGACTTTTGTCTCACTTTTCCTTTGTGAATCTGGTCCATTGTTATTATTTGCTTAAAAGTGAATCCTCTCGGGGGCATGGCCAAGATGGCGGGGTGAGCGGACGCTTCTTCCCGCAGCTCCTCCGGCCCGACTAGGCCCGAGCCCTTTTTCGTCAGCTTCTCTCCCCCCGCTGAAGCTCAGCGGCTGAGAGACGGGCGGCGGAGACCTTGGGGCACGCATTGATGCTACGTTAAAAGACCGATTGCAGGACAGCGGAGCGCCTTGGAGGTGGAGCAGAGCGGGGCGCTGTCCGGATGCCTCGGCTGGGGCCTGGTGCTGATGTCTAGCGATCTGGAGTGAAGCTCGCCCCGGTGCTCGACGGGGATCGCCAGAGGGATAACGGCTGTGTGACTTCACTGCGCGAGGACCCTGCCATGTGATCGTGGTGGTGCTTGGACTTGCGGTGGTGGCCTCTCATGTGGTGCGGGCCCCAGCCCCGTGGCCAGTGGGCGACAATGCCTAGGATCGAGGCCGGATCTACTGCCTCTCCTCTCTAGCTGGACGGCCCTGGATAGAACTTTCCTCTGTATACCTGGCTCTTAGAGTGGCCCTGGTGGCATCGCCGGGCCTGGACGATCTACCCGGCCCCGCCCAACCGCCATCTTGTCTTCACGGCGACGGTGACGCAGCTCTCCTTCAGTGTCGCCTGAGGTCGTCTCCTACACCTCTGCTTTTGCACCGCTCTCCCTTCCTGCGGGCCGCATCGGCCGGGGTTCCCTTAGCAGAGGTCCCTGTTGGAATCTTGGCTGAGCACCGAACGGCTCTCTGGGACTGGACTGGCCCGCCATTTTGTCATCGGTGGCGCAGGTCCTCTACCTGGCCGGGAGTTCCTTCTTGAGGGACTCTACCGAACGTTGGAGGGCCGAGCCTGCAGGAGGTGGCCGAGGCAAGTGTTCCCGCTTCAGTTGAGTGCGACAGCGTGCGGGACAAGAATGCTTGGAAAAGAAGGATCGCGGAAGGGGGATCGCACCCTGCCGGACATGCTTAGCAGTGCCCAGCAACAGCGGGACAGGGCGCAACCCTCTCCGGCTCTTCCCGGGCCGCTGCGGACCCGACCGGGGGTGAGCCCCCCGTCACGAGGTCCTTCATGGAGGAACTGTTCAGCTCGCTTAAAGCAGACTTCCAGACGCTGAAGCAGGAGGTGGCCAGTGAGGTACGCGAGGTCCGCCGGGAGGTGGAGGGCCTTGGTGAGCGGATGGAGACGGTGGAGGCGGCGGCCCAACGTCGGGACGACGAGATTGTCCATTTGCAACAGGACGTTCTCCGTCTCAGGGAACAACATGTTGAACTCCAAGCCCATAACGAGGACCTGGAGAACAGGTCAAGGAGGAATAATATACGGGTACGGGGAGTACCGTCTGCGGATGAGGGGACAGACCTGGTGGGCTATTTGTAGGACTTATTCCGGGAGATTCTGGGAGAGGCCGCGGACTTCCCGATCCGCATCGACAGGGCCCACAGAGTCGGCCGACAGCGACAGTCGGCGGCACCTCCACCGGACATCTTGGCCTACCTCCCTGACTTTCCGATGAAGGAGCGCATCATGTCCGAGGCCCGCAGGAAACAACCATTGACGTTCCGGGAGCGACCTGTGGCGCTGTATCAGGACCTATCTGCCATCACATTGCAGAAGCGCAGGTCCTTCAAGATTGCAACCGATTTCCTGCGCGAGCACGAGACACCGTACTCCTGGGGACATCCCTTTCGTTTGATATTCCGTTGGAACGGGGTACTGCACCAGCTGCGCTCCTTGCAGGATGTTTGTGGCGTCTTGGGGCTCATGGCTACTGAGGAGGATGGAGCAACACCGACTTGGAGGCGCTCGGATAGAGGAGGACGGCGGCGGTCGGCGAGAAGGAGATCGGCGGCGAGCGCTGGGCGGCCTGACTCGCCCACCATCAGAGCGGACATGGCCAGTGCCTTGCGAGAAGCGGCCAGGGACTTGGCCGCCTCGAACGGTGTGGCCTTGACGGCCTAGACTCTTCGGTGCCAGGTTCGGGGGTCGGGGGGGAACGGGAGAAGCGTGTGGCCGGATGTCCACTTTTGGTACTTTCTGCAGACTTGTCCGTTTTGGGACTTGACTGGGACAATGGGTTGTTTGTGTTTGAGTTGGAATTTGGCTAGTTGCCATTGGTTCCTTTGGGGTGGGATTGGGAATTGTTCAGGGGTTGGGAAGGAACCGTCCGATGTTTCCTGTGTTAACGCTTGGTCATATTTTGCCTGTCCTGCGCTGCTGCCCTGCGCCCCTCCCCCTCGGCTGCCTGCCCGCGACATAGCGTCTCCGGACTCTGGGAGATATGTCGTCCCTGAAGGTGGTGACCCTTAATATTAAGGGTCTGAACAACCCTGTAAAGCGTAGGGCGATTTTGTCTCTACTGGAGGGGACACAAGCTGCTATATGCCTCCTACAAGAAACCCACTATTGTCCCGTGACTGTCACAGAATGCGCTCTGCCAGGTTTCCCACCCAGTTTTTCTCCTCTGCTGCGTCCAAGACTGCGGGGGTGGCTATTCTGCTGGCGAGCTCCTTCAAGGGGGAGGTGTTGTATAAATTTGCTGAACAGAAGGGGAGGCTTTTGGCATACCGCCTCCGCCTGGGGGGCACTTCGTTTACTATTGGCTCCTTATATAGCCCGAATGACCATCAAGAACGCTTTTTAGATTCGGTGCTGGTGGATGTAACTGCCTCCCCCGATCGTCATGTTATCCTAGGGGGTGACTTAAATATAGTCTTCGATTCTGCATTAGATAGGTCAGCGCAGCGATTCCCGCAGACTGGGGAACTTTCCCAGGCCGGGAAGGCCCGAATCACCGACATGGATTTGCATGACCTTTGGCGCACCCTCCACCCCACAGATAGGGATTACTCCTATTATTCACATGCGCACCGGACCTACGCACGGTTGGACTACTTTTTGGTTAGTGGACCGATGCGTGCCACTGCTACGGCGGCGGACATTGGGGTCCTGACACTGTCTGATCATGCGCCGGTTGTGGGTACGTTTGCGTGGCCGGCGACCTCCCCCTCTCGGGGGGTGTGGAGCCTTAGGGACACCCTTCTGCACAAAAAAACAGTTGTAAAACATATTGAGGAGGCAATACGGGAATACCAGGCACACAACAGTAACTCAGACACCTCATTGGCGACACAGTGGGCGGCGCTGAAGGCGGTCCTCAGGGGGGAGTTCATCTCCATCTCCTCGGCAGAAAACAGGGAGCGACAGCGGAAGAGGGAGGAGCTGACTTCCCAGGTCCGGGAGCTCGAACAGGTCCACCGCCGTACGGGTGCTCCAAGAGTTTGGAGGCAGTTGAAGGCTGCCAGGAAGCTCCTGGCGGCGCTGGACATGGACAGGGCGGAATACGCGGCGTTACGTCTGAAACATGCATTCTACACAGGGGGGGATAGGTGTGGCAAACTCTTAGCACACAGGCTCCGTGTCGCGCAACAGCGTAACTTGGTGAAGGAACTCTTGGGTACGGACGGGGTGGCTGTCTCGGGTGATGCGGCGGTGGCGGAAACCTTTTGTGGTTTCTATGAGGAGCTGTACACCGGGGAGCCCTCCTCGCCGCGGGAAGCTGTGGAATATCTGGAATCTGTGACCCTCCCGGCACTAGACCCCGCTCAGGCGGAATATCTTGAGCGCGATATCCACGTTGAGGAGGTGATTTCCGCGATAGCCAGACTTAAACACGGGAAAGCCCCGGGCCCGGACGGTTACACGTCCCTGTTTTACAAAACTTTTTGCCCGGTTGTGGCCCCTATCCTCGCCCGGCTGTTTAACTCCTTCTCCGAATCGGGAGCCATCCCACCGGATCTCCTGAGAGCGACGGTCTCAGTGATCCCGAAGCCTGGGAAGGATCGGGCCTTATGTGGCTCATATAGGCCCATCTCGCTCCTAAATGTCGACCTCAAGTTGTACACGGGGATTCTGGCATCCAGGCTGGCCCTGCACCTCCCGGGTCTGGTTGAGGCCGACCAGGCTGGCTTTGTGCCCGGCAGACAAACTGTCGACAATACTAAGCGAGTGACGCACATTCTGGAGAAGGCTTCGCGGATCCCAGGCGAGCGGATGCTGCTGGCGGTGGATGCCGAGAAAGCTTTCGACAGGGTTCACTGGCCTTACCTCGAGCAGGTGCTCAAGAAACTGGGCATCGGTGGTAAATTCTGCTCGATGGTTTTCAATTGTTACAGGAACCCTTCAGCGACGGTGAGGGTCAATGGGTGCAGCTCCCGTAGTTTTTCAATCGAGCGCGGCACGAGGTAGGGGTGCCCTCTTTCCCCACTCCTCTTTGCTCTTTACATGGAGCCGTTTGCCCAGAGGATCCGCCAAAACCCGGAAGCAATCGGGATCAAGATGGGGCAGTATGTTCATCCGGTCAGCCTCTATGCGGATGATGTCCTGCTGACCCTGGACGATCCCAGGAGGTCCCTTCCCGCCTGCATCCACGAGTTGGATGCTTTTCACGAGTGGCCGGCTTCAAAATGAACATGGGCAAGTCGGCGGCTCTAGATGTGTCTCTGGCTGCGGATACTAGACGGGACCTTCAGCGGCTCTTTCCCATGCAGTGGTCATCATCCCTGGTGCCATACCTGGGGATTCTGCTGGCGCCGACGTTGCCAGAGATGGTAACGGCTAATTACACCTCTCTTAGTAAAAAGATCAAGGAGGAGCTTGGCCGCTGGAGCAAGGGCCTGTTGTCTTGGCTTGGCAGGATTGCTGCGGTTAAGATGACGGTTCTGCCCCGGATCCTATACCTTTTCCGAGCCTTGCCGCTCCAGCCTCCAGTGGGTTGGATCAGGCAGACGCAAGCTGACATCGCACGTTTTGTCTGGCAAGGCCGCAAGCCGCGGATGAAGAGGGTTCTCTCCACGCTTGCCCCGGAGGCGGGGGGCCTTGGTATTCCGGACCTCCGGAAATATTTTCAGGCGGCGCAGCTGCGATACCTTGTGGAGTGGAGCAGGTGGGAATCCGATAAGCACTGGCTCTTTCAGGACCAGGCGGTGGCAGGGCGTACCCTCCAGGAAGTTCCATTCTTGCGCCGAGTTCACCGCCCCCCAACCTTTATGCATCCTTTGTTACGCGGGTTCCCCTGAGGGTGTGGGACGCGGTTTGTGAGGTTCGGGAACTCACCACGTTCCCCTCGCCATTTACACCGATAGTGGGTAATCCTGATTTCTCCCCTGGGATGGAGCCGGGCGCTTTCTCCCATTGGAGGACGGCGGGCTGCCGAGCACTCTTTCAGGTTTATGGGTCGGAGGAAGTGGTCCCCTTTCAGCAACTTCAACAGGAGTTCCACTTGCCGGAGTCGGATAGACTGCGATATATGCAGGTCCGGCACTGGGCGCTTCAACCCCAGGTGCGGGACACCGCTGATAGTCAGATAACACCATATGAGCGGTGGCTGGTGACCCGTGCCTCTGATGCTAAACTGATCACTGATCTCTATAAGTCCCCATCCCCAGATCTTTTGAGACTCTCTATCCAATGCCCAGGGGGCAAGACTCTAGAGCTTTTTAACTTGTATCTCAGGGGGGCCAGGGCGGGGAACTTGAGCCCCTTGTCTCTAACGGGAGTTGAAGAGGAGTTAACTGGCTGTAATATTGACTCCTTCATTATCCTGGCCGGGGATTTTAATTGCTGTTTTGAGCCTCTGGACAGTGAGGACATTTTGGACACATGGGAGGACGATGCCAAGAGAGGCATTCCCTTGCTTGCTCTTGACCCCATCAAGAAATGGTCACAGAATGCCATCGATATTAACGCACTTTGCTTGGAACACGCCCTCAGAGCCACGAATGGCCGTTGTAAGTCAGATACTGGGGGTGTGCACACATTCAACAGGATTGGACACACCTCCAGAATTGATTACTTACTGTTAAACTACAACTTGTGGGAATATGTCCATGATATGGTTGTCCAACAAACCACGGATAGTGACCATAATCCCTTGGTCCTCTCGCTTGCTCTCCCGTGGGACTCTGAGGCCACAGCATCATCCCGGCTAACTTGGAAGTCATCCCATGAAGTTGTTCCCTCTAACTGCGGGAGACGATTGAAATGGGCTAAGGTTGCTGCTGATGCTTCAAGAATGGCCCATGCTAAGATCATAATGTTGGAAGCTAAGGGTGTCATAGGCACGCTGGACTCCGACACTCCTATCCTTGTGCCATTTGTAGAGACCATTGCATCACTTAGTAATCTTTTCTTGGTCCCTGAGGGGAGGGGGGGGTCCAAGCGGAGAAAGGAGATTAGGGGTAGAGATCAATGGTACTCCCCTGCTTGCCGGCAAGCAAAAAGTGAGCTAATCCGGGCGGTCAGTGATAAAGACCCGGCTCTGATTTCACTAGCGAGGAAAAATTACAAGAAAACCCAAGCTGTGGCAAAGGTCACTCACGAAACTAACTTCTGGAGTGATTTAATGGAGGCTGGCTCTAGAAAGGACTCAAGGGCTTTCTGGGCTCTGATTAGAGGCAGGGACAGGCCTGTTGACTCCCTGATAACATGTAACATCACTGGGGAAGTTTGGTTAGCCCACTTTTCTAAACTCTACGCTAACTCCTTGGGGGTTTCGGGCTCAAGTAGGGGTACTAGATACATAGTGCCAGATAATAGCCCTCATCCTGGCCCCATCTTTTCATCCAGGGAGGTGGAAATAGCAATCAGGAGTATCGTCCCCAATAAGGCGGCAGGCCCAGATGGAGTCCCTGGTGACTTGCTACGTAGCAACATAGAGGTCTGGAGCCTATACATTGCTAAACTCCTGAACGAGGCACTGGTGGGTGGCGGTTTCCCGGATTCATGGAGGGGTGCGGAAGTCGTCCCCATTTTTAAAAAGGGCTGCAGGGACGACCCTGCTAACTACCGACCCATAAGTCTGCTTGATTCCACCCAGAAGGTAGCAGGGAAGGTAGTTTTGGGTAGGATCCTGCAGTGGGCTGAGGAAATGCAGGTTTTGTCTGACTTTCAGGCCGGTTTCAGATCTGGAACCGGTACGATTGAGCAGACATTCCGCTTCCTAATGCTCCATTGGAAAGTGGTCAAACTGGGCAAGGGCAGTCTGTATCTCGCCTTCATCGATTTACGGACTGCCTTTGACCTGGTCCCACGTAACCAACTGTGGGCTGTACTTGAGGGCATGGGCATGCCCGCGTACTTGTTGGCCTTAACCATCAAATTCCACGAAAGCAACTTTGCCCAAATTAGATGGGGTCAGCAGGGCCAAAAAACATCTCGGATTCCTGTTGACAGGGGCGTCCGCCAGGGGTGTGTGCTAGCTCCCACTCTGTTTTCTCTATATCTAAACGGAGTGGTAGAGCACCTTCTCCAACTACCAGCAGATGCTCCCTCCCTGGCGGGCAGGAAGATACCAACGCTCCTGTTCGCAGATGATACCCTGTTAATTTCGAAATCCCCGAAGGGCCTCCAAACCCTGTTAACGAGGTTCCAGGGCTTTTGTGACGCAAGGGGCTTGGCTATTAACATCAGTAAAACCAAGTTCCTTGTGCTGAATCCCCCCAGGAAGACAGTCTACCCGCCATCTATAGACTCAGTACCTTTAGAAAGGGTCAGGGAATTCGATTATTTAGGAATCAGACTTTCCGATTCCATGTCTTGGAAGGCACATCATCAAAAAACCATTTTGACACATAGGAGGGTTACGGGCGCCCTCCTAAAAGAACACCGTGCCTCACCCCTTAAACCCATTGGGGTGATACTTGATATTTACAAGGCAAAAGCTGTGAGTGCGGCATTGTACGGGGCTGAGTTGTGGGGTACCCAGAAATTTGATACCCTATCCCATCTGGAGAACAAGTTTCATAAAGACCTAATGCGGCTTCCCCATAGCTCTCCCACTCTACCCCTTCTACTTGATACAGGAACACGATCCATAGCCGATCAGGCCAAGTTACGTCCCCTTCTTCTGTGGGCCCGCATATGGAACGTCCCCGAACTCTCAAGCTATGCGGACGCACTAAGCGAACTTCTCTCAACCCCGGGTTGGTATAAGATCGGTTGGCTCCTTGGAGTAAAGCGCCTCCTTTGTGATTTAGGCCTGGATGACGCTTGGGCCAACAGATCTTCACCACCTAAACAGCTGTTAAAGAAAATATTCTGGTCGTGGGTGGATAACGAGAGAGTGTCCCATCCGAATTTGTGCAGATCAGCTGAGGAGTTTTTGGCTTTCAAATGCCGTCCTAATAGAGAACCCTATCTTGATGTGATTTCGAATCCAGTAGATAGGGCGCTATATTTCAAATTTAGGGCTGGGGTTTTGCCCTTAGGCACAAGGACAGCCAAATGGAAACCTCCATGGCAAACCACAGAAACTTGCCCTTTCTGCACGATCAGGGATGAATCCATACCCCATTTTTTGTTCGAATGCCCAGCCTACGCTGCTCCCCGTCGCAGATGGTTGAAACCGCTCTGCGCGAGGCTGGGCACTCGGTCACACTTGGAGGCCCTACAGCTGTTAAGATCAGACCCTCATCCACTGTTTGCCTGTGGCCTGGCAAAATTCCTGGGGTGGGCTTGGAGGATAAGAACCGCGAGGAGAATGATCCTCCAGTAAGGATGCCAACCTATATTTTATTGGCTCAGTTGTTATTGTATGTGTCCCTTCCCCATTATTCCGACTCGAAGGTGCTAATTATGTACTTGCATAAATGTTTTTAGATTGGATGTTGCTTATAATGTTGTATATTTTATAGTGTCCTTTTTGAGATTTGTTAGTCTTGATGTACAACTGTTTTTATGTTCACATTGTTTTTTTTTTATTGTAATGCTTTTATGAAATGAAACATTTCGAAATAAAGCTATACAACAACAACTATAAGTTCTTACAGCCCCCTCCGTTTCACTACTATAATCCGGGCAGGGAACAATGGCACAGGGAATTGGGTAGGACACTTAGCCATAAGGAGTGGGACCAGATTGCACACCGTGCGAGACACTCGGCATATCACACTGGCCTCACTGAGACATTCACCAAGGTGTCCACATACTGGTATTACACCCCAGAGAGACTGCACGAGATGAACAGGCATATCGAGAAGGAATGCTGGAGAGGTTGTGGTCAGGTGGGGACCCTTTCGCATATTCTTTGGGATTGCCCCTTGTTAGCCGCTTATTGGAAGGAGGTTCTTGATGAGGTTGATATGCATTTTGAAATTGAATTACCGCGCTTTCCGGCGTATATATTGCTGGGCCTTCCTAATGGCCTGATGTATCCGTTGAAGTCCCGTAGGGGCAGGCAAATCGTGATAGCGCTGGGCTCAGCGGTTCAGAACATCTTAATCCACTGGCGCACCACCACGGTCCCCTCCATCACTGGCTGGTGGCACAGGCTCTGGCATGTGCTGGGTATGGAAAAATTGTCACTCACGGTAGCGGGGGAGATAGACCAATTTGATGAGCTGTGGCAACCCTTTCGGGCGCTATTAACTACCGAATTTAGGGAACTCACCTGTCCGAGATACCTCAGGCTCCTAAGGTTGACGCCATCGGTGATTCCAGCAGACTAGGAGGTGTAGCGGGGCTGGGTTCCTGGAGGGGGGGTGCGGTGGGGGGGCAGGTAGTGTTACTAGCGGTACATTGGACGGGGGGGTGGGGGGGGAGTTGGGGTGTTTGGGGGGATTCTAGGGGATGGTGGGTTGGGTTTCTTTGTGTTATTGCTTATTATTCTCTGCTCAGACTGATGGTGTTGACTATGCTCAGAATGGAGGTATTGCTTATATTTAGCCTTTTTCATTTGCTGCTGCTTCCTCTTCCACAGCGGACTAGCCCACCGTCGCACTCATGGTGCCACGCTTATTTCTTTCGCCTAAATGTATGTAACCCTAACCTCCCGTTCCCTCTCCCTATGTTTTTGTCTTAATAAAATGCTTTAAACCTAAAAGTGAATCCTCTCCAAAATAGGCAGATTTAGCCCATCCTTCATCCCCTCCTATCAACCACACAAGAGGTTGGTCAGCTGTCACTGGTAGCTTGTTGACTCACCAGCCCCATTACATTGCAAATTCCAAGGGGGAGGGGTGCACACCTTTTTTCCAGCACCTGTGCCAGGCTGAGGCAATCTGATTCTATTGCAGGCCTGGAAGATTCATATTGTGCATTATCCTTCTTGACATTTATTATAGAGCATTTACCAAACATGAATGACATTAAACCATGACAAAAGTATACCGAACTACAATGCCCATAGTTCTTTGAAGAAAAAACTACAACTCCCAATATGGGAGTCCATTAACCACTAAAAGTCCAGTAAAGAACATAAACCATGGTAACCATTTTCGTACAACTTCTTTCTCGCTTCTCGGAGCAGCAATGATTGGTACTTTTTTCTCCTACAATTTGGAAAAAGTTTAGGGCTTGATGGGCTTATTGGCTTGAGTTTCAGCGTTCCACTGACTTTCTGCAGACTCACTGCAGTGACACCAATCCTCTTAATTCCCTTTCAAATATCCCTGAGACTCATTTTATCTTTTCAGCGAGAGCCATGTTCACACACATTCATTCCGTTTCCCCTACTTTCCTGTAATGACCCACTTCTCCTAAGCACCATTTTCTGGCACATTAGCGAGCCTTACATCATCTTCAGTGGAGTTATTCAGTGAAGCCCTCCATCAGCCTCACTGCCTCACAGCATCACCAAAATTCTTGCCTTTAGGTCATCCTACGCGCTCCTGACAGACTAACTGAATTAGGCTCCTGCCACCCTTCAGCCCACCAATTGTGCTGCTGACTAGAGAGCTTCACCAACTTTCTTCAACCTAACAAGTCTCAGCCAAAGGGTGGTGCAGTAAGTGGTACCCACTTTGTTTGAGGTAATACCCCTATAATTTCTGAGACAAATTGTTGCTCACCTCACTTGAGATGTCGGGTTGCAAAAGTCATTGAGCTGGTTCCTGGGGAACTTGTTTTACCATTAATTTGAGCCTTGGTCACACTGCCTGAGGTTATCCCCATTCCTCTTTACACATACAAGTGGGCAGTAGGTGGTTCCCTAAATAGGTAAAGAGTATTTTGTGGCAGGAACTTTGATTGAAATTGCTGAATCTTTTCCTTTCAGGGAATATGTAACTCAAGGCAATCCTAACACTTCAGCAATTGATCTCACTACATATGGAGCTGAACAGTATGTACTTGATAGAGACAGATCAATTTCAGACCAATCTTTACAAAAGTATGTGCAAAAGTATGTTTCTTCCTCTTTTGTCCACTTCGTTCAACTGCTGAAGATGTTTTTTCTCTCCTAGCGGTTCAATCAATCAATCAATCAAAGCATTTATATAGCGCACTACTCACCCAGAGGGTCTCAAGGCGCTGGGGGAGGGGGGTCCGCTACTG
Source organism: Lissotriton vulgaris (assembly GCF_964263255.1). Taxonomy (NCBI): domain Eukaryota; kingdom Metazoa; phylum Chordata; class Amphibia; order Caudata; family Salamandridae; genus Lissotriton; species Lissotriton vulgaris. Next base: position 411,669,501 of record NC_141696.1, on the reverse strand, counting down.
CTCGAACAGCCAGGTCTTGAGTTGCTTCCTGAAGGCGAGGTGGTCCTGGGTCAGGCAGAGGTGGGTTGGGAGGGAGTTCCATGTCTTGGCGGCGAGGTAGGAGAAGGACCGTCCCCCTGTGGTGGCTCTTCGGATGCGGGGGACGGCGGCGAGGGTGTGGCCGGTCGATCGAAGCTGGCGTTTGGGAGCGTAGAAGTTGAGGCGGCTGTTGAGGTATCCTGGGCCTTGGTTGTGTAGGGCTTTGTGTGCGTGGGTGAGGAGTCGGAAGGTGATTCTCTTGTTGACCGGGAGCCAGTGCAGGTCTCTCAGGTGTCCGGAGATGTGGCTGCGACGGCGGATGTCCAGGATGAGTCTTGCTGAGGCGTTCTGGATCCGCTGGAGTCTCTTCTGGAGTTTGGCGGTGGTTCCGGCGTAGAGGGAGTTGCCGTAGTCCAGACGGCTGGTGACGAGGGCATGGGTGACCATCTTCCTGGTCTCGGTGGGGATCCACCGGAAGATCTCTCGTAGCATGCGCAGGATGTTGAAGTACGACGAGGAGACGGCGTTGACTTGTCTGGTCATGGAGAGGGAGGAGTCCAAGATAAAGCCCAGGTTGCGTGCGTGGTCTGTTGGTTTGGGTGCGCTGCCTAGGGCGGGGGGCCACCAGGAGTCGTCCCAGGCGGAGGGTGAGTATCCCAGGATGAGGACTTCCGTCTTGTCCGAGTACAGTTTCAGGCGGCTGTTCTTCATCCATTCGGCTACCTCATCCCTTCGTGAAGGTTGGCTCTGGCGGTGGCGGGGTCGTTGGTGAGGGAGAGAATCAGCTGGGTGTCGTCGGCGTAGGAGATGATGTTGAGGTTGTGCTGGCGTGCGATGTCTGCGAGGGGGCTCATGTAGACGTTGAAGAGGGTTGGACTGAGCGAGGAGCCTTGAGGAACACCGCAGATGACTTCGGTGGCTTCAGATCTGAACCGGGGGAGGCGGACTCTCTGTGTCCTTCCGGCGAGGAAGGAGATGATCCACTCCAGTGCCTTCTCCTGGATTCCGACGTTGCTGAGTCGCTGCACTAGTGTACGGTGGCAGACAGTGTCGAAGGCCGCGGAGAGGTCTAGGAGGATGAGGGCTGCTGTTTCTCCGTTGTCGAGCAGGGCTCGGATGTCATCGGTGGCTGCGATCAGGGCGGTCTCGGTGCTGTGGTTGGCCCGGAAGCCAGACTGCGAGAGGTCGAGGGATCCGTTCGTCTCGAGGAAGGCGGCCAGCTGCTTGTTGACGGTCTTCTCGATGACTTTTGCAGGAAACGGGAGCAGCGAGATGGGGCGGTAGTTCTTGAGGTCGGTGGGGTCGGCTGATGGCTTCTTTAGTAGAGCGCTGAGTTCGGCGTGCTTCCAGCTCTCCGGGAAGGTAGCGGTGTCGAAGGAGGTGTTGATGATGTCCCGCAGGTGGGGTGCGATGACAGCGTCGGCCTTGTTGAAGACGTGGTGAGGGCAGGGGTCGGTAGGAGATCCGGAGTGGATGGAGTTCATCGTGCGGACGGTGTCTTCGGTGCTGATCGGGGTCCAGGCGCGGAGGGTGGTGGTGGGGGGCGGTGGTTCGGTCGTGGCGTGCCTCGGTTGAGTGCTGAAGCTGTTGTGTATGTCCGCGATCTTGTTGTGGAAGTAGGAGGCGAGGGAGTTGCAGAGGTCTTGCGAAGGGGTGATGTTGTTGTTTCCGGCGTTGGGGTTGGAGAGCTCTTTCATGATGTTGAAGAGTTCCTTGCTGTTGTGTGCGTTGTCCAGTCGTTCCTTGAAAGCGGTTTTCTTGGTGGCGTGGATGAGTTGGTGGTGTTTTCGGGTGGCGAACTTGAGGGCAGTCATGTTGTCCGGTGTTGGGTCTCTGCGCCATGATCTCTCGAGGGCTCGGCAGTTCTTCTTGGAGCTCTTGAGTTCGTCGGTGAACCATGGGGCTTTCTTGCTACCGGGTCTGCTAGGCGGGGTCTTCAGAGGGGCGAGGTCGTCTGCGCAGTTGCTGATCCACTTCGCGAGATTGGTGGCCGCCTGGCTTGGGTTTGTTGCGCTGGTGGGAGGGTTCATGCTCAGGGAGGTCGCGAGCTGGTCGGCTGTGATCTTGTTCCAGCTTCTGCGTGCAACCTGTTGCTGGTGGTGGTGGATCGTGGTCCTTCTGAAGCTGAAGTGGACGCAGCTGTGGTCCGTCCAGTGCAGTCCGGTGGCGTGGCTGAAGGCGATGTCCTTGCTGGATGAGAAGACGGGTTCGAGTGTGTGTCCGGCGTAGTGAGTGGGGGTGGTGACCAGCTGCTTGAGTCCCAGGTTTGCGAGGTTGTCCAGCAGGGTGGTGGTGTTGCGGTCGTGTTGTTCTCCAGGTGGAAGTTGAGGTCCCCGAGGAGGATGTAGTCAGCGGAGAGGAGGGCGTGCGGGCTGATGAAGTCGGCGATGTCTTCGCTGAATTGTGTGCGTGGTCCCGGGGGTCTGTAGATGAGGGTGCCTCTGAGGGTGGTCTTGGGGTTGATGTGGACCTGGAAGTGCAGGTGCTCGGCGGGTGCGAGGGTGTCGTCGGTGTTGGTCGTGATGCGGATGGTGTTCCTGTGGATGATGGCGATGGCTCCTCCGGTACGGTTGATGCGGTCCCTTCGGATGATCTTGTTGCCGTCTGGGATGGCGATGGCGATGTCGGGCGCTGAAGCGGCGTTCATCCAGGTTTCCGTGAGGAAGGCGACGTCTGGTGAGGTTGTGTCGAGCAGGTTCCAGAGCTCGATGGCGTGTCTGTGGATGGAGTGGGTGTTGAGCTGGATGCTTTTCAGGTGGCTGCTGCTGTTGCTCGTCTTGGTCTTGGTTGGTGCTGGAGTAGTGCAGGTCCGGATGCAGGTGAACTTGCAGGCGTTGCAGCAGAAGGGTCCGTGGGTGCGTCTCGGGGTGGCTCGGTAGCATCCTGGGATTCGGCCGGTGTTGAGTGCGTTGAGGGTGGCGGCGTCGTACGTCCGGTGGGTGGGCTGGGGTCTGCGGGGGCCAGGGGTCCTGGCGCTAGTTCTTGATATCCCATTCCTCCTGACCCCTGTCAGTGAGATCCCTCCTACAGGTGATAAGCAAGAAAGTAAAGAAAGATTCTAAGGTGGCTCCCCTTGACAGCCTAAAAAAGGTATCTTTAGATTTCCTACACAAAGAAAAATAGGGCATTGAAGACTAGTACTATGAGGAACCAGAAGTCCATGAATTAGAGGGAGGACTCTGCCGCCTAGAAAGGGGATGTGGAGTGCCCATGGCATAAATGACGCAAATGCAAAAGACACAAGGGCTTTGGGGAGAACCTGCTAACACAGCCCCCTACTTCTGACCTTTAAAATAAGACTTTTAGGGGCGTGGCCAAGATGGCAGCAAGATAGGACGTGGGTCCCTATCCCTCCGGCGCCGCCGCTTCTTAGCCTTGTTCTATTGCCCATTCTGGTGCCCATCCATGCTTACCGGTGGGTGTGCTGGACGGTGGAGCTGTCCTGAGTCCGGTATATACCATATATGTCACATATATGTACCATATACCTGTGACATTCTGAATTGAAAACTATGTAATGGTACCAATAAGTAATTCTCTGTCCAAAAATTGGATCTTTACAGAGACTGTTGATTTTTGCCTTGCAAGCCCTTTGTGTATGTTTTTGTCTGTGTATGGTCGTGGTTGGGTACAGGCTTGTGCCCCACGCACGTGATTTGCGGAAGGTGTTATTTTGCTTTGTATGTTTTGATTGAAATATATACCTTGAAGACCTCTGCCCGGCTGGGTATGTCTTCACTAATATAGAACTGACTGAGTCTATATTTATTTCCATTCATTTATCTCCCTGCTAGGGACCACTGTTGTCTTTATATGATTAAGCTCCCCGAGGTCCCTCGCTGATACCAATTGGGGCCCCCTTGTTGTTCAAAATAGTCCTGAGTCCGGTGGCAAGCCCAGTTTTGGCACACCTGTGGCCTTTCCTGCTCTGCGGGTCCTTCCCAGCCCTGATATCGCTGCGGCCCGGTGGAAGAAGAGCGGGCTTGTCGACAGCCTTGATCCCCGGTGCGATGCATGCCGGGACTGCCTGTAAGTAGTTGCAAGTAACCCCATGCTGGCAAGATCCTCGATGGAGCTGTAACGGAGCTTGGACGGGACTGACGCGATCGCGACGGGATGCAATCTGAGTGCGGCGCCATTTTAGGAGCTCCTGTGATGGCCTAGTGGAGACCCTCAGAAGATGGCGGGGGGAGGTGCATGAGCGCGAGGACCCGTACTCCGGCTGTAGGTGTGCTCTCTGCTTGGATCCAGTGGCGTAATGAAACTTGAGGGGGCCCCCCTGCAAAGTGCATGGAAGGGGCCCCCACGCTTCGGGCCCAGTCAGAAACTCTCAGGGCGACCTGTGCACAGTGTCAGAGGGGGCACCGGGGATCCCAGGGCCCCCCGCACCGAGGGGGCTGTGGGTGTTATTGATACCCCACTGTTTTGAAGTGCTCTACGCCTTTACTGGTGGTGCATTGGGTGCGTGACTTGTCACAAGGGGAAAGGGCAAACCAAATATCCAGACAAAACAGGTCAATTGCTCATCAACCCTTTCACACATCTCCTGCAACCGTTCTTCACAATTGTTAGAACTGTAGGGTTACTCTGCTGATGGCACAGATAGTTGTACAGCGCTGTAGTGCAGAGGCTTCAGGCTCTGGTGTTCAAGCATTGTGAATGTCCGCTCTGCATCTGTAATAAACATGTAATGACCAGAATCCTGTGTTCTGTTTCAAGTGCTACACTGCCCATTGGGTCTAGGTCCCAGACATATGACTATCCCCCGTGAAAGAACTTTTTAAATAAATGTGCACCTGTACATATTAGCACCGCAATCCTCCCCTGTAGAAGGGCTCCTATCAGTTTTGTTTTCATTCCTATTCCTCTTGTGTCATCTATTAAGCCGATAATGCCAGTGCTTGCCTTTTCGGATTTCGTGGTCCATTTACTGATGACCTTATTTTATGCCCACCACCACACCAAGATGTAAGAAGAAGGTCCCTTATACAGCCCGTGAGAAAAATATTCAAACCCATGTTAGTAGGATAACTCAGCTGGTTGAACACCCCCTGCAAAGATCGCTGTGAAATTTGCAGGAAATAGGGTTGTCCTAAAGGGATCTTTCTTCCATCACAAGAGACCGATGAAGCAATGACTAACAAATATTATACAAGAGAGAATGAAACTAGTGCAGGCTATATTACATTGATGTGAAGACGCCCACTTCAAATTAACACAACAGGTCACAAGGTAGAAACCTGAACACAAGCTCCACACACTGGTAAACCATGCTTTGTGTGTGTTCCTCCACTGAGCTGTCTGGGGCTGATCGTTAATTTGTAAACATAGGACATGCAGTCTCCTGAAATTAAAAACAATGTTTGTTTTCATAATGCCTAAAACAAGAAATATGGTAGAAACTCACGATGTGTACACAGTACAGATCGAGTAGCAGAACGAAACTTGAGGTCTCCCCCTGAAAAGTGCATGGAGAGCCCCACTTCTGCACTTACTCTGAAGTTCACAGGCCATGGTACTGCACTGCGGGGGCCTTTGTTACGCTAATGGAATAGTGATATAATTGTGCGGAGTAAAAAAACGTGGAATATTATCGGAGTAGTTTAAAACATCAAGTGACAGTTGCACAGTGAAACCTGATCTAAAAACCTGTGAAGGTTAATGACTTCCCTCCTCACGTCTGTGCTGCTGCCAGAGAAAAACTACATATATTATCTAGTTATCAAAGACATTTTAATAGCATTACAATGTCACATGTGTGCCCGTAAAAGTTCAAGCTCAGGCAACTGGATAAAGGAACATAATGATCATAGCTGCGGGGAGGGCCTGCACTTTTTTTGTGGAAGCACACAACTTCTGCCCAATGAAATCATGTACTCCTGACTCCCAAGATGTGGTAATAGCCTACGCCCCTTTCTAGTGATACTCACAATTGCCTGGCGACAGCCGTGCTGTCAAACCAGACCATAGAAACGACTCAACACTGACCTGGCAAATCAGCCCTTCTGGCATTGCCAGATTGCTATATAGGTCAAAGCAAGAAGGGTGTTCCTACAGTGGCCGTATCATTCAATAGTGTGTGTACATCTCTAAGTAATCAAAAGGGCAGTGACAGAAGGAGATAAAGTGCAAACAAAGTTCATTCAGAAAAATATTTATTTGTTCTTTTTTTATTTTTTTATAGATATAAATTCATATAAATATTATTGTTGATCAAAAAAATCTTTTTTAATTAATAAGTAATGCATAGATTAATTGAAACAATTCATAAAGAGCACAAAACAGTCATAAAAACAGCAGCAAATTAGCAGGACCCCTGAAAGGCAATCATACACAGCAGCTCGCTCACGTGCTAACAATCATTCTACATTCACACCACATACAAAGATGGAGAAGGAACTGGATTCCAAATAGCAAGATGACTACGCTAATATGATCCAAGGGCACCAGAGTGTAATTGTTGGCCCTTGTGGCGGGTCTACGCGCGTTTCGGTGGACAAGCCACCTTCATCAGGACCTTGTTCATCAAATTGTGCAGATATCAGGGAGTCAAACAAAAGAAGGATTGGCGAGGTAAAAGGTCAGCTATCATTAGAACGAATTCTCTTTAAGAATTAGGAGGTAGAGTCACATGGGTTGCACCGTATCCATAATGCCAAGTCAGATGTGATAGGTGACCCTCAGAGCTTCATCTTAATATCTTGAATACCAAATTCTGTGTGGGAAGCGGGACGGGCGAGTTGTTTCCGTTTCGGTGGGAGTTCTGAGAAGATACTTTTATTTCATAAAATCAAGAAGAGGGTTTCAGGGTATGGCAGTCCTTGTAGAGGGTTAGCTCCTGTATTATTTCAGTCTATTTACCAATGGTGGTAATATCTCAAATGAGTAGACATTCTGTGAAGTAATTGACACTGTTTAGCCACCACGGCCCTTAGTATCCGGCGTGTAGCATCCAAATCTCTCCGCGTTCCCGAGACCCTCCGTCGACGTGAGCGAGCTGCTGTGTATGATTGCCTTTCAGGGGTCCTGCTAATTTGCTGCTGTTTTTATGACTGTTTTGTGCTCTTTATGAATTGTTTCAATTAATCTATGCATTACTTATTAATTAAAAAAGATTTTTTTGATCAACAATAATATTTATATGAATTTATATCTATAAAAAAATAAAAAAAGAACAAATAAATATTTTTCTGAATGAACTTTGTTTGCACTTTATCTCCTTCTGTCACTGCCCTTTTGATTACTTAGAGATGTACACACACTATTGCTGCCATTATGTCTTAATATTACCACCCAAATGGTGTGCGGGCCCATGTCCCTTGCTTACATTAGGGTCCATTACACCATAAGGGCAGGGCTGGGCAATCATAATGTAGACAGACACACACATTGTCCACAAACCTGGTTTGCTTCTGATGAAATCTGGCAATGTATCATTGTTACATTATGTTATATTAAGTTGTCCTTGCCATTGTCAGTGGAGGAACATGCGAAAAGGAGGCTTACGGTCTTATTGATTGTAAAAAGAGCCGAAAATGCAGCTTTATTATGACTGTGAACAAAGGCTTGTAACTCTAGCAAGTGTCGCTCTTCGATATTTTTATCACATTTGCACTCCTATCACACTCAGCCTGCATCCGGAGTGTGGCCAGGACTTCATTACCAAGCCCACAACACATTAATATTTAACAGAGTTAGTGTACGAAATAAAGGCACAAAATAAACAAAAAGCAAATCTCCGCGTGGCACAAGGTCAATTACTTTATTTTTTTAGTGCAGTAATAGACAACTTCGGTTAAGACTTTCACAGACTGAGACTCTCAATATGACAAGGTATGGACAGGGTTTAATGAGCACCAAATAGGGAACTTTGTGAAAACAGACCAACCACGTGACCCGTTCTGTGTAGCTCCGGATTTCACTTGCTTTCCAAGACAAATGAAGATTTAACGCAAAATGCTACAAGCGGAGCTTTTATTTCACAAACCCTCGCACCACTCCTGCCTCGACTCACCTGAGAGGCCCGGCAAGCAGTTCCTTCGGGGCAGGAAGCAAAAGAGGGCAAGGGCAAGGTTAGCCAGGTGGGGACTACGAGGGCGGAGACATTTGCGCGCCCCGTACAATAATTATTGAAGAGTCTCACTGTCTCAGAGGCCCGCCCGGGGCCTGGCGGACGTGCGGCACCACTGAATTAATTAAGAGGTCGGCGTGCGCCATGCCCACCATTTAATTCATTTATTTATTTATTTATTTATTTATTTATTTATGCATTTTTATATAGCGCGGACTTTACCCGAAGGTGTCAGAGCGCTTCACAAAAGGAACAGAAATGAAACATAATGAGAAACATTACCTCCCGTCCCTCCCTCGCCTTCCTTCAGTACAATTGAGGCCCCGCCTCCCACCCAGACCCACCCCCAGCATAAAAACTCTGCCCGCCCCCACCTCCACCTGTTTTTGTCTGTCTCCCTAGTGAGACTTACCTTTTCAGCTCCTCTCTGTGGCGGTGCCGGGGAGTCTTCGGTCTGGTTCTCTGCTACGGCGGTGCCCTCTGCAGCGTTCTCCTGGCTGTGCCTCCTCTCCTCGTCTCCCTCGTGGTATGGGGGCGGAGCGGTGGCTCAGGAATCCTCGGCGGTGTCCGGCGGTCCTCCTGTGGCTGGGGCTGCGTTTCCGGGTCGGGCTGTGTGGCTGCCTCCTCCCGGTATGCTGTCTTCCCGGAGGCCAGGTAGGACGGGTTTCTGCCCGTTTTTGGTTGTTTTGTTTTTTCCCCTTCCTGTGGTTTGGCGTTTCTCTTGATGTAATGCCTGCTAAACTGCTGCAGTTTTTCTGGTTGGAGGGTTCGTGTCCTGCCTGTGCTCCTGATTCTTTGGTGTGTGATGGCCTTGGCTGTCTGCCACTGGGTCGCTTGGGGTTGGTGGGGGCGTGCTGATGTCCTCTTCCTCTGCGGCTGGGACTCCGGTCCCCCTTTGGGCGCCCTGGTTGCCTGGGCTCCGTGGGGGGTGTTCTGCCTCTCATGTCTGGTTGGTGCTATACTGGATTGGGGCTGCTCTGTCCTGTGTTCTGGAGTATGGAGTTTCTGTTGCTGCCTTCTATCCCCTCTTCATCCAGCGGATCCTGTGGGCGGCTGATTCCCTTCTGGGTGCTTGGATGCTGTGGATCCTTCTCCCGCCGCTGGGGCTGTCTGTGGCTCCAGGGTGGTGGGCGTGCAGGACGTGGGTCGCTGGGCTCCTGTGCTGGTCGGCAGGGTTTTCCTCTTTCCTGCTGGGCTGGGACTGAGGGTTTCTTTCCTTAATGTTTCCGGCCCTCCCGGTTGGCCTGGCCCTTTGGTCCCGGGGTGGGGGCTGGTGCGGTGAGAGTGGCGTGCGTTGCTCGTACTGGTTGTATGTGCTTTGTGCTTGTCTTTGTCCTCTGTGGTACTGGCCTGCTGACAGTTGCTTGTTGGTTGCCTATGGGGCCTGCCGTGTGCGGTCTCTCCTCAGCCCTCCATTTTCCTTCTGCGCTGTGTTGGATCCTCTGTTTCGGGCTTCTCTACACGCTCGGTTTGCGTCGGGGGATTTCTCTTCGGTGCGGCGAGTCCCTCTCTTCCTCCAGTGGCTTTGCTTCTTGGTGGGAGTCGCCCCTTTCCTCCCGTTAGGCTGTTGGTGCCTGTCCGGGTCGCACTGCTTGGTGGTGCTTGGATGCTGCTGTGGCGCTGGGGGCTGGCCTGTCCTCTGCTTCTTCTGTGCCCTCCTTGGTGCAGGGTTTCGTGGCGTTTGGGGCGGTTGTTTGTGGTGGCTGGGTGTCGCCGCGTTGGGCCCTCTGCTTGCCTTGCCGTGAATGGGGCGTCCTGCCTTTCTCGCGTGCCTTGCGCTGGGTCCTCTCCATCGTCCCTGCTATGGGTGTCTCCTTCCATCATTCGGAGGGGTGCGGTTTTGGCCGTTTTGTTCGCCCTGGCTTGCTGCCTCCTTGTTTGTGTGCCAGGCCCTGTTGGGTCCCTGTCGCTGCTGTCAGGTCGGTTCCCTGTCTGTGGGTGATCGTCTTTGGCTTTTCCTCCTCAGTGACGGCGGGCCGTTTCTGTTGTTCCTGGGTCCCTGGGTTCTGTGGGTCGTGGGTGCTGGGTCGGCTTGGTGCGGGTTCCTCCTGGTCGGGGGTTCGGCTGCCTCCGGTGCCTGTCTCCGGTTCCTGCTGGGTGGCTCTGCTGGACTGGGTGTCCTGTTTGCTTGCCATGTGGTCCATCTGCTGTGTTCCTGTCAGGTGGGGCTCAGGTCTGGGGCCCGCTCCTTTCTGGGGCTGGGGTGTCCAGCGGCTTTATGCCGTTCTGGTTCTCCTGGGGGTCTGCTCCTGGTTTCGGTCCGTTCCCTTCCACGTGTTAGTCCTTCGGGCCGTCTTTCCGCAGGCCCTGCTTGGCGGTTTCTGGCATGCCCTGGATTTTGGGGGCGCTTCGCTCCGCATCCCTGTCGCTGCTTCTTGCTGCGTTTCCTGCGGTTCTGTGGGGTGTGCCCGTGTTCCGTGTGGCGTCCTTCCCCTTGAGCCTCAGTCCTTTGCCCTGGGTCTTTCCGCTTGTGTGGGTGCTCTCGTGGCTCTCCTTCTTGCGGCGGGGTTTTCCTTCCTCCATCTGTGGTCGTCCTCTTGCGGATGGTTCTTCTGTTGGTCGGGTTTTTGGTGTCCCGGGGTTTGTCTTCCCTGGTCCCCTGTCGGTGCTGGTTTTCTGGCTTTGCTCGGCCCTGGTCCCTTGTCCGGCGGGTGCCTGGTCTCTCTTCCTTCGTGGGTTCGGGCCTTGTGGTCCCGGGGGCTCCTCGGCTGTCCTGTGGCTGCAGGTGCTGGGGCGCCTGGCTTCTGTGGTGTTTCTGGTTCCCTGGGCTCGTTTCCTTCTTCTCCGTCAGACTCCTGTTGGGTTGGTCTCCGGGGTCTGTTGTCCCTGCTGCCCTTGTCGGTCCGTCCCCGGGGGTGCTCTCCTGGTGGCTCGGCCGCTGTTGCCTTCTGGCTGGGTGTTCACTGGCTCCTCCGGCTCCGCTTGTGGTGGCTTCGGTCGCCTGCCTTTTCTTGGCTTTGCTGGGTTCTGTTTGGGTTCCTGTTCTGGTTCCTGCTGGTCTCCCGGGGGTCCTCTTGCTGATGGATTTGTGGCATTCGGGCTTGCCCTGGTGCCCTTTCGGGGCTCTCTGCGGGGTCTGTGGGTGTTGGCTCTGTCTGTCGTCCGGTGGCTTGGTCCTTTGCCGTAGTCGGGTTGGTCCAGGTTCTGGTCCTTGATCCTTGGTTTCCTGCGTCCTGTGTTCTGTGTCTGTGGACTCTGGTCTGGGTGCTGGGGCTGTCTGCTCTCTGCCTTTGGCGGGTGGCCTGTGTGCTGGCTGTTCTGTGGTGCTGGGTCCCTCCTTCCTCCTGGGGTTTCTCACTCCTTCCCTGTGTCCGGCCTGTTGGGGGGTCGTTGGGGCCTCCCTGTGGTGGTCCTGTTGCGGCACCTGGGTGGCCCGGTTCTGGTCTCTGGGCCGGGGGCCCGGGTCTTGGGGTGGTCGGTGGCTGGCCCTCTCCTTGGCCTCTGGGTTTTTCTGTGTGCCTTCCCCTTCCCCCTCGCTGCTTTTCTGCTGCTCTGGGCGTTTCTGGTGCGGGCCCTGTGGGCCTGTTCTCGGGGGTTGGTTGCTCCCTGTTGGCCTTGGGCTCCTTGTTTTCCTCTCCTGTCCGGGTTGTGTTGCGCTCGGTGAGGGTTCCTTCCTGTGGTTCCGTGCCTTTTGATGTTCCGTGCCCTTCCCCTGGGTTCTGTGCGGGGCTTGCCCCTGCTGCCTGGCGGTTGTGCGGCTGGCCTTGGCTGGGTTGGGGGTTCTCGGCCGGCTGGCGGTGGCTTGCGGGCTTCCCGTCGGTCCTCCTCTCGGCTGTCCTATGCTTGGTGTTTGCTGGCCCTTTCGGCCCGGGGTTCTGCTCTGGTGTTGTTCCCATGGTGCTGGCCTCCTTTTTGTGTGGCGGTTCGCTCCTTCTGGGGCTCTTCTGGGATTGTCGGTGGCTCCTCTGCGGGTGCAGGGGGCTGCTTTCCTGCTTCTTGGTGCTACTGGCTTCCTTGCATGTTGCCTGGGGTCTGTTGCCTGGTTTTCTTTACCGGGTCTGGTGTGTTTGATTACCCGCCCCGTCGTGTCCTTCCCTTCGGGGTCTTTGCTGCTTGTGTTGGAAGTCCTATCCGGTCCGCCCTTTGGGCTCCTTGGGGACTTGGGTTGCGACTCTCGGCTTTTGGACCTTGTTTTTTAGTTGCTGTTGCCCCTGCGGGGCGCTTGGGGGTGTTTGGGCCCTGTCTTGTGCGTTCCCTTCTGTATGGTTCTGATGGTTTTGGGTCCGGTTCTGTCCCTTGTCCCTCCGGTGGCTCGGCGTTTTCGCTCTGTCATGGGGTGGTTTTGCCTGTGTTCTGTCCTGCTCCTTCCTTGGCTGTGGAGTCTCGTTTGCTCAGTTTGGCTGTCCGGCCTCTTTTGCTGTGGTGCTTGCTGGTTGTGGTGTCCTTCCGGGTGGTGGCCTCTGTTTGTTCGCTTTGGTCCAACTCAGGTGTTTGCCTTCCCCCGCTCCGTGGGGTTGTTGGTTTCGGTCCGCAGTCTTGGTGGCTTTTCCTCTGGTGGGGGTTCGGGCTTCAGAGTCTTGTCCTCTTTGCGAGGCCAGGGATGTTGATCAGCTGTGTTTTGGGCACTGTTTTGTGTTCTTTGTCGCTCAGTTGTCCGTCCCTGTTTTCTTCTGCTTGCTATGTCCTCAATTGTACTGAAGGAAGGCGAGGGAGGGACGGGAGGTAATGCTTCCATTTCTAACGATAATGGCATTACTCCTAGTCCTACTCCCTCGCCTTCCTTCAAGGACCCTCCCTCCCTCCCGGTGCGGTTCAACTGAGTGCTAGCTCGGCTTGTTTGTGTACAGGTGGAGGTGGGGGCGGGCAGAGTTTTTATGCTGGGGGTGGGAGGCGGGGCCTCAATTGTACTGAAGGAAGGCGAGGGAGTAGGACTAGGAGTAATGCCATTATCGTTAGAAATGGAAGCATTACAAAAGAACAGATTACAAAAGCATACGTTACGTTACATAAGGTAAAAGTGACAATTGTGAGCAAACAAAATACATGAGGTAGTAAAAATTGTGAGCAACCAAAAATACATGAGGTAGTAGAGGTAATAGTGACAATTGTGAGCAAACAAAATACATGAGGTAGTAAAAATAGTGAGCAACCAAAAACATGAGGTAGTAAAAAGTGCACAAGAGGAAAAAGTGACAAGTGTGCAGTTACAAGAGAAAACAGAGTGTAATTTGAGGTATAATACTGCAATAAGTATATAATAACTCAGGCACAAGAACAAGCGTTACGTAGGCAAAGGTGGCACTTGTGCAAGTATCAAAGTTAAAAACATGTGAGAGGTAGCAAACCGTGTGTTACAAGGGCAAAGGGGTGTGTGCATGTTACAAAAGGGCACCAAACACAAGTACATGGAAAATACTGCAAAAAGGCAGACACTCCAACCCCAGGAATACACTGGGAAGGCACTTCTATGGTCATGGAAAGTAGAATTTATCAGTAGTGGGAAGTCTTCCTCCAAATAACACGAGGACATGAATTACTTTTGGAGGTGTCTCTGGAGGAGGAGAACTTTGAGGTCGTTGGTCGAGGTTGTCGTCCTCTGTAGCCCGCCCCGCCTCCCAGCTGAGCCGCCCTCCCACAAACTACAAACAGCGCTCCCTTACCTGGAAGCGCTGTGACTCGCTCTTCGCTCTTGGGCTGAGTGGTCGCTCCCCAGTGTCCCTGGCGACATTTGGTATCGTTGTGCTTCGCTTCTATTCTAAACTGCCTAATAATTTTGCCTGCAGTCTGCCTAGGTTGCCGCTTTGCTTTGTATGCACTTTTAAATTGCCATTGTAACTTTCCCTCTGATTGCGCGTTTTCCTCAAGCGCTCTGCTGTGCTCACCCCTCCGCTGCCATTTTGTTTGTTGTTGTCGTCCTCTGTAGCCCGCCCCGCCTCCCAGCTGAGCCGCCCTCGCCCCTCCCCCTCCACTATCCATATATGACAGTTGCTCCCGCGCGCAGCGTTCACGCGCAGCGATCGCGCCCCAGTCGCGCCGAAGGTGCGCCAAAGGTAAGCCCGTCTACGCCCGTCCGCGCCTGGACCGCGCCCAGCGCCAGACCCCCTGGTCCCCGTACTGCCCACCCCTCCCGCATTACTTACGATGCCACCACCCTCCTAGCCCTTAACCCTGGCCGCTCCCCCAGCTGCGTCCAAGCCGCTCCTGGACACACCCATGGACCCTTTTCCTGCTACTCCTGCAAGTTCGACGGCACCAAGAACAACTCCTCATCCACGAACACACAACAGATATCCGATCCCAACCACCTACAATGCGTCCTGCTCAACACCCGCTCGGTCCACAGACACGCCTTGACCTCTGGAATCTACTCGACACCATCTCTCCGGACGTCGCCTTCCTAACAGAAACATGGATGAATGCCTCTTCAGCCCCAGACATCACCATCGCCATCCCGGAAGGCTATAAGATCATTCGCAAGGACCGTACCGGCCACACAGGAGGTGGCATCGCTATCGTCCATAAGAAATCCATCCGCATCTCAACCAGCTCAGACGTCAATCTCGCCAACACTGAACACCTTCACTTCCAGATCCACATCGACCCCAAGACCACACTCAGAGGCACCCTCCTTTACAGGCCACCAGGACCCCGCGCACAATTTAGTGAGGACATCACGGACTTCATCACTCCACACGCGCTCCCCTCCGAGGACTACATCCTTTTGGGAGACCTCAACTTCCACCTTGATAAGAACAACGACCGCAACACCACCACCCTGTTGAATAACCTCGCAAACCTTGGACTTAAACAACTTGTCACTACCCGCAGGTCACACACTCGACCCTATCTTCACCTCCAGCAAGCATGTCTCCTTCGGCCACACCACTGCTCTCCTTTGGACTGACCACAGCTGCGTTCACTTCACCTACAACAAGCCCACATCCAACAACCACCCCCAACCCACTCTGCAAAGAAACTGGAACAAAATCACCATCGACGAGATCTCCTCATCGCTTCTTCAAAAGCCCCCCGCCCACTCCTCAAACCCAGACCAAGCAGCCACCAACCTCACCCAATGGTTATCCAACAGCGCCGACATCCTAGCACCACTGAAAAAACGACAAATCAAACTAGGCAGCGATGATCTTAAGAAATCCAAGAAACTCTGTCGCTCCCTCGAGAAGGCCTGGAAAAAAGACCCAACCACCAGCACCAAGGACGCCTTCAAAAACGCAACCCGCATTCACCACCAACTAATCCGAAATGCCAAGAAAGCAGCCTTCAAGGACCGTCTAGATAACAACGCCCACAACAGCAAGGAACTATTCAACATCGTCAAGGAATTTACCAACCCCTCAGCCAACTCCAACGACATCACCCCCTCTCAAGCCCTCTGCAACTCCCTAGCCTCATTCTTCCACAACAAAATTGCAGACATCCACAACAGCTTCGACAACCAACCAGAAGACCAAGCCTCCCAATCCCCTGCAGATCCCCCACCCCCCCTGAACATCCTCAATGACTGGAAACCAATTCCCACTGAGGACACCATCCGTCTGATGAACTCTATCCACTCAGGATCCCCCACAGACCCCTGCCCTCACCACATCTTTAACAAAGCAGACTCCATTATTGCACCGCACCTCCGAGACGTCATCAACTGCTCCCTCAACTCCGCAACCTTCCCGGAAAGCTGGAAACATGCCGAACTCAGCGCCCTCCTGAAGAAACCCACAGCTGACCCCACCGAACTCAAAAACTATCGCCCTATCTCACTCCTTCCATTCCCGGCCAAAGTCATCAAGAAAGCTGTCAACAACCAGCTCGCCGCATTCCTCGAAACCAACAAATCCCTCGACTCCTCACAGTCCGGCTTCCGAGACAAGCACAGCACCGAAACCGCCCTCATCGCAGCAACAGACGACATTCGAACTCTACTGGACAATGGAGACACAGTCGCCCTCATCCTCCTCGACCTCTCCGCAGCCTTCGACACAGTCTGCCATAGCACCCTTCTACAGCGCCTCAAAAACATCGGAATCCAAGGAAAAGCACTGGAATGGATCACCTCGTTCCTCTCCGGAAGAACCCAGAGAGTCCGCCTCCCACCATTCAAGTCAGAGGCCACTGAAGTCATCTGCGGCGTACCCCAAGGGTCCTCACTCAGTCCCACCCTCTTCAACATTTACATGAGCCCCCTCGCGGCCATCGCACGCCAACACAACCTCAACATCATCTCCTACGCCGACGACACTCAACTGATCCTATCACTCACCAGAGACCCTAACACGGCCAAAACCAACCTACACGAAGGAATGAAAGAAGTAGCCGAATGGATGAAGCACAGCCGTCTGAAACTGAACTCAGACAAAACAGAAGTCCTCATCTTAGGTACCTCCCCCTCCGCCTGGGATGACTCTTGGTGGCCAGAGGCCCTTGGAAAAGCACCCATCCCGACGGACCACGCACGGAATCTGGGCGTCATCCTTGATTCCTCACTCTCGATGAACAGACAAGTCAACGCCGTTTCTTCATCTTGCTTCAACATTCTTCGCATGCTCAAAAAAACATTTCGCTGGATCCCTACCGAAACTAGAAAAACAGTCACCCAAGCTCTGGTCACGAGCCGACTGGACTACGGAAACACCCTCTACGCCGGCACCACCGCAAAACTCCAAAAAAAACTACAACGCATCCAGAACGCCTCAGCCAGGCTCATACTAGACATCCCGCGTAAAGAACACATCTCTGATCACCTGAAAAACCTCCACTGGCTCCCCGTCAATAAGAGGATCACTTTCCGACTCCTAACCCACGCACACAAAGCACTCTACGAAATCGGACCCGAATGCCTCAACACACGAGTATCCTTCTACACCCCCTCCCGCCAGCTACGATCCTCCAACCAAGCCCTTGCTAATGTACCTCACATCAACAAAACCACCATGGGAGGTAGATCCTTCTCCTACCTAGCAGCTAAAACTTGGAACTCACTTCCCACTCACCTTCGCCTTACTCAGAACCACCTAGCATTCAGAAAGCAATTCAAAACGTGGATATTCGACAAGTAACTCCCCACCCTTCTACAAGCGCCTTGAGACCCTCTGGGTATGTAGCGCGCTATACAAATCTTTTGACTTGACTTGACTTGAGGTCCCTTTTGAAGGCCTGGGAGGAGGCGGTGGTCCGGAGCTGAGACGGAAGGGAGTTCCAGATTCTCACTGCGTTGCCTGAAAAGGATTGGGCCATTGTTCTCTCCTTCTTGAAAGTGGGAGGTTCAAGCAGTAGAGTCTCCACATTGCGTGAAGGTCTAAAGCCTCCAGAGAGTTTCAGTTTATTCGCCAGGTAGCGAGGAGAGGAGGAGTGCAAGGCTTTGTGGGTGATACAAGCGGTCTTGTAGATAGCTCTAGCCTCGAAGGGAAGTCAGCGGAGGGTGGATAACATCGGTGTGATGTGATTGCTTCTTTTGGCCCCATAAATGAAGCGAGCTGCTGAATGGAAAACAGACTAAAGTGGGGACAGGTGAGATTTGGGGAGGCCAGTAAGAAGAGAATTGCAGTAGTCTAGTCTGGAGAGGACCAGCGATTGCACCAGGGTTATCAGGTCCTGCTCCGGGAAGAAGCGTCGGATTCCCCAAAGAAGGCGCAGTTGGTAACGAGCAGATTCATTGAATTCATTCATGAAGTCAGAGGCTTGCTGGCTGAGTGAGGGGGGCCCTGCCTAGAGCACGCACCACACACAACGCAGCCCGGGGGCTTGCACGCACTGTTTAATTAAGGAGCAGGCAATGCGCTGAGCGCACCTTTTAATTCTGGAACCAGGAGGCTTGCTAATGCTTGCTCCTGCACTTGTGAGGGGCCCGGGGCCCCTGGAGCACGTGGGCCCCCCGCCACGCAGGGGCTGCGGGGGCTTGTGTTACGCCCCTGCTTGGATCCCTGACTGCTGTGCGGGGCCCTGGAGCTGCGGTGTGCCTTGGTGCAGCAGTTTCTGTTGCGGCGGCGATCCCCCTGGAGGCCCGCAGGTGAGGAGTAGCGGGCCGGGAGGGTGGGGCGATGCCTGCAGAGGCGAGACCCGGTCCGCTGATCGACAGACGGAGCAGCATTCAGCTTGGACTGCCGCCGATGCCTAGTGCCTTGGAGCTGGGAGAGTGAGGCGTTGCCCTGTTCAGGGTACTGGTGAGACGGGGACGGCGAGGCCTGGTGGGAGTGGTGCAGCCCTGAGTCCTGGGCTCAGTAGGTGGGAGGGCTGACCCTGGAAGCCTGCGTTGAAAGCCCTGGGAGGTGCTCCTAAATGATTATGACTGCAATACCTTTCTTACTGCGGTTTAGCATATCGTGACCTTGATCTGTGGCTGATGTGATTAGTGTTACATCCGCGTTTGCCTCTGACTGGCCAGGTATTGTGATGAGAGTAAACCTTGCCCCGGTGAGGCCTTAGCAAGTGCTCCTTCCCAGAGCAAGTGACCATGTGGCAGGCTGCAGGAGAAGGGCTTGGTGGATGCAGCGGCCCATCCTCCTGTCGGTGCTGGTCCCTGGAGTGAGTTGGAGGTGGTGTGGTCATCCATATTGACCTGGCTCTCCCGTGATGCTGCATAGCCTTGCTGACATCTGAGTCCAGCTGCCCCGCTGAACCACAGTAATCCTCAAGTTGATTCACAGCTGATGGGCGGGAGGATATTGTGCTGAGGGAGAGCTAACCGGCCCGAGATCGGCAGAGAGCACGGAGGTGACGCAATTCTGCAGTGCGAGGCAGAGAGTTCGGTTCCCCCTGCGCACTGGCGGTGCGCTGGCTCATTTGACCGGACCTGACAGCGAGGACCCAGTGTTAGCGTGAGGCCTGGCCTGCTGCTCACGTTCAGCAAAAGAGACAAGGGGGGTGTCACATAGAGGTCGCCCGGTGTCAATATGTCGTCGACCAGAGGAAGGAAAGAAAAATCCCTGAAGGACCTTCTGCAGAAAGCATCGGGGCACTCGGCATCACAGCCTGCAGCCGGGGCGGCACTGGTAGATGGGGAGGACGCTCCAGTAACCAAGGCCTTAATGATTGAGCACTTCTCTGCTATCAAAGAGGACATTCAGGACCTCCGTTCACAAATTTCTGCCGACCTGCGAGAGGTTCAGCGTGATGTTGATGGAATTGGGAAAAGAGTGGCGATGCTGGAGGAGCACCATCTGAGCAGGGAGGATGATTTACACCAGTTACAGCAAGAGATTCTGCTTCTTCGGGAGCAGAACATAGATTTGCAAGCCCACGCGGAAGACTTGGAGAACCGCTCTAGACGTAACAACATCCGGAACCGTGCGTTCCAGTGGAAAGGTGAAGGTGATAACCTCCTTGCCTACGTCAGCGCTTTGTTCCTACCCATCCTTGGGGACGAGGAGATACAGGAGCTACAGTTGGACCGTGTTCATTGAGAGGGCCTTCCGCGTGGTGCTAAGGCTCCCCCGTGACATACTCGTCTGCGTTCATGACTTTCAACTGAAGGAACACATCCTGCATAAGGCTAGAGACTTTAATCCAGTGCCGTTCAGCGGTCACCAACCTGCGCTTTACCAAGATCTGGCAGCTTTCACACTGCTTAAACGCAGAGACTTTAAGCCCATCACCAACCATCTCCGAGAGCAGAAGATTTCTTATTCCTGGGCCATCAGTTCCGCCTTATCTTCAAACATCGAGGCAAATTGCTTCAGATCCTGTCCTTGGAGGAAGCGTATGACATGTTGGGCACTGAGAAGTCCTCCGCTGGGTCAGAGGATGCTAAACCACTCCCTTGCAGACGATGTTGCTCTCTGAAATGGCAATGAGTTGGGAGATTGATGCCAAGCCCCGCACCTGACACGGCTTCTAGCAAGCTGGAGAGGGAGGCAGCCCTCTCATCTGTAACACAGGTAACTGAGAGCCCGGCGACACCTTGATGTACTAGACATGGTGGCCACTTGGGTGCTTCATCCGGCGCCAGAGGGAGGAGGCACTTCGACTGTGTGCAGTGTCTTTACACCCTGGTCATCGGAGTGACAGACACGTCAACCTTAGTGCAGACTGGGCCGGTGCTACGATCCCCTGGACGCTGACCGCTGAGACAAACTTTTGTCATGTTTCCTTGTTATCTTACTGTCTTGTTTTCATCAGGGGTTTCTTATGGTTTTGACATGGTTTTTTGGGGGTGTTATTTTGGGGCACAGCATATGTTCATGGTCAAGATTGGTAGGTAACTAGGTTGGGGGAGATTACTTTTGCTGTCTTTGATCCCAGTGGTCTTGGGCGGATGCATAGCTTTCTCCTCCCTACTGCTGCGATAGGTAAGGACCTGAAAATTGTTAGCTTGAATGTGCTGGAGTTAAACAATCCTGTAAATCATTCTGCAATACTCTCCCTTCTAGAAAATGCTGGGGGTGATGTTTGTTTGCTCCAAGAAACCCACATTTTAGGTAAAGATACCAGACGTATGAGGGATAGGCGCTTCCCACAGCAGATCTGGTCCTCGGGCCGACCAAGAAAAACAGGGTAGCGGTCTTCTTTAGTGCACGCTCGCAATGCAAAGTAGTTTCCACAGTGACAGAAATAAAGAGCAGGTTGGTGGCTGTCAGGATACAATGGGGGTATACACATTTGACGATAGGGTCCTTATATGCCCCAAATGAGCAGCAGGAGACCTTTTTGCACCTAGCTCTATCTGAAGTTCTTGCTTCTCCTGATATAATGCTTTTGATCGGGGGGACGTAAATGTTGTGATAGACCCGGAACTGAATAGATCAGGGCAGAGGTCTAATCAGACAGGGGCGCTGTCGCAGGATGGAAAACAATGGATGTCTGACTGTGGGCTGTGCAATGTGTGGCGTGTACAACACCCTAATGAGCACGACTATACTTACGATTCAGTGGCACACAAAACCTATACGCATCTAGATCACTTTTTAGCCTCCTCAGCTCTTCTCCCTAATCTGCACGCTGCGGATATCACCCCCACTCCCTCTCAGATCATGCCCTCATTTCAGTCCTGCTTCCAGCGCGATGCGCATGTTTAACACCACCGGGCTGGGGACTCCGCAATTCCCTTCTTCACTCTGATGAAGTTACTAATCGGATTCCAGACACTATAGTACATTACATCTCTGAGAATAACCAGGGGGGGCACACCCCTTGCGGCAGTGTAGGAGGCGTTGAAGCTAGTGGTGCGGGGGAATTCATTGCGTATGCGGCGTCTTTTGCGTGACTACACAAAGAGAAGCGTGCAGAACTGGAAAAGGAGGTGGGAGAACTAGAGGCAGTTCACAAGCGAACCCGGGCACCAAAAGTTTGGAGGGAGTTGGAAACAAGGGGCCGCATGCTGAAACATCTGGATCTAGATAGGGCTGAGCATGCTCTCCTTAGGCTGCAGCATAAATTCTGCCTCAGTGGGGATAAGTATGGGAGGATGCTCGCACATAGACTACGGGCGCAAGCACAGATGTCCGCAATCCCCTCCAAACAGGATCACAATGCGGTGCAACATACCACAGATGCCCTTATTGTCGATACCTTTTGTCAGTTTTATCAACGCCTTTATGCAAAGGGAGACACCCACTTGCATGACCCAAGGGAATACTTGGGCTCCTGCGATATTACTCCCTTACTTAAACAGTTGGCTGACGATTTGGACTTCGCCATTCGCTTAAAGGAGGTCATATCGGCGATAGCGCAGCTAAAAGTGGCTAAGTCACCAGGTCCGGATGGCTTTCCTGCACTGTTCTATAAAACATTTTGTGCGGAGCTGGCTCCCCTTTTAACAAGGGTTTTTAACTCCTTCCTAGGCACACGGGAAGTGAGGCCTTTAATGTCTGAGGCGGCAATTTCTGTAATCCTTAAACCTGGGAAAGAACCTAAAGAATGTGGGTCATACCGGCTAATTTTGCTCCTTAACATTGACGCGAAGTTGTTTGCGGGTGTTTTGGCCTCACGTCTTAGCCCCCTTAAGGATAATATTGTAGACCCAGACCAGACTTTGTTTTAGTGATTGATTGATAACAAAGTTTATTTAGACAATAGTCTATAAACCATACATAGAACAATGGATCCACATAGCAATAAGATAATTAAACCACAATTCATATTAAATGCTCTGTACACATTTAAAACCCTAGAAACAAAATATTGGGATACTCCGTATTTTTAAAATCTTAAAATCTTAAAATTTCCCATCCTCCTTAATTGCCTCCAATACAGATTCTCTTGTTGCTTTTAAAAACTTCCCCAACGCAATTGTAATATCCAAACAAGACATTTCTGAAAGATCAACAGCATCCGCACGTGTATTCACCTTATACTTTAAAAATATTGGACGTAAAAACACTTTTCGAACAGCTAAAATCCATGTACAGTCAAGCAATATATGTAAAATATCATTTCTTACTCCTAGGCCACATTTACAAATACCATCTGGTTGGATCAGGGGCGCTTTTATTTTACTATCAATCTTCCATGGATTTAAGCCCACCCGAACCTTCATAATTTCGTATCTTAACCATTTATCAGGCAACAAATCCAAATATGGAAACCGGGCCTCCTTTTCCCATTCCTTCCGTACCCAGTTAACCGATTTTTTTAGCTTCAGGTACTCCAGATCTTGTGATCTAGAATATTCGAGCCCTAAGTCTCTAAGCATTTTCTTAGTAAAGACTAAATCCAGCGAAGGTTGTTCGAGGTTCAATTTTAAGCGCGCAGCTACTAACTGGAGGGTTTTCCTCACATCCCGTGCCCAGCGTAAGCTGCTTGCTTGTATTTCCTCTGTGCACCAAATTGATACCTTCTGTTCCCCACCAGGCACCTGACGGTTCCAGAATCTTAGCAAGGACATTTGTGACTTTACATCCCATGCCGTTAGTCCTACCTCCAATCTGATTGCTTGAATCATGGAACCGTTAGGTAAAGACAGCAACATTTTGAGTATCTTTCCTTCTTCCCGGTCCCACCCCCTTTTGCCACTCAGATAGAGCACTTCTGCGCCATAAAGGACTTGTGGGGGGATCATAGCTTCAAATGCCTTTAAAATCGGTCTGTGTGACATGTCACCATAATCTTTATTACATTTTTTCAATCTACAGACTGAGGAAAACGCCTTTGAAGTTTGTGCCACCACGTGAGTATTCCACTTTAATGTGCTGTCAAACCAAAGGACTAGATATTTATATTCGCCTACTACATCTAGTTTGTACTGACCTAAAAACCAATTAAAATGTTTTACCCTCTTTCCAAAACATAGGATCTTTGTTTTCTCCATATTCACAGTTAAAAACTTTTTATCACAGTACTTTTTAAAAACATTTAATTTCCTTTGGAGGCCCATTTTCGTTTGGTCCAAGATCACGAGATCATCAGCATATAAAAGGCATGACACTTTATTACTGTTCATGCGCGGGCTCGCACTCTTTTCAACTTCCAAAACTGCAGGAAGATCTGCTAAGAAGATTGAAAAGAGCAAGGGTGCCAAAACGCACCCTTGTCTCAAGCCATTCTTTACAGGAATTTTCTGGGTTAATGAGCCCTTTGAATCTCTAATGACCTGGGCCCAATTATCACTATGTAATTCTTTTAAAATATTCAGTATGCCCTCTGGCATTGCAAAGTTTTCTAACACTTCCCAAAGGCTACTTCGGTCCACTGATTCAAAAGCCGCCTGGAAATCGACGAAACAGCAAAATAATTTGCCATTTTGTTCTATCGATTTCCTGGCTAATGCCCACAGGGCAAAACAATGATCAATCGTGGAGTGGCCTTCTCTAAACCCACCCTGTTCTACTGGCACTATTGACCGAAGTTCCACGCACGCTTTTAGCTTACCAAGAATCATCTTAGCAAAAATATTTTCTCCTATGTCTAATAAGTTAATTAGCCTGTAGTTTTTTGGGGCCTGTACATCCCCTTTCTTGTGTAGCGGCCTTATTATTGCACCTTTCCAGTTTAAAGGTAGTTCCCCTTGTTCTAAAATTAAAGCAAACATTTTCGAGAAGAATTCCGCCCACCAGGGCTGGTTTGAATTTAGTATCAGGGCTGGCATATCATCTGTTAAATTTAATGTCCTAATTATCCTAAGGACATTTGTTACTGAACAATCTTGTTTTAAATCCTCTACTAGACCTCTCCAGTCCCTTGATGCCACATTGTCAATCCATCTCCCAGGGGCGTATAATTTCTGTATATACTCTATCCAAGCATCCTCCTCCACTACGCAAATCATTGGGGCAACCGAAGGTTCCGTAGCTGGTTGAATTAGCTTCCAGAACTGCCGTATATTCTTAGATTCGATTGCTTCCAATAATTTGCCCCAGCAAGATTCTTTATGAATCATTTTTGCATTACGGATTAACATGGTATATTCTCTCTTTATTTTTACTAAATTTTCAGCTTTCTCTTGCACAAATTTTCTCCGTAGGCTTCGCTCTTCTCTCCTGACTTCTCTGTTCTTAATTAAACAGTCCTGATTAAACCACGTTCCTTGCTTAATTTGGGCTCTTCCTTTATTCTTATGGGCACTTACAACTGGCCTTAGTTCACTACTTGTTTTATTTTTTCAACAAACCAGGGTAAGTTTTGGCCCCTCATGCAGCCTAACTGAACCTTTTGTTACAGACTTGTTAACCTCGCAATGAACTTTTCAGATAACCGAGTGGTTATCCGCTTCGGATACTCCATCTCTTGAAAGATAACTCTATCACAAGCCAAATGTTGGGCTATTCCCAATTCTAATTTTATTAAATTATGGTCACTACATTCAATGGGGTTAATACTAAAATCTTTTACTAACTCGAAATTCCATGCTAGCATAAAGACATAGTCTATTGGGCAATTGTGCGTCCCATATTTACAAATTTTCTTTGCCGGACGATCCTGGACTACCCTACCATTTAGACAAAAGAAACTTTTTGTGGCTAAAAAATGTCCCAATTTTGCTGCATCAGTCGATGTTTTAGTTTCCACAAACTCTGCTTTTTTTTACCTTGTATGCCTCTAGAATTTCTGAGTACCACTGATCAGACAATTTTGGATTTTGTTTATGATTAAAATCTCCCAATAACACAATCAAGTCATTCCCATACTCATCACAAAGTGCATCCATATCCTTCTTAAAATGTAACAATTCGACCCCATATTCCTTAGATGAACTCCATTGTATATACACATTTAGGATCAACATATTTTTACATTTCTTGTCAGCAAATGTTGTTTGAATTCTGCAGGCCAAAAGCCACTTACACATCACAGATATCTGAGAGGCCTTAGACACTTATGGGCAGATGTATCAAGATTCCATTTTGCGATTCCTAAATAGCGATTTTTAAGTAATCGCTATTTAGAATTTGCAAAATGGAATGTATGAACAAAATTGATATTTTTTTTGCGATTCCTTAATATTCCTTATTTGCGAATTCGCATTTTGCGAATTCGCAAATAAGGAATGATTTCCCATTCATTCTTATGGGCCAGGAGGCCCATAGGAATGATTGTGAAGTAATTCTCAAATTGCGAATTCGCAATTTGCTAATCACAATCTGAGAATTATTTCAAAGGTGCAAAGGTGTCTCAAAGACACCCTGCTGCACCGCTGAAATGTACATGTGTGTGCATATGGCGCACATACATGGCCTATGGGCATGTGTGTGCGTCACATGCCACCATCAAAAATGCTAAATTGTGCATTTTTTAAAGACTTTGCAAATTACCATCAACTACAACTTGGTGGTAATTTGCGAATTCTTAAACAGAAATCGCAATTCAAAAATGCTTCATACATAGCATTTAGGGAATCGCAAAATTGCGATTCCTTAAATGTTATGGCAAAATAAGGAATCGCAAATTTTTGCTATTTCTTATTTTGCGAATTTTTGATGCATGCCTAAACATGCAAAAATACCTTTTGTGATTCGCAAAGGTCGAAATTCTGCGAATTTCGGCCTTTGTGAGTCGCAAAAAGCTTGATACATCTGCCCCTAAAGTTGTTGATATCCTAGTCAACAAGCCACCTGCTGGACGCCTGAAACTAGATTTTACTGCTGGACGGTGGATTTGTCGAAACCCTTCCACCACTGGGGGTACACCACAGAGCCAGGTCTCTTGTATACAAATTATTTCATTCTTTTTTGCGAGTTCTTTCACGGCTTCTTGTTTTAGATGCATTCCTAGCCCATTTATATTCCAAGAGACCATTTGTGTGCTCAGTGGCTGCACCATTCCCTATTCTACATCGCTTAAAGGCTCATTCATTACGGAATCCTCCCTATAACTATATGAGGGTCCTGCTGGGCTTAAAGTATTACTCCAATTCTTCCATGCCTCCACCATGTCTGAATTGTTTATTACTATATTGAAGTTTTCTCTCCCTTCCTCTGTTTCCCTCCCTGGGAGCTTCACTTGTCTCTTTCCTAGCCCCACATGGTACCTTAGGAAAGGTTTCTGCTGGGAGGCCTTAAGCGCTGGCGCTAGCTCTACTTTGGGCACTAGTCTAACCCCCTCTTTCCGAATTTTCTGCTCTGCGTTTACTATTGCGGTTATGACCAGGGCCGAGTAAAACTGTACCTTGGTGACCTCTTTACCATCCCCAATTACTTGGAATCCCACGTGTCTAAGGTCTCCTGTGCCTATTCCATTTAGTTTTGGGTAATGAGCAAAAACATTAAGTAGGTGTGATCTGTTTAAATCCACACTCTTTTAAAAAAATTTACCACCCCTTCCCGATTAAGCTTGTTCAAAATAAAGCCACTTATTCCCTTTGTCTACCGCTTCTTCCAACTTTGCGTCCCCCTGATAATGTTGTGTATTTATTCTAGGACCCTTCTCCGGGCTACTTTCCCAGTATACATTATTTTTAAGGGGGGCCATCCAGGCCGGTACATTTGCAAGTTTTGCAGCCAAATGACTTTTATTTTTTGTCACCTTATCCTGGCGTATTTGCTTCCTACTACAGTTCTCCTTTTTTACTGGTGTCCTGGCCCAATTCTCAGATCTTATATTTATTTCTCTGTGTTCCTTCGCTATTTTGAGCGGTTGTGTCTTAAGCTCTTGTGTTACCCCTTCTGTTGGCTCCTTCCTCACCTTTCTTTTTTTCGTCGTTCTTAAGTTAACCTTTCTTTGCACATCTCTTCCTGCCACTCTTATTCGTTTTGAGAGGCCATAGTTCATATATTCACCTCTTCTTTTTACCAACATTGGCCATCTTGACACATAAACTTCTTGGACATCAGTATGAACTTCATCAACCTGGCTTACTAGTGGGGGATTAACTTTTCCAACTTCCCCCTCCCTCCCTTGCCCCATAACCTCTGGATCTAATACAGGTCCTAGCATTGAGGGCATTTGTCCCCTAATACCCTGTAATTCTCCCTCAATTTTAGAGAGGTACATTTTTTGGCTTTTCAGGATATCATGGCTTAACATTGTTACTTCTAACAGTCCTTGTAACGATTTTAGCACCATTAGCATCAGTTCTAGCATTGAAGATGCAGGGGTTTCTGAAGCTTCCAAGTTTAACTCGAGTGACCGGTTTTCGCCATTTGTGTCACCATTTTTGTCCAGACCTACTCGATCATTGACTCCTCCTAAGGCCCGTTTTTCAGTTCCATCTGGACATCCATCTGGGTTCTGGGCAAATTCCTCACTTTGCCTATGGTCCAGACTGTCTTCCTCTTCCGACGTCTGTTGTATTAATCTCGGGGAAGAAGAAAGTTGCGGTGACATTATTACCCCCTTATGGCCTGTCAAAGACTGAACTGATCTGTTGACCAGATCTATGCAGTCTACCAAATATTCATCGAAGATTAAGGAGGATCCCCCTCTCCATGATTCCTCCACTTCCTCCACTTCTTCAGTTTCCATAGCTTTAGCAGGAGAAAACCCTTTTAAAATGCTTTCCCACGAACTCCTTAATTGTATTCGATGCTACACTCCCCTTACTTCCTCCATATTGTAATTCTTTGGGAGCTTTCTCTTTTTTCTTTTGGGGGCATTTTAATTTTTCCTTTGCCCCCAGGGATGAAAGGCTGTCTTGGACATTTTGTTGATTACCACCATTCAGCTTTGCTTTCCTTGTTATTCCTAATGTGCTTTTGTTTTTCCGTGGAGCCATTTTGCTCCTTAGGCTCTTCCCTTAAGTCCTTCTGAGTAGAGTCAATTTTAATTAAATATTTATTCAAACAAAACAAAACAAATATTTCACTTACCTCTGTTGTGCCTTCTTTCCTATAATTGCGCTCGTTCCCCGTGCCCTTTTCTGCTTCTCTTTTCTGGATTTACCCTGGCTTAATTAGCAGCATGCAGGGTTTTTCCTTCTCTCACCCTCTCAATTTTTGCTTTTTGAGGTTTATGTAGGTAAAGTCACTCCAAATGCTGTTGTTCCGAGAGTGACATCTCCTTGGGGTCACGGGTCAAGCACGCGCAGTACACACTATGGCCACAACAGAGGACGGATTGCCAATCTCCAACTTCAGCTTATTAGTGGTTCTTATAATAGTGGTATCCTTGCTAGTTGCCTTAATGATTCCTTATGGCTTGTACTCATCGCAAGGGCGTCCTCCGGGATGTTGACCTAAAACGCTGTGTCATTCTCATTAGTTTTCGTTCTCCCGGCACCCTGATGGTAGGCCGCTAAGCTGTGTACTTGCTACCTTGCTACCACACAATAAAAATGATCGATTCTAAAATAACGCTACCTGACTTTGACGAAGATTTTCGCTACTGGATTTCTACTATTCAGGACATTGTTTCCATTAAAAAAGAAAGAGAGAAGAAAAAACAGACATTTACCTAAACTACTTGGAATATCAGATTATGGGAAAGCGTGTAAACTGACTCTAATGGACCCTGAAGAAGTCCCTGGTAGGGACGAAACGCGATGGCGGTTTCAAAAGTTTTTAAGATGAAAAATAAAGGATGAACTGGAACATAACATCGACTTGTCTTTGAAATAACTCTGCATTTTTTGAATATTCAAATTGTTATATTGTGTGTAAAAGTGTGCTGGGCTATCCTTTCTGTTTATACTTGGGTAAGCTGTTTTGACTAGCTTCCTAAACCTTTGGGGGTATAGGGAATTGTGCCTCCAGCCCGTGATTGCACCTTTTTGTTTCGTGGTTACTGAAAAGGGAACTTAGGACTTGTGCAGGCTTTAATGCTTTTGATTCCCATTCATGTGTATTCGATTCTAAAATAAGACTTTTGATCTATCGGAAATTGAGTAGCCATGCTACTTGGACTGGGTGCCATTGGCCACAATAGCTGGCTATGCCCAATCTCAGTGTAGGAAACATTTCCCCAAAGAAGTGCAGAAGCGCCTCAAGGCAAAATGTCCTTAACCACCCATGGCTAAGTTGCCAAAACCTCTGAAAGTGATCTTAAGTTGTCCTCCTTTTAAAGTAAATATGTCTAAGAGTTCAAGAATGGAAGTGATAGGTCCCAGAGGGCTTGTTGAGAGAAACTCCTGGACGTTTCTTGTCTTCATTCAAAAAATGTGGATTTGGCTTTTACAGCCAAGGAGTACAGTGGCACTACTTATCCTGACAACGTAGGGGAATGGGCCCAATGGGCCATATGCCTTTTAGGAAAGAAACGATGCCCTGTCTGCGGAAAGACACTGATCTGTTTTACTAAGGATTGACCCCAAACGTTGCAACCATGCCACTAATGACACATGTCAATATGCTAGTGTTTTATTATTTTAATCCTTTGTAAAGTGAACCAAAAATCAGCAGTGCATTCAGTTCATTGGACAAGGCCCTCATGACTCGGAAACAGGTTTTTAATTCAAACCTATTTCCCAAAGTCACCAGAGGCAGGGGGCATACCCCTGGCTGGAACTCATTTCAGATCCCTTGCTGAGGAAAGGGGTGTTTACCAATAAGGCAAAGCCACACCCTACAGAGGATGCAGGTATCAAGGGTAGCCTGAGGAAGAAAGTCCACCTACTCATTTTCAGGTGAGACTTCACATTTCTTTGACAGCAGAACTAGGGGACAGGTTTTGATAAGTCATTCAAGCTTGGACTCAGATTACTCAGGATGCTTGTATTCTTTAAACTGTGAGAGGCTTCCATCTGGAATTTTGTGCTACCCAGCATTAACCCTCTCTCCTGATTCTAATTCAATTTCACTACAGAAACAGGAGTTCAAAGACCAAGACATGCTCTCCTTGCTTCAAAAGAAATCAATGTGCTTTATTACCTCTTCTTCCAACAGCTTTGTGAGTGCTATCTTCCTTGTAGACATGAAGGGAGAAGGTTACAAATTAGCCATCAGCCTCTAATAATTCAACACATGGAAGCTTTGTTTTCATTCTAAAATGAAGTGTGTCCCCCTTTTAAGAGATCTGGTGGTAGAAGGAGACTTCATGGTGCATCTAGACCTCAAAGACGTCCCTTTCAGTTACCATTTTTCCACCTCACTATTGTTACCTCCAGGTTCACTGAAGAGCATCAACTCAATGATTTAGGAACTTCTCTTTACTTTATCATCAGCCCCTTGTGTTTCACCAAGAAAAAGAAACGTGTGGTTCAATTTCCCAGTAAGAAGGGAATTTGTTTGACAATCTATCTCAGAAATATTTTAATCATGCTTAGGAGGATCGCTGACACAGTATTGAAGTAAACAATATTATTTGACACAAATATTGTGTCAAAAATATTGTTTACCAAAATATAATGTCCTTATACTTATAATAGTAAGTGCAAAAATATCGTTGACACTGATATCGTAAAAAATAGACAAAGATATAGATTTTTTTAATATAAATAGCGTTTGAAGTAGTAAATGTTAAATATTTTAATAGATAAATGTTATACAATGTAAATTAAAAATAACACCAATATTTAATACTATGTGTTGTTATATACTTACATAAACACACAAACATATATATATATAGACAAATACTTATTTATAGTGTAATATAATTCACACAAAAATTTACAATTATATACATTCTTATATTAATATGCAGTTATAGTTACAACCCAGAGGGCTTGTTGAGAGAAACTCCTGGACGTTTCTTGTCTTCATTCAAAAAATGTGGATTTGGCTTTTACAGCCAAGGAGTACAGTGGCACTACTTATCCTGACAACGTAGGGGAATGGGCCCAATGGGCCATATGCCTTTTAGGAAAGAAACGATGCCCTGTCTGCGGAAAGACACTGATCTGTTTTACTAAGGATTGACCCCAAACGTTGCAACCATGCCACTAATGACACATGTCAATATGCTAGTGTTTTATTATTTTAATCCTTTGTAAAGTGAACCAAAAATCAGCAGTGCATTCAGTTCATTGGACAAGGCCCTCATGACTCGGAAACAGGTTTTTAATTCAAACCTATTTCCCAAAGTCACCAGAGGCAGGGGGCATACCCCTGGCTGGAACTCATTTCAGATCCCTTGCTGAGGAAAGGGGTGTTTACCAATAAGGCAAAGCCACACCCTACAGAGGATGCAGGTATCAAGGGTAGCCTGAGGAAGAAAGTCCACCTACTCATTTTCAGGTGAGACTTCACATTTCTTTGACAGCAGAACTAGGAGACAGGTTTTGATAAGTCATTCAAGCTTGGACTCAGATTACTCAGGATGCTTGTATTCTTTAAACTGTGAGAGGCTTCCATCTGGAATTTTGTGCTACCCAGCATTAACCCTCTCTCCTGATTCTAATTCAATTTCACTACAGAAACAGGAGTTCAAAGACCAAGACATGCTCTCCTTGCTTCAAAAGAAATCAATGTGCTTTATTACCTCTTCTTCCAACAGCTTTGTGAGTGCTATCTTCCTTGTAGACATGAAGGGAGAAGGTTACAAATTAGCCATCAGCCTCTAATAATTCAACACTTGGAAGCTTTGTTTTCATTCTAAAATGAAGTGTGTCCCCCTTTTAAGAGATCTGGTGGTAGAAGGAGACTTCATGGTGCATCTAGACCTCAAAGACGTCCCTTTCAGTTACCATTTTTCCACCTCACTATTGTTACCTCCAGGTTCACTGAAGAGCATCAACTCAATAATTTAGGAACTTCTCTTTACTTTATCATCAGCCCCTTGTGTTTCACCAAGAAAAAGAAACGTGTGGTTCAATTTCCCAGTAGGAAGGGAATTTGTTTGACAATCTATCTCAGAAATATTTTAATCATGCTTAGGAGGATCGCTGACACAGTATTGAAGTAAACAATATTATTTGACACAAATATTGTGTCAAAAATATTGTTTACCAAAATATAATGTCCTTATACTTATAATAGTAAGTACAAAAATATCGTTGACACTGATATCGTAAAAAATAGACAAAGATATAGATTTTTTTAATATAAATAGCGTTTGAAGTAGTAAATGTTAAATATTTTAATAGATAAATGTTATACAATGTAAATTAAAAATAACACCAATATTTAATACTGTGTTGTTATATACTTACATAAACACACAAACATATATATATATAGACAAATACTTATTTATAGTGTAATATAATTCACAAAAATATTTACAATTATATACATTCTTATATTAATATGCAGTTATAGTTACAACTTAGTTTCCATAGGAAAAGCATTTTTTGATTTGCTAATAACTTTGGCGCCGTTTGACGAATCTTTGTAAAATTCTCCAAAAAGCAAGTCTATCCAGATCAGCTTCTATCCTGAAAGTTTGGGGGTGATTCGTCAAGCAGGGCTGAGAAAAAAGGGGATTCCCAAAACGCGTTTTCCCCATGTAAATTTTCAAAGGAAATTTTGCGACGAGCTACAGCCCGAACTGCTGAACAGAATTACCCCAAATTTGGCAGCAAGGTAGAGCTTGGTTCAGAAAGCAACCTTTCTTTTTGTAATTGTGTAAATCTGTTCAGTAGTTTTTGAGAGATACAAAAAATAAGAGTGACAAAAATTAATTTCCCATAGGAAACTTTGTGCAAGGCTACAGACAAAACCTCTGAACAGAAGTACGCCAAATTTGGTAAAAAGGTAGTGCTTGAATCAGAAAGCGACCTTTCTTTAAATGGTGAAAATCCGTTCAGTAGTTGCTGAGAAATTTGAAAAATAAAAGTTTTGATATCTGGGTAGAGCCTAAGTCCCGTTCACAAGCTTCACTGTGATTGGCTGCGAACACTCCAAACCAGGAAGTGTTGGCAGCCATCTTGTGGCGCGGTAGAAGCGAGTCACCAGAAAACATAGCAACAAATCTATAAAAGAAGAGAAGGGGGTAGGGTAGAAACACCGTGACCCCCTAGGCATGCTTAGGGGGCCTCAGAAGGATCCCCAGGGGCCAAAAAATGCATAAAACATTTTTTCAGAGCAATTCGCTCTGGGGCCGTGAGTTCCCGCGTTTTATTTTAATGAGGCCCCTGGGTGGGCTAGGTCCCGGGGACATTTCTTAAAAAATATTATTTGAATGAGGCCTCTGGGTTGGCTAGGTCCCGGGGGCATTTCTTAAAAAATAATAGCGGTCCGCTGGGCCCCCCAGCTCTGGGGCTTTACTCATGTTGGGACAGGGATTCAGTATACTGTAGAAATGATATTGGGAAAACAACAATGCGCCGTATTGCGGCCTTCCTTTAATATAATGCCGAATAATGTTTACTTATAATGCAGTGTTCACTTTTATCACGGATAGTGTCACTTTGCTAAAGTAAATTTAATAATATGTGGGAGGGCGTGTTCTGTATCTGTGCGCGGAACAAAATTAACGTTTAATTAGCTGAGGTGTTGCAACAACAGGCTTAATGTTCATTGACTGCAAACCGTTGAAATTAGAAGTGTTTCTAGCCATTCACTTCCCCTTCGCAGAGTAGCAAGGACCTCTGATTGGCTCTCATGTTCTAAGGAGGAACTTCCAGAGTTTAATGTTCATTTGTTGTGAACCATTGAAAGTAGAAGTGTTGCCAACAATTCCTTTCTCCTGCGCGAAGTAGGAGGGACATCAGATTGGCTGACGTGTTCAAAGGAGGAGCTTCCAGAGCTTAATGTTGATTGGCTGCGAACTAATAAAAGTAGAAGTGTTGCCAGCCATTCACTTCCTATCTGCGGAGTAAGAGGGACATCTGATTGGCTGACGTGTTCTAAGGAAGACTTTACCAAGCTTAATGCAGATTGGCTGTAAGCCATTGAAAGTAGAAGTGTTGTCAGCGATTCCTTCCCCCTCCGCGAAGTATTAGGGACATGTCACTGGGTAACATGTTCCAAGCGGGACCTTGCCAAGCTTAATGTTCATTGGCTGTGAAGCATGAAAAGTAGAATTGTTGACAGCCATTCCCTCCCCTTTTGCGGAACATCATGGACATTTTATTGACTAAAGTGTTCCAAGTACAAGTGTGCTCGTTATTGGGTGGGAACAGTTCACTGTTGTCAGCTATTTTGTGACGCACTTCAAAGGAGTATGGGAAAACAAAGTAGTAGAAGGGAGTGTAGGAACACTGTTAACTCTGTCCAGTGGTCACAAGGTGGTGGACAGGGACTGTGAAGGTAAATTTTGCGGGACCTTCCCAAGCTTAATGTTCATTGGCTGTGAAGCATTAAAAGTGGAAGTGTTGACAGCCATTCCCCCCTTCTGCGGAACACCATGGACATTTTATTGACTAAAATGTTCAGAGTACAAGTTTGCTCCTTATTGGGTTCACTGTTCTCAGCCATTTTGTGACCTACTTCAAAGGAGTATGGGAAAACAAAGAAGTAGAGGGGAG
Organism: Lissotriton vulgaris; assembly: GCF_964263255.1. Classification (NCBI taxonomy): domain Eukaryota; kingdom Metazoa; phylum Chordata; class Amphibia; order Caudata; family Salamandridae; genus Lissotriton; species Lissotriton vulgaris. The sequence goes on along the minus strand of NC_141696.1, from coordinate 411,634,807 downwards.
TGTAGGAACACTGTTAACTCTGTACAGTGGCCACAAGGTGGTGGACAGGGACCGTGAAGGTACATTTTTTTAAATATATTTTAAGGACCATTTATATAATTTGTGTGGGGCCTACAAATCATGTTGGGAAAATAACAGTGTGTTGCGGTCTTCTTTTTATTAAGTCAGCGGGTGGTATACTTCACAGGAGCAGTAATTACATATAATGTGAAGGTTACTTTTCTGAGGGGGAGTGCTACGTCTTTGGAGCTAATATTATAATATGGAGGAAGGGGTTGCGGTCTTTATATAAAATAGGGTCTGAGTAACCTACTTCTCTGGAGCAATGTTTACTTATAATGTATAGTTATAGTGCGGTGCTTACTTCTTTCGCGGGTAGTGCTATTTCCTTGCTACAAAATAGTAGATGTGGTTGTGCTGCAAAAAAATTAAGTCTAGGTTTTAAACAGTATTTATTAAGCAATCACAAATATACTTTCTTAATAAAGTGTAGCTGTATATATCAGAGGGATGACAAATAAAAACGCAATTCATAAAATATCCCTTAAGTGTGGCCACACCCTCCATTTTTTTGTCGCCTACAGTTTGAAAAAGTGTTGCCCATATTCTTGTTAATATGAGAGCATCAGTTACTTCTAGATAAAGTATAAAAGAAGTGCTACAAGAAACACTCCCGTACTACATCATGTCATGACAGAAGAGCAATAACAAGTAAAAAACAGTTAAACATAAATGATGTCATATTACCTAGAAATGTACGCTTCATCAAAACATTAAATAAAGCACTATGCATGCAGTTTTCTTTAAAAGACTACTATTTTATAAAATATTAGCAGTGTTACAAACTGTGAGGTAGTAAGTTATCAACGGAAATAACTGCAGTAAATGTGTGTTCCAGAGATAGATCTCCAACTCCTCTGAAGTACTATAAATTCACAGTATTAAAATGTACATAGTGACTTTATAGTATTCCACAGGAGAAGAAGAATAAGGAGGACAACAAAAAAAAACAAAATTGTTACAGTCTCTATTCTGTAGAAGTCGGGAAAGTTTTGTCGTACTGCTTAGAGGTCGCTCACTGCTCTGGTAACAGCTCATTTACTCCATTAACAGTATATAGAAAAGTAGTAATATATACAATACTATTCCTATATACTGTATAGGGAGAACGAGCATAGGAACCGCAACAAAGAAAAAGAGAAATACGAAAATCTTAATTAAGAAATGTAAGGTTTATCAAAGGCATTTAGTAAAAAAGTATCTATGTAAATAATTTTTTTTTAAACTGAAATTTCGATAAATATTCTCACTGTAAATATAGCTGATTAAGTAAGTAAAAAAAGGTCAGAAAGCTGCATTTGAGATGGTTTACTCCTGGTAGCGACAAATCTCCAACACCTCTTGTGTGAAAATATGATACTCTATTATAATATGGAGAGTTTCAGTGATGTCACACAAAAAACAGAAAAGGAAAATAAAGTCATTAACACAAAACAAGATCGATAATGAAATATTTTTCAGCGGTGATTATGTTGAAAGTATTTTTTTTACGCAACTTCGAGATCTTTCGTCTTAACGCCGACGGCTCATAAACTCCTCTCAGATCATAATGACTGTGAATCTTATAATATGCAGATTTACAGTATATGATCAAAGGGGGGAAACAGAGTAAGAAGGAGAAGCTATGCACGTTACATATGAATGTTTAGTCTTCGCATCAACGGGTCAAATCCACCTCTGAAGTTCGGTATACTCCGATTATTACAATGTACATAGTCACAGTATATAACCTCATAGGAGCAAGAAAAGGAACAGTGTTTCCTCTATTCTGGGTGTTTCTCAATACCACCTGGTGATGTTACATATAAATGGGAAAAACATCCAATAACACTTTTTTCGTAATACAAATCTTTAAATATTTTCAAACAGCTACGTATTATAAATATCTACTATGCTATAAACAAAAAACGTACAACTCCGTAATATGTTTTGTTGTTGCAAAAGAAGAATCCGACGCTAGAAAAGTGAACCTGCAAAACTCGCAACAAACTAAAGTAATCAAACAACGGGTGTGGTTTATATACTTTTTGGTTATTGAGTACTCTAAGGAAGGAAGATGTGGCTGCGCCGATTTAGATGTCACATTTTACAGTTGACACATGCTCCCGTTTTCACTGTTTCACTTGAGCATGTATTGGGAAAAGTTAAAAAATGTGAAGTGGTAAAGGTTTCACTTTCGATTCTCATAGGTATAAGTTCCTTAATATGTGCATACGTTGGAGAGCTTAAAAACTGTTACCCAGCAAACTGTGTCATTTCCTTTCTTGTGACTAAAAAATCTATCAATTGCTGTAATTCTAAATAGAAGATATAAAAAAAATATTGTTTAGAATAGAAGAAAAAAAGTAAGTGCAAATATTTCTCCTTACTATGTTTAAAAAAAAAAAATACCAGCATTTATAAAGCGTACAGGTACCCCCGGAAAGGTCGGCCGGCGCTCAGGGGCGTTGGGAAGATTAAGCAAGGTGTTGCCCACAGTGACAAGTGACAGTAACGTGCCGCTGGAGCCGGGAATCGAACTGTGAATGGTGTTGTTCGAAGTCAGGTATCATAGGGGCTGCGTCACACTTTTTCCACTCTTATATGTTAATTACTACTATTTATGTTTTCAACGTTGTTAAATTATAACTTATAACAGCCTACTGTTATAGTTAGTTTTTAACTACAGAAAGTATGCACGTCTTTTTCAAATGTACTTAAAAACAATATGGGCTTCAGGGACATTGTAGTTAGAAATTTGCATTTATATAAACTTTGAAATTCACTGAAAAAAAACATAGGTTTTACAGCTGTTATAGTTAGAAATTAGCATTTAAAAAACCTTAGAAATTCACAGAAAAAACAATAGGTTTCAGGGACGTTATAGTTGCAAATTAGCATTTAAAAAACCTTTGATAATCACTTAAAAAAACTATAGGTTTCAGGGACCTTACAGTTAGCTGAACATTTCACTCGAACAAAACCTTCGAAATTCCACTGTTATAGTTATTTCAGCTAACTATAACTTGCGCCCCCGCAATGCACTGCTAATGACGTCACATATTACATCATTCATGGCATGGTCAGTGACATCACTGATGACATCATCCACATGAAAATCTGATGCACCTCCTCACACTCTAATATAACCTTTGATACACCCACTGTAAAATACAGACTACCATTTTTGAAACCATCGAGACACCAATACCTGTTACTACATACGCACTCACTGATTCCTAGGTCTACATACACATCTACTCATTTACCCATACAATCACTTATACATACAGTCTCTCATGAATACAACACTATCATATGCACTCATACACCTATTCAGACACTCACACACTCCCACTCATCTATAGAGTTATTCACACACAGTTATTTAAAGAATTAATCATATTCCCTATTTACTCACCTATACATTTATACACACACCACCTCACTAATTCATACAGATAGTAACGCATACTTTCTCTCTTATATAATCACTCATACAAGTACCACTCATCCATACAGCCACTCTCACAATCACTCACTCTCACATATAGGTTTTTATATAAACCATCATCACTCACATATACTGCCTTTTACATATGTAGTTACTTGCACATGTACCACTGAGACATCCATTCACTCACCAACACACCCATACACACACTCACCCACACATAGAGCTCTTTCCACATGCACTCTTGAACCCATACACCCAGTGAATCAACTAGTCACACATCTATACACAGAGTCACACACCTCCAACCCTCCCACACACACACTCAGACACCCATACAAAATACTCAGTCAAACAATAACTAACCGATATAGACACTCATGTAGCTATTGACCAACCCATGTACCAGCTTACACAACAACAGACAGACTGATACAGACATTCACACAGTTTAGTCACTAACCCATATATTTAGCAAGACACATTTAATCAGTCATTTATACAATCAGTCACACACCTCCTAAATCCCACATCCAGACACGTATGCACCTACTCATTCTTCAATACATCTTGGCATATGTATAAAACATATTTAAACTCTACAGAAACACACTGTCCCTGGATGATGTCATCAGTGATGTCATTTGAGAAGTCATCAGTGACCATGCCATGAATGATGTAATGTGTGACGTCATGAGCAGTGCATTGTGGGGGCGCGAGTTATAGTTAGCTGAACTAACTAGAATGGTGGAATTTTTATGGTTTTGTACGAGTGAAATGTCCAGCTAACTATGGTTTTTTCAGTGAATTTCAAAAGTTTTTTAAATGCTAATTTTTAACTATAACATCCATGAAACCTACGTTTATATATATCAACTCCAAAGTTTCCACTAGTGCCTTGGTGCACTCAAACAGGAACACGGACTCGATGATTAGCCAAAATCAGATTGTTTTATTTCATTTTTTCAAATGCGTGGAACGGTGCATGCCTCAGACGCGTTTCAGACACGTGGCTGTGTCCTTGCTCACTTAACAAACGAGGAGGCTCAACAGTGAAATTTAAAACACCCAATGGCTCCAAACACAGCAGTATGATCATAAAAAGGGGGCAGGAGCTAAAATACATCAAGTAATGTCTGGCACCGCCATCTTGTAGTGTCTGCATAAGGCAATACTGATAAATACACTGCCTGCTTGTACATTGAATCATGACAATACATGTTTATAATAATCTCTCTCTATGTAGTTTTATCGTTTGCCCTTAAAATACAATTTCGGTTAGTTAAAAAACATTATTCCTTTTAGTGCATTATTTTACTTCCCTGGGTTGATAGTAAACCCCTACTTACATTAAAGTGCAACGTGCAGAAATTCATAGATATACATATTTCTATATACAATTTCATATATTATACACAACATGGGCAAGCTCTTTGATAACAAAAAAAAATTCATTTGTTTTTATTGGCATTTTCAAATATGAAATCATACAAACATGAGGTAATCAGAAAGAAAAAGAAAAAAAAAAGACATCGACCACTACACCACAGCATTCGCCCTCCCATCACTTTGCAATTACATTGCAGCCCCTAACAGTGTGGCGCACATTTCATCAAAGCTTACTCGCATTGGTCTGATGATTGCGGTTTTAGGTAGTCAATTAGATACAACCAGTAGTCTTTGGGATGTGATCTGGCTGGGAGTTCCTCCTCATATGTCGCTAGGGTATCTCTGCATTAAGCTAGGTCTTCTATCCATTGCCTTAGCGTTGGGCATCCCGACCCATTCCAGTTGAGCGAGATTCTACGCTTTGCCAATAACAGCGCTATAACACAGATTTTGTGTTTCCTTGCCCGAATATGAGGGACTATGCCCAGCAGACAGGTACGTATCGTACATTCAATGGTTACATCCAACATAACACTTAAGGCCCCCGTCACCTGAATCCAGTAGTTCGCAACTTTCTGGCAATCCCATGCCAGATGAATAAAACCAGCATCTTCCGTTTTACATCTGGAATCTGCACATAAACCATATCTATAGAGCCGTTGTGGTGTATAGTACATTTGGTGTAAGTATTTGTAGTGAATTATCCTCAAATTGCCATTTGGCGTTAACATATTGGTCAGCATACATGATGTGGACCATTCTTCTTCAGATAGTGGTGTGGTCAGGGCACCGTTCCATTTATTCCTCATTTTCTCGGTGTTACCCGCAATATCCTCCTGCAATCTAGCATATAGGTTATAGGTTAGAAACAATGTGGTTCGCAGTGGGGTCCGTTAATATCAACTGCAGGGAGGACATTTGTTGGGGTTCTACAGGATATGTCGGGTATAGTTCTTTTATTGCCCTTTGTAGATGGTAGTATGTAAAGTTGAACAGTAATGTTGGATTGCTAATGTAGCTCAGACTCTTCAATGGCCTGAATTGTCCCTCAGTACATAGATCGCCCATTTTATCTATCCCCGCCTGTTGTAGCAGATCCATGCCCACCTTTTCTTGGGTGACTGAGAGTGCCGGATGGTGTGGCAATGGTAGGTTGGGTGCGTATAACGGTAATTTGCCCGCTTTTTTGCCCATCATGTACCAGGCTTTATTAGTGGCGTCAATGGTGTTTATATCACGAGCGTGCAATGGAGGTCGTTTATGTGGTAGTATGACTGATAGGGGTATGGGGAGCGTGCCCCCTGTTTCAACAGCGATGTGTGACATGAAGGGTATTTCATGATACCAGTAGTGGGCAAATTGCGCCTGTGCACAAAGGTAGTAGAGAAAGAAATCTGGTACTTTAAATCCTCCTTGTGCATATGGTAAAGTTAACATCTGCAAGTCTAACCTGGCTTGTTTGCTTGCCCAGATAAGATTAAGCACCAATTTGTTTATGTTGCGGAATACTTCCTCTGGTGGCTTGATGGGGATGTTGTAGAATAAATAAAGGAGTTTGGGTAAAAGCACCATTTTTACTATGGCAGTTCTATCCGCTAGTGATAGTGGCAATTTATTCCAGCGGTTTAATTCTCTCCTCCAAAGCGGTAATGGCCCTTCCATAATTTGTACGAATAACTATTTATGGATCTCTGTGAAACCAGATGCCCAGATAACGCGTGGGTTCCTCCTGCCACTCTAGTGGGTAATCTATAGCAAAGGGAGCAGTGCTATCTGTCAGCGAGATAATCTGTGATTTGGACCAGTTAATTTGTAGACCTGAATGTTGGCCAAATTTTATGTATTCGCGCATTAGGGGATTGAGGTTTTGTGCCGGGTCTCTAACATAAAGCACAATGTCATCTGCGCATGGGGATATGTGTAGGGGTCGCGTTAGGAATTGGAGCGCTGAGTAGTGGTGTTGTTGCCTGATCTTGCAGGCTAATGGTTCCAGCACCAACACGAATAGCAATGGCCTGGTCCCTCTATCTATTGTGATTGGGTCTGACACGTAGTTGTTCATTTTTATGCGGGCGGATAGGTCAGTATAAAGCATCAATACCCACTGTAAGAATATAGTTGGGAAGCCCATACGCTGTAAAACGGCATGCAAATATGGCCATTCTATTGTATCAAAGGCCTTGGCAGCATCCAGCAGGACCGCTGCAGCTTTAGTTTTGGGTATCAAGTAGTGAGACGGTGCAAAGAGTGTTCGCGTATTATGCGTTGTAGATCGTTCTGGTATGAAGCCAGACTGCTCCGGCCTAACCAGTAAAGGCAATAGTGGTTTGAGTCGTGAAGCAATTAAACTCGCGATGATCTTGGTGTATACATTAATAAGTGATAAGGGCCTATATGAGTCACAGTTTTCTTGGTCCTTACCCGGCTTCAACAGCGCTATTAACATTGCTTCCCGCAGGGATGGTGGGAGAGTTTGTTTTTCATGGGCGTCGCCGTACATTCTCAACAGGTGTGGGGCCAGTAAGTCCGCAAATGCTTTAAAGAATTCACCCGTGAACCCGTCCGGTCCCGGCGCTTTGCCATTGGGGAGAGTTTTAATGATGTCAGTGATTTCTTCGACCGTGACGGGACGTGATAAATATGTTCTGTGTGTATCTGAGAGCCATGCAATTTCTACGTCTGCCATGTAAGTCATTATGTCATCCGCCGAGGCAGTAGGACGCGATTCATACAGTTGAACATAAGTAGTTTTAAATTTGTCTAGTATTCCCTATATGTCATGTTTAAGAGTGCCTGCAGGGTCCCTTATCGTGTGAATGTATTGCGGGGCATGTCCAGTGCAGATTTTGTCCGCCAGTGCCTTCCCAGGTCTGCCACCCTCCACGTATGCCCGCGCCACTGTGCGTTTCGAGACGTAGTTGAGTTTGTCAGTGGCGTATGTCTGGTGTTCCAGTAGAACTATTTTTATGTCTCCCATTAGGGTGGGGTCTCGTGTGTGTGCATATCGTTGCTCCAAGTCACGTAGCTTAGTTTCTCGTATATGTAATTGCTGCCTGATATCTTTAAAAATTCCTGCAGTGGTGCTAATGCATTTGCCTCTAATTGTCGCTTTAAAAGCTTCCAATAAGAGTCCCGGGTCTTCAGTCGTTGGGGCTTTTAGTTCGAAGTACTCCAATATGACCGTGTGGATGGTGTCTGTATACACGGAGTCTAGGAGTGCCTTGGCATTGAATCTCCAGGTAAAGGGAGGGGGAGTATAATGTGGCATTTGCAATGATATCAGTACTGGGTTGTGATCGGACAGTGTAGGGGGCAAGTGCTTAATGGAGGTGGTCCATAATGAGACCTCTCCTGTCCCCAGCCAGTAGTCAATTCTTGACCAGCTATTGTGTGCTGCAGTTATGTGCGTGGCTTCTGTGTGATCCGGATGTCTTGTCCTCCATATATCGTTGAGATGCAAATCTAGCATGGCGTCTCGCAAAGCGGCGCAAGCTTGTTTGTGTGGTTCTGTGGTATTTGGTGAGCGGTCTAGCCCATCCCGCAATGCAATATTGAAATCGCCACCCCACAATAGATTTGTGATGTGCAATTCAGAAAGGATATGCCATACTTTAGTGTAGAACCCAGATTCATCTATATTTGGGCCATAGGTGTTGATCAACGCTATGGTCTGATTACGTATAATGCCAACCACAATTATGTATCTACCTTCTACATCTTGCAGGACACTTGTAACCTTGAAGTGAACTCCTTTGTGTATAAGAATGATAACACCCTGTGAGTAGGAGGAGTTGTTTGAACTGCATATCGTTTCAGCCCATCTAGTGCCTAGCGTCGTTGGTGTATTAGCTGCAAGGTGTGTCTCCTGGAGGAATGCTATATCTACCTGGAGTCTATCAAGATAAGCAATTATTTGACGGATTTTTTGGGGGTTGTTCAGGCCCGCACGTTACAGGTAATTAACTTCAGCTGTGCTGATTTTACAACATTAGCAAGTGATATATCTATGGTGTATCAACTTGATGCACCATGTTAGAGGTGCTTTGTGACTTAGTGTGTTGTCAAAATCCGGGCAAACAACAATCCCGCTTATGTCATGTGTTCCGGAGTTTGCAATGCGTCTTAGGTGCAGTGGACTACGAGTAACAATCCCCCAAATTCCCTCCCTCCTCCCACCCACTTCAGCATCCCAACCTTGCCAAAGCCATACCCCTGACCCAACCAAACTGTTGTAGTAACTGTTTTTGGGGAGCACCCACGTGGGTGGTCCACCAGGTACGCACGTCTCCATCCACATTGTGGATGTGGACGGGTGCACAGCATCATGGTAGCCAGCCAGCCAATGTTAGTAAATAAAAAGCAGTTTCTGAGTTTCAAAGATGGTTCACATCTGCATACCTGATTCTGGAACAATAAGCTCTATTTTCATCCACAAAATCAGTTGACATTTCCCCAAAACCCTCACTGACTCACCCTCACAAAAACATACATAACTATTAGTCCCACCCATCACATATGGGTGGCAAATCCACAAATAGTTTAAGGGCACCTTATGTCGGACTAATAAAATTGGAAATGGATAAAATATTATTTTATAATGACAATTTGTGTCTCAAAGTAGTCAATGTAGCTGACTTCTATGTGGTCCATTATACAAGATCTATATTAAAACTGACATAACAAACAGATCTTATGGGTTATGTGCAAATAAAAAATTATACAAGTACATGGTTTCTCATCTGTGAGTTGTTACTCAAAGATTTCTTTACATAACAGTGGCGTAGTGAGCATCTGAACAAGATGGCCACAGCCTGACCCACTTGAATATGTCCAAATTCTGAGTTTGTTGAGATCAGGTGAATTGAGTGGTGGGGGGCTGCGGATGTAGACCCCAATCAGGTGCAGAATGGTGAGCAGAGTTTGTGACTCCAAGACAAAATGTGGCGTCTAGAACTGAAGAACTGCCTTCCCCTGCTGGGACTTTGCTGCTATGTGCACAACTCACAGGAAGTTTCTGTGAAGAGCACCGGACAGAGTGGTGCTGCACAAGAACTGGAATGCCATCAGAGACCAGATCTGCGAAGGCTGGAAGTCCAGTAGAATCCTAGAGAATCCCTGTGGTGCACTTGGATCACTGTGGTCTCTAGGACTGGAATGTTTCAGGAGGAAGAAGCGGGCTGATATGTATTTGTGGGTTGGGAGAGGCCACAGACAATGCCTTTCCTGTACTTGCCTTTGGCACCAGGGGCAGATAGTGTGGGGGAAGTGCTGGCTGTGCACATGCCGAAGGGAAAGAGCCTATAATAGGTGGTGGGAGAAATTGTGCCCAGATGGGATGAGGGAGTGAAACTGAGAAATTAACAAAATCACAGGGAGGATCACCTTTACCCTGCCTGCCTACTGGTTAGCACATTGTGGAAGAGAAGCCTGCATTCTAAGATGAAGGAACCTTCTTGCACCACACTACTGGGGGGGGGGGACAAGGCCAGCCAAAAAACAAAGCAGGGCCACTGAGAGAAGGAACAAGTAAATAATCAGATCAGCCTAATGCCACAAAAGTGTGCAGAGATGAGATGAGAAAAAGCAGGGTAACAATCACAGCAGAATCGCCTGCAGAAATACGCCTTCACACGGAATAAGTCTTAGGATGCAGAGCACCCATGCTGAAGAAGACATTCCAGAGCCTGTTGCTAATTAAGGGTGGGCTGAAAATTCGTTCCGCTCGCGGAATTTGCGGATTTTCCGCAATTTCGCGATCCGCGAATCTCGCGAAATCGCGGTAAAATCCGCAAATCCACAAGCGGGACGAATTTTCAGCCAAGCACTTACAGGGTTACAGAAGCAGGTGCAAAAGTTGAAGCTAATTTCTTTGTAACCTTTACAAAAGGGTTACAAAGAAATTAACTTCAACTTGGGCACCTGCTGCTGTAAGCCTGTAAGTGCTTCCTGGCGCCTCGTTGCCTACTTTCAACTATTCTCTGACCCTGCTCTGACCCTTGAAGCAGGGTCAGAGAATAGTTACAAGTAGGCAATGAGGTGCCTGTCACGAAAATTAAACCTCAACAGGAAGCACTGACAGATATAAAAAAAAGCAAGTGCCCGAGTTGAAGGTCAAATTCAGTAACATAAAAAAGAATTGTGAACAAGGTCGAGGCTGGGCAAGTGAAAAGGCTTTCTCACCTACATAAATTCACATCGGAAGTTAGCTGTTTAAAAAACCTCAGCTGAAGACCATCATAAAAGTTCTCAAGCATATTATTAACCACTTGGCTGCTAAGGCAATATTTTACTCTTTATTGAATTTCCATTGAAATCAATGAAAAGTGCATGACGAGTTACCCTTGTCATTAGCGGCGAAGAGGTTAATTATTAATAAATATGTTAAAAATGCTCCTAACAGGCTTTTTTTTAACCTGCTCTCTTTCAAAAGTACTGTAAAACTGTATCACCAACTCTTTTTGTTTGTCACAGAAAGAAGCTCCTGCTCGTTCACAGTGTTCACAAATGCACCACAGTGTTCATAAATACACATCATAGCGCTAGTGTGTGGTGTGCAGGGCTTTAATGCGAGTTCACATGCCTCTTGTTTTAAAGGGTCAGAGGCCGAGCAGGGCAGCAGATGAGGAGAAAGCAGGCTCCTGGTCACAGGAGAAATGCTCTGGGGGGCCCTATCTCCCCAATGCTGCGTCAAGCCTTACGCCTGCTTCAAGCAGCCGCAGGGTTTTGACGCAGCATTGACTTAAAAGTGACTGAGTGAAATCTTTTAGATTTCACTTAGCCACTTTTAGGAGGCGTTCCTGCGCAGGAACACCCTCCACTGCGCCGGAACGCCTCCTGATGGCGCAGGGCTTTAAAACGTGACGCATCTCTCAGATACGTCACATTGTTAATACCCAGCACCATGGCGCATCTTTTGTGCTGCCGCTGCGTCACAAAAGTGACGCAACGGTGGCGCAAAAGAGGCGCAAGGGGCTTGTAAATCTGCCCCATAGTGCTTTTACTACACTGCAGCTGCGTAAAGCAGCCATCGCACGCCAACACAACCTCAACATCATCTCCTACGCCGACGACACCCAGCTGATCCTCTCCCTCACCAATGACCCCGCCACCGCCAGAGCCAGTCTTCACGAAGGGATGAAAGACGTCGCCGAGTGGATGAGGAACAGCCGCCTGAAACTGAACTCAGACAAGACGGAAGTCCTCATCCTGGGATCATCGCCCGCTGCCTGGGACGACTCCTGGTTGCCCCCTGTCCTGGGCACCATCCCCAAGCCAATGCACGAAACCTAGGCTTCATTCTGGACTCCTCCCTCTCGATGACCAGACAAGTCAACACCGTATCATCATCGTGCTTCAACACCCTGCGCATGCTCCGTAAGATCTTCCGATAGATCCCCACCGAAACCAGGAAGACAGTCACCCAGGCACTCGGCACCAGCCGACTGGACTATGGGAACACCCTCTACGCGGGAACCACTGCCAAAGTACATAAAAGACTCCAGCACATACAGAACGCCTCCGCACGACTCATCCTGGACGTCCCTCGCCAGAGCCACATCTCGACCCACCTGAGAGACCTCCCCGTCAACAAGAGGATCACTTTCAGACTCCTCACCCACGCACACAAGGCTCTCCACGACATGGGCCCGAAGTACCTCAACAGCCGCCTCACTTTCTACACACCCACCCGCCAGCTACGATCGGCCAGCCTCGCCCTCGCCGCCGTACCACGCATTCGCAGAGCCACCGCGGGAGGAAGATCCTTCTCCTACCTGGCGGCAAGACATGTAACTCCCTCCCCACCCACCTACGGCTGACCCATGACCACCTCTCCTTCAGGAAGCAACTCAAGAACTGGCTTTTCGAGCAGTAACGGACCCCTCTCCCCAGCGCCTTGAGACCCTTCGGGGTGAGTAGCGCGCTATATAAATCACTGATTGATTGATTGATTGAAGATGTGTCTCCAGTGACCATGTGTGCCTGTAACTGTGCACCGTGCCAAAAGGCTCTGAGGTCCCTTGAGTGAGCTGTCCATCATAGTGGGGAAAGGGCAGGAAAACGTTTCATAGCGCTAGTGTGTGGTGTGTGGGGCTTCAATGCGAGTTCACATGCCTCTTGTTTTAAAGGGGCAGAGGCCGAGCAGGGCAGCAGATGAGGAGAAAGCAGGCTCCTGGTCACAGGAGCAATGCTCTGGGGGGCCCTATCTCCCCAATGCTGCGTCAAGCCTTACGCCTGCTTCAAGCAGGCGCGGGGTTTTGATGCAACATTGGCCAAAGTGGCTGAGTGAAATCTTGTAGATTTCGCTCAGCCACTTTTAGGAGGCGTTCCTGCGCAGGAATGCCCTCCCCCGCGCCGGAACGCCTCTTGATGGCGCAGGGCTTTACAACGTGACGCATCTCTCAGATGCGTCACGTTGTTAATACCCAGCACCATGGCGAATCTTTTGTGCTGCCACTGCGTCACAAAAGTGACACAACGGCGGCGCAAAAGAGGCGCAAGGGGCTTGTAAATCTGCCCCATAGTGCTTTTACTACACTGCAGCTGCGTTAAAGGCCGGAAGATGTGTCTCCAGTGACCATGTTTGCCTGTAACTTTGCACCGCGCCAAAAGGCTCTGAGGTCCCTTGAGTGAGCTGTCCATCATAGTGGGGAAAGGGCCGGAAGACGTTTTTATAGCGCTAGTGTGGGGTGTGTGGGGCTTCAATGCGAGTTCACATGCCTCTTCTTTTAAAGGGTCAGAGACTGAGCAGGGCAGCAGATGAGGAGAAAGCAGGCTCCTGGTCACAGGAACTACACGGGGATGGCGCTCGAGAAAGTCATGGATGCACAGACCTCCTCAAGGATTACAGCTCATTTTCGACGGCAGATATGGGGATAAAGGACATTTGCCCAGCCTCGACTTTGCTCACAATTTTTTAGGGCTGTTTACTATGTTACTGAATTTGACCTTTAACTCGGGCACCTGCTTAATTTGTATCTGTAAGTGCTTCCTGTTGAGGTTTAATTTTTCTGACAGGAGCACCGTGCCAGAATGAATCCCGCCCTGCGTGTTTGTCCACGAAGATGCCACCCTTTTGTGAAATACCTCTACTCAACTGGAGTACTTTCTACTGTCTAATCAGTAAGTGCTCCCTCGTTGGCTAAATGTATAGGGGTAGATTTACAATAACTGGCGCATCCCCAGAGATGCTCCAGTTATTGTGCGCCGCAGCTCCGCCACCCATGGTGCGCAGCATTTACAATGCGGCGCACCATGTGGCAAAAACGTCACAGATGCGTCAGGCATCTGTGCCATAAAAGCAGCGCATTGCTGGAACTGCGTCGCAAGCGCGACGCAGCTCCAGCAATGCTCTGGGGGGCCCTATCTCCCCAATGCTGCGTCAAGCCTTGCGCTTGCTTCAAGCAGGCGCAGGGTTTTGATGCAGCATTGGCCTAAAAGTGACTGAGTGAAATCTTGTAGATTTCACTCAGCCACTTTTAGGAGGCGTTCCTGCGCAGGAACGCCCTCCCCTGCGCCGGAACGCCTCCTGATGGCGCAGGGCTTTACAACGTGACGCATCTCTCAGATGCGTCACATTATTAATACCCAGCACTATTGTGCATCTTTTGTGCTGCTCCTGGGTCACAAAAGTGACGTAACTGCAGCGCAAAAGAGGTGCAAGCGGCTGGTAAATCTGCCCCACAGTGCTTTTACTACACTGCAGCTGCGTAAAGGGCCAGAAGATGTGTCTCCAGTGACCATGTGTGCCTGTAACACAGGCACACATGGTCACTGGAGACACATCTTCTGTCCCTTTACGCAGCTGCAGTAGTAAAAGCACTATACATTTACCCAATGAGGGAGCATTTACTGGATTAGCCAGTAGAAAGTACTCCAGGGCAAATTGCAAAAAAATCTGCGATTTTGCGGGAAAATCCGTGAATTCGCCCATACCGATAATGGTCAGACAGCTGGGCACTCAGGAAGTGAGTATCGGGTGTCTCAATGTCCCTCAATGGGTGCTTGCTTCTGGTGTTTTGGGAATTCATTGTGGACTGTTCTTGGTGATTGCCGTTGGGGGTCATGTTGGCTCCAAACTTGGTGTGGAGACAGACCTGAACTTCCAGAGCTGTTGTACCTGTTCTTGTTTTAATGCTGAGTCAAGGTCGCCGAGGAGCAGCAAGTCTACAAACCAGACTTCACAGGATCGATGCCTGCCGTGTGCAGAGGAGTTATACCTTCCCTCCAAGGGAGCTTCTCTGTGTTTTCTTGAAGGCTGGAGGTTCTCCGGGGTTCTTGAAGTCCTTTCAGGCTCAGGACAACATAGCAAGCAGTGATTGTTGAGTCCTTGATGCAGCAGGCAGGCGTTGGCACCTTTTTCTTCTGTGTCAGGCCTTCAGTTCTCATGCAGCTGGTCTTCTTTGTCCTGGACTTCTTTTGTCCATTGAATCTGATGTTCGGGTCTCAGGGTGCCACCCATATACTGAATTTAGGGGTCCAAATGTAGGAGACCGGTAGTAGCCAATGGGCTACCTACCTTTAGGATATCTACAATGTCCAGTGACCACTTCCGGTGTGAAGGGGTACTAACCTAGCCCTGATAGGTTGTTTCTCCACCATCCCAATATGGTGGAATTTCAGGAGAGGGGTTTACATCGGCTGCCCCTCTCTAGGGGTGATGTAAGATTTGTGGGGACATTCCTCCTCATCTAACTCCTTTTCCTACCTTTCCTCAAACCAAAAGTGGAGAGTGAAAGGGGGCTTGGCTTCCCCACTACCTAGAGGTTCCTGGGTTTGATTTCAAAGGCGGCATCGCCTTTGTATTACCATAAACACATTAGATCATAATCACACAGATACACTGTGCCAACTGGCACTGGGCAGTATTTACAGGGGATTATATACACAGGACAGGGCCACATGGGCCACCGTCAGAAATAGCACTTAGTAGAAATAGCACTTAGTAGAAATAGCACTTAGTAGAAATGGCACTTAGAATAACTGTAGCACAAAATAACACTTGTAGAACACAACCAGTAACCACTGGTAAAAGGTAGGTACACACTACGCAATACTACTCACCCTAGGCTTAGATCATGCAGAAAAACATAAACTCAATAGTAAAAACTATACTAGGCAAAACAACCTCTTAAGCATAAAAACACAGTTAGAGGTATCACAGGCATAAAGGCATTGCACATTACGCATAAATCACATTAGGCAATTATTATCACAAACACAGAATACCATCACCGTACGCAAGAATCACATTAGGTACTGTCCCCAGGCCATCTGGCCTTCCACAGGGGCTCAAATGCCCGATGTCCAGAATGTCCGGGCTGGCTGCGCATGCAGCAAAAGCAACCAATACAGAGGACAGCCTAAACATGGCAGCTGAGTGGGATGGGTATGCTCAGACGTGAGTCCCATGCTCTCCACACCACTGGAGTCAAGCTATCCTGGCTGAAGACGGCTGATAGCCAGAAACCGGTCCTTGGATGCTTGATTCCGGTCCAGGAAAGACATGGCTTGGGAGTTCGGGCTGGACTGTTTTCATGAGGCAAACTTTGTTCCCGACATTTCCTGATTGTGTTGAGCCGTGCGGACTCGAGCTGCCAGAGAGAGAAGAATTGATTCCTTCCCGTGCTGTGCATTTTTTTACCGAGTGGGCACTTGAAGTGAGCACCTACTTAGAGGTACCCCCTGAGGGGTGTACTCCTACCACGGATTTCGCAACCCCGGTGCACAGGGTCTGCATAATTTCGTTGGATCCCTGTAATTTGGCCCTTCTGTCCTGAGGAAGCCCATAGATACGTGTGGCTGAAATTTGTGCTATACTATAGCATAAGCGCCAGATGAAATAATCTTGGTGGGGTAATTAGTTTCCCTAGGCACTGATACATAGGACTACCTGGTAGTGTAGCATTGAAATTCAGGAATGCGCACATAGACATATGTGTTTTTCTGTGTAATTTTTAGTTTTTTTGTCTTTTGTAGGGCTGTGTTCTTTGTGCAATTTGAGCGTAAATATATATATGTGATGTATATGTTGTGCAATTTGACTGTAAATATATATGTGATGTATATGTTGTATATTGTATTATATGGAAAGTTTGAGTACAAGTGAAGGTACTCTCGTTGTATATATTCATTTGTTGCTTGTTTTATGTGCTCCACCTAGTTGTTTGATATAGCTATATATGTGACCTGAATTTGTGTATTCTATACTTTATAAAATTCAGTTTTGGATATATCAAGGCTTTTAATTTAACCTTGATTATAAATAAATACTGAATCGATCCCTCTGTGCCTCTTTGTATTTATATACATCTTTTTGATGTCAGGTGCTCATGTACATGAGGGTAAAAACAATCAACCCAGGCACCACTGGGGGAGTCTCACTCGGGGGAATCCTCCAGACACTTGCCCCCAACGTTGGAGTGACCCTCTGGTAGGCGGGCCGCTCAAGGAATATGCCCTGGCCCCACTGTGCCTTTAAAGAGCAATGTTACCCCCATACGAAGTTAGCAACGGCAGGCAGAGGGGCATGCACCGTCAATGTGCCCCGACGCCCCCTCTAATAATGAACAACAAAGGAGCCCTACTCATCGGGCTGGACTGTTCTTTTCTCATGCAGCCACACGCGGGACTGGCACTCGCACTCCTCTGTCTCCGGGGGCCTCCCAGCCTCATGAGACCCACGTCGGCTCCTCCTGCTGTGGGGGTGGGCCCCAGAAATGCGCCTCGGGCCCCCCTCTCTGCAATTCCTGCAAAGGCTGGGCCCAGGGGCCAGCTCACAGGGCCCCCCAGCAGGTAGGCAGTCCCCAGTGGCGGTACCACCTGGCACCCAGCAGCAGCAGCCGGTCCCCCTCAAGATAGGATCAGTCAGAACCACATACATGGGGTCACAGCCCCTTTGTATGCACATTTTTCCTTTGTCTAAGCTGTAGGGCAAGGGGAGGACCAGTTACAACTGGTTCTTGAGCATTTTGTTTTGCCCAGCCCCTCTCCCCATTCACAGGACGGGCTAGGGACATCAGACTCACCACAGGGGGCAGAACCAGCATTGTGGAGGGAAGGCCCAGTCCTATTCAGGTCCCAGGTGCACTCCTCCCTCCCATCAACATGCAGACCCTCCATTCACCACCGGGGCAGACCCATCCTGACTCCTGGAGCCAGGCACACCAGCCAGCTCCAGCCAATCACAAGCCAGACAGTCAATTCACATTTACTATACAGACATGCCAACTTCTAGAAGTGGCACTTCTACACTAGTAACATTAAATCTGCGCACACCATCGCGCAGCATTTAATCTCACGAGTTTGCACATACCAAACTCGCCCCACGCATCAGGAACTACCATGGACACACATATTCCCCATGCATTCCTATGGGAGGGCAGGCCAATCTCACCACACACACTCATACTGCGCACACACTTTACACTGGGACACAGTGTTAAAGTGCGCAGAAGCCAAAAACAACTAGTATCAGGTCACAATTAAAAGTAAAAAGTTTAGGGGTGAACCTGCCAAAAGGGCCAAGTGCAACACTCGTATTGACTAGTATCCAGCCTATGGACTCTTTATGGCTTACACTATCTCAGAATAGACTGGACCGTGTAGGGGTGTATCTGATCATGCTGATATGCCCACACATACGATATAATGCAGCCTGCCTTAGGTTTAAAGGCCTGCAGTAGGGGTGACTTACCTATACCTTATGCAGTGTATGAGTGGCATGGCACACAGTGCCCAGTTGACTCTTCGGATTTCTCTGCACCAATACATGCAGCCTGCAATGGCAGTAGGCTTAGTTTTGGTGAGGGATCCCTGGGATGGCACAATACATGCTGCAGCCCAGGTGGACCCTCTTCAGTACCAATGCCCTAGGTACTAGGGGTACCATTTACTAGGAACGTACAGGGCTAGCTGTAGTGGTACCAATTGTGGAACATTTTTTGGGAACGAATACTGGCACTTAGAACCTGTTAGCAGGGAACCAGAACACCTCAGTCAAAGTTACATCAAAAACAGGGCAAAAGGTAGGAAGATGCGTACTGCAACAGACACCCAGTTTATCACACCTTCCAAGAAGGTGGTCTATGAATCTCATGAGTGCCTCAAAAAAATTGTAAAATCTAAGGGAACTAGCCTGAACAATCTATAATATTATGATCTATGCAGATGGGATCTCCTTAAAGTGCAGAAATGGCCCTTAGGAAATGATGATTGAACATAAGCAAAACTGTAACTTTAGAAAGAATCGACAGGTAGAAAAGAAATAGTTGTCAAGGTCAATATAATTTCAGGAGGAAGTAGGTACTTTCATGCTGATAAGAGATCTCATGCGGAGATTGGAATGTCATTTTCTTCCTACTAAGTTAATAGGCTGTATTTCCATACAATAAATGTTGGATATGGCCCTCTCTATAGCGTCACCCCTAAATGTTTTGACTTCCTTTTCCTATTTTTTTTACAGAATTTGTTTTGCTGACTTTAGGACTCTGCACTTTACCACTGCTAACCAGTGCAAACTTGTTTGTGCGCTCTCCTTAAAACATGGTAGAATTTTCTTCCTCCCAATTGGCATATTTCATTAACTTATAAGGTACTACATTTAACCAGGGCCTGTAAACGAAATGCTACTAGTAGGCCTACAACACTGATGGTGCCACACACTTAAGTAACCTTTTAAACATGTCTCAGGCCTGCGATGACATCCTGTGTGTGTAGTTTAAGCTGCCATTTTGACCTTGCAATATAAACCTTTTGTCAGAACCAAACCTTCCTTTTTAATACATATAAGTCACCCCTAGTGAAAGCCCTGGACCGCCCAGTTGGCGAGGTGTAATGTATTTACAAAGTAGAACATGTGCTTATAGGTTTTACATGTCCTGGTAGTGAAAAAGTCTTAAATTAGTTTTTCACTACTGCAAGGCCTACCTCTTCCATAGGATAACATTGGAGTTACCTTCTTACAATTTATAAGTGTAATTTCCAAATGGGAATAGGAACCATTTCATGTTTGGTGGCTCGGGTTTTAAATTACAATTTTAAAAATCCCACTTTTAGAAAGTTGCCATTTAGTGCCTGCAGCCTGGCCAGGGCCACATGACTAGGTGTAGCTGACAGTTGAGCTTTGTGTATTCCTCCTAGACAGTCAAACACAATAGGAAGCTTAGGTGTGCCTAGAAGCTTCTTCCCCACTTCAAAGGCACAACTGTGTATAAATACTGGACCTCAGACACCAACTCTTGAGTACACATCTGGATCTGTGGATACTCTGCCAGGAAGAATGACTGCTCTGCTGCTGAAAGGACTACCACTCTACTGGACAGCTGCTCTGAAGGAACTGCTGCCTTGCTGTGCTGACCTTCTGCCTGCTGCCCTCTTGCTTGGGGAGGATGATCTGGGCTTGCAACTACATCTTGAAAACAGGACCCCAGAGTGGCTCCGAAGGCTAGTCTGCTGGCCTGACCTGAGCCTCAGAGGCATACAAGGCTCCCCAACATCCTGCACCTGCTCCTGGACCCAGTTGCTGTGTGTTCCTGCCCCCAAGTGGTGCCCCTCAGGTCCTGGACCCTTGGTGTGGCTCACGAGCACTGAAATATTTCATATGGACTCTTCGTGAACTGGCCAGTTCTCACTAAGACCATCTGCTTGCACAACAAGTCAACACAAAGATCCAACAACACTGGCTCTTTACGCTTCACTGGCAGCTTCCTGCAACTCTCTCTCTGTTCCTTCCAGCCCTCCTCAACGCAAACGGGAATCTTGGTATAAACTTTCAAAGGCAAACTTCAGCAGGCCCAAACTGGTGACTGTATCTGACCTGCACTCCATTGCGGTCGGCCTGAACTTGTGACTTTGACCTGGTAAAGCGCAACCAGATATTGGCGCTTTGTGCTTTTTTGTGCTATTTTCACTAAATTCTTGTGAAATTCATATCTCCGGTTCTACTGATTGGATGTTTGTCATTTTGGTCTTGTTTTCATGTATGACATTTTGCTCTATCTTTCTAAACTGTGGAGAAGTGTGGCTCAGGGGTTAGAGGCGGCAGACCCGGAATCTGAGATCGGCCCTGGACCAGGGTTCAATTCCCCGCCTCGGCGGGTCTTGGGCTAAAAAATTCCACGGACTCGATAATTCTCGCTCCGGTGCCTTCTCGACTCACGGGTTCACACTCTGTGACTCTGGGCAATAGCTTGCTTAATCTCCACAACGGCCCCTCGTAGCGGGATGCTTGGCTTTCACCTTGTGGATACCCTGCCGGGGTCATCTCACAGGGGAATACCAGGACGGGTTCCCTAAGCAAGCGCCGGGAAACCCACTGTGGGTAGCTGTGCGCTATATAAGCTCATATACATTTACATTTAAACTGGTGTGGAATGCTTTTGTGATGTCTTTTCACTGTGAAGCGGTTTGAAGTGTTGCACAGAAACTTTACAAAGTGCCTTGGGGTTAAGCCTG
This sequence comes from Lissotriton vulgaris, assembly GCF_964263255.1. NCBI lineage: Eukaryota > Metazoa > Chordata > Amphibia > Caudata > Salamandridae > Lissotriton > Lissotriton vulgaris. The sequence goes on along the minus strand of NC_141696.1, from coordinate 411,613,473 downwards.
ATAGCTCTGTGCCCAAGCTACCCGAGGGTTGGGCACAGGTTAATTTAGGATTGCTTGTGATTTCACCCTGAAAGGAAATTGTGGTTCCTGCTTGAGAAGGGTTTCACACTCCCATCCAACAACCCAATTTCTTACAACAAATATAACTAAAAGTTTTATTTAAAAAATATCTCCTCATATTAATTAATTTCTGTCAAAGTACAATTCTAGTATGCCATAGTACAATTCTATTGTACCAATGTATCATAAAGATATAATTAATACTAACATGTCCTTAATATTAAAAAGACACAAAAATACATTCATTCCATTGAATAGGACAATATATGGTACAGCCAACATGGAGATATATAACGTGATTGTAAAAAAATCTCAAAACATATTCGGCACTTTGATTTGTAGAAACAAATCTTATGTATTGTCTTTCTATTGCTCATATGCCTCAAGTGGAGCTTGAAGGGTCAGCCATGCTGTTCTAAGAACCCTCCTGCGAAGTAATGATGAGATGGGGAGATTGAAGTGACACATTGATGCAATCAATAGCAACTACTACCCAAGGAAAGTGGGCAATAGCATAGTACCTGTCAAAAGAATCACAATTGACCAGCCTCTGAGACACCCATGGTGTTCTCTGTGACTTTCAGGAAAAATCCACTCTGCAGGAAAGGGAGGGCAGTTAGCATTTTGACATATGCAGGTCTTGCCTGGGAGCAGGTTCTAGGAAAAGTGAGTTACTGCTCACACTCGGTAACCATATCAAGGATCGCATTTAAAGAGAAACAATATATTACAATAATGGCTTCCCTGGACATGCCAAAGATGCTAATCCTCTGCCTGTAGATCTTCTATGCCCTTCTCAAATACTTGTCCCTCAAAACTAGGAGCCAAGATATTAATTGGATGGTAAACGGGTGGGAATACACTCCAGTTGCTTGGGGACCGCACCGTCAACTACAGCCCCCAGCCATCTTTGCGAGCCCAGGAGGAGGGCTCCAATGTTTGAGGAAATGCTTTTCAGCCAGCTCTGGCCCTGTGGGCATGGGACGCACTCCAGCTGCTTGGGAACTTCACTGGAGACTAAGGACCCAGCCATCTTCGCAAGCCCAGTAGGAGGGCTCCAATGTTTGAGCAAGCGCTTTCAGCATGCTGTGCTCCTGTGGGCACGGGAATGCTCCCGGGCACGTACCGGGGAAACACTTGGCCAGGAGTGGGCTTGGAAAAGTTGGGCACACCTCCTAGCCTTTCTAAGTTTTCAAACCTGTTTTCCTCCCCAAGTGTGGGTATAACCCGGGAGCTGCCATCTGCGGCTGGCCTTTGAAGCTCCCCCTTCAAGCACTAGGCCCACGCTGGGGTAGGAGGTGTGACACCTCTGCCCAGGTTGTGCATTGTTTCTTGTCCCAGAGAGCAGAGACTCCCCACCCAAGGGTCCAGAAACATGTATGTGAGTGGCAGGCAGGATAAAGTCAGTCAGTTACAACACCAGGGTCGGTAGGTTTCCGGGGAGTACCCCTGAGGTACCCTCTGAGTACATGGTTTAATAAATCTCACACTGGCAACTGTGTGGATTTATTACAAGGAGTTGCTTGGTACCACTGGGTTCAGAGAAGCCATCATGATTCTGTAGCACTCAAGATGTCAAGTTCCCAGCCCATGTACTCTCTATGGCTTCACTGGCACTTACACTATTAACCCCTTCCATGCTGCCATCGGCCATTGGCCGACGGCGGCACTACCTCGCTGGTGCTGCCATTGGCCAATGGCCGACGCGGCCCGCCAGTTTTTTAAAACGGCCGCACTGCCGCGAAATCGCGGGAGCAGCCAACGGGTTAAGGAATAGGCTCTAATACTGTTGGGGGTTATCTGCTCATGCAGATATGTCCACAACTGTGATATAGTGTACCTTGCCTTAGGGCTGGTCATACCTGCTAGAGGGGTGACTTACCTATATCTTGGACACTGCTACTTGGCATGGTACACAGGCAGTGTGCCAAGTCAACTTGGTTATTATGACTGCACCAGGCCATGCATGTTGCAGTGGCAGGATGCATGGCCTAGGTGAAGGATCCCTAGGGGACCCTCTTCGGTCCCAAAGCTCTAGATAACCATGTACCTTTTTATTAGCGACTTAAAGGGTGCCTGAAGGGCAAATTGTGAATGAGATTTTAGGGAAAGAACCCTGGTACTGGGAACATGGACAGCAGGGACCCAGTACTTTACAGTCAAAGTTGCACCAAAAGCCAGGCAAAAAGTACTGCAACAGACCCCATTTTCTCACACCAACGTAAGCCCAACTCCTAAATTTCAAACTATTTGACAAGTGTCATGGGTGCCCTTGATAAAGAAATTATCTCTGTTGAACAGAGATTAGGATCTTGCATCTGCACTGTTGGAAACATTGAAAGTTCACCATGGCTACCACAGGGTCTGGGGATATTTCTGGTTATATGGTCAACAGGTGCCCCCAATCCAACTTACATGTGGTCAATTCCATTTCCTCCTCCAAAATCATTCTCAGATCCACCAGTTAAATGCCTGAATTTCCTGAACAACCCCCCACACCCCACCTTGGTCAAACTAACAAGGTCTTAAACACACCACCAAAGGCTTGAAGTTAAAAAGCCAAGTCATCCAAAGTTGCAGCAACTAATGAAGAGGACTCTAACTGTTTACTTACTTTTGTGCAAGCATAGTAAAGTTCAGTTAAATCTTCTTTGGATTCCTTGTCTTCTACACTAACCTTAGCTGAAAGAACTACCACCAGTTGCCTAGAAAATTTGGAAGCCAATGCCAAACATAGCACTGTGCCAACCTTAAATTTGTCTACTGTGCTTCTTTCTGTTGTTCCAACTTCTAGCTCAGTTATTTGCAGCAAACATCTTTCTACCCAACACACCCAAGAACTGTGCACTGGGACCTCATCTGCCAATAACCCCGTTCATCAGATCCCTCATCTCAACACCCAACCTGCTAAATCCAAACACACCTTGACCGCTATTGTTCCTGGGGGTACACCAATAGTTCTGGACCTCCCACTGGAAGTGACACCTTTGTGGCGATTCTTGGGTGTGTGTCAACTCTTCCCCACACCAGCTCTGAATCCTGGGAGAGCTTGAAAAATAAGTAAATTCATTGGCTGGGCAAGAAAACTGATTTGACAAATGTCCTCTTGAGGATTTATAAATTGGTCAGTTGGATTGCTAGAAGAGTTAAATCTTTATCAGTTGACTGTATAGTTTTGTTTTTGAAGTCTCCATCATTGATGCAGTTTATTCTTTTCAGAACCAAAGCTAATTATTCATCCCTCCTTTATAACAAATGACCACCCTCGCTGGGGTACTTGCCTGGATCTTACCCAGATTGGCCACAGACCCATATCTGTTGTGCTTATGTCCTGTACTCCCTTGGGGCTGCAACAGCAGCTTAATGGCTTTGTCAGCTTTAAGTTTGATCTCAGTCTGATGGTTCAAATAGGGGAAGCCTTTGTAATGAAGAGTGGGAGGCAAATCTGGAAGTGCCGTGATTTTACGATAAGTAACTCTAAATTAAGTTTTACCCCAACCTTTTCTTACTTGGGCATTTTATTTGATGATTGTGGTTCATGGACCCCAGCCCTAAACAACAGGAATCTGTATTTTAATAAATCCCTCTCAGTGTTGCTTAACTTCACTATTAATTAATTATGCATTAAGCCGATTAGGGAACTGCTAACAATCTACAAAAACTAAATGTCTATCTAACACCACACAGATCCAGGCTATAGAGAATGTGTTTTTAGTAACATTTTGTCTCTCCCAAACAGCTGTTCCACTTTTGTTTGTCACATGGGACTAGGGGCCTTGATGTTATCTTACTTGATCAATATCCAGCCAATTTTATTATGCCATAAAGTCTGGGCCGTTGATTATACTAGTTTACACAGTTTTATTTTTATTCTTTTTGATAAACAATATTATTGTTTTTTTAAAACTGAGGAAACCAGCAATAGTCGAATACAGTGTGTCATAGCATCCGTTTGACATTACCCCTTTACATACATGGGGGATGAATTTACAGTACATGATCCCTAAGATCCCACACAGCACACAAGGACACAAAAAAGGAAATGTATTTACTCTATCTGCCCTAGCCATTTGCCCCAAACCTTACGATATTTGGCGGGACACCCTCTGGCTTCGAACAGCGGCTCCTCCTGTGCGGCGCACCAGACTAAACCCCTGCTCCATTTCGTCAAGCCAGGGGAATTTGGATTTATCCAGTTGGTCGCAATATCTCGCTTAGCTACCATTATGGCAGTAGCAAGAAACTCCTTATCGGCTTGAGAGCCGTCTAGCCCATCCATAACCCTCAGGAGTATATTTAGGGGATTTTGTGGGACCTCCCAGCCCAGGACCTCTGTGAGTTCTTTTTCTATGGAGTTCTTTTTCTATGGCATCCCAGTACCATGCAGTAACAGGGCAGGCCCATACCATGAGAAAGAAGTCTGCTTGGTCGTGAACAAACCTCGGACAAGATGCATTCAGTTTCAGACCTGCGCTAAAGAGGCGTTTGGGTGTTAGGTAGGAAGCATGTAAATAGTATAGTTGGATCAGACGGAGCCTGGCGGAGGCGGTAACTGTCTTGGGTGATATTAGAGCGTCTCGCCATTCTTCCTCTTCAAGAGGTCTCATCTATTGCTCCCACAGGTTTTGTAGTGGGTCTAGTGTGTTGTTTTGGATCATATAGAGGAACTGGGGGAGAATCATCATTTTGAAGAGGGCGACCCTTCCCAGGGGATTAAGTTGTAGCGCTTGCCACACATGAAGATCGGCACAGGCTTTCTTCATCAGCGGGGTGACGTTGAGCAACCAAGCAAGGTCGGGAAGCAAGTTCACAAAGATTCCTAAGTATTTGGAGGACTGTCTTGACAAATGAGGAGGGACCAGGATGGATTTACTGGAGTTTAGCCTTAGCCCAGAGATCTGTCCAAAAAGATGCAAAGTCCGGAGGCAATGAGGGCCGGAATGGGCCGGTTCAGCCAAGAAAAGCAAGACGTTGTCCACGAACAACGCAATTTTGTCCTCCACAGTATTTGGCCACCTCCAGTCTTGGATGCGATCATCAGATCGCACCATGCATGCCAAAGGTTCCATCACTAGGGTGAAAAGAAGCGATGAGAGGGGGCAGCCCTGCCTTGTCCCCCTTTTAATGGGCAATAACTCTGAAAGTGCCCCATTGACTAGGACTTGCATTTGTGGTCGAGAATAGAACACCTTGACCAAATTCCGGAAATGTTGGCTTATGCCCATCTCAGTGAGGGCATCGTCTAGGTATGTAAATGTAAATGTAGTAGTACTTGTATAGCGCACGAGTCACCCATGAGGTATCTCAGCGCTTGTACGCATACCGCTGTGGAACCCTTCCTGGCTTTTCCCTGTGAAGTGCCCACTCCTGGGTACCCCCAAGGTGAAGCCAGGCATCCTAGAGTTTTTGGGGCCGTTGTGGAGATTAAGCAAGCTATTGCCCAGAGTTGCAGAGTGGGACCCATGAATTAGAATAGGCATAGAGGCGAGAATTATCAGGTCCAAGGAAATTGAGCCCAAGACCCGCCGAGGCGGGAATTCAAACCTGGTCCCGGGCTAGACCTCTGCATCAGGGTCTGCCACTCTAACCATTGAGCCACACCTCTCCACTGCCAATCTATGGAAAATATGGAGTTAAGGATTGGCAATACGCTAAGGCAACTTGGAGATGTCGGATGCAATGTCTAGTTCCACGGGAATGCAACACAACACCACTGGGTGTGGGCTCCCAACAGTATGGCCAAGCCACTGACCTATTAATAAACAAAACAACTGCCAATACTGTTTATCCTTTTGTCCTATTATTTTTCACAGCACAATGGAATCAAACCAGAGTGGGTTCTAAGACTAATTGTTCAGTCTGATTGAATCAATATTTAGTTGTATTCACTTTAAATGCATGTCAATTATTTTAAACACTTTTTACACATTTTACATCTCTGCAATCACAAACAGTATATACAACCAATAATTAAAAGAACAATTCAAATACAATACAAGGCATACATTAATTCTCAACCAATCCAAGCATTCAACATTCACCCAGTCACTTTCATACTCATAGAACAATTAATACTCATGGAAAAAAATCAACCATTTGCAAAACAATCATTACACCATAAACAATAGTTTTTTGTATTTGTAATATTTAAACAAAAAGTTGCCACTCTTTGAGATCATATGGTGTGTAAACTAGCGGTCTACGCGTTTCGAACTCCGGATGGCTTAGGAGTTCTCATCAGGACCTCATGACTGTGGAAAAAACAGAAAAATCTGTTTGAAACTATCTCTAAATGATGGAAAAAAAGCTACCCCCTACACGATACTACTGCCTCTTACCTCCTTCCTGGAGAGGAGTCTCAAAATGTAATCTGACGAGGGACACTGTGGCAGAAACAAACAAGCCACCATTATTAAACCAAACTGTTTGCCCAGACACTCCCTTATGTGCACACCACATACTGCACACTGTGCGTGAATACTCACAGTAGCCCCTGGTCTGGTGCAACAAAAGCGTTTTTTTTTGGATTTGAGTTAGGGCAATATGTAGATACACAGACAATCCTGTCCATTTCTTTCCTGGTCTTTTTTTCTAGAAGACACTCAAGAGGGGTCCACCATGCACGGTAGAGAGATCTTTTTGGAAGTTTTTTGGGATACCCTCTTTCTGCCAGGTTTTCCATTAATTTGTTCGCATGGATCTCATATTCATCCCTAAAGTGACAATTACGCCTGATCCTAAGGAACTGTCCATAGGGTAGGTTTTCCTTTAGATTGCTCGGGTGGTTGCTTGTAAAATGTAGTGAATTGTTTCGGTCGGTTTCCTTTTTGGAGAGAGTAGTTACCAAACCCCCATTGGAGGGATAAACTGTCACGTCCAGAAACGGCATGCGATGTTTGGAATAATTCATGCTAAATTGTATTTCTTTTGTACGGTTGTTTAACCAACCGTGGAACTCTTTAAGGTCTTCCTCAGTCCCCGTCCAGACGAAAAAAACGTTGTCAATGAACCGACTCCAATTCATAATCATTTTAGAAAAAGGATTACTCTTGTAGACAAAGGTCTCCTCATAACGTGCCATAAACAATATGGCTAACTCAGGGGCAAAAGGACAACCCATCGCTACTCCGCTGGTCTGGAAGTAAAAGTCACCATCAAAATAAAAGTAATTCTTTTTCAATGCGAAACTCGCCAGTTTCACAATAAAATCTGTGAGTACCTTTGTTAGTCTTTCCCGTGTTTCTAGGAATGATTCCAGCACATGTATACCTTCGTCTTGGGGAATGTGGGTGTATAAAGACACCATGGCCATTGTGACCAAAAAATTGACATTCTCTTCAAAAGGAATTGATACAAGTTTGTTTATAAAATCAGTAGTGTCTCTCAAGAACGATCTATCGGTGGTCATGAACGGTTTGAGGAAAAAATCCACAAATTTAGCTAAAGGCTCCATTAGAGAGTCGCAACCGGAGACAATAGGTCTCCCCGGTGGTGTGGTATCATTTTTGTGCACTTTAGGTAGCACGTAAAAAAGTGGAATGCGGGGATTCTTTATTTTTAAGTATTCGAATTCCTTCTTTCCAAAGAAACCTTCCGCGAACCCTTTTTCCAAAATTGAGTATAGCTCATTCTTTAATTCAATCGTGGGGTCCTTATTGATCTTCCTGTAACATTTAACATCCTCTAGTTCTCAGTTGGTATACAGAGCTCTGTCCCAAACGACTATGGCACCTCCCTTGTCGGCTCTTTTTATTATAACTGATGTGTCCTTTTTCAAATTAATCAAAGCCTCAGATTCAGATTTTGTGATATTGTATTTAATCCATTTTTTCTTTTTTTCCATGTCAGTTATAGCTGATAGTAATGTCCTTTCAAAGGTTATTACTTCTTTGGGGATTTTGTTTGACGGAGGACTAAAGTTGGCCTTATTCCTCAGTCCTGTAGTTTCCATCACTGACTCCATGGGATTTTGAGAAAAAAATGTCTTAAGCCGGATTTTCCTACAGAACTCAATTGCCTCTGTTTTTAGCTCCACAAAGTCCGTGTTTTTGGATGGGACAAATGTTAGACCCTTTTGTAGGATACTTGCCTCCTTCTTTGTCAGAATCTTTTTCGAAAGGTTATAAATGCATGAAGTTTTTAGTTCTTGTAATTGTGTCGACGGGTTGACATCTCCCATGGTTGATGATTGTAACGTGTCTTGCCTTTGGGTTTCAGTTGGCCTCTTCCTAAAAAAGGCGTCTGTTGTTGGTGATAGTTTCCTCTTCGATTGATGTTTCTGTGGGGTTCAAAGTTTTCTCCTTCACTCCCACTCCCAGAAGAGGAAGTGTCTGAAAAAGTGATAAAATTATTTGGTGATCTGCCCTGGAATTCCTGAAGATGTTTGCACGACTCTGGTCGCGAGTAAAAGTCTGTCTGTAAGAAGGGATAAACTTTATCCAAACTGAAATTCCGTTTGTCCTTTTCAAATTGGTTGCTTTTTTGATTTATTGTAAAATCCTTAAATTTGCTTATCTCTTTTGCTTCCTTCTCTAGTAAGGTCTTTGCGTCCTCTATTTGTTGGTTCGTGGATATTGCGTTTTCCAAAGCAGAGATTTCCTCCAATTGCACTTTAGATGAGGTTGCGATTACATTTTGTTTCAATGTAGCTATAGCCTTTTTTATATATAGGATCTTCCGTAAAGATGGCTGGTAAGTTTTTAATTTGCAGGCCTGCTGGAATAGTTCCTGCTCGTAGATGCTGCAGTAAAAAGTGACCATGCAAGTCCGTACGTATTTGTTTTTTCTTTAGTCTCACCAATTTATCAGTTTCATTTTGATTTTGAGCAGAAACACTTAGTGAGGCAGAAGCGAAGAGTGGGGGGGCAGCTAGTAATGTTTTGATATGGTCTTTGCTGTACGCGAAGGTTTCATTTTCTGACATACCAACACACACAAGATTCAAACAACAAGCCACCAATGGATCACACACGTGCAGAAGCCTTGAATCACTCTATTTGAACGACGCAGGACCCTAAACCTGCTGACACTACACAGGCAATATTCCTACTCAATACATGAAAAAGTCACCAGCTCGGGCAACCACACAGGAACTGGCCTGAAAGTTATGCAACACAACACCACTGGGTGTGGGCTCCCAACAGTAAGTCCAAGCCACTGACCTATTAATAAACAAAACCACTGCCAATACTGTTTATCCTTTTGTCCTTGGCCTATTATTTTTCACGGCACAATGGAATCAAACCAGAGTGGGTTCTAAGACTAATTGTTCAGTCTGATTGAATCAATATTTAGTTTTATTCACTTTAAATGCATATGTCAATTATTTTAAACACTTTTTACAAATTTACATCCCTGCAATCACAAACATTATATACAATCAATAATTAAAAGAACAATTCAAATACAATACACGGCATACATTAATTCTCAACCAATCCAAGCATTCAACATTCACCCAGTCACTTCCATACTCATAGAACAATTAATACTCATGGAAAAAAAATCAACCATTTGCATGAAACAATGATTACACCATAAACAATAGTTTTTTGTATTTGTAATATTTAAACAAAAAAAAACACTCTTTGAGATCATATGGTGTGTAAACTAGCAGTCTACGCGTTTCGAACTCCGGATGGGTTAGGAGTTCTCATCAGGACCTCATGACTGTGGAAAAAACAGAAAAATCTGTTTGAAACTATCTCTAAATGATGGAAGAAAATCTACCCCCTACACAATGCTACTGCCTCTTACCTCCTTCCTGGAGAGGAGTCTCAAAATGTAATCCAACGAGGGACACTGTGGCAGAAACAAACAAGCCACCATTATTAAACCAAACTGTTTGCCCAGACACTCCCTTACGTGCACACCACATACTGCACACTGTGCGTGAATACTCACAGAAGCCCCTGGTCTGGTGCAACAAAAGTGGGGGGTTTTGGATGGAACTGGTGGTGGAGCAGGGATCCTGTGTGGATACAATAAATACTCCTATGAAATCCACTGTTGGATCTATCTTTCTATCTATCAGTGAAGATTGGATGTGGGAAAAAGTACCTCAATCGCAGTCTGTTTCATTTGAGCCGCGCGTCATGTCACCAATGGGGAAGGCATGAATCCACATCGTTCAGGGTGGACCAATTTGGAAAGATATGGCTTCAGTCGATAGGCGAGAATCGAGGCGAAGATTTTAACCTCTATGTTTATGAGGGAGCTGGGATGGTACTCAACGTCATGTGGTAAGGGAGGCTGCGTTTTAGGAATTACCACAATAGTGGCGGCATCCGTTTTGGGTTGGAATGAGTCGTTTTTGGTCGCTTCCGCATAGAGGTCCGACAAATGTGGGACAAGCGTCTCTCGGTAGGCAGCGTAGTACTCCTGAGGGAGACCATCAGGGCCTGAGGGGTTTACCTGGAGCGGAACGCGATATGGCATCACTGATCTCTTCCTGGGTAATAGGAAGGTCTAGGTCTAAAGCGTCAGTGAGGCTTAGGCGAGGGAGTTGGAGATGCGTATGGGAAACAGGCTTGAAAGAGAAAGCTCGGCTTGACGCTTCGAGTGGAGTTTGGAGTAGTAGGCGGCGAAGGTCTGGGTTATGGCAGAAGGAGTGCGGTGAGTGATACCTTTTGGGTCTGTGACGTCTGGGATGATACGATTGGCTATTGGATACGTGGCCAAACGATGCAGGAGTTTCCCATTCTTGTCTCCCCAGCCATATACTCTGGCTACAGATCTCCACAGGAGTTTGGCGACCTCCATGGATAGAGTCTTGCTTGATTTCATCTTGCAAAAACCTGAGTTGCCTCTCATGTGTGTTGTCCTGTTGGGTGGCTGCCTGGCCTTCAAGGAGAGTCGTCTGGGCCTCAAAGAGAGTGATCTGATCGTCCTAGGATAAGCGCTTGAGTTTGAGTTGCCCCTTGACAAAGCCACAGATGGTGGCTTTACACGTTTCCCATAAAACATTTGGGTAGGGGACCGAGTCGTGATTAGTGAGAAAGTACAGCTGGAGTTCTGCTCCAACAGACTTTTAAAGGTTTTTGTCTTGGAGAAATCACGCATTAAATCGACAGATTGGACAAAGTGAGTCAGGGCCCCACCCCCCACTCTCAGGAGTATAGGCGAATGGTCCGAAATGCCCCTGGGGAGGGTGTGATGCACCTGACTGTTTGGCAGTCCAGTGCTGGCAATAAAATGTGGTCAATGCGTGCATGTTTGTGATGCACTTTAGAGGTGTGAATATATTGTTTGTTGTGGGGGTGCCAGGTTCTCCAAGTGTTGCACATTGCAAACGTGCCAGCCCAGTTAGCGAGGAGTCAAGGGTGGACGGATCTTGTGCCGGATGGTGGGCTCGTGGTGTCAAGGCTCTGATGCATAACTGCATTGAAATCCCCACCAATGACCTTCAGCCCGGAGGGCAGTGAGACGATAAGATCAGTGGTGCGGTGCAGGGTGGAAGCAGGCAACGATGGGGGGGGGTACATGGAGAGCATGTTAAGGGGAGTTCCTACCATGAAAGCGTTTGATTTTTAATGATTGTCTTAAGCAGGCCAGTTCTGGAGCATTTCCCTGGTTCAAATTTGTTAAACTATTCTGTACTAAATTAGGCCAACCTGAATACTTCGAAACACCAAATGTAGTGTATATTGTGAGTAGAGGTAATCTAAACAAACAATGTATGTAATTTCTCAAAGATCAGAGACTATAACAGGAAATAGAGAAATCTAGAGTGATTACAAATCAGATGGTGTTGGTTATGAACGGCATCCAGTTGAAAATTACTTCTTTACAAAATTGTCAGTATAGGTTAGTTTTACAGGTTTAAAATTTGATATTTTCCACAGCGTAGTAATTTTTGCTATTAAAGACTGGTCAGAGGTTTTGATTAAATATCCTTGTGACTCTCTTTCTATTGAATGCACTTTCAAATAATTTTTGGGCTCGATCTAAGCTTTGCCTCGTAAAGGCTTCATTTTACCAATTACTCTCGAATACAATTTTAAATAATGTCGGCCAGCACAACTGTTTTTACAACAACTGAATTCATTTGCGATTTTCTAGTTTTCTATCTTTTAATGTGTTTATGCTTATTTTTTTATGCCTATGAAATGTGTAATTATTTTATATGATATGCTTTTATGGTTTCTTTTAAGATAATCAAATAAAGCTCGCTATCACTATGATATGGTAAACCAATTTACTTTTTGGTGCATGTGTTGCTTTCTTACATAGGAATCCTGTGAATGATTGGTTAATGACACAATTTGCTGATGTATGTGACTTTTTACTATCTTCCCCATTGTAGTAGCAGGTTGCATGTTTTGAAGACTTGTTAGAATATATGACTTAATAACAAAATTAAGTTAATTCGTATTTTATAATTAGATCAAAACATTTTTATGAATACCTCTGTGTTCAGTGATCTATGTACTCATATCAGAGAAGCTAGGATCTCCGGTTGGAGATTTGTAAAAAAAATTTTTTATCAGATTGCAGTGTGGAAAGATTTCGGCATCAAGCACATGTGAGAGTGCCTGACACATTTTCTGTGGCCTGCAGATAGCTGTGTTTGTTATTACAAATAACCTATCATTACTACAACCTCTGCTCTTAATTAGTGCAGTTCTACTATCTGTGTCCAGATCACTTCAAATGGCTCATAAAAGAGGCCAGAAAAAGATACATATTGCACATGAACTGGTGCATTCTGCCATCTCCCTCTGTCTGCTCAAATATATGCCAACTTCCCATCGCTAACCCGTGACTTTATAATCTTTATTATTCTGGCCAATTATTAAATGGTGTAAGAAATGGGAGAATCAGTTGAGGGGGGCTGAGAACCCACCTCAAATGATAATCACAATTCGTTTCAGAGTAAACTACAAAAGTCAGTAAATACATCTGTGTTGAACCTTCTGGTACCTTGGCACAAAACAGCCACCCTTAACTTAGAGCCATTGTGTAAAGTATATATGTTGTACTCAACAGTAATAAAGTCAAAACACAATACAAAACAAATTAAAAACCAATTTAGAAAATAGAATAATTTTTCACCAATAAAATTACACCAGCCTGACAAAAATCCAATATATAGAACTGGAGAGATGAATTTTAAAAGTTTGATTTAAAAATATTACCAAAAACTACAAAGTGCCAACCACAGTCATCTGGTTGTGCTAGATCTTTTCAAAGTCAAAGGTTAAGGCAGACCGCGATGGAGCATGTGTCTGATACAGGGGCATCCTGGTGGAAAGTTTCACTTCTGACTTAGAAACCTTTATGGAGAAAAAGAGATCAAGACGAATCATTGGCGGGGAAAGCTGCAAGCTTGATCTGAAGCAGGGCTCGGCAATGGTGGGTTGCTGAAGAGCAGGGTCCTGTTGTGGTCTTTTTCAAAGGTGGGAAAGATGCTGCTCGCATCAGTCCTCAAGAATCCCCCTATGTTTGGACTTAGAAACTTTTCTGGAAGTCAGATCTCTGTGAGAAGAGCAAACCAGCAAGCAGCAGCAGATTTGTAATTTGACATCAACTGCTTAGAAAGAGATTCAGATCTCCATCAGTTCTGCAAGCTGAAAGTTGGCAAAATGTTTTCATATGCTTCAGATCTTGCACTTTGAGGACAGAAGGAGTACACTCTAAAACCAGTCAATTACTGTGGGGGGACCATTTTGTGACTAGGACCCACTCCAACAGAGACCATCAGCAGGGTGCAGGGCAGATCCAGTTGGTACTGATCAGTTGGACAGTTGCAGGGAAAGGGCCTCTTGAAGCTTGATGTGTCCCCATAGCTCAAAATGTTGCTTAAACTTGCAGGTCAGCTAAATGACCCTTGGAATCATTTCTAGGTTCCTGTGTTCAAGACAAACATGACCTTCATGTTCTTCAGACAGCAGGCAAGTCCTTCTTTGTTTCTTCACAGGTCAAGGACTGTTCTGATGGGAGATCTTTGGGGTCCACGTTTATGCCCAGTGCCAGCCTGTGGGTGGAGGGCAAATCTTTGTCCACCCCATATACCATTCCTGGTCAGTTCTTCTACCCCCACTGCGTTGTGTGCCAGCCTGACTAGAGAGACAAAGAGGAGGTAGGCCTAGGTGTGAGTTTCATCTAGCAGTGACAAGGTACCATTCGTTAAAGCTTAGGAAGGGGCTGGGCACAGCCTTCAATTCTATCCTGTCAAGGGTGACCCCCCTTCCCACTCCCAGGGCCTTTTCTCCACTCTCTGGGAGCAATACACATTTCATCATAGGGGAGCCCTCACAATCAAGTTACACTGACATTTCTAAAGCAGTCATATAAAATCAAACTTAATCATTACATTGGATTTTAAATTACTATTAAAATTGAGATCTTAATACCCTTTTCTGGCTATTGCCAAACTGAATTTAGCACTTCAAAAAGGAAATAATGTAAACCAGTGTTAACCTATGGGAGAGCCAGCCATGCCACATTGTAAAACAACTTTGATTGTTTTTTACTGCCAGGACATGTAAAACATTAAATATGCATCTACTACTTTTTAAATACCATGGGCTTTTAAGGCCTAGCGTAGAGGTGACCTTTACGACTGGCAAAAGGTTTATTTTGGCAGGTCAAAATGGTAACTTAAAACAGCACACAAGGCAGCAGTGGCAGGCCTGGAGTCATGTTGTTATACCTCTACCTTAGTGAGTGGCACAATGAGTGCTGGATTCTACTAGTTGCATTTTATTTGACAGCCCTGGGTAGATGTAGTACCATAAACTAGAGACCTATAATTAAATTAAATGTGCCAAACAGGTATATGACAATGTTGCCGTGTTTAAAAGGGAGAGCATAAGCACTTTAAAACCAGTTCAGAAGTAAAGTGTGCAGAGTCCTATGGCCAACAAATACAGGTTCTGCAAAAGAATGCAACATATGTGGTAACCCTACTAGAAGGGCGAATTAATAACAAATGGTACCGAAAAGTCTGTGACACAAGGCAGCCATTAGAGTGATCTGATGTTGGCAATATTAATGAACTACACAGATTTGATGCTCAGAGTAGTCTGTTTGAAATACTTTTGACATGACAGAGAACAAAATATACTCAGGTCTTTAAATCCATGGACTAGGAACTAAACCTAATTTATCATTCTCTGAATTGTCTGTGAGCTTTCCTCACTGATGATCTTTCAAGTACAATTTTTCTAGAATTATATTCTACTTCCAAACTCGCTGCTGTACAACCCAAAGTGTTTAAAAACTTTCTGTCAAAGACATTTGACCACAATTTGGAAGTATTTTAACTTGTTTTCCATATTTGCTGTTGTATTTGCCATGTCTTGGCAATGGCTGCATATATATTGATGGTGCCCTATTGTTTTATGAATTGGGTTGGATATGGGTATATTATATCTGTTTGGGGGTCTTAAATTAAATATGGAAAGCCAAAGCATCACCCTTTAGAATGCAACTAGATAACGGAAGAAAACAACTTAGCAAACTCTTGGAGGTGCACTTCTGCATCTTAGACTCCTAAAGAAGTTGAAACCATTCATCCCGACTACTGAACTCAAAACAGCAATACAGCGCCTAGTATTATCTAGGCTGGACGAAGAAAATGCGACTCTATCAGATATTCCCAAATGAAGACTTGCAGCACAAAAGGCAATCATTCATTGCCGCGGCAAGACTGATAACGGGATTGAGGCTTTTGACCACATCACACCATCACTTAAGCCCCGGTAATAGGTCCCAGTTGAAGCTAGGATTATCCTTAAAATAGCATGCCTGACGCACAAGGCTCTGCCCTGTGGTGCACCTGAGCACCTAGCCCTAAATCTAACTTCATCAGGGGCTAGTCGCTCTCTTAGAAGTGTGAGCCATCTTCTACTAGAGCCAATGAGATTTAGGGAATCATTAACTCAATCTCATGCTTTCTCAGGCGCGGCTCCCAAAATATGGAAATATCTCCCACCAGAGACTCGGCTAAACCCATTGACCATGGTTTTCCAAAGGGAGGTATTGAAGAGATTCCTACAGTGGTGGCTCACCGAGGGAGTGCTGCGGGGTGGTGGCTCGGGGGAGGGGCAGGGTGGGATGGTAGTGGAGTCCGACATACGACATATCTCCCTTTATGCATGATTAAAATTATAATAAACAAGATGTTCGCTTTTGCTTATGTATGTAACATAATCGCATTTACTCTGTACAGCGCTCTGATACCTTTGGGTCACGTTTGCTCTTTAATAACTCTCAAATAAACAGAGATATGCGAATTGGTTCTGTTCCGAAGCTTAAGTCAGCGTTGAAAAGGGCTCCATCTAAAAACACCAAAACTAATAGATAAAAACTCAAAATAAGTGAACTACCAACCATACATGGATATATAATATCTAGATACAACACAACAGAATCATCTCATCTATTCAAACTGCATGTTACTGTGGCTTTCTTTTTGTCACAACTCTGTCACAATAATAAATGGGATGCCAAAAATAAAGCGTGGTGCCTTAAGTTGCATTTTGCTTTCAGTTTGCGACCACAGATTCATTGATTATTGCAAACTAGTATCCAGTAATCAAGGTACCTGTATATATCTCCAGTAGTGTTGATTCAGTGTAATGACTGCTGCATGTGAAAAAGGACTTTAATTATATGGGCCAGTGGTGACTGTAATTGAAAGGGATCTGCCGTACTCTTGCACGTGCAGCTTTGATTGGTGCCATCTCGAGGAACTACACCGCAAAGGCTAACTGCATTTAACCAGTTCCTATTTTCTGTGCGTTATTCGGGTCAGCAGATACAGACTAGTTCATTAGCCTTCATTTCTGGTTGGGAAGTCAGCTGTAATTGGACATTATGATTCAAGTGGTATCAGGCTCAGAAACAGGGCCTTTTCCCTTTAATTACAACATTGCCATGGTTACACAGACTAACAGATGTTTTTGTGTTTTTTTTCAACTACGGTTCATGTTTGGATATCTGGGAGGCAGAGGATTATTCAACAATTACTTCAGCAGGCATGCCTCGTTGGCTATAGAGTGAAAAAAGACAGAATTTTCTTCAAAATCCTGTCCTATTTCGGGGACTGTTTACAATCCTTATGTTTGCTGTTCACCAAGAATAAATCAGTTTTCTAAACTGCAGGTAGGACATGAAAAACTGGGGGGCATCACATCGTAATATAGATATGAGTTATTGCAGGTTTCAGTTGACATATTTGTACATCTATAATCATTTATTTGAAATCCATCTGCCTGAACAGCCTGAATAAAGTGAAATGGAAACCATGTTTTTTCAGAATTTATCAATTTAGTTCAAAAGAAATATCAACATTTTTAGCAACTTATTTCCAAAAACAATGTAAACACTTCATTCAGTGATTCACATATGTGCTATAGAACGGCAAGTGTAAAATGCCTTGCCAATATTTTCTCTAGTTTGTAGTCTTAGGTCGGTCATATTTGTTTTTAATATTTTAGTGACAGGACTGGAGGGCACTAAAAGTAGGGGTGGTTTGAAATATGCTAAGGAGTAAACGAGCATTACCTTTGCATTGCTTTTTGAGGGCACATCTATTATGTTCAAGTGCAAAGCTCATGTACGAAGGCCGAGGGGCCACAATTGGGCACTCCATGTTGCGTCCCCCACTCTTTTCACAGGGGGGACGCCATCCCTCCTGCCAAGAAGTTGGGCCCCACAGAAATAAGCAGAAGGTGTCCCGGTGAAATTTTAGACACCGTGACACGTTGAGCACGTGACGTCATGAGGTCATTTGCATATCGTCATTCCCCCACTTCTTTTTATAGGACTTGTGCCCTGGGTATGTGTCTGTATTCCCTGCAGCAGTTCTGATGCCCAGTTTTAATAACTGTGCTTTATTTTGCTGTCAAAACTGCTCCTCCAAAGCCAGCACAATACGCCTGTGTAAGTGTAAGACCTCTAATAAATTCACGAAGATGGTGTAATTTGTTTTCATTTTGGGCAGCTACTTATATTGGAAAAACAAATCTATTTTTTAAACCTATCTTTATCATTATGGATTCATTTCCGTATATAGATAATGTTAAATGGGAAACAGCCTTTACAACACAGTTTTTACCTCGTTAAGAGTTTCAAGTTTATTTTATTTATGATTTAGGAACTCAAATGAGATCCACATAAAAATTTAAACAGTTAAGTACATTTACACACAATCATTATTCAATAAAAAATAGCAATATACATTTCCAACCTTAATTAATATAAAGTTAAAAAAGTTTTAAAGAAGTTAAAATTTTTATAACAAAACAGTTCATCAGGGGGATTGTGAATAGCATCAAAAAAAGAAATAGCAGAGGAAATACCCAATTGAAGACAGATAGGTCTCAGCCACTTGCGCCTGGATGCAAGTAAAGCTGGGCACACAAAAAGAACATGATTAATATCCTGATTACTATTATTACAAAGATCACATAAAGCTGAAGAGCCATACCATCTGGATGTCAAAGAGTTCAACGGAAGTAAATCCTGCCTCAATAAAAGGAAGAATCGCCGTACCCCATGATGGAGATTCCAGGTGACATATGGTTGGGCAATTCTCATTTGGTAGGAATCTACAGCCAGATGGGTACCTTTTTTCAAGGTACGTGATTCCCTGTCCAACCTGAAGCTTAGTTCCCAAGAGGCCGATTTCAGGATAGATTTCAACTGATGTGTGGATAAAGTAAATAAAACCGATTCGTCAAATTCAAGAATATCAACTGCAGTTCTGAAATTTTTTACAATTGTTGAATATTCTTTGAAGTTTCCAAGCAACTCAGTTTTTATGATATATCTTAGGGTGCCTGGGTCCCCCTGTGCAATATTAAAAACCCAGCGCACTATTCCAGCTAAACCTTGAACCCAACTGCTTCGTAGGCCGAATTCCAATCTGAGTGCAGCTGTAGAGCACGCAGTATTAACCATGATGAGTCTACGCAGAATTTTGCCTTCCGTAGAGTTTAGGAAGCCCCAAGTTTTTATATCTACTATTTCCATGCCATATAATAAAGATGCTGAAATTTTTGCACGATATACTTCCAACAAGATAGCAAAATGCTGTCTACCAGTAGCCTTATATAAAGAGACTAGACTTTTACCTTGGATAATTGTTTTCCGAGTATTATTGGCTATGTGAGCTTTCTCGCTTAAATTATCCGTAACAATTTTTCCGAGGAAGACATAAGATTGTACCACTTCCAATCTCTGACCCCCTACGGACCATGGGAAATTCGCATATTTCAACTTTTTTCTTCCCATCATGCACATTACTTTGCTTTTTGAAACATTTATCGTCAAGTGGTGTGCTTCGGCATATTTATGTAGAGCGTGCAGACGGCTATTTAGACCTTTAGGTGTTAGATCTAGAATCAGTATATCGTCTGCATACATTAGACAAACAATTGGGACTCCCCCCAACATTGGAGCAATTCCATCACTTACAGACAAAGCGTGGGGTAGATCGGTTATATAAAGGAAAACAATATAGGGGCCAATAAGCAGCCTTGTTTTAACCCATTTGCTGTTTTGATTTCTTGTGATAGGCCTCTTTCCCCACCTAACAGAACTCTACACCAGGTTTCAGAATGTAATGCTCGTGTTAACTCCAAGAGAGTGGATGGCATGCCAAGATTTGATAACTTCCTCCACAGCAAAGATCGGTCTACTTTATCAAATGCTGTGGAGAAATCTATGAAGGCGCCATAAACTCTCCCTCCGCGAATCTTAACATATTTCTCTGTTATAACCTGCAATGCTGTCAAATTGTCTAAGGTGCTATGTCTCTGCCTAAACCCTGTCTGCTCAAAGGGCAAAATATCGTCCCTTGACACCCACTCATGAATTAATTCAAGAATACATTTTGAAAAAACTTTGCCTATGGCATCCAGGAGGGCGAGTTGACGATAGTTTTGAGGCACATTACGTGCTCCCTTCTTAAATAGGGGGAGTAATATGCTTCCCCTCCATGAGGGTGGAACAGTTTTACTAGGGAAGCAGAAGTTAAAAACTGGAAACAGAATTTTGCTCCACATCTTAATATGTTGTTTTATAACAGAGATGGGGAGCTCATCCGGACCCATTGCTCCAGAAGATCGCAGGCCCTTAATCGCTGATTCAATGTCCTTTTCGGACAGAGGACCATAAAGAAGGTTATCCACTAATAATCTACTGTCCTCGTGAGCCCTACCATTACTAGCATATACCTTCTTGATGTATTCAACCCAAATAAGCTCTTCAATGGGGATTGGCAAAGGTCTAGATCTTAATCCACAGCCCTCCCCAATTATTGACCAAAATGTCCTAGCTTGACCCTTATAGACTGCCTCACGAAGTCTAATCCAAAGAGCAACTCCTTGCCCGCTTTTTAATTTAGCCTTCATCCTATTCCTTCGTCTTCTCAGTAAGACGATCCTATGATATCTTTCGGGGGTGTATATAAGTTATTGCTCCCTTACCAATTTATTTATTTCGATATTAAGATAACGAAGACAGCTAGGGACTGCTTTAGGCTTTTTTACAGGTCGGGGTTTCTTTGCAGTTGAAATTACTGTATGCAAGAGGTCAGAGAAGCATTTTAATACACATCCATCCCAGTGAACCAAATTCTCTACAGCAGTCTCTAAAATGCTCGTCAAACCCTCTATTACCTTAAAATTCCAATAACAAATCCCGAAATTAACTCCAAAATTTACCTGATCACTATTTAAAAACCACGTATCCACCGCTGGTGGATTTACATTTACAGAGATTGCAAGTACCTTATGGTCACTAAATTCTGTATCAATTACTAACAGATCTTTTAAAAGATGAAAGGAAGTACTATTCACTACCACATAATCAAGAATGGATTCAATATTAACAGATTTACTGTTATTAGATTTATGTGTAAAATGAGCTGGAATATCAGAGGGAAGCCTTCCATTTATTATGATACAATCTGCCTCTAGTGATTCCTCCAGTAGTAATTTCCCTCTCTTGTTGGTCTTAATGTTACCAGGGAATAAGGCTTGTGGTATGTGAAGTTATTCTTCCTTAAGTATGTTCCTAAACAATTCTAGGCTATGATTGGAAATTTTACAGTTTAGATCCCCTAATAACAGTATGTGATGGGGAACATCAGAATCTAAAAGATTCTGAATAAAAGAAAAAACCTTTTTTAAACCATCATTAAAACAAGCATCTGGAGGAATATAGGTATTTATCAGTACCAATGTTTTTTGAAGATCTTCATTGACGAGATTTGACAAAGTTATTGCTTGGAACAGTCTATCTGGGTCCAAATAATGAGCAAAATTCCATCTTATGTTATTCGATAGTAGACAAGCTATTCCACCCTCAGCATGGCCTCTCCTAGAAGGGATGGCATTGCTATCCAACACATAATAGTCCTTTACCTTAGGAAATCTTTCATCGACCCAAGTCTCCTGGAGACAGATCACGTCTGCTTCTAATGTATATAAATATGTTAGTTTTTCAGAATTGTTTTTTATTCCTGCCATATTCCATGAAATTATTTTTAAGTTGGTGTTAAAGACAGGAATACGGTTTTGGAATAGAGGTAGATTTGCTTGACAGAACACCTGCCAACCAATTCCATTTGGGACTTTCTTCTGCTAGGTTTGATTGACAAGAGACAGGGTTTTTGTAAGTTACATGTCTTTCATTCTTTGAAATACGAATTTTTAATTTGTCAGTTTTTAGAGACCGGTCTGTGTTGCCTATAATTGCAGCAGGGAATATTGGGAGGTTTATAAGACTGTCAATACAAGATTTTATGAAGAAAGGAATGACATCAATCCCCCTACATTGTAATCCTTCGGACCATTGTAAAATATGATTTACTATAATTTTGGAGTGAAATTTAACCCTTGCTACTTTCCCAACCTCAGATTTTAAGATAGAGACTATATCTATATCATTTGTTTGGATCAATTTTAAACTTTCGATCTCCCGAAAACAATTCAAGAGGACAGATCTATTTATGATAAGATCCTTATCGAATAGAGGGAGGAAATCAAGGAAAGCGGAATCAACGCTTTCCTTTTCAATGACCATATTAGATCGATTAGATGACCTTTTATTTTCCATCATATCGGGGAAAGGCTCGGCTAAAGGGTTAAGTTCCGGAGGAAGGATGTTAAGGGGATTTCTCTCATCGGCAGATCCTAGAGTGTTCACTGTCCCTGTTGATTCAATGACCAAAGTTATTTGGTCAGATTTAGTTTGCATAGTGCTTACTTGAATTGAGCTTGATAAACGCTCTAGTGGAAGGTTTTTTCAATAGGAATGTCTAGGTTTTTATCAAAATTAATTTTCCTCCGCCTCTTTTTTGCATATCTGCAAATAGGTTTCCTTTTTTTCCCTCTATGCTTTTTTTGTTTACCTGTTACTTCCTTTTTTTCGTCGTTAGAGGATTCCAAAATATCAACAAAAATACAACAGAGTATTGGGGGGTCCTAGGGGAGTTAGTTTATAGACAATGTAAGTACCTTGTCCCCCAACTACTACTACAAAAAACAAGAGAGGTACTAAGAGTCTATGAAGTGAAGAACTGACAGGACCAGATTGTGTCCAGTATGAGTGTTCAGATCAAACCGTTGATCTTGAGCACATGACACTATTATGTCATAGAGGTGAGGAAAGGAAGATACAGGGTTTAGAAAGTTAGAACATAGTACCCATCCGCCCACTCATCAGTGGAATTTCGTCATCTGGGTTGGTGAAAAGAAAGGTGTCCTATGGGCTTCTCCTCAGGGAGAGTCTGAGGTAGCCAAATGTTGGACCCTTAAGAACCACATCCAACCAACACAGGATAGTGTGTGAGTGGAAGGGGCAAATAAATTTGCAGTGCTCAGAAAAGAAAAGAAAAGGAAACTAATCCTAGTGATTAAAAATACCTACTTTGATGACATAAGAAAACTTTTATTCGGTGTGACCATCAAAGTGGTATCGTTAAAAACAGTATGCTGATAGCATGTAAAGAATTGCTATCTATCATGTATGTTAATCGGTCGACATGTTTCAGCCTATACCGGCTTTCTTCAGGACCTATGATAAGCTACTGCAACATATACTTATCGTGAGTTGGAACTTGAACATGAACAATCTCCAACAAATGAAGGTGTATCTCCTCCTGTGCATAAAAATGTGGGAAACAAAAAACACAGTGTTAAATATATACAAACTATGTGGTGTTTACCTCAACCTCTTGAAATGCAAAGAAAACATAGTCTTCACTCACCCCAATTGTAGGGAGAAAAAACCTCACCTCGCCTGGCAACAGCTCAGGTTGGAAGGAGGCCACGCACTGAAAAGATAAGTGCGAGAATAAGAATTAATAATGCAGTAACTAAATAAGTCCTGCATTTTGTTTTAGACTTTTACAAACAGTGACACCAAAAGGCATAAGGAGGCGGCTGGATTGAGAAGCTGATGTGAAATTCATCTCTAAAAATTGTATCAAACCCCTTAATATTCCAAGGTTGTGCTACCAGTGGAGTTATTCAAAGAGGGCCAAAAACCGCCATGCTATGTTGTTAGCGTTAAGTTAAATCAAAGGGAGTTGGAGTCTTCCTATTAAGAGCCCTCTCAGAAAGAAGCGCAACATGGAGCGCTAAAGAACTCACCTCTCCGTCGTTACCTCGGGTAGAATCCTGAGCCGAGGGGGAGGTGACTGGCTCACTGAGAATGGCTGTTAATAACAGCCGGTGGCGGACCTGAGAGAGAACTCTCAGTATGTGCGTTGTTATTGGTTGTCAGAAATCGACCAATAGTGGCGATGCAAGCTAAGCCTGCAAGAGCACGAACCTCTTGGCGCGTTCTCATTGGTTAAGACTTAAACCAATGCCAGCGGATGGAGGCTTTTTGTGCGGAACTGTGTAAAATACGTACCGCTAGTTTTCTATCAGTCATTCATGGTGATCATACATCTATATAAGAGAACGACCTCATCTGAGGACTGCATGTAGAGCATTCGCAAGGAAAACGTACGCCGCCCAATGACTCTGAGTATGTCAGGGAATCGTCTAAATGGGCTTTGGCACAAGGTGCGTGATTGGTGAGCTTGCAACCAATCACGCACTGTTTTGTAAAAAGGGGGTTGTTTTGTTTACTTTTCATAATGCCAATATAATATGTTAAAGAACAAGTCTGCTTTCAATAAAAGCTCCGCGGTTTGCAGAGAAGTGATAGAAAGCAAATTAATGTTCATCTACACTCCATGTATACATGATGGTGTGTGAAAAAAAGAAGTTGTCATGTCTAACAGGTCGTATCCGAATGTAAACAAATGAATAGACAGATCGACCGGCAAGTTGCAACCAAGTTGTGTATACCAAAGGGAAGGCAGTATGTCGGAGGCTTGTCCACTACTATGTGCGATCCCTAGGTTGCGGTCTGCGTATACCAGTAATGTTGGGCGAGGCTAAATTTGCATGGTGCCACTATCAAATGGGAAGTCAATTCTATGGACCAGAGAGAGCGGGCCTAGACACTGACAACCTCCCATGTGGGACCAATGAGGTGGAGATGGTGTGCATCCATGTTTGAAATGTTAACCCCAGGTGACCAAAAGCCAAGGTGAACTGTAAATATAATGATGTTAAAGATGGATGCTCACAGTTGCATCCAGGGTATATCATCGTTTAGCCCTTGTGTGTCGCTTCGCAGTTTGTAGACCCACCTTTGCTCTTTTCTCAGAAGGAACAATGAAATGTCTGTGATGTGACTGGGTATGTGTGGTTGTTCCAGGATTAACCACCTCAGTTCATCAGGATGATGTTTTTTCTCCAGAAAATGTGAGGTAAGGCGGGTAGCCTGTTTTGTGCGTCTGATTGTACTTTTGTGCTCTTGGATGCGCAGTTTAATTTTTCTTGCTGTCATCCCTATGTACCTTAAGCCACAAGGACAGGTGATCTGATAGATGACTTTGTCACTATTACAGTTTGTGTGACGTTTTCATTTCCAGGGTATAGTGGTGCCAATATCGACTTCCAGGGTTTTACTGGTTTGGGCACACACTGAGCAGTTGCCACAAGGATAATGGCCCTGCACTGGAGGAAGATTCCATAGGTTAGGAGTGGATTCTGCAATGTCATCACGAGGTCTTGTGTGTACAAGAGCATCTCTAAGATTGGCCCCTCTCTTAAAAGAGAACAGTGGTAGAGAGATGTGTTCACCAGAGCTATTTAAAATGCGCCATTTCTGTCTAATTATTTTCTGTATTTTAGACGAAGAGGTGTTATATGTGGTGACACACACTATTCTGTCGAGGGGTGGTTTTGCAACTGGTGGTTCAAGTAGGGCCTCACGATGATTATTGGCAGCACGTTTGAAAGACTTGTGAACCAGAGATTTAGGAAATCGCCGCATTCTCAGTTTGCTAGTGAGATCCTTTGCTTTTGCACGGAAGTCTACAGTGTCAGAGCAGTTCCTCCGGACCCTGAGGAACTGGCCAAAAGGAAGATTTTCCCTCAGGGAGCGGGGATGATGGCTGTCGAATCTGAGCAATGAGTTCCGTGCCATAGGTTTTCGATATAGAGAACTGGCCAAATGCCCTTCTTGTGGAAAGATTGTCAAATCAAGAAAGGGGAGTTCAGTTTTACTGTGCTCTAATGTGAACCGAAGGTAAGGGTTTTGTCCGTTCAACCAGTCTTGAAAAAGCAAGAGGGATTGTATATCTCCTTGCCAGACCACTATGATGTCATCAATGTACCGTTTCCACATCTTCAAATGATGAAGATGTGGATTGGTGTTATTCAGTATCTGTTGGGTCTCAAAATGATGGACATAAAGATTCGCTAAGCTGGGTGCGAATTTACTGCCCATAGATGTCCCCGAGATCTGTAAATACAGAGAGTCCTCGAAGGCGAAAAAGTTTTCGGTCATGGCAATCCTTGCCAGCTCCATTATAAAATGGATGGGAGTTACAATATCCGCCGAAAAATCTTCTAGAAGTGTTTTAACCGTCTCCAGTGTCTCAGTCTGTGGTATACACGTGTAGAGTGATTCGACATCAAAACTTGCTAGAATGTCAGTGTTGATGTCGAAAGGGACATCGGGTAGTTTCCGTAAGATGTCCTTGGTATCTTGGAGATATGTTGGCATGGTTTTCACAATCGGACTGAGAAAAACATCAACAAAGCTTGATAGAGGCTCTAACAAAGATCCAATTCCAGAGATAATCGGCCGGCCAGGCGGTGGTCTGGCCGGGTTATGAATCTTTGGAAGGGTGTAGAAATACGGAATGATGGGGCATTTCGTGACTAGAAAGTTGGCCTCTTGTGGGGTAATCCATCCCTCAGTGCTAGCTTCTTCCACTAGACACTTAATCTCATTGGAGAGTCTGGCAGTGGGATTATCAGCAAGGAGGGTGTAGAACTGTGTATTGCCTAATTGTCTAAGACATTCATTACGATATGTAGTGATGTCTTGAACGACAATGGCTCCCCCCTTGTCCGCCGGTTTGATCACTATCGTGGTGTCTTTGGAAAGCGAATTTAGGGCGGCTCTGTCTTTCTTAGAAAGGTTCTGGTAGTTTCCTTCTTTGGAGAAGTTTATAGATTCCAAAATATCCTCTTTTTTTTCTTCATTTATTTGGGATTTAAATATAGGAAATAATTCCTTGTCACTCCTTTTTTCAGGGTCAGACAGTATTTCTATTTCTTGCTCCTGTTCAGAAATACAATTAGCTACGGCTGTTTTTACTTTTTTTATGTTCCGGGGGATTCCCTGGGATAGCTGTTACTTTCTTACCAGTAATGACAGGACATGTATTATTTTGTTTGTTGGAAACTAAATCTAGAATTTGAGAAATACTTCCAAGATCTTTTTCAGATGACTTCTCTAAATTTTCATTCGCTACTATTGTAGGTAGCTTGTATTGTGGACTGGAGTCAGTCTCTTGTCTACTATTTAACAGTACCCTGAGTATCTGTGTTACCGTCTCCAACACACAATCCGAACCCCGACAAAGTTTTCTAACAATAATAAGATAGAGGATAGTAGAAGTTCTAAAGAAACCAAGGAGTCAGAAATTGGCTTATCCATCCTAGCAGGGGGATTGGGCTGAGAATTAATCATATTAAGAACCGGACTTGATGAAAAATTTACCTGAGAAAGGGAGAAATGTGAATTAGTGGATGGGGTGCTACTAAACAGTTGAAGGCCCGGGGTTGCTAGTACATTTGGAAAATTAGTTTGGTCCGAGACTGATTTATGTTCAGGGTCAGTATGTCTTTTATGGTGCGCTATATCTATGTCAGGTAAGGTAAAATCATTTCCAGTAGAAGCCATTGGGAGAGGTAAACCAGGAGAAATAGTTAAGCCTTCCTCTGCTGAGGGGGGGAGACTATGGATTAACACCTCAATTGGTTTAGTGGTGGCTTTGTGGGGAGATCCAACCATATTTTTACTTAGAACACCTGAAGTGTACTTTAATTGCGTCTGTGAATTAGGGGGAGCGAGAGGGCAAACCATCTCGGTTTTACACACCGGTGTATCCGAATGTAGAGCGCCAACCTGCTTATTACATCCATTGGTTATAGGTTGACCTTCCTCTTCCCTATTATAAATAGTTTCTTCTGGTTGTAAACCCCCAGACGGAGCCTTATCCTTTCCCCTTTCCCATAAGCTATACAATTGACCTTTTCCCTTTAGTAGAAGTGCAGGAGTATCCTTGTTTCGTAAAGGATTTGATTTAGTCTTGGAACAAGTCCTGCCCACTAATACGGGCCCAGATCTTAATTTTTTTGCCGTCATTTCTAGAACAACTAAATCTCCACAATAAACAATCATACAAATTTAGGAGAGCACAAAGACCGTATATAGACTGAGTGATCCCAGCCCACTATGGTGATTAAAGATAGAAAAATATATGCTCTGGTTACTTCAAGTCCGTCCCTATTGTAGAAAGGCTGTGAAAAATACTTTATACATATATCAAATACAATAGTATATTTGAGGGTACAGACCAAAAGGGTATGCCCAGCCCAGCCTACTCCAGCCTCGGAGGGCCCGCCCTTTGCCCGGGCTGAGTCCCGCGCGCGTCCCGCGTGCGCGTTCAGGGAGATGTTTAAGTAGAAATAGGAAGGGGCGGGTTCGGGAAGAGGACCAGCTGCGGCTTGTCAGCGCCGCTGTGGCTGCTGGTCTCCGCAGTCCCGATTTGGCTCAGGGGCTCAGTGTCCAGGCAAAGGTGAGTCCTCCCTCGCAGACCTCAAGGCGAACGGCTCCCGCGCAGCGGGGGGCGTGAGAGGTCGATGAAATCCGCAGCGAGGTGGCGTTGTCCACGGTAATCTCTCCGTGAGGAACTGCAGCGATCAGGCAACAAAAAACAACAAAACCGGAGGATGTGGAATCCCACTCCGATTTATCTAGGTGAAGGGAGGGTTCGGGAAGAGGACCAGCTGCGGCTTGTCAGCGCCGCTGTGGCTGCTGGTCTTCGCAGTCCCGAGTTGGCTCAGGGGCTCAGTGTCCAGGCAAAGGTGAGTTCTCCTCAAGGCAAACACCTCCCGCACAGCGGGGGCCGTGAGAGGTCGATGATATCGGCAGCGAGGTGGCGTTGTCCACGGTAATCTCTCCGTGAGGAACTGCAGCGATCAGGCAACAAAAAACAACAAAACCTGAGGATGTGGAATCCCACTCCGATTTATCCAGGTGAAGGGCGGGTTTGGGAAGAGGACCAGCTGCGGCTTGTCAGCGCTGCTGTGGCTGCTGGTCTTCGCAGTCCCGAGTTGGCTCAGGGGCTCAGTGTCCAGGCAAAGGTGAGTTCTCCCTCGCAGACCTCAAGGCGAACACCTCCCGCACAGCGGGGGCCGTGAGAGGTCGATGATATCCGCAGCGAGGTGGCGTTGTCCATGGTAATCTCTTTGTGAGGAACTGCAGCGATCAGGCAACAAAAAACAACAAAACCGGAGGATGTGGAATCCCACTCCGATTTATCCAGGTGAAGGGCGGGCTCGGGAAGAGGACCAGCTGCGGCTTGTCAGCGCCGCTGTGGCTGCTGGACTTCGCAGTCCCGAGTTGGCTCAGGGGCTCAGTGTCCATGCAAAGGTGAGTCCTCCCTCGCAGACCTCAAGGCGAACTGCACCCGCATTTTTTAGCACGGTTACTTTTACTGCGAATATGCATTTAAAACGCATGCCAATACAAGGCATTTAAGGCAAGTTGGGGAGGGTGGGGGTTTCCCCCCCACAAATACATTGTTTTTAAATATAAAAACAATGCGTGGTATTGGCATGCATTTTCGCGGTAAACATGCACGCTAAAAAAGGCGCGTAAAAGGCATGCAAAGTAATTGCATGCGATGTACCATCGTACAACCATTTTAAATTAATCAAGTTTAAAAACGTTGCACAGGTAAGCCATATATATACAATTAATCCCCAATATAAAAGTGTGTAAATGTTATTGATATACATTACACAGCTGGCAGTAGCACCTGTGTAATAAGGTTTAGGGCAGAGGTTCTATTTAAAAGGCATCTTTTATTTTCTGGATAACTCTGGCTTAGTTTAACAAGTCTGCATAAAACTTTACAAAAATGTACATCCATGAAGGGTTTCTCAAGGCACTTTTTGTGCAGGACGATCTGGCGATAGCCAAATAAAAGAGCGAGGGGACAAAAGTGATGTTTACCATTTTAACTCCCATATGTTGCTTTGCTCCAAGAAAGAGACAAAATGGCTGCAAGGAATTACACCAGACGTGGTATGTAAGAAGAACTTTATTCAAGGAAGTACTTTTGCATTGTTTGGTGTAAAACCTTTCACCAGTTTTTGAGAAATTAGCATTTAAAAAGTGTACCCGGTGGGCATGAAGAGGTTAAATTTTGAAGATATCTTGACAGTTAAAAAGGTGTATTTTTGATTTGCCTAAAATGTAGTGCTATGTGAAGGATTTGCTCGAAATGTGGCAGATTTTTAACATGTTTAGCTTACTCCTGGTATTTTTAAATTTGAGCAGGTTGGTCAAGGGCGATCACATTAAAGCGGGGGCAAATAGTTTTCATTTGCTAAGAACTGTGTCACTGTATTACCACAATGTTTGGGTGCAGGATGTGGCTCCAGGCTAGGTCCTGTGAGCAAACCCTGTTGTACACAGCAAAAGGCTGTGCTCAGTGGGGGTTGGTCACCCAACATGTGTTGGATACAGGGCCTGGCTAGAGGCCTTTGCCTAGGCCCAACCCTATCTGGGCATAGACAAATTAATTTTATTCCATATACACACTTACAAAATAAATAGTATTTTTAAACAATAATTTTAAATGAATTCCACATAACCATCATTTTTATTTTTATTTGGTGAGTAATTTTGTCAATATTCACTGATGTCATTTGAGATATCATCAGTGATGTCACTGAGCATGTCACGAATGATGTAATATGTGACATCATCAGCAGTGGATTGCAGGCGCGCAAGTTATAGTTACTCCAACTAACTATAACGTGGGAATTTTAATGGTTTCGTACGAGTGAAATGTCCAACTAAGTATAACACCCCTAAAAATGTTTTTCAGTGAATTTGTGAGGTTTTTTAAATGCTACTTCCTAACTATAACATGTCTGAAACCTATGGTTTTTTTCGGTGAATTTCAAAGGTTTTATAAATGCAAATTCTAACTAAAACCTGATTGAAACCTATGGTTTTTCAGTGCATTTTCTAGGTTTTTTAAATGACAATTCCTACTTATAATGTTGACCACTTTCCCATATTTTCAACAAGGAACCAAATCTGCAATGCTACCTAAAAAATCAGGCAATAGTTCCACTTACCACTAACAAATTAACATCAACATTTAAGTACTGTAAGCACGTTGAATATGTACTGCATGAATTACATTCAGCTCACACCCATGTTTAAAGAGCACTATGTGATACAGTTTCTAATTATACACTTCCCACCCCCAACAAAATCAAAATACCCAGCACCACGATCACCACAACCATCTGAGGAAAATCGAATTTTATATGACCAGGTATGTCCCCTATCGTGTACCCCAACGTCCCATGTATGTGCATGACCTCCGTGCATTTTCCCTCCATGGCCGAAAATGAAGACGCAAGTGCATTTGCGTCCAACGTTAACATGTTATCTACCAAGTCCTCCAAGAAAGCAACATTAATTTGGTTTCTAGACCTATGTTGCCAAAGTCTTTACATGGTGCACTTTTAACGCGAAGCCATGTTTTCCTGGCTCTGCCGAGCTAAGCCCTGAATTGAGGCTCCGAAGTCTTTTCTGTCTCTGAAAGCTGCTGTTTAGGCCTGCCTGCCAAGACAGTATTTTGCCTACAGTTATCAGCGCAGCCTCCTTGAAAACACATTCCAGTCTAGTGAAATAGGTAAACATATTCCCGGCTACAGAGCAAAGGGCCCTGCCTTCCTGTCTCCATGCAAGTAATTTACTGCACCCGTTACCATGGTAGGCCCATGGCCCCCGCACTCTGCATGAAGATCCGTATGCACGCATTCAGTAATGTATGCCTCTGCCCGAGAGACCTTTTACTTCAGACAACACATCCTCCTAACATAAGATACCAGATATGCTATAGGTACAGGTCGTTCTGACATCCCAGACACCAGACTCCTCTACTAGTGCTAAAGTCAAAGCCACCAGCTCTCCCCAGTTACACGTCATGCCAGTTGCGCGCGCATCTATGCCAAAAGTTTCTGCTGACCCTGCAAACTTTTCTCTAAGCATCCACCCACTTGTGACTTCTCTTGTGACGTTTTCTCTGACATGTCAAGTGCACGCCCACGTGTACGCCTTCTTACACGCCTCCTGTTACGCACATGTGTTCTTATCTCGTTCTTTTCACTTGTCACGCCTACTGTATTCAATGCAATTATACTGTTTTACTATATATGTGTGATGTTAATAAAATGATGAATGTCCCTTCCTGAACCTTAGTGGTGATGGAACCCGATGTCCCATGCCTCGAGGCATTTCATTAAAGCCCGTATGACTCAGATACCACGGACTCTGCCTCTCATTTGATTGAGCTATCCTTATTGATATTTAATGTATGGAAAAATAGTCCGGTAATTTTATTTACCACATAAACTGGCGCCCGAACAGGGACCCCCCCTTCCCCACTCGCCAGCGATGTAACGCAGGCCTTGACCCCTTCTACAGCCCTGACGGATCCAGTGCACACCTGCGGGTTTTCCTGCTATCTCCCTCAGGCCCACGGAGGAGACGGAGACTGCGGTCCAGCATCCAGACGAGGCGGTGAGGAATGCGGAGGATCCCGACCAGAGCCCCAAGTCGAGTGAGCAAGGTCCGAGGTATCCGGAGGCCCACCTGTTCCGAAGCGCATGCGTAGGAGAAATCGTAGTCCGACGCAGTCCAGTCCAGTCCAGTTTCCGAGGCCTTCAGTTTCTGCTTCCCGGTGAGTACCGTTGTTGGGAACGCATCTAGACGGGTTCATTAAATTGTGCCCGGTCAAGACAGGTCTGGGTACACAGACCTGTTCCAGACGTGTTCACTTAGGTGAATACGGTAATGACGTGTCTCTTAATGGGACCGGTATTGTCTGTACTGTTTTAGCAGTGCATCTAGTGATCCAGAATTCTAGTATTGTTTTTTCTCGAGATTTTCAGTATTGTATTTTATGTACCAGGTAATATCAGTCTGAAATGTTTCAATGTGTTTAATGTCGTGGTATGAATGATTGTTTGGTATTCATTACTGTGTATATTGTGTTCACGTTCAAGTCAATTCAAAATGCCGCTGATCTCGAAATTACGTCAGATAGGAACTAGGAAAGGGATACTCGAAGAAGCAGTTCCCGTCCCGCCTAGGGACACTCCCGGACATTTTATGTACCATAAACATGGCTTAGATGCCATACTGTACCTAGATTTGTGGGTGGATTACACAAAAGATCTGGAAGAGAAATATAGATGGCCTGTCTCAGGGACATGGGATGCTGATTGCATCATGAGAGTAGAAGAAGCATTATGGAAAAAGAAAGCCAGACAATCCCAGAAAGATGCCATAGAATTGTGGCGTAAAGAAGCGCATAGAAGAACAGAGAAAGAAATCAGGAAAGCAGAGAAAAGTAGAGAAGAATCTGAAAAAGCTAAAGAAAGAGAGTTACTAGAAGAAGGTGAACGAGTTAGAGCAGAACAGTTAGACCGACAAAGAAATGCCCTTATTACAGGTCTGTATCCTGTTCTCGCCGAAGGCCTGCCCAAGGCGACCCCGGAAGTATCCCGTAATTTACCGCCACCATTGGTCCCGACTAAACTCCGTCACAAACAGACCGCAGCGGACATTTTCCTTTCTTCCTATTTAGATGATGTAGCTCCAGAATATACCAATGTATGCGTACCACCTGCTAATAATATGCATCAGCCTATTCAGCCTGTTCAAGATACGTTACCCCCACTCCCTCAAGACTCGACTCCCCCACCCATTGTCACTTCCCATCCTGTCACTACTACTGTTACTGTCCCTCCTGCTATCGGTCCTACCAATCCTTTTTCTACACTTGCAACCCAGAGTCTGCCTACATTACCTACACCTACTTTTCATGCTATGACACCAGTAGTAACAGCACAGCTAGCTGATGGTTATGCTTCCGCTTCAGGAGGCGCCGTAGGAGGTCTCCCTGTCACCCCGCCTCAAGTAAAACAAATGACGCTTAGAGAAGCAGCATTACAACGTACACCCAAAGCTGCGACATTCACAGTCCTTAGACAGTACCTTACAGATTGCAGATACGATCCAGTACCAGGTGAAGACGAGATGATACTATACTCGATACGTTTACGACGAGTTACAAACTATTTGTCCATCCTACCACATATGAGACAACATTTGGATAACATATACAATTTCATTAGAACAGGGGGGAAACCAGAATGCATTCACAAGGCCATGGCACACAACAAGGTTGAGACACAAAGAATGATCTTACAGTTTTTGATAAATTGTTTGATAAGGGAACGAGATCGGCCAGGTACAAGCAAAGAAGAGATGGACATTCTGATAAATTGGAGTAACAATATAGCTGATGGTAAACATAATAAACAAGGTTGTGTAGAATCTATGTACAGAAAGATCCGTAAAGAAATTGTAGTAATACACGAAAAAGAAAAAGCAGCTAGGGAAGCCGAGAAAGAGGAGAATGAAACCACAGAGGAAGAAGATATAGATGATACAGAAGAAGATCCAGATAGAATAGCGTATGTAGGTAGAGCAAGACCTTTTGACAGACCCATTCGCCTGGAAAACAAGAAACGTTTTCTTCCTCCCATACCAGAACAATGTTCCCTGGAGCATTTATTCCAAGCTACCGATAAAGTATTGAAACATCGATTAGGTTACAGTGAACTTAGTACCATGCGTGAACAAGAACTAGCCCGGTCAGCAGTCCAATGGGCCGGCAATTCTAGTGTATATCAAGATGACGTAGTAGCCCAAACGTTTCTGAATCTTTCCCCAGACGAACAGCGTTTAGCTGGTATGTACATGATCCAGCATCTCATTACACTATATGAAAGTCAGCATTCTGATCCAGGTCCCCTATATAGTATACTGGAAGAATTACTCCTAAAAAGATGGAGAGGCCTAGGTACCGATTTAATTAATGTCATTCTAGAACAACGCCACAAATACAGAACTTTTCTGACTCCACATTTTGTTCCTGTCCCACCCCCAGTAAGACAACCATTTTACATAGACAGACAGAATCCCTTACGAGAAGTTCATCCCGTCCAGACCACAGGGGGTGAGCTTCAACGAGTATTCGTGTACACACCCCTGACCAAAATGGAATTATTGGAAATGAAGAAATTAGTGCCCTGTCATGATAAAGATCCAGCAGGATTCCACCGTGAATTAAAAGACATGTTACTCATGGGGGATTATACGTATCCCGATATTCTTAAAATGTTAAAGGTATTGTTGCCGGCAGGCATTTACGAAAAACTTAAAGAAAAAGAATGGGAGGTGGGAGAGAAGAAGATTGACTGGACAGTATTAGAAAACGAAGAAAACACACGAGTACCTGGTACTGGTCTTGGGGACAAAGCTAAAGCATTACCAGGATTATTAGTACAGGTCTTGCCTAGGTTATTGGCAGTTAAAAAAGAAGACTGGGATGCAATCTCAGCCTGCAAACAGAAACAAGATGAAGACACTAGGGATTTTTATTCTAGATTTGAGAAATGTTTCATTATTAATAGTGGCCTGAAAACAAGTAGTGAATCATATCCACATCTTTTTGTGACCAAATTAGTCGAGAATTCCTTACCACAAGTTAAAAACAGAGTACTGAAGGTCGAGAGTACATGGCAAGCAAATACCCCTTCCCAAATGTTACAAATGTTACAGTACCACCAAAACCGAATTAGAGAGGAACACGAACATGAACAGAGGCGTATGAAAGATATGAAAATGAAAGTATTAGTTGCCCAGTCTGTTCCAGCTGACGGTCAGAAAAAGGGTACAGCACCGCCAGGTCCTTCTGCAGCTCCCGTTAAAGGGAATTGCAACTATTGTAAACAGCCAGGTCACTACATCAACGAATGTACCGTTCTGAAATATAATATTGCTACAGGTAGGATGAAAGAAAGACCGCGTCCTCCTAGACAAGAACACGTTCCACAGCATATTCCACAGAATACGCAACCTCCAAAGAATACACAGCAAACAGTAGCTGTACCCCAACCCCAACCCATTGCTGCCACACAACATGTCACACAGCAAATGTACCAGTATGCACAGCCAGATTACCCCGATTATCAGCCGTACTCATGAAACAGCCTAGAGAGGGAGGTTGGCTTGCCTCTTATTGAGGTTCCTGTAGATCAAGAGGGTCCCTATGTACACAGTCAGGTATTAGGGAAAGACAGAAGATTTTTGATTGACACAGGGGCGAGCAGAACTACCATCAGTCATGACGAGGTTCCAGGGGCACCCCTCTCAGGCTCACAGAATGTTTCCTTGGGTTTTTCAGGAAAGCCTATTGTTAACGAAGTGTCAAAGCCAGTTTCCCTAGAAATTGGTCCATTGTCCCGTACTACAGACTTGTTACTTACGAAAGCATGTCCTGAAAATCTGCTTGGTATTAAAACGTTGAATGCACTAGGAGCAGTGATATGTTGTTCTCCGGAAGGAGTGAGATTGTTTTTACGTGACTTCAAAGGACATTATGTGTTGAGAGATTTTGATCCAAGATTGCAAAATGTACCACAGCATTTATGGGCACAAGGTCCAACTGATGTAGGTTGTATGCACATTACACCTTATCGTGTCACTCTCAAACAAGGTGTTGTTCTGCCCCGAATCCGACAATACAAGTTGCCACCTGAGGCTGTAGCAGCCTTACTGAAAATTATTGACGAACTGATTGCTCAAGGAGTAGTTGTAGAAACTGACTCCAATATATGTAATTCTCCAATCGTTCCGATTCTTAAACGAACTGACCCGAATGCACCTCCAGTCTACAGACTGGTGATCGACCTTCGAGAATTAAATAAATGCATCATTCACCAGTACCCAGTAGTGCCAGACATTTCTTCCCTATTGACTGCTATTGATTCCGAAGCTGCGTTCTTTACTGTAATTGACCTCAAGAACGCCTTCTTTAGTGTCCCCATCCATCCGGAAAGCCAGTACCTTTTCGGATTCTGTTTAAATGGCCGAAGCTTCAAATTTGCACGTGCACCTCAAGGGTTCACCGAAAGTCCTAGTATTTACAGTCAAGTCCTGAAACGACAACTAGACAGTATTCACATGCCTACTGACACTGCCCTACTGCAATATGTTGATGACTTGTTAATTACAGCACGGACCGAACGTGACTGCGAACGCGCATCACTGACAGTCTTGTATTTTCTGGCCGAAAAGGGGCATAAAGTGTCCCCTTCGAAGCTACAATTCTGTGCCCAGCAAGTGGTATACCTTGGACACTTGCTGTCCAAGAGGGGTAGACAGCTGACACCAGACAGCATCCAGTTAATCGCACATCTGCCACAACCCAAGACACAAAAGGAAGTACGGGCCTTCATTGGCCTCACTTCGTACTGCAGACAATGGATTCCTCAGTATGCATATCTAGCCAAGCCACTCATACAGTTGACAACACAGGAGGCAGCAACTTCGACTGTCCTCCCTTGGACTCAGGAACATACACAAGCTTTTGTTGAACTGAAGAAAGCCCTATGTCAAGCACCTGTTTTAGCGACACCATGTTACAGCAAACCTTTTACACTTTTTGTCACAGAACGCGATGGCACAGCATTATCTGTCCTCACACAAGATCAAGCAGGAAAACACAAGCCCTGTGCTTATTTTTCTAGTACATTGGATCCAGTAGCCCAGGCCTTGCCTGCGTGCCTAAAATCAGTTGCAGCAACAGCTCTAGCTATCAGACAAAGCGACTCGATAGTGTTAGGACATCCCCTGACAGTACAAGTTCCACACTCCGTGGAAGTCCTCCTAAACAGAACCCAGACTCAGCACTTGACCATAGCACGACTGACGGGTTATGAACTGACACTGTTCCAACCACACATAGAGATCAGACGTTGCAACATACTCAACCCTGCTACACTGTTACCCTCAAGTACAACTGATCCAGCACCACATGACTGTGTGGAAGTCATTACTACCGTGACAAAGCCCAGACAAGACTTGACAGACATTGCATTGTCCGACCCAGACCTGACACTTTACGTGGATGGTTCATGTATGAGAACAAGTACAGGAGATTTAGTGGCCGCATATGCAGTGACCACTGAAACTGAAGTCATAGAAACACATCGTATTGACACACTGTCTGCTCAAGCAGCAGAGCTCATTGCCCTGACCCAAGCCTGTATACGAGCCAAGGACAAGAAAGTAAACATATACACAGATTCACAGTATGCATTTGGAGTCGTTCACGACTTCGGTGTTCTCTGGCAAGAAAGAGGTTTTTTAACTTCTCACGGTGCCAAGATACAACACGGTCCCCTCATTCAAGCTCTGTTAGAAGCAATACACTTGCCTACAGCCATAGCCATCATGAAGTGCAAAGCACATACCAAAGTCACCGACACTATTTCCCAGGGTAACGACCTGGCAGATCGAACAGCCAAACTCACAGCTCAGACTCAAACAGACATACCGACTGATCCGACAAAGACTGAAGTAACTTCACTGACACATTGCATGACAGTTAAGGATCCCACACAAGATGTAATCGACATACAGACACATGCCACTCCAGACGAAATCAAGAAATGGACTGAACAAGGAGGGATCCAGACAGATCAGGGTTGGTTGACGAAGGGAAGAGCCACATGGTTCCTCCCCGACTCCATGGTTCAAGTTATCATTAACACAGCACATAGTCCAGCACACTTAGGAGAGAAAGCCATGTTAGACAGCATTCAGAATCTCTGGTTCAACAAGCATTTACGTGCAGCAGCGAAACAGAAAGTGCGTACCTGCATGATCTGTTGCCAGTTCAATCCAGGCAAAGGTATCCCCATGGAACAAGGTGGATTTCATCCTCCTGACCATCCTTTTGAAGTCCTCCAGATGGATTATATCCAGATGGACAGATGTAGAGGATTCAAGTATGTCCTCGTAGTTGTATGTGCCCTTTCCCGATGGACAGAAGCATATCCAGTCCCAGATTACACTGCTGTAACCACTGCCAAACAGTTGGTTCGTGAATTTTTCCCGCGATATGGTTTGCCCCGTGTCGTGTACTCTGATAATGGACAGCCATTCTCGTCCGAGCTCATGAAACAGGTATCACTCCTGTTAGGTTACCAGTGGAAATTCCACTGTGTACGACACCCCGAAGCAGCTGGTTTGGTCAAGCGGCACAATCAGACTCTGAAAACACGATTAGCGAGGGTCTGTGCAGATAAAGGCGTAGATTGGATGGTAGTCCTGCCTGTTGCCCTCTTTTATATGCGTATGGTAGCCCATTCCAGAACCGGATTGTCCCCGTATGAAATAGTCTTTGGTCGTCCCCCAAACATGTGGGGTACGCCTATGCCCCGCAAAATAACTGATGTTGAAAGTACTATGCTGACAGATTACCTAGCTTCCTTGATGTCTGCACTACAATCTTGTCGTTCACAGGTCGCGGCTGCCTTCACGGACAACACCCAGGTGAAACCGCATGAAATCGTTGCAGGGAATTATGTCTACGTCCGCAACTTCGATCGCTCAAGCCCTCTGGAGCCCAGGTGGAAGCAGCCAAAGCTGGTGTTGATGACGACGAGGACCGCAGTGAAACTGGAAGGATGTAAAGGGTGGCTCCACTCAAGCCACACAAAACGCTTTCATGGACTGTGTCCAGAGACTGTAATCAAGGACTGCCCCCTTTCAGACACAGACTCTAAACTCCCCCTGATAGAGAAAACTCTGCAACAGGAGTACCGAGCCAAGTTGAGGTCTAGTAAGTCAGACAGTGTTTAATTGTTTAAGTCCCCCTCGGGTGAAGCGGTTAGACAGGTTTCTGACATGTATGAGATAGACCCACATAGTGAGAGAGATAGACAGAAAGTCAAGAAAATGAACTACTGTAAAAATCTGCACAGCAGATGTATTATCACGTTACTTTTTATGTTCTTTCTGAGTCTTAC
This sequence comes from Lissotriton vulgaris, assembly GCF_964263255.1. Lineage (NCBI taxonomy): Eukaryota > Metazoa > Chordata > Amphibia > Caudata > Salamandridae > Lissotriton > Lissotriton vulgaris. Next base: position 411,573,838 of record NC_141696.1, on the reverse strand, counting down.
GATTATTGGTATAAGCTGGACATTACATGTTTTCTTTCCTCCTCATGGTTCACATGTACATACTTCTTTCAATGATACCGTAGAGCACACTTTCAGTGACCTGCCCCCACACGAACTTTCCTATCGACTTGCACTGCGCAACAACACTTTTATCAGTATGTTACACCATTCTCACCAGACCAGCAATGCCACCAATTGCTGGGTATGTGGCCGACTCCCTCCCTATGAGAAATACAAGTGAGCTCTGCCCCTCTTTCCCTACCCGTTTACGCATAATGGTTCATGTGGAGCATGGTTTACTTTAATGTCATCATTAGACAGCGAGTCCAAGGTTTCCCAAGGCAATTGGATATGGGGAGATCTGAATACAGTTATGAATAGAGCATGTTTCCCAGACAAGGAGGGTCTTCCCCAAAGGACAGGAACCGATCTAGAAAATGAGGTGTATGGATTAGGGAATTTTACACTTAATCTCATGATTCTGAACGTCCAGTCCGAAACTAATGTAGACCTGCCATCTATTACAGTTTTACCAGTGAAAGGTGAATTATGCATTAGAAAGAATGGTTCAGTACACCTGGGACACAGTGATTGTAATACTGTGGTCGAATTCGGTGATAAAGGAAAGTCTACTTTCAAAGCCTCTCGCCATTCCTATTTTATTTGTGGGTCAACAGTTTATGTACGTCTGCCCTTAGATTGGGATGGAACATGTTACATTGCATTCCTACTGCCACCTGTTTTTCTAGCCCCACCTGATTATCATCGAAATTCACGTCTTGTGAATGTAAGACATAAACGGAAGCTCAAGACCCCAATTGTCGATCAGACCGAGACAACATGGGAACAATACACAGATTTCAATAAAGGATTCTTTTTCTTTGTAGGTCCTGTCCAGAATAGTAAATTGCAATACGCAAATTGACACGTACCCTTGAAGCAGTAGTGAATGAAACTACTTTTGCCCTAGGTAACTTGACCGAGGAGCAGTCTGCTATGAGACTTGTTGTTCTTCAAAATCGCCTTGTCCTTGACGTCATCCTGGCCGATAGGGGCGGGGCTTGTAGAGTCATCGGATCTAGTTGTTGCATTTTCATTCCTAATAACGCACCGTCAGTATACAAAGCCATCACAAGGCTTCATGAGATAGCCCACCAGATGCACCAGAATCCAGGCACCTGGACTTGGTCCGGTTGGTTCTGGAGTGTGATTTCCACCTGGGGATGGAAAGTATTGTCATTCCTAGGAATAATACTCCTTATAGTATTCAGTTGTTGTCTTTGTCTACAATGTGGGCCAGCGATTTGCGGCTTGTGCGCCACAGCTTGTATTCCCCGTCCAAGTCCACGATCCCGTGCTCGAATGAGAAAGGACGAGCAAATGATGTTATATGAACAGATAGATGGTCTCATGAACATAGATATATCCTGAAGGGAACGTAGGGGACAAGGAGGGAATGAGGAAAATCGAATTTTATATGACCAGGTATGTCCCCTATCGTGTACCCCAACGTCCCATGTATGTGCATGACCTCCGTGCATTTTCCCTCCATGGCCGAAAATGAAGACGCAAGTGCATTTGCGTCCAACATTAACATGTTATCTACCAAGTCCTCCAAGAAAGCAACATTAATTTGGTTTCTAGACCTATGTTGCCAACGTCTTTACATGGTGCACTTTTAACGCGAAGCCATGTTTTCCTGGCTCTGCCGAGCTAGGCCCTGAATTGAGGCTCCGAAGTCTTTTCTGTCTCTGAAAGCTGCCGTTTAGGTATGCATCCCTGACCTCTGCCTTACTTCCTGCCCAGCGAAGCGGTGCCCGGTTCAGCCTGGCCTGCCTGCCAAGACAGTATTTTGCCTACAGTTATCAGCTCAGCCTCCTCGAAAACACATTCCAGTCTAGTGAAATAGGTAAACATATTCCCGGCTACAGAGCAAAGGGCCCTGCCTTCCTGTCTCCATGCAAGTAATTTACTGCACCCGTTACCATGGTAGGCCCATGGCCCCCGCACTCTGCATGAAGACCCGTATGCACGCATTCAGTAATGTATGCCTCTGCCCGAGAGACCTTTTACTTCAGACAACACATCCTCCTAACATAAGATACCAGATATGCTATAGGTACAGGTCGTTCTGACATCCCAGACACCAGACTCCTCTACTAGTGCTAAAGTCAAAGCCACCAGCTCTCCCCAGTTACACGTCATGCCAGTTGCGCGCGCATCTATGCCAAAAGTTTCTGCTGACCCTGCAAACTTTTCTCTAAGCATCCACCCACTTGTGACTTCTCTTGTGACGTTTTCTCTGACATGTCAAGTGCACGCCCACGTGTACGCCTTCTTACATGCCTCCTGTTACGCACATGTGTTCTTATCTCCTTCTTTTCACTTGTCACGCCTACTGTATTCAATGCAATTATACTGTTTTACTATATATAATGTGTGATGTTAATAAAATGATGAATGTCCCTTCCTGAACCTTAGTGGTGATGGAACCCGATGTCCCATGCCTCGAGGCATTTCATTAAAGCCCGTATGACTCAGATACCACGGACTCTGCCTCTCATTTGATTGAGCTATCCTTATTGATATTTAATGTATGGAAAAATAGTCCGGTAATTTTATTTACCACATAAATAAATACCCACGGACCCCTCCCCCCTACTACCTCAGAGGCAGTGCAAAACAGTACTAGGGTCCTTTTCAAACTAATATATCTCCTCAACAGTACACTAGCTCAATCTACAGAGATGTGGCAACCAAGTATGCATAAGGGAAAGAACTCGAACATCAACAATAATGTACACAACGCTAAGACTACCAGTGAAATACTATACACAATTCACTATTGAAATCAAAAACTTTTCAGTGTGAACATATACCATTGATACGTGTAGTGTCCTGAATAGTGGACGCAACCATATTATCTAAGACACTGGGGAATATATCGCTCATCTAGCTGTGTTCACCCCTCCCCCCTTTGAAACAGAAGTGGAGTTAACTACTCCAACGTACACAACGTCAACGTTACTACAGCTACAACACTCAACTCAATGTACAACAAACATTAATAATCACAGAAATGTGTCATGTCCACCATCTTTTATGTATGCAACCATGAATGAATATAGAGTCAGTGATACCCCGTACCTTCCATGTTGGCCATGTTGTGGAACTTTACAGATATAATGACAAATTTGCTTTTAAGACCCGGGTGACGTCAGCACTACAAAACGGACACCCAAATCACTTGATTTCTAATATAGCTAACAACAGAACCACGCCCATAGCTCCAGAATCATGGTACAGAACCTCGCACAGCATTGGCATACGTCAGGCCAGCTCACTCCACTTACACTACCAGGAAAAAACAAAAATGCAACATTGCCCAGATATCCATTGTACTGATTTCCTAGTTCCAGGTCTAGTTGTCAGAACGGCACACACACACTCACTCATGGCTGGTATACACCCACACCCCACCCATCCAGCGCATCCGTCACTACACATGTGACCCTACCAATAAAAAAGACGGGGCGCACGTGCTCTATGCCATTTTAGAGTTGTTCCCATTCCAAGCGCTGTGATGGCCCGTCCTAGTGGTTCAAACGCCTCATGTAGGCCCGAACCACCGAGTAGGGGGGCCCACCACTATGTGTGTGGCCTCTTTGGTCACTGAGTTAGTGGTATCAGAAGCACTCAGCGGGTGAGGAACCTGCGATGATGATGGGAGCACGAGTATTTTGTTAGCCATACCAATATCAAGACTCTGCACAATATATGAGACTTCTTAGTGGCAGATCGAGACTACATGATGCAGAAAGTGTCTTACCCACGAAAAGGTGAGCAGTGAGGCCTGGGTGCGCATCGGAGCAAGTTGAAGGGCTGTAGCAGACTGGATACAAAAAAGCGACACAGCAATTTAAATGAACGCAGTCCTATATAGTGTATCAAATCACATGTAAAAAAAAAATTCTCCAATAGCAGGAACGTTTTTATAATCGCTCAAATGTCCGGAATATAAACTATACAAATACTTCTTTTAAATGTGAGAAGGAACGTGTGTGAAAGGCCGATGTTATTCAACTCCACATTAAGATAGTAACAATTACCAAGGATAACATCTTTCTTTTACTATCTTTTAGATGTAGAGCTTCAGGGTGCATTATGTGGTTAAAAACACACTAGTGACAGAAAGTTGAGCTGCGAATATTCTTTGCAGTCACTCGCTCACTTCCTCTCTCCTTTGATAAAAAATTGCACACAATGTTAACTTCCTTTTTATTTTACAGGTTGTGTTTCACAAATTGGCATCCCCCCAACACCTCTAAAACTCAACGTTCGAGGATTCTGCCATGATGCGTGGCCATCGTACCAGCATTTAAGAAGGCTGCTACAACACGTGGTGCACCCTCTTTGAATCACGCCAATGGCACAAGGTGAGCAAAAAAGCTTGTTTCCGAAACAACAACAAGTCATTTGTGAAAGGAGAGAGTGGGTAGTGTACAGCAGCTTCACTGCCTCCGAGCAGTGGCAATAGATAAATTACAACAGTCTGAGAGGCAAATCTACAAGCCCCTTAGCCACTTTTGTATGTACTATACTATGACTAACTCTATATACTATATTTCAGATCACTAAACTGGAGGGTGCACTATGAACCAGCATGTACTTGGACACACAACCAAGGCAAAAGGTGAGCTACAAGTTTTTTCTCCACTATTAACTGCTCCATCTATAACTTTCACTTTCTCACAGTTTTAATGTTGTTTTCTCTCTCTTTCTCTCTCTCTCACATCATTTCTCTTTCTCTTTTAAAGTTATGGACGCTGCTGTCCACTCTGACGTGTAGAACCAAAGCTGAGTTCAAGTTGTGAACTCTGTTGGTGACAGTGTTTATACAAAGTAAGCAGAGCGACCTAGATATACAATGCCTCCGATTAAATGCATTACAAACAAAATACCTTATTTACAAGCCCCTTGAGCCACTTTTGCGTCACTTTCAACATGAGAAAAGTAACACAAAACTGGTGTAGGAGTCTTGTAAATAAGCCCTAAAGAATATTGTCCTCCATAATGACTTGATCTCTCACCTAATTCTGTCCCATCTATGAATCATTTTAAAGACCTGTTGATCTGTAATGTAAATCTGACGCAGTAGGCACCTCCATACAGACACCGCTTGAACGTAAGTCTATAAGACAAGTGAAATGTATCAGGCACACTGCACACATTAAAAGAAGGAAATATCTTCAACTGTTAATTTGACTTATAATGTTTGACCTCATCTGGGGCCCGATGTAGGTAATCTCGATTTACCTACTCTTAAATACCGAATCATACCGATTCGGTATTTAAGAGTAGGTAAATGGGATGTAGGCAATTCCACTTTTTAAATTACCGAATCGGAATGATTCGGTAATTACCGAATCGGTATTTACCGATTCGGTAATTGCCATTGATTCCTATGGGCCTCAAGGCCGATAGGAATCAATGCCAATTACCGAATCGGTAAATACCGATTCGGTAAAATTACCGAATTTGCAAGGGGGACAGGGTGTCACTTTGACCCCACAATTGTGCATGGGTGCACATGTTGCTGACATACATGCCCTTGGGGCATGTATGTCTGCAACATGGCGCATTTTTTAAAGCAAAAAAAATGCTTTTTGAAGGGTTTTCATTATTTACTACCAAGTTCTAGTTGGTGGTAAATAACACATTCTTAAACTCTTGTAGCACTGATTACAGTGCTACTTACATGTTAAATTACAGAATCAGTAATTTTACCGATTCGATATTTTACAGAATCGGAAAAATTACAGATTCGGTAAAATTACCGATTCTGTAATTTAACATGCCCCTACATCCTATTTTCCAAATACCGGTCGGTAACGGCCGAAATTACCGAATTTCTGCCGTTTCCGACCGGTATTTGCCTACCTACATCGGGCCCTTACTCACATTGATCTAATTTTAAACACTAATTTTATTTTTTGTTTTGCAGATTACCTACTGTACTTCTATTGGAGTCCATATCACATTTTGTTTATTATATTGTTTTGTTAAAGTTATGTTTCAAGTTATTTATTGTATTGTTATCTTGAAGTTACGTGCCCAGTTATGTATTGTTTTAATAAAAGTTAATTAGAAAAAAGTATATTCGTCTTTTTTTGGGGGGGTAGCAGTCCCCAATAGAAATTATATTTATAATTTGAAGTATATTTCTGAGGCTAACTCTTTACCAGATCTTTACCAGAGTCTAAACCTATGACTAACGGTTCCTATGGAAAAGTTTAAAAACTCCAGCACAGTAATTTTTTTACATTACCAACATAGTGTGGTGAACTTCTAACCTCAGTGCTCATTTAAGTGTTCCATGAACTGTTACTATAGGAACAGGCAGAAAGCCGTTTGGGGGTAGAGTTGAAAGGTACTGGCTGTACAAAATCTGTTATATTAACCCTGGATCCTCTACAAGGCCATAAAGAAAAGCAAAGTAAAACAAAACACTGTGTACCAGATTTACAACCCCCTTGCACCACTTTCGCGTTCAACGCCCCCACTACAAAATTAGAAGTGTGTGGGCCTCAACAACCCCCCTCAAGCCCCGGGAACCACCACCCCCGGAAATTTGTGTATTGTGAGAGACAGACTGTGTGACTATGCCTAGAGCCCTCGAGAGCCCTGGAGACCGCAACGCCCGACGGCCGGCTCATGCAGTGTCCCGGGGTGCCTACCCCCGGGACTCTGCTGTTTGCTTTGAGAGGGCGGGAGACTCACGGATCCCGCCCTTCCATAGCAAACTTAGTTTGCATTTTGAAAGACAGAGCAGAGAAATCTGCTCTCACTTTCAAAATAAAAAGCAGATTGCATTTCCAAATACAAGTTAGCATCTCCCCTTGCGGAAAAGCAATGCCGACTCCCGAAGTACGCGCAAAGCCGGCGGGACGGTGGGGGCATTGTAGCTCCCCTCACGGTCCCTAACAATTTTTATGAGACCCGGGGGATAGGGTCCCCGGAGATATTAGAAATTACTGATAGGGTCTATTCTTTTACGGTAAAATTAAAAGTCGCGCACCCATCGCAGCGCTCAGTGCGACCCCCTGGTGTGCATGCGCTGGATGCACGACTCATAATCTGAAGGGAGCGCGACTTCAGCGCCTTTGATGCAAAACTTCTACACGTTTGGGAGTCGGCATTACTTTTCCACATCACGACCTACTAACATACAACTCCGCATGTGGAAAAGCAATCTGATTTTGATTTTGAAAGAGAGAACAGATTTCCTTGCTATGGGAGGGCGGGATGGACACCCCGGAAAACTGCAGGAACCGTCCCTCCCACAATACATAAAGCCCCGGGGAGTGGCGGTCCCCGGGGCTTTGTAGACCTTACAGCCCCAGCCATTCTTTTTTTGTAGCCCCGGTGGGTAACGGGGCCCTCGAGTGCTCCAGGAGGGGAGCCACATAGTCCCCCTCCCACAATACATAAACCCCCTCCCCCTTTTCGCCGTTTTAAACACATGTTCCACTAACTTCCTCAGCCTCGCTTCTACCGAGGCACAAAATGGCTGCTAACAGTTCCTGGTTTTGAATGTTTACAACCGCTTGACAGTCAATTAGCATAGAGGGCGTGATCGGGACGGTGCGCTTATGCTACAATGCCAATCCTCGCACAATCTGCGTATTGACCGCACCCATAGATATATATGTACATTTAAATGTCATTTTCTCAGAAAGTACTGAACAGATTTACACCAAACAAGCAAAGGGCACAAGTCTGAACTGAGGACTACCTCTCTGCCAAATTTGGTGTAATTCCGTTCATCCGTTCGGGCTGTAGCCGTGGCTAAAGGTCCTATGGGAAATTGCATGGGGCAAACATGTTTTGGGACCCCCTTTTTTCTAGGCCCCTGCTTGACCAATCACCCCAAACTTGCAGGGAAGGAGCGGAGCTGAGCTGGCCAAATGTTTGGAAAATATTAAGAAGATTCATCAATTGGCGCCAAAGTTATTGGCAATAGAATGTTGCAGATTTCCTATGCATAATAGGTCTTAACTATAACTACCTACTGGCAACCGCTAGTAGGTAATAAATATAAATATATATTCGCAAGATCAAAATATTGCAATATATCTATACTACTATTATAAAGAGAGAGCTGATAACTTTGAGGCGTGTAAACTCAAGAATGACAGCACCAATCACAACACGAAATACAAAATTGTAAAGGGGAGTTGTAGCAGATGGACATAGGCTATACAGGTAGCCACCATATACATTAGAAACATCAAAGAACCTTAGGGGTAAAGTAGTCCCTTGTGGGCATTGTCGGGGCGTGGTCGAGGGCGTGTCAAACTACACACATTATTACTTTGTGGGCGTAACCGTTCTCAGAGGGGCGTAGGCGTGGGCGTGGGCGTGTCAAAGTACACACTCAGAGGGCCGTCCCACAAATTTAATTTTAAAAAAATGGCTGCATCATTCAGTAGCGCACCTTTCCATTCACGAGTTGTAATCACTTCTCACACGTCCGTATAGACGTCCGTATAAAAACCACAAGGTGCGCCGCATTCACGCACATTGCCATTCATATGGCATTAATAATATATGTTGCGAACCAACCTTTATGGGCATAAGCGCTAACCTTCTCCACCGGGGATAAAACACAATTACAATAAAAAGGGGCACGCCTGACGCAAGCAATGTACGCGCACATTCACGCTTCACCTTGCCCTTATCATGATAGTGCGCCGATAACGTTGTGCGATGATAACTTTGTGGGCGTCAGCTTACTCACAGGGGGTTGCGCTACATTATGAGGAAATAAAGGGGCGCGGCTTTCGCCGACGCGGTTTCGGATCACTTCTCAGACGTACATCTACAAAGAAGCTGCGCTGCATTAAATGATCCTTCACATCCAAACACCTATTCTTGAATAACGGAATGTACATTCAATCATTTACTTACGTTACATTTGGGACAAGTGGCTTTATTAATAAAAAGAATAAAGGGGTGCACATTCACTCATCACGACATTCACGCTCCAACGGCAACAGCAGGAAGTAAAGGCAGCCTCACAACAAGATGATGTAACAGACTTCAATATTTACTTGGAAGCACAGATTCATGCAGGACAAGACTTAAACATGAGGACGCACACACAACCAAAGAGATACAAATACGGCCCAGCTAACAAGCCACATATGTGAAACAACGCGTGCGCTGGGACTCAAAGCAGCTCTCGCAGGCACACAATCACGCCGGACAATACTTAAACCTGAGGACGCACACACAACCAAAGACCTGCAAATACAGCCCACATAACAAGACACAGATGAAAAACGATGATAAGAACACTGCATGCAGACATTTGAAAAAATAAACGTTACTAAAATACGATACATTGAATGGGCACTGTCACATTAACGTCTAACTCAACGCGCTTGGAAATTACATAGCCAACACACTACACACACTGAAAAGATTTTTTTTTTAAAGCTGAGGACGCACACAGAACTAAGGACATGCAAATACGGGACAGCTAAACAGGCACATATCAAAAAAGCTCTTTGTAACACTGCATGCACAAGTGAACAAAGCCCTTAAAGAAACATTACTCCCTCTTCATTCAACTTAAGAGAAGGCTGCTTCACTTAGGAACAGTTTTATGTAGCACTCTCTAGGTCCGGCAATGTGCAAAATAAATTTATTCTATGCCCACATTCAAATGAGACGAAAAATTTTGTATACCGTGAAAGTTTAAAATAAATTACAATTTACCATTACAAACATTACTCACATAACATTTCATCCCCGGACAACGTCGGGACGGGCTGCCAGTATATATATATATATATATATATATTGCAATATTTTGATCTTGCGTTCTTTCTATGGGGTGTTACTTTACTTATCTGCCTCTGTTGTTCTCAAAGGGAGTTTTGAAGTACCTGTAAGTAGCCATTTGTGGTGCATAACATTCTTCAAGGATGGCCGAGAGTACATGTATACCTGTTCTAACACCTTTAGGGCTGCATTAAGTATTTGTGGATAGCAAAGGTCTTACTCTTTTGTGGATGGGAGTGTATTTGTCTTAGGATGTCTCTCCTATTGCCCTCCTTACATTTTACTAAATCCCTCCCCCTTAGTGCTAAGTATTCTCCATTATCTAGCCACTCTGCCTTGTCCCTCCTGCATTTACTACAGAAATGTATACCTACATGTGCAGGGATCTACCCACAGCAAATATAGGAGAGGCGGAAGTTGAGATCTTGGTCATAGGTTTATAAGTGTCACTTTGTAGTGAATGTGTAAAACTACTGTACAACTGCTTTCTGTACTACAAATTGTAGTTTGTCAATGCATAATGGTGTATGTGTGTGTGTACGTGCATGCATGCATGTGTGTGTGTGTGTGCGCGTGGGTGTGTGTGTGTGTGTGTTAGCAAGGCACTACCACAAGGTCACCCACAAAACCACATGAATAACTTAAGGAACAATCAGCAAGTAGAAAAGTATGAACTTCTAGACTTTTAGTATACGAGTTAATAGACAACTGTTCAATAAATACATTTGGGCAATTTGTATATGAAGCAGAGTTCATTTTTATGTCGACTTATGCTTTTACCAGAGACGATTCTTAAATTGCCTGAAAATGAAGGAACACTGATAAAGGAAAAAATTGTGGGGTTGTACTAAAAATATTTACGCTTTTTACTAATAAGAAAAAGTGCTGAAAAGGCTGACTATTATTCATAACCATGACTTTATCTTACTCCCTCATATTAAAACCAGCACAAAAGGAAGCAATAAATCATTATGACATAGGCAGCCCACTGACTAAACACAGCTGGATTATACATTGCATCGATACCATCAGCTAGTACGGGTCTAAGAGCACCTTCAGATGCAGTCTTTAATTGAGCTTCATTCATGCAAGTAAATAATAAAGCAACCCGAATAAATAAAAACAGCAACTTTTAATTCAAAATTGCAATGTTGGTAACAAGAAAGAAATACTGTTCAATGATGAGTTTGCTCATCAATTCTGAATTTGTAAGATATTACAAACATTGAGTACAACCCTAATCTAGAAAAGGGCCTGAGTCAGGTGTAATCATGATCTGGTAAACAAAACCACAACATTTTATTTTTACTTATACATGACTTGCACAGCCGTAATTCACATTTAGAATGTTCAAGGCAATTTTCATATCATTATTGGTAATTGAATGAGATTCAGAATGTAAAACTACCCCTAAAATGTTTATAAATAGCCACAAATAGAAATGTTGGTGGGTGTCGCTGCTCCTTCTATAACCGCTGCCGCAATAAACAGCTGTGTTCCTTCCCCTGCAGCCCAATGCCCAGATTTTCCACACAATTGCATCTGCGATGTATTATCATAAAACTTCACAGCCTTGGGTTATTAGGAAACATGGCAATTGTGTCTTTGCCTGTGGAAGGTATAGTAAGGAAGATCGTGTTTCCACTGTATGCATCACGTTTAGTGGACAAATTATAGGCTAGTGTAGGTTCAAAACCAAAAAGGATGTTCTTTGAGACATAACCACAGATTCGTACTCCTCTTGATAACATTTGATAAATATAAACTTTATTTTGTTATAGTTTTCATCTCAGATTTGACCCCATTGTGCTGTCAACACCCCTTTATTTGGCATTCCTAAACGCCATGCTTTCCTTCATTAAAAGGATTCTACTTGCCGTATTTGTCAAATGTAAGTAAAACATTAGATAAACTAAAGTAATATTAGGTTGTGTAGCTCTAGTTACACAAACGAAAAGCAACTCTAACAAATTATTAATATGACACTTTTTCTGTGAAAGAATGTATGTTCCCAATTAAAGGAGCCTAGACAGCTTTGAATCGCATCTTTCACTGAACGCCAAGTCACTTGGATTCACCTTGGGCACCAGCCTCACCCTTAAGGAACACATTGCCAAAAAACAAAGATGGCCTAGTACCAGCTCTCTCTTGTAAAGAAAGTGAATCCGTTTCTTCCATACATCAACTTCAGAACTGTTATTACTCTTGCATTTTGACTACTCCATGGCCTTCCAGGCTCTACACTAGCACAATTTATGGGCATCCTACATGTTGCAGTATATCTCAACCATCTCCTGAAGAAATATGAACGCATCACTCCTTCCTGATGGAACTCCATTGGCTCCCCTTGCCATCTTGCACCATTTTCAAAACAAACTGCTTTATTTACAAAGCCATCATGACCAGCACCCCTGCTTATCTTGAAGACACTCTCACCATCTCTGGTGGTTCCCAGCACACATGTCGCCAGGGCACCATCAGACTGCAGACTAAACTTTTTATAATGAAAAAAACAAGGCAGCAGGGCTCTTCTGTTTACGCACACATAATGTGGAACTGCATCTCTGTATTCATTAGAACCACCCCAAAAGTTCGCAAATTTAGTAAAGAGTTGAATTTGCATCTCTTTAAAGGACACTACATCACAACGCATTAACAGTCCACAAACCAGTTACCGCTCCTATCACTCAATAACTTTATACTGGATTTCACAATATACCGCACTCCACTGCCTTTGGCTAGATTCATGCTATAGAAATGTGATATACATACATACATATTTCACACATTTTTAAAACAGTCTTTTAAAGTTCTACAACAAAACAGTTAATAGTTTATCATATCAAGATACTGCATTGTGCAGTCCAATTAGAAGAGTGCCTAGGAAAAGACCAATAGAGAGAGAGAAAAAAACCAACAAATATGGCAAAGGGCATGGAAGAATAATGCAATGCAGCAGCAAGATAGCTATTTAGCAAAGAGATCAAATAACAAAAATAATAATAGGAGCAGAGGGCAAAACAGGCACTTTGATGTTACAATAAATGGTGTAGAAATATTCTCAATAAAGGTACCAGAAGTTAGTGGGAAAAAACTTTAATTTCAAGTGGTTGCTAAAAGTGCATAGAAGCAAAATGGAAAACTACAGGATCAAATGTAAGTAGCAAATTAGGAAAAACAGGACCTCGAAGAAGATGAGGTGCATGAAAATAACTTTTTGCAAAGAACTGAGCAGAAACTACTTAAATATGAAAATAAAAATAGATTTTTAAAAAACAATCAAAGAGACCTATTGACATTGCCTACTGTTACAAATATGACTTTTTTGAAATCATGTGAGCCCATGAGGAAAGGCCAAATCATGACCAAAACCACTAACAATGCAGGCCGAGTGTTGAAAGCAACGGTAATCTGAGCAGCTGGATGCTCACCAGATAAACCAAACATGAAAATACATTTTTAGACAAAATGTTTTTTTACACCTCGACCAATGAGGCTGCCCATGAGGTAGAGACAGATTGTGGGAAGAGCAGAAATACATGTTCAACAAGAAGGAGAAAGAATTATAAGCACCAATAGAAGAGCCATAGCAGTGCAACAACGAGGAACCAAATCACAGGGGAGCAGTGGTAAAGACCAAAGACAATGAACGATAAGGGCAATCCTCAATATTTCAATGCAATAAACTGTAGGCCAAACTTTCTGTCGAAGGTCGTATTTCAATGATGTGGGAACAAGAACATATTTCAATAAACATATGAGACGAATCAACCCATATACGTTTTTCCAATTTATTATGAAATGTGGCCTTAGATCACGCAGAAGGACATAGAAAATATGGAGATCTGTTGATAAGTGAGGAAGATGTGTAGATTGTGCACACCGATTTTTTATGACATGTTCTGATAAGGAACAAAGAAATCGATTAGCGTGCTCCACCTTCTACTGATAAGTGACAGGATTATTTGTAAAATGTGATGGAACTAGAAAGGGAAAGAACAAAAGAAAACCTGACTATAACAGTAGGTAACGTTTTAACAATAGAGGTATAACCTTAGCAAATATCAAGTGACTGGGTTAAGAAGAAAATCTAGAGTCAAGCCATGATTACACCCCAAATCCTCTAGAGATAGTCAAAAATATGTGATGAAAGGATTGAAAGATTAATGACTACATAAATAATGGAGTATAAGAAACTGCTCAAAACAACAAAGAATGATGATATATCGGTTACAAACATATATAAAATTTGGTATTAAAGCCTCCAGAAAAGGGTGAAAATATAGTAGTAATTGATCAAAATGATTATATCTCCAACTGTATGAACAATGAAGACTGGTGTCACCAATTGGAAATAAATCCAACCACAAGCATTTGACAGGAATATGAAAAGATGCAGAGGGCATGGGAAGAGGACCATCTACTTGACAATGAAGAAAAGAAATATTTATGAATAGAGTATCCCATCACACCCACCAAATCCTTTATTCTGAGAGTACCTCTAATATCAAGTGTACGCTATGTTTCATCTCCTGCATAGGTCTCTTCGAGAAAACACATCCTGCTTTCTCAACACCACCCTTGGTTTTCTGTATTGAAGATATCATTTACTGTCAAAAATCTGTGCAATACAATGGAAAAGCACACAGGATAATACCATTACACGTCCATCTTACATGATCTTTCAGTGTCAGCAACTACATTCTTTTCAAAAACTTGAACCATAAGCTTATGTAATCACACTAGCATGTTAACACAAATGTTGAACTTCTGTCTGCAATGATTTAATATTTTATCTCAAAACGTACTTGCAAAAACAATAAAAGGAATATGGTTGTTGTTTATGTACAGGCTGGTAAAAACAAACAACGGACTAGAAATCGGTTGATCGGAAAAAAGATGGATTATATAATTGTATGGCTTAGGTTTATTGATAGTCTATACGCTCTATTGAATTTGGATCGAGAGGACAAGCGCTCTTTATTTTATATTAAACTCAATGAAAAAATAGCAATCAAGAAATTGATCACCTTGATGTAATGGTAAAATTAAAAAGGATCAGTTCAATACCACTGTATAGATAACGTCAATTAACACCAAAAGCATACCCCAAGCTACTAATGTCCACCTATGTACATTGAGTGCCGTATCTCTTTTGGGATGTTGTTGTGAACAAAAATGAACTACTCAAAATAATTATTTTAGAAGGAAGTGCAGTGTATGGTGCAGAGATGCAGAGATTTCTGATGATAAACTACCCTCTGAATAACATGAAGGGGCTAAAATGAGAGTTAACTAGAATGAGCAAGAAGTAATATTGATTAACAGAGTAAAACAAAATAAAAAGAAAGAAAATGGACAAAACTGAGCTGTAACAGATGGTTTAAATTTAGACAATCTGAATATACAGTGGTCACACTAGTAAGATTCATAACCTCCTACAACAACCGGAAACATAAGATCCTGGAAATCATTCAAACATTTATAACATGGGCTGAAGACTTAAAGGTAAAGCTAGGCACCTCAACAAACTTTATTTATCGTTGAAATTGGTCTAAATAATGAATTGAACAGTAGTCATTTTGAAAGTGAGGTAACAATCCAGAACCAGCTATTATCATTGCATAGTATGTTTACAAAATCGGGCCACAAACATGCACTTTTTCAAAGGGGCAGTTTCGAGACTCTGCACATTGTGCTTTTGAAGTGGTTGATGCAAATGTTATGTTTGCACTGGTTAGATTAATACAAATATTGGTGCAATATTACATTTGTACAATATGAAATGGCAAATACCCAAACCCCTTGGTATGTGTTTAAAGAAATGTCATGCCTTTGCAAAAGTCAAGGTTTTATGCAATCGAGCACCAATAGCCTGATCTCAATCTGGACTTTCTTCTAGATGTCGACAATCCATTCTTTGGCTTAGAAAGAGCAAGGGAATGCATTGCAAATGTATTGGAAAGCTCTTCTCTTTCACTCCTAGTGGTGGACAGACATACCCATGTATGCAGAAATTCCTGATGCAAAAATCATTAAAAAAACACATTTAGTGCATAGTGCATAGTGCTGTGAAATAATGCAAATTATTTTTATTTTTAAACTTTTCATGTCTCTTCTTCACTCTTCCATTTCCAATAGTTCTTTCTATTCATCTTCCGCACTTCACACAAGTTTTTCAATATTTTCGAACAGTGAAATTTGTAAAACTTGTCAAATGAAGAAATAACAACTTCTTCTTCAATATTAATCCTAATAGGAAAGGAATGGGTATTTTAGGTATAGATCATTTTTATGGATATCCAAACTCAGCAACTAGTTGAGAAACCTACCCAGCATAAATGTACTTCAAAGTAGAACTTTCCATACCTTCAGTCACAGAAAGTGCCCACTCAGCTAGCAACATAAGAGCAACACCACATCTTTTAGAATTGTGTAACCACTTTAAGAATCGCCTCCCATATGTAGCCCACCATCCATAAAGCGAGAAACTTGGAGGGATGTTTTCAAAGCAGCTGCGTTATAAAGAGCGGATTCCTGAAAATCTGAATCTCATAGCATAACCTCAATGGTGCCGCAACGGCTGCGGTGTGTCAGACTCTTACAATTGAAAGGAAGCCTACATGCTTTCCAAACCAATTGCACTCAATTTCTCTTTTAATGCTATTTGTATTACTTCTAGAATTCCTCCACTGTGGTGATATGCTCCTCCATACGTTGCATCTTTTGCTTGAGAGGTTGTCCATGTTGCAATTGATTTCATCCTGGATTCAATATTCACAATTTGCGCCTCCATGGCTGAAGTGGATTTCTTCATCTTCTCCAGTTTCTTTTAAAATTGAGTCAGTGGTGCCAATTGTGTCCTTTTCCCCCTTGCGACTTCTCTCTTTTGCTTTACTGTTAGCTGAAAAGAAGTCCTGCTTCACAATCTGCTGTAGCACCAGCACCATTGTTTATACACTTTGCTTTGCTATATGCCTTCAATCAATGGGTAGGCGTTCACCAAGGCCTGTTGGTAAAAGCCTCATGTTTCAGGGCCTCTCCCCAGGAGGATCCAAAGCCAGTCCATAAGCAAGGTTGGGCAGCCTTGAATAACGTCAGCCCCAGCTAAGCCACCCACGCCAACTGTCAGAAGGCACCAGCACTTCAGTGTACTCTCACCTTCAGAACTAGGTAAGACAGGAAACCCACCCTCCATTCTAGATCCACACAAAGCTACAGGGTCAGGTTCCATTATAGTGTTAATGTGGAGAAGTGTGGCTCACTGGTTAGAGGAGGCAGACCCTGAAGCAGAGGTCAGACCCGGGACCAGGGTTCAATTCCCGACGCGGCAGGGTCTTGAGCTCAAAATGTCCACAGACTTGATAATTCTCGCCTCGGTACCTATTCGAATCATGGGTTCACACTCTGCAACTCTGGGCAATAGCTTGCTTAATCTCCACTACGGCCCTACCGCGATTGGATGCCTGGTCTTCACCTTGGGGATGCCCAGTAGGGGTTATCTCGCGGGGAAAGCCAGGACGGGTTCCCAAAGCAAGCGCTAAGAGACCTGTCGGTGATTTGGCGCTATATAAATCGAAATTAACATAACATAAGCACCATTGGGCCAGTCTCTCCCATAGGGTCAGGATCAGTCCAGGGCCTCAGGCAGTTTTCACTCCAAAGGCATGTTGTTTGACCAGAAATAAAGTTAATCTTTGACAACTTTTTAAGACTTCAGAAGCAATCTCTTGAAAAGCCATAGCCTCAAAATAACTGATAAAAATGAATCAACTTTTATTGCTGCCAGTTAAAAAACAAAGAACACACTATGAAAACGGACAAATGCTAAATCCACAATGGTATCCTTTCTCTGCACGGAACAATGGGCCAGATGTAGGTAAATCACATTTACCGATTCTTAAATACCGAATTTTACTGATTCGGTATTCATGAATCGGTAAATGAGATGTAGGGAAAAAATCGGTATTATTTACCGAATCGTAAATTCGGTATCGGCTTTTCAATTTACCGAATCGGTATTTACCGAATCAGTATTTACCGAATCGGTATCTCCCATTCATTCCTATGGACTAAAAGGCCCATAGGAATGAATGGGAAATACCGATTCGGTAAATACCGAATCGGTAAATTCCGAATCGGAAAGCAAGCAAAAGTGAAACCTAAAAAAACAGCCAATCAGGTGCTATCACCCTTCCCCTCCCTACCAGGAAGTGGCTACACAGGCAGCTGCAACTAATTAGAAGCTTCTGGCGAGGCAGTTGGAGCAGAGAGTTTGGGAGCAGCAGCAGAAAGAGTTTGTGCAGTTTTAAACCTGTAAAATGGTAGCCAGCAAAGACACAGAGCAGGCAGATAGGAAGAGAAAGCTGAAATTCAGCAGCATGGAGCTACAGGTTCTGGTGGAGGAGGTGGTAAAGGTGCACCACAAACTGTTTGGCAGGCAGTCCCTCACTGTGTCTGAATCTGCCAAAAGGAAGATTTGGCAGGAAATACTGGACAAAGTGAATGCTGTGGGAGTGACCACCAGAGTCACAGAGGATTTGAAAAAGAGGTTCTATGACCTGAGGAGCCTCACAAAAATAAAATTGGCAGACCACCACAAGCAGCATCGCAAACTGGTGGAGGAAAGAACACAGCACCCCCCCCTTACTGACCTGAAGGAGATGGTGGCCTCAACCTTAGAGCCTGAAAGCATCTGCGGACTGGGAGAAGTAGACAGCTCAGCCAAAGCAGCAAGCAGAAAAGGTAAGATGCATGCACAGCAATCCCCCTCTCACCCTCATCCTTCCCTCACCCCTTGAAGCTAAGTGACCCCAGTCCCGGTGTGCCAGCACCATACAGTAGCAATGCATCATGGTACATGTAGTTAGTAAATGAAAGACCATGTCATACAGCACAGCAACCACCAAGTTAGGCAAATGATTGCAGACATAATGAAGGGCAGGCAACATGTAAATTGTGCAATTTGTAAAGATTTAATTGTAGTGGCTTTGAGACATTTGCGCCTAGCTGATATACGCTCCTATGTCCACAGGTCACACATCCAGAAGGCAGTCACAGGAGTCTGAAGGCACAGCACCCCAGAGGGATGAAAGTCAGGAGCCAGGTCCTAGTGCATCACAGGACACAGGTGTACCGAGCGGCCAGCCACCTTCCCAAGACACTGAAATCATTCAAGATGTGCTGGCATCCCCACAACGTTCACGGTCCCCTCTGTTAATGTCTTCACCAGAAATGCCTGCATCAATGCAGGTAGACACACCTGCAGCACAACAAAGCAGGAGGCATGTCGTTGCACCACTGATAGAAATGAATACATCTGCTGGTGAAATGGAGGTGGAAGACACACACACCTTGGCTGGAGATGATATCTCTGCCACACTGCAGTCCAGTTCAGAGTTTGTCCGTGGTAGCACAAGACGCCGCAGAGTCCAAGGAAGGAGTGTAGGTGCACGTGGGGAGAGGTCCAGTGTGTTCCAAGGCCTAGAGGGGAGCATGGTCAAGATCCAACGGATGCAGGGAAAGGGCATCATGTCCTGTCAACGCCAAATGCGCAACCTGAATAGCAATATGGAGGAAATAGGAAAGGGCATTAGGGAACTGGTGGAAGTGAACAAGAACATGGCTACAGGGATTAATGAAATGACACAATCGGTGCAGCTACTGTGCACAAAACTTAACACAGAAATAGCATCAAGGCGCAGGGAGAAGCAGCGTGGACAGCAACACAACAAAGCTATTCACCGCCTGGCCACCGCCACATCCCTGCTATGCAGGCGAAGCATAAACAGTCAGGAGTGTTTGACGCAAAACAGCAATGAGGTGACAAGGGGAATAGCCAGGATGGCCGGTGCTCTTGAGGCACTAATTAATACTCAAACAGCACAAACTGCTGCAATTGATGTGCCAGAGAGTGAAGGGAGCACAAGTAGGAGCTGCATGTCAAGCCCCCTGGGTGTAGAGACAAGGAGGAGCAGCAGGCGACAAGGTGAGGCTACAGGCCAAACGCCCAGCGAACACAGTGAGCCACATACATCTGGCAGTGCTAAGCGTGGATGCAAATGAACAGTTCATATAATGGGGTAGTGACCCTGGACATACAATTTTGAAAGTTAAAAGTTTGTGTTGCACATTTGTGCCTTAGATACCTGCGTAGTGACAACATTAAACTACGTTGGGTGCACACTCCACCTGTCTGTGTCCCTTTACTTACTTAAAAATAGTTGCGTGTAATCTCTTCCTGTCTGAGTCTGCCATCTGTTGGTGTTGCATGTCCAGCTGTGTGTGGCTCAGGCAGTGCTTGGTCATCAAAATCTGATAAATCTACTTCTGTGCCCTTCTTAACTGCAAGGTTGTGCAACATTGCACAGGCAGCAATGATTTTGCAGCAGGTCAGGGGGGTATACTGCCGGGCACCTCCACTCTTGTGCAGGCACCTGAACCTGCTCTTCCAAATGCCAAAGGTACGATCCACAACATTTCTTGTGCTCTTGTGGGCCCTGTTAAATCTCCTTTGGCTGGGTGTTGAGGGGTTGAGGTAGAGGGTGAGGATGAAGGAGCGTAGGGCATATGCACTGTCCCCTAAAAGGAAATGGGAATACATGACTCACATGCATACATGTACTTCTTACTGCAATAGGTGTTGATGGGGTCGCACAATGTGCCTTACCTTGGAGGTATCTTTCGCCAAATTCACCTGCTGTCAGCCGTGCATAGATGATGCTGTTTTGGAATATGTAGGAGTCATGGGTACTCCCTGGAAATTTGGCAACAAGGTCAGTGATGACACACTTACATTGCAGATCACCTGCACATTGATGGCGTGGCTGGACTTACGATTCCGATATATGTATTCGGTGGCAGCAGGGGGACAAATGGGAATGTGGGTCCCATCAATGCAGCCAATGATATTGGGGAAATGCGCCATCTGGTAGAAGTCAGTTTTAGTTTGGAGCAGTTCAGCATGGGTCGCAGGGAAAGATATATAATGGTCCATCCTCTGTAACATGGCGTCAATGATTTTGTGGAAAAAGCGGAACAGGCTGCTCTGGGTCACCCCACCTACCGCAGCAACCACACTCTGGTAGCTCCCTGACGCAAGCAGGTGTAGGCTGCACAACACCTGCACGTGGGGTGGAATGGTGTGTGCCCTTGGGGTAGTGTGCTCCAACAGTGGTTGGAGGTCCCTGATGAGGTCCAAGATGGTGTCTGGCTCCAACCTGTACCTCTGGAGTATCTCTGCCTCTGTCAGCATGAACAAGGTGATCCTCTGCCTGTAGACCTGCTCCTGTCTCTGCCATTCCCTCTCTCCTTCCTCGTGTAGCCGTAGCAGTCTCGCAATGACATAGAATGCCGCCATTGTGCAAACAGTACTGCATTTTGGGTCATTTTTTATAGGCTGCACCTGGTTACCACCTGATTTCAATCCATGGTAAATACCGACTCTTAAATACCGAATTTGAAGCAAATTCGGTATTTAAGAGCTTACCTACATCTCAATTTTCAATTTTTCCACTTCTTATTTACCGATTCAGTATTTTACCGATTCGGTAAATTTACCGATTCAGTATATTTACCGATTCGGTAAATTTACCGAATCGCAAACCGTTGTGATTCGGTAAATTTACTGATTCGGTAAATATACCGATTCGGAATGTTTACCGAATCGGTAACTTTACCGATTCGGTATATTTACCGATTCGGACGATTTTCAGTCCCCTACATCTCAAATACCAAATACCGGTCGGACGAAAATACCGATTTTCGGCCGTTACCAACCAGTATTTGGTTACCTACATCTGGCCCAATGTTATCTAATATGGAAACTTTCATTATCACTGTGAGGAAAACACAAAATCATGCTTCATTCCAAACTTTACAAAGTAAAGTCCTTAAGGTCACATTTCTTTTTCCTTGTATGGTTGTGTGACTACTAAGGAATATTTCAATTGAATATAAAATAAAAAGGAAATTTACCAAATAAGTGATTTCTGAAGACTTGCTTGTTACATCTGTTAGGTGTGGTGCTGTGGTGTCACTGCTCAGCCTGCCATCTGCCAAGTCTGTGATCCATATCAGTGTCGAGCGCAGTGGCTGAAACTGCTTGTTTGCACACCCATTCCTTAAACGACTGAAGGTGAAAAGCATCCATTCTATGAAAAAACAGCGTCGGTATTCTCATAAGTGAGCGCAGGAAGATTTACAGTGCTCACGGCACCTTAGCTAGAGACATTTTTTGGTGACATAGAAAACAAAAACCTAGGATGTCAACAAAGGCCACCCGGAAACAATAACATGCTGATCATAAAGCAATGTTTTCTCTACAACGCAAAAATATGAAAAAGAAAGCCATTTCTATCAAGTGATTTAGACTAGAGCTCCTAAAATTAAATGGCCAAATGTTGAAGAGATTCCTTGAAATGCTGGTTTTTGGCTTTTGTCAAAACTTAAATCTGTATTCCAGATACCGGTATATACATATACCGAGCTGTAGTGACAAGTGATGGACTGATGAGGCAGTTATGTTTGAAACTTTCTTTGTTGAATATGCCTTAAAAGACGTTTACTGACAAATCCAACTGACAGCCTCAGACATTACCATACACATAGAATGTTCGCAGGTTCTTTTCATCAACTGTGTTCATGAATTTGTTTAGGAAAATATTTGAATAGTCCTACAAAACTGAGAGAGTCCTGACAAAGTGAGTGAATGAGGTATCGAGATGCATGAGAGGGTAATGAGGTGTGAGTAAAAGTGCAAAAAAATCCATTGGACAGACTGCCACTGGGTAGAGACTACATTCCCTGCATTACTTCTCTTTTAAATTAAATATATGAGGGGGCGTGGTCTGGCAACAAATAAAGATGGCTGCTTAGTTCCGGAGTTCCATGTCTTGGAGAGCCCCGGACGGTGGCGGGAGCTTCCTGGGAGCCATCTGCAAGCCTGTGTCCTAGTCGTATACAGCGGATGGATCGGAGGTGTCATGATAGCGACTCCGATGCTGCAAAGTGTCCTTACACTCTAGTTTTCCT
The DNA here is from genome assembly GCF_964263255.1 of Lissotriton vulgaris. NCBI lineage: Eukaryota > Metazoa > Chordata > Amphibia > Caudata > Salamandridae > Lissotriton > Lissotriton vulgaris. The sequence goes on along the minus strand of NC_141696.1, from coordinate 411,550,957 downwards.
GCTCCACAAGGCTGATGGACAGCATCCCTCTGCCTTATTTCTAATAGGGCGATGATCGCAGTAGTCCCCAAACCGGGTAGAGACCCACTCTCTTGCGGCAGCTACCGCTCAACCTCCCTCATAAATTGCGATGTTAAGATTTTGGCCAGCATACTGGCAGCAAGGCTGCGCAAGGTCATCTCATACCTTATTCATCACACGCAGGTTTACTTTGCCCTGGGCTGCTCCTCTAGAAATTATCTGCATACGTTGTCTCACACTTTGTGGGTTGCAGGAGAACTACCGGAAGATGTGGTGGCCCTCTCTCTGGACACAGAAAAGGCATTCATTTACATCTACTGGGGCTACCTCTTCGCTATTATGAAACGCTTTGACCTAGGCGATCATTTTATTTACAATGTTCACCTTCTCTATGATAACCCCGTAACCTTTGTCGATTGCGGAGGATTTATATCAGACGTCTTTCAGATTCGAAGGCTTCCCCCTTTCCCCCCTCTTATTCCTATTCATCATTGAACCCCTCGCCTCCCTCATTCGTAATTCAGCCAGTGTAAAGGGCATACCTATCGTAGGAGGCAAGTCCAAACTATATCTCTACCCCGATGAGATCCACCTTACCCTCAGAGACCTCCCGCATTCCCTACCCGCCTTGATAGAGATTATTGACGGGTTTGCAATGCTGCCCGGGTATAAGGTGAATTGGGATGAAAGCTAGGCTCTCCCACTCTTCTCAGGTACTACAAAGGCATCGATCCATCCCTTCCCTTCCACTGGAAACCAACACAGCTATAGTATCTTGGAATCTTGGTTAACCGATGCCTGGAAGGAATGGTCGTCGGTAATCTGATGCCCCTCATGAAACAAATGGAAGCAGATTTCGCTAAATGGTCTCTCTTGGTATTCTCCATGTGGGGCAGAGTTCAGGCTGCAAGAATGATCATACTCTGGGAATGCTGCAGATTGTGGTGCCTTTGGATACTCTGCGGTTCAAAAAGGGGTGGTGATGGACGGAGCATCTGAACCAATCAAACACTCACACCCAGTCAACAGATCGGGGTTTAATCCATCACCGTTCTTTAGCCCACTCTGCCACCCCAGTTCAGACATGGACATATGCAAATCAGTCTGACCCTGTGCCTCATGGGAACAGTCCAGCCCGAACTACCAAGCCATGTCTTCCCTGGACCGGAAACAACCATCCTGGACCAGTTTCTTGCTAATCAGCCCTCATCAGCCAGGCTAGTTTGAATCCAGCGGCAAAGTGAGCAAGGGACCAGGGTCAAGGCTGATTTGCATATGGCCATGTCTGAACAGGGGTGGTGTGGAGTGCAAAAAAACGATGGATTTAGGCCCAGATCTCTGTACTGGGGTGAATGTATGACATTGTTCTGCATTCTGTCCATCAACTGTTGTTTTTGCATTTGTCACCCCGAGTGGGATGGTTATGCTCAGACGTGAGTCTCATGCTCTCCACACCACTGGAGTCAAGCTATCCTGGCTGAAGACGGCTGATAGCCAGAAACCGGTCCTTGGATGCTTGATTCCGGTCCAGGAAAGACATGGCTTGGCAGTTCGGGCTGGACTGTTCCCATGAGGCACAGGGTCAAGGCTGATTTGCATATGGCCATGTCGGAACTGGGGTGGTGTGGAGTGCAAAAAAACGCTGGATTTAGGCCCAGATCTCTGTACTGGGGTAAATGTATGACATTGTTCTGCATTCTGTCCATCAACTGTTGTTTTTGCATTTGGCTACTCTGTGCCGCATAGACACCCAGATACGGGCCTTTGTGTGGTGTTCCACCCGCCCCTGTCTAGCCACCGGTAAACTTATAGCCCACTGTTCCCACGGTGGCTTGGGTTTACCGTCTGGAGCAATATTCCCTGTCCCTACATCTTTCACAGTTAGCTTATTTATTCCCTGGTACGCCGGATCCCCCACAGTGGGTCGCAATGGAACACTCACTTGTTGGCGGTGGCAAAGGCCTCCCCTTTATTTATGGTGACCACACCCCTCAACTGCCCCTTAACACCCAGTGATACGGGCCACCTATAAGGCATGGCGCCATTCACATCGTCTCCTGAGGGTAATCCATTGATTGCATTCTAAAGCCCAACTTTGGAGTAATGATAATATTCAAATAAATGGACAAGCACTCCACTCGCCTAGAGGAATTCGGGCACTGGGTCAGATCCTACTAAATGGTGAGTTAAAGCCCTTTGCCCTGCTTAGGGAGGAATTTGATCTCCCCCCGCAACAAGCATGGCAACACTTACAACACTGCCTGAGATGCTGCCTTGGCCCCCACCCTTGGATACTGGAACGTTCACCGATGTTGGAATATCTCATAGTATGGGCACGACATAAGGGAGTGATGTTGGGACTATATGATGTCCTGGCCACACATTTATATTCACAACCTCTCCTCAGTGTTTTTTTCAAGGAATGGCAAAAACGCCTACAAATCACCACTGAGGAAGAGGACTGGCTGGATATCCTAAAAGCCCTAGGCAAAGGTACCCGGGAAGCTCGATTGAAATACTGCCTGGTTAAAACCTTAAATGACTGGTACTGGACACCTCTGAGACTGCAACGAGTTGGGCTACTACTGCACTCCAAGTGCTGTCAGGTGCCCGGCAGTGAACTGTGATCTTTCCCACATCTTATTTGACTGCCCTTCTATACAGCTCTTCTGATCCTACATAGGAGACCCTCTGAGAGAGACAATGCCCCTCTGTCTCCCCCAATGCCCCCCTCCCATCTTATTACATGGCATCAGAGATTGACCCGATCTCACGCGCCCACAACACCACCTATTGCACTCAGCGCTCTCTACAGCCAAAATCTGTATCTAACTGCAATGGAGATTGCTCGCCCCCCTTCCAGGATGACTGGACGGTGGCTATGATTCAAACGGCAGCCCACAAATGCTTTATATACAGCCTGCAGGACCAGGAGGAGGTGTTCCAGCAAACATGGATCCCCTTCCTTCGAGAGTTCATTCCCTGAAATCTGATGCCTCCCCCCTTTCCCTTGCTACTGCCCATTCCTCCATCTACCCTCTCACCTCCCACCTGCCCCCTCCCCCGGCCCCTCTCCCCATCCCCAGTTTCCCACCCCTCCCACCACTCAACCTTTACCCCCTAGTGTCACCAACCACCCCCACACACCCATAACTCCATATGTTCAACCTCGCCTCCCTCCCAGAGACGCACCCTGACTAGCACACCCTGATACTCTGGTTTTAGAGGGTTGTTGGGCTTAACACACAACATGCCCCCACCCAAGTCTAGCCATAGTGACATTTATCTACCTGCGCCTTCCAATCTCTCTCCCTCTCTATGTTCCCCATTCAAGGGTAAATCACCACCATCACTCACCGCATGACCCCCACAGGAGGAAGTGGGCCCCTCATCATTGATGAGGATTGTTACCCCGAACTAATCTATTACAAACCACTGGTCATAATATTAGGATCTCATTCCACACAATCCACCCTAATGTCACACGCTATAAAAGATTACCTCATCTATGCCGATCTGTACCCCCTCACCACCTCCCCATCTCATCCCTCCCCCTCCTTTTTTCTGTTTTCTGCCCCTTTTGCACCCACTATCCCCCCTTCTTCCCTCCCACCCTTTGTTCAGTTTTCCTTTACAAACAGCACAGAAGTATCTGTAATGACAATAGACCCCAGCCAGTATGTAACACTATGAATCACCTACACTGTTAAGTTATTCTACAACTTTCAATAAATAATTACGAAACAAAATAAATTTAATTGGTGCTTTATACCAATCGCTTCAAAATACACCATGTTTTGTAAACACTAGAAAACACAGTTTTGTCTATTTTGGGGGTTAGAGAGATAAGTAAATACAGATTTGCATTGATTTCAAGATGTTTTGAAAACACCACTGAAATTCACAATAAAGTAAACACTGAAAACAGGGCAGCCTACCTATCTGTTAATATTCACATATTCTTCCATAAAAATTAAAGAGCACATCACTATTCACTGATATGTAGAGATTTCACATGATGGGATTCTGTTATCACTAAGCTGTAGTTAACCTTTCTTTTGCATGTGAAGGCGAGACTCAAAAGTTCAGCAAGTTATTAAAACATGTATTGCTCTGTATGGTTACTGAAGCCCTTCTATAGGGTAGAGGCTCTTTATTCTTTCATTTTATGCCAGAGCATGGGCGCTCCCTTCTCCCTATAGATATGGTTACATCATTAACACACTTCCTCTGTTGGTCTTTCGGCTTCTTTAGTTTTTTAGGAAACCACAGCTATCAGATGTTTAGGCTTCTAGGTACTTGGGGCTCCAATTGTAGTCAGGCAGGGCACCACCATAAGGCACCACATCCTACTCGCACAGAGAATAGATCTTGAAGCTGAATTCTAGAACTCCTGTGGGCATGTTCACGTCATTGTCCAGAGATCCGGTAATCTTTATTTACAGGATCTGTCAATATAAGAAGCATGGCTACAGTCTAACATTTGAAAGGGAAAAACTTGATCATATTGATCATATTGTAACTGAAATAATTTTCAAGCCTTTAAGGTGCAAATATTAGGTTTTCCTAAGGTTACCCACACCTGATACTATAGTGTGACACTGTAAAATCCTGAAAGATTAAGTTTCAGGTTCCCAGAGTTACAGTGTATACTTCATCTCAGGTGAGACCATTTTTTCACTTTCTGCAAGTAACAAAGTTCTCCCCACTTGCTTATATTAAAGGAAAGATCATAAGTAAATCAGAATAGATGACCATAAACATCAAATGAGCTTGGACGAGAGTACTTCATTTTTCCTTTACAGAATAGGCCTGTAGTATGGACCAGGTAACACCTTCAATCAGTAATGCCTCATGGAAGATGCTAAGCATTTAAGAGGCCTATTCAGCATTTCCCCGGGCAGATGAATATAGTTTAGTCTAGCTGAGTGAATTAAAGTATTGTATTTAACCTGTTTTAAAAATACTCTATGGGATATTTGAACAAAATAGACATGCATTCCAAACATTTTTTATGTAGGAACTACCCAAGGCAAATTGTTTTCTATACTTTTAAATCTATTGAGAGACTAAAAGCCAGATGTGCGACCATAGCATTTTGCAACTCGCATATTGCATCAAATTGCGAGTCGCAATTTGCGAGTCTCAAAATGCTATGTACAACAGTGTCTGAGACACTGTTTGCAATTCCCAATAGGGTCGCAAATTGCATGCCTCATGAATATTAATGAGGATGTTGCAATTTGCGACCCCATTGGGTATGGCTAGCCCTCCCAGGGAAGGTGGCCTGCTGGGGTAAGCCGTCCAACATGTCTGGGACTGTTTTGCCAATAAAGCAGCTATTTTTTTTTTATGCAGCCCGCTTCCTTAAAGGAAAACGGGATGCATTTAAAAAATAAAATTTTAATTTTCCAGTTTAATTTTTTAAGGGGCAGGCAGTGATCCCTGCAACCACTGCATGCCCTTAACAAATATTTGTGCATGCATTCCCAAAAGGCAAGGGATCCCCTGGGGACGCCTTCCCATTTGCGAGTGTCTTACCACCCTTCTGAGTAGGGTGGTAACCTGCGAGTGCTTTTTTCCTGCAATTGCGATTGCAAAACATTCATACGTAGGTTTTGGAGTCGCTATTAGGAAGGGACGCCCTTGGAACGCCCCATTCTAATAACAAGTCGCTAGCCCTTTTTTGCGTGTCGCTAATTGATTAGTGACTCATAAAATAGGGTTGGTACATTGGCCACACGTTTTTTGGGGTCACAAACTGGCCTAAAACCCTTTTGCGACCGCAAAAAACAGTCGTACATCTGACACTAAATTACTTACTTGCATGTAGGCACTCTGTGTGTCATTTACTAGCAAATAGAGCCCCAAGGTAAGCATTTTACATGGAAGGCCCCCTGTTAAAATGTAGCACAGTAATTTGCTGGAGAATTCTTGCCACCTAGACAGGGAACACTTTCATAGCTGTGTTTTTTTTTTTTAAAACAGTATTTAAATGTACATACCAACAGACTTGACCTGTGTTAGTCCTCCCTCGTTAACCAACGTGATTTGTACTGGGTGAAATCTTGCTCCACTTGTACCGAGGCACACAAGGGATAGACAAAATGCAGGATTGAGAATCTTAGATACATTACTATGCATCAAGCCATTCCTTGCTCATCTGTGCAACAAAGAACGTGCGAAAAGCATGAAGAATGAAATATAATATTGATAATGTATATATCCTAAAATTCACGAATCTTCCTTTTTTTTATGATGTGGTCAGGGTGGCTAGTCACTTTGGACCTGTCCCTGACAGGTAGTACATTGATGTGTTAGAAATCGTTTTTCACATATTGTTTGTGGTTTATTTGCAGTATGGCTTGAATGGTGTTTTTGTGAAATGTAGATATTTTACCAATATAAAAGATAATTGCTCTTGATTATGTTGTGAATATCGATGGACTTTCTGTGTTTGATATGTGGTTCAAAATCGTCTCTGTTCCAGCAGAATTCTGGGCTCAGGCAGGTGTGCATGTTGAACGACAAGTGATGTTATGGCCTCATATGATCGCAGTAGCTGCAGTGTGGTGTTCTGGCATGTGCGGTTTTGTGCATGCACTGTGCAGGTAGTGACATCCACATGTAATGACCACCACTTTGTCCTTCAGCTATTGCTTTTTGTTGGTAGTTAGAAGGGACGCACATGGTAGCTACATTAGGGGACACATGTACCATTATTTCAAATAGTGAACCTATTTGTGATTCTCTGCGAATCGTAATTAGGTAATCGCTATTTGAATGTTTAGCGTTTCCTATGGGTCATAAATCGACGTACCTGATTAATATTAATAAGGTAGGTTGCAATTTGCGACCCGTTTTGATTTGCTAAAATCACAGGCATGGGTGGCCTGCTGGGGTCAGTAGACCACCATGTCTGTGATTGCTTTTTAAATATAGCTATTTTTTTTTTCATGCAGCCAGTTTTCCTTTAAGGAAAAGGAGGTTGGGTTTAAAAAAGAAATATTAAAAGCTTTCTTTTCCTTTTTTATAAGAGTAGGCGTGGTGCATGAGGAGTTCCTTGAGAATCCCATCCAATTTGCGAATGGGTTACACCTACTTGAAGTAGATGGCAAAATGCAAATCTTTTGCAATCGCATTTCAGTCACAAAACATTCCTATATACTGCTGCACTTCAGTATTAGGAAGGGACGCCCTATTCACAGCCTTTTTTAATACCAATTTGCTATGTATTCGCCAGAGGCGCAAGTAGAGCCACATTTCGGGGGGGAGGGGCTAAGAAAATATTTGGGGGGGGGGCTGAAACATTAAGCAGTAGGTAGATTGGCACTGCAGGGGCTCTTTGAAGGGGTGAAACATCAACAAAATATCTTTAACATGCACACGGTCTTTTAAAGACCTGTGAAGTGCTCGGGTGCGGCTGTGCGCGTGCCCGGGAGCTGCCTGAGCCCGGGCTGCCACACACGAGGGGGGGGGGGCTGGAGCCCTTTTATTCCAATGGGTGTTGCATGCCTGGTATTCGCCATTCCAAATTGCGATTTGGTAACATGTTATCGCAAATTGGAATTCGTACGTACATACCATAAAGCATTTTACCGGTCACAAACGGCCCGATTCTGCGAATCGGGCAGTTTGCGATCGGTAAAATGTATGATACGTGTGGACCTAGGTTACTACTTTGTGGTTTTCACAACCATATTTATTTTGGGAATGTAGGTTTTAAGTATTGTTTCCTACTGTGAAATTCAGTTTAGAGATGCAGCAGATAGGGTGATGCTTTCAGATTGTCGGAAATCAGGCACATTTATAAGTATGATGCATAGAGCACAGGTAGGCAATGTTGTACAGGCTCTTCCACTATAAATATCTGACAATAGCAGAGTTGACGCTGCAAACACCTCAGGCCTTTTTCCAGTGCCAGCGTGCGAAAATGGCGTAACCACTGCATATTATTCAAATTAACAAAATAAAAACTTCGGGGCATACTACTTCAACTAGCGATAATTATCGCTATGTTGGCTTAGCGGCAATATTTTTATCGCCGTGCTGCGGCTATTGTTATCGCTTAGGAACCTTGCTATTATCAAGGTTTATCTCCAAGCGATAAAAATCGTTCGAAATGCATGAATATCGCTGAAAAGTCAGCGATATTCATGCATTACCGAGCTAATGCTCTTAGCCATGTTATCCACCTACCATTGGATAACATGGCTAAGAACTGCTCTGGGACAGGTGTTAGCTTTTGGAGATATTCGCGCTTAGCGCAAATATCTCCAAAAGTTGGTAATAGGAGATAGCGATATTTGCGACTGTTTTCAGTCGTTTACATCTTGGCACGCCCACTTTGCATGTCATTGGTGATAAATATCACTGACATCCAAAGCGGGGCCCAAGATGGTCGCTATCTCCTACTAGCTGTCGCTAACTGGTGTTAGCGACAGCTAGGTAATAGGGAGATTATTTTATCTCCGCTTTCTTGGCTTTTAAAGCCAAAAAAGCGGAGATAAAGCCCATTGATAATATGCCCCTACATTTCTCATGGAGCACCAATTCTAATGAGAAAACTAATGAGAAGCCTTCATGATATTTTGTGCTTTTTAGATAGGCAATAAATGACAATAAAGCTTATAGGCACCTACCGTGGTTTAACTGTTTGAGCTTTTGAAAAGATGATATTGTCTTTCCTTTGCATAATATTAAGATGCGTTTTTGAACTGGAAGTTTACAATTGTTACTGAAAATGCATTTATAGAAATTAATTAGGCTGGGTTCCACATTGAAACACCTACTCATCCACCGCGACCACAAACTCAGGAAAGAACTGAAAGCTGCCCTATCAAAGGGAGCGTTTGAAGCATCTCAGTAGAATGGGACCAACCACCAACCCTCACATCCCATGACGCACCAGTGCACCACACGCATCTATCTGAGACTAGCTCATTAGGTCCTAACCTCTCCAGGAGGCCTTCATCTAGAATGCGTGCAGACCACTGACAATTGTCAGAGGCAACGTGACGATGGCCTCGGCATATCCAATTACATGTCACCACGTAAGTTCACATTTACTGGGGCTCATTAATTAAAACTCTCTCCCGCTTCTTTTAACGCATGTAGCATTAGTTCAAACAAAATAGTGGAGCTCCTTTCGAAACAGCACCAATTGTGTTCCGTTAGAAGTAAATGTATGATATAAACTCAGGCTGATGCAGGTATGGGAACTAAGGCCCAGATTTACAAAAAATATAAATGCAAAGCAACTCAGCACTCAAAGAGGCTGCGCTGCGTTGGGTGACAGGGAGGGAGCAGGAGGGTGCCATTTCTACAGAGATATGGCTCTCTCCTCCCCTCTCCCTAGTGCTGGCGCTGATTTCAGCTGCTGAGTGACACGCACACACCTTAGCACCATAGTGCCAGAGTGTGTGCGTGAGTCTAGCATAGGTTTTATGCAGGGAGGATACCCTTCCTGTACAAAATACTATGTATAGACAAGTGTAAAAGCTTTTCCCACTTTGTATGTGTGCTGCACAGTGCAGCGCGCATGCAAATTCGGAAAAGAAAGGAGAAATAAAAGCATTTCTCCTGTTTGCAACTCCTTTTAAAATGGTGTTAACTTTGAGCGCTAAACCCTGTCTTTAATTCTTTGTAGATAGACTTTAGCATCAAAAGGCAGGGGTGGATGCATGGGAACGCCCATGTACCACCCAAGTAATGCCCCCTTGGTGCTAAGTAACGCAAAGCAGTGCTTTGCGCTGCTTTTGGAAAGGGGCGACCACTCGGTCCCCCCGAACGTATGGTGGAGTACCCCGATCCCCCCGGGAGGCCATCTTGGGCGGGAGGCGAGTCTCGGCTGGTATGCCCGAAGCGGCGTAGCCGGGGCGCGCCTTTTCCCGCCCTGGAGTGGGTTGTCCTAGACGCTGACGCCGCCGGCCACGCCCCCGGAGGCAGGCGGAGGCGGGTTTACGCCCGCCCGAAGACGGATAAAAGGAGCAACAAGCCAAGAAAGCATCCTCTTGTTCCTGTGCTCTGAAGCTGCACCTCCCCGCTGCACGTGAGCTCGAGACGGAACGAAGAGCCAATTTTGAGCGTTGTAATTTTGTTCTTGTTTTACAGATATCTTCGTTGGAGAATGCCGGGCAAGAAGGTCGGAAAGCGGGTCGGTACCGATCAGATGCTCCGCATGCTCGTGAAGGAGGTAGCCGAGTTGAAGAAACAGATGGCGATAAAGAACGGGGAGGGAGGCCCGAAGCGAATCGTCGGACCAGCATTGCCGGGAGTAGTCCCTAGCGGGAGAGGCAAGAGGTCCAAGAGGGGGCACCTGGGGGGGAGGCCCCGGTTCCCGATACACCGATAGAGGAGCCAATCCCGGTTCCGAAGGAGGGGCATCCGATCCCCGTGGAAGTCACCCCCGTGAACGGGGAAGATATGCCTCCCGAGTTGGCCGCACAACTGGCAGCGTGGTTGGGAAAAGATAGTGAGGGCACCACGGCGGACGACGCCAGGGCAGTAATGAGACAATTGCGGGAATCTAGAGAGGCTGCGAAGGCACCATCTTCTGTTCCCCCACAGGTTCCGGTGGCTGAGATTGCAGCAGGCGCGAGTTCGGCAGCAAGTACAGCACCTAGTTCAGGTAAGCGGCTACTGCCGATTGCGGGGGAGGGGTCTGTACCCTCACGAAGGGAGAAAGTGGCCCAGCATGTTCCACTCGAAATTAAGGAAAAGATTTGGGCTGATAAGTATGTGAACATGTTTTCTTTGCTTACTGACCATTACGAGATCGAGCATGTGAAGGGCCAAAAAGAGCTTATGCATCCGAGTGTTTGGCGCGCAAAAATGGCCGCCTTTAAGGTCAACGAGAACATAGGTACTTGGGGCAGAGCATTTGGCATTTTCACCTCCATTATGGGTGAGCGAAGGCCTGAGTTGTTGACGGAATTACCTATTTATCAGACACGTATCATGGAATATTCTCTAGCGTACGAGGGCAATCAGTGGTTTTGTTATGACAATATTTTTAGGAAGGCTAAGGAACACGACCCAGCCCTAACTTGGGATTGTTATGACTCCATTTCTTGGCAAAAAATGGAGAATTCAGGCATGTTAAAGGTTCCATTGTTGGGGGGTATCGGGGGTGAGTCTTCCCGCCAAACCTCTGGGACACCCTTTCGGACGGGTACAGGTAACGAGCATCACTCGAAGTCGAGTGGCAACGCAGGTAAAAAGGGGATTTGTTGGAATTTTAACAGGGGAAAATGTACAAGGCCTCAGGGGTCATGCAAGTTTAGACACGAATGTGGGGGGTGTGGACAGTCCTCTCATCCCGAGACCATGTGCAGAGCCAAAACGGGTGATAACGGTGGTAGGGGAAGCGCCAAACAGGTCTGAAATAGTCCGAGGGGCGCCTTTACCTACCCCGGTTGATACCATGGCAATGATTCCTTGGCTCAATGAATACCCGGATCATGTCTCCGCTGGGGTGTTGCGAGACGGGTTTTCGTATGGTTTCCGCATTCCAGTGGGGGATTTTCAGGGTAAAACAAGTTGTAAGAACCAACTGTCGGTCCTGCAGCATACGGCGGGGGTACAGATAAAGATTGGGAAAGAGGTGACTCGAGGGCGGGTTGCCGGTCCATTCGAATTACCACCGGTTGCTAACTTTGTTTGTTCCCCCTTAGGGGTGGTCCCCAAGAAGGACCCGGGTGAGTTTAGGCTAATACATAATTTGTCAGCCCCACGAGGTCTTTCCGTGAATGATGCGATAGACCCGGAAGTGTGTTCGGTGCGGTACGCATCTTTCGATGAGGCCGTCGCCATGTTGAATCGCCTGGGGCCCGGAGCGCTGATGGCCAAATCGGACATCGAGTCAGCGTTCCGGTTGCTCCCGGTACACCCAGACGATCAGCGTCTCCTTGGTTTCATGTTTCAGGGTCGCTATTACATGGATAAATGTATGCCAATGGGTTGCTCCATATCTTGTGCTTATTTTGAAAAGTTCAGTTGTTTTTTGCAATGGGTATTCACAAGAAAGACGGGTTTTCAGCATGTGATGCATTATCTCGATGACTTTCTGTTCCTGGGGGCAGCCGGGGATCCAGAATGTGGACAGGCTTTAAAAGAGTTTTGTGTCTTAATGAATCACTTTGGCGTGCCATTGGCACCAGGTAAGACTGTGGGTCCCTCGACTTCACTCGAGTTTCTGGGGATCGAGCTCGACTCGGAGGAAGGTTGTTTTCGGTTGCCCAAAGAGAAGGTGTTGAAATTCAGGGCATCCCTTGAAACATGTATTCGAGAGACTAAGGTAAACCTGCATCAATTGCAACAAACGGTGGGCCAGTTGAATTTTGCCCTTAGAGTAATCCCAATGGCCCGCCCCTTTTCCCGCTCGATTGCACAAGCCATGGTCGGCCTTAAGGAGGGACATCACCGCACGAGGCTCTCGGCAGAGATTCGCCAGGACATGCGCATTTGGTTGGCATTCCTGGCAGATTTCAATGGTCGAGTTGTCTGGAACAAGCCGGCGGTGTCCTCCGAGGAGCTGGGGCTGTGGACAGATTCGGCGGGGAGTATAGGTTTTGGCGCCATATTCGGTACGCAATGGTCGGCTCAGAAATGGCCGTCATGGTGGCACGAGTGCGGGCTGACAAGTAACATTGCTTTCCTTGAGCTCTTCCCTATTTTGGTGGCCCTGAAAACATGGCCTGAGGGGTTCCGAGATCACTCTGTGGTGTTCTGGTCTGATAACATGACCGTGGTTGAGTGTATCAATAGTCAGGCAGCACGCTGTAAATGGATTCTAAGACTGCTTAAAGAAATTGTATTGTTGTGTATGCAGTTGAATGTGCTCTTTAGGGCGCGACATGTCCCAGGGGTGCTGAACCAAGCGGCTGATGCGCTTTCTCGTTTCCGTATGCAGGCCTTCTGGGGTTTTCTGCCCACAGCGGACCCGGTGGCGGCACCCTTTCCCGAAGCTCTCTGGTCTCTCGGTGCCCCGAACTACAAAACCTCGTGGGAGAGAGTTTAGCACCCAGGACAAGGAAGGCATATGAAGGGGCGTTTCGTTCCTATTGGTCCTTTTTGGGTCTGCTAGGGGGGAGCTTTGGGGCCAGGAAGAGTTTGTCGTAAAATTTTTGCTGTCCTTACATCAGACAGGCAAATCAGTAGCTACGGCCCAGAGGCATCGGGCCGCCATTTCCTTTATGGCGAAGGCTCATGGGATCCAGGACCCGACAGCGTCTTTCGTGGTGCAGAAAGCGCTACGTGGGTGGCAACGCCTTGAGGGTCGCAGAGTAGATGAGAGACACTCGATAGGTCTGGATAGGTTGGCCCTGTTATTTTCCGTACTCCCTGCGACGTGTTCATCCCAGTATGAAACAGTGTTATTCCGAGCCGCTTTTGCGTTAGCATTCCATGGGGCTATGCGGGTAAGCGAACTGGTGGCAAAGAACAAGCAGGATACGGTGGGGGGATTGTGCCGAGAGCACATTCAGGTTAAGATGGAGAGGATGACTGTCTCGTTTGTCAGGTCCAAGGCCGATCAGGGTGCGATTGGGGACTGCATAGTCATACATAGGATTCCCGGATCTCCCATGTGCCCTGTTGTTTGCGTAGAGGAATATTTAGCGCAGAGGGTGGCATCATGGGGGGGGACCTTGTTGAGACATTCTGACGCCACCCCACTGACGAGGTTTCAGTTCCAGCGGGTGCTTTCAATGTCAATTTCGGCCGCAGGTTTGAACCCAGGCGAGTTTGGGACCCATTCCTTTCGGATAGGGGCTGCTACTGAAGCTACAGCCAAGGGTCTGAGTGTGGAAAAAGTGAAACGTTTGGGGCGTTGGTCCTCGAATTGTTACAAGAGGTATGTGCGGTTGCACATGTTGTGAAGCGGTAATCATGTACTCACGCTTCTTGTTTTTGTTTGGTTTTCAGTTTCGCAAGCTTACGAGGCGGGCGGACTGAGCAGTCGACCCGACACCTGGGAACCACAGGTCAGACATCACCGGCTGCGGAAAAAGTGGTGTGGGTCGTGGGCCACTCATACGTGAGGCGTGCCGCGGACGTATTCGAAGCAGGTGACATGATTCACATGGCTGGGGAATACGGGTACAGGGCGACCTTCTATGGAAGGGGCGGGCTCTGTATTGACCAATTTCAATCCTTTTTCGAGGGTTTGTTAGGGCAGACAAGGTCACCGCCGTCTATAATCATAGTCCATCTTGGGGGTAATGATTTGGTGACCACTGGTAGACGACTGCTTCTCGAGGCAATGCTTTCCACTGTAAGTTGGTTGGCGAGAAGAGTTCCAGGGTGCACAATTGCATGGTCCCATATGATTCCACAAAAAGTGTGGCGGGGGGCGATTTCGGTTTCTGCTCTGAATCACTCAGTGAAGAAAGTAAATAACAAGTTGGGTAGATTGTTTTGTTCAAAGGCACTGCATTCTATTCCGCATGGTTGTATCAAGGGGGACAGTATGTATTTGGGAGATGGGGTCCATTTGTCCCGGGTGGGGAATGAGTTACTCATAGGAGACCTCATAGCTTGGCTAAAGAGTTTAAAACATGACCTTTAGGCAGGAGTTGTTGTGGGGGGTCCGGATAGCCGGTCAACTATCCGGCCTGTGGCGGTAAGGTCATGATCGGTGAGCAGTAATTGGAAGATCCCTATGGGGGGGCGTCACCCATTATGGATGGGAGCGCCCGGGGGAGGTGGCCATTGGCCCCTCAACGGGGAGGCGGTCCCTTCTAAGGATGGGCCGCCGAAAGAAAAGGAAAGGCGGTCAAGGCCCCTTCCTTGATAGGAGGGGCTACGGGCCCCTCCTGGGGAATTTCCCGGGGCCAGGACACCTGCGACGGCAGATGTGGTAAGTTGTGTGGGGTGGGGAGGGGGTTTACGCTACCTTCTAGACACCTCACACGAGTCCTCGGACGACCTTTAAATGGCGTCGAGTTCATTGGGGCCCCCGTCAAGTCAAGGGAAATTGGTAGATGCATTTGAGGTACAGCCTCTGTGCGGTCGCCCCTCCCAAGTGGGGGGGGTAATTCTGGTTTAGGGATCTGACACCGGTTACGACCTTGCCGTTGGCCCTTAACGTTAGGATGTACAATTTCAAGTTAAATGTTTTGTAGGATGTTAGTTCGGCTAGGAGAACCTTTGTATTAGAAATATGTTAAGGTTAGCCAAACATCGTAATGTGGAAATGAAATTGTACATAATATGAAACTGTTATTTTAATGTTTTGATTTTGTTTCATATTTTAATAAATACGGCCGGGAGGGTCACTCCCTCCCGCCTTCCAAAAGTTCAGAACCGTTTCTGTTTCCCATCCTTGGGGATTGCGTCGAGAGGGGGTGGCGGGTATCTCAGCCATATGGAAAGGGGCGACCACTCGGTCCCCCCGAACATATGGTGGAGTACCCCGATCCCCCTGGGAGGCCATCTTGGGCGGGAGGCGAGTCTCGGCTGGTATGCCCGAAGCGGCGTAGCCGGGGCGCGCCTTTTCCCGCCCTGGAGTGGGTTGTCCTAGACGCTGACGCCGCCGGCCACGCCCCCGGAGGCAGGCGGAGGCGGGTTTACGCCCGCCCGAAGACGGATAAAAGGAGCAACAAGCCAAGAAAGCATCCTCTTGTTCCTGTGCTCTGAAGCTGCACCTCCCCGCTGCACGTGAGCTCAAGACGGAACGAAGAGCCAATTTTGACCCACCCACCAGCCCCTGAAGACAGCAAGTGGTTTTTTAAATAAAGTTTTGATGTGGTAACTCTATTTCTTACAGGTTGTGATGATGGACGTGTCATTGGTATATGCAATAAAGAGAATGATCATTTAGAGTATGTTTTTTCGAATAATGTTTTGCACTAGTGTTGATCAGTAATCATACGGGAAGTAGTTATGGTTGTCTTTTTACTTTAGTAATTTAGTTAATTGTCGTATTTATTCTTGTCGGGCGGTAAGGTCATGATCGGTGAGCAGTAATTGGAAGATCCCTATGGGGGGGCGTCACCCATTACGGATGGGAGCGCCCGGGGAGGTGGCCATTGGCCCCTCAACGGGGAGGCGGTCCCTTCTAAGGATGGGCCGCCGAAAGAAAAGGAAAGGCGGTCAAGGCCCCTTCCTTGTTAGGAGGGGCTACGGGCCCCTCCTGGGGAATTTCCCGGGGCCAGGACACCTGCGACGGCAGATGTGGTAAGTTGTGTGGGGTGGGGAGGGGGTTTACGCTACCTTCTAGACACCTCACACGAGTCCTCGGACGACCTTTAAATGGCGTCGAGTTCATTGGGGCCCCCGTCAAGTCAAGGGAAATTGGTAGATGCATTTGAGGTACAGCCTCTGTGCGGTCGCCCCTCCCAAGTGGGGGGGTAATTCTGGTTTAGGGATCTGACACCGGTTACGACCTTGCCGTTGGCCCTTAACGTTAGGATGTACAATTTCAAGTTAAATGTTTTGTAGGATGTTAGTTCGGCTAGGAGAACCTTTGTATTAGAAATATGTTAAGGTTAGCCAAACATCGTAATGTGGAAATGAAATTGTACATAATATGAAACTGTTATTTTAATGTTTTGATTTTGTTTCATATTTTAATAAATACGGCCGGGAGGGTCACTCCCTCCCGCCTTCCAAAAGTTCAGAACGGTTTCTGTTTCCCATCCTTGGGGATTGCGTCGAGAGGGGGTGGCGGGTATCTCAGCCATAATGCTACTGTTAGGGTACTTTCTAGCGAAAGTAAATACCCCAAAAACATTTTGTGTTTGTTAGCATCACTTTTATTGACACTAACCCAGCTCAAAATGTTTGAAAATCCACCCCTAAAAGACATTCACGTATTCTTAACCCCTTGAGCGCTGATGACGAAACCGCTCCGTCATTAGCTGCGGTGGCGCTGTGCTGATGACGGAGCGGTTCCGTCATGGCCCGCCCGCCGCTCATGCGCGGCGCGAATTCCGCGCCTGCACTGAGCGTTCTATTGAGCGGGCGGGGCCATGACGGAACCGCTCCGTCATAAGCACAGCGCAACCGACGCTGGTGACGGAGCGGTTCCGTCACCAGCATGCGCCTGCCGCTCTCCCGCTCCGCCCCCTTAGCACTGCGGTGGAATAGCCGCCGCAGTGAAGGGGTTAATTATGGGGCAAATCGGCGGAGGTTCAACTTTGCCCTCAAAAATATCTGCTGTCATAATTTCACAGATTCTGGCTCACCGAATCTGCCGCAATTTGTGGCCACATAAGGATCTCCCTACTGAGTAAAACTTGCAAATATTATACTGTCAAATGTTCAGGGCTGGGGGAAATGGAGTGAATCACGAAAGGAGAGTTAACAGGAATAATACATAGCACACCAGCAAAAAAGAAATATTTTTGTTGGGCATTGGCAATTTTTTGCATGGCAATTCCTGCTCAGGAAACACTTGTATTTGCCTTCCAATCATGTTTTGGAGTAAGTGGGGATTCAGGAGGGGAATACCTGTGTTGTGGGTTGTGAAGGAAGTGGTTTCTCCATACGGTAAATTCTTTCCTGAGGAGGAAAAAGGAAAAAAAAGTTTGCATCCCAATCTTCATTGCCGCCATATTTCCTCATGAATAGGGTCTGCCCTTCTGACAATCCAGAGGAGGAAATATCGAAGAGGATATCTCAACGAAGACTTCAATTTGCAGGAATTTCCTTGACTTCACCTGGAGGAAAGTTGTGCATTCCGAAAAGATTTGAAATGTATTCAACTCACAGGAGCAAACAACGAGGAACAGTTTTTTTAGATTTTTTCTAATCGCTTTATTAATGTGTGCATATGGGGACTAGGAACAATATGTATATCTTGAACAAGACACAGGTATTCCTTAAACCCCCTTAAGGACTACGGGACAGATGTACGAAAAGATTTGAGATTGTAAACCATGCATTTTGAACAATGGGTTTGCAGCTGCAAAATACCTATTTACAGAGTCCAAACTTTTTTTCGATTTGTAAAATGGTTTTGCTGCCTACACCGAAATGCAGTGTGGAAGGGGCATAAAAGTGCTGTTCATATCAAATTGCGATTTCACAAGAAATGTATCAATAGTTTGGGTTGGGGCGGAAAAGTCCTATGCATGGTAAAGGATGTGTAATCCTGCCCTGAGTGCCCTTACTATTGTATGGATCCCTAATGCTGATTTGTGATGCAATGGGCGAGCACAGATCACACGTGTATGCCATGAAATAGGCCGGTCTCACAGATTGTGGTCTTGTTGGACAGGAAGGGGGGCCCAAAGTGCTACCCTCAAAGTGATGTAAGGTTATCACCTTCACCAGGAAATAAGCAACAGAAACGAGGTAGCAGCATGCCATTTAGTGATCAGTAGGCTCACTACCTTTTTAAAGTTCTGATGCTGTGTGCTTGATTCACCCCTTGGCTTACAGCAGTTAGATATACAGTGCTGTACAGTGTAGGAGTGGGGACTCTGCACTGGTCAGCGGCGGCCGTCACTTCCGACTTGGACTGTGCGTTCACTACAGGACTAGTGGAGAGCAGGACCAGCCTTTCGGGTAGTCAGCGCTTCCATAGATTGAAATATTCCAGAAATTTGTTTTGTCGCATATCCATAATGATGCATACTAAAGAATGTAACAGAACGTACAAACGAAATTGAAATTAGCCTTGAGAAAGCCCTGGCGCAAATCACCATAGAGGGCGAAACACGTGTCGGCTGTCAATGTTCGAATCTGCACCAATAAAATTCTGTCTTTTCTAAAACTGGAGCGACCTTATCATTTACAGTACAGGGATACAGCAGTGCTGTGCAGTGCTTGCATAGTGGATGCTTGTACTAGTTCTATGTATACATACGCGGAGTACATTACATGACATATGTAATGCTCGGCATTGTGTCCACGGTGTATGCATGTTCTGGGTGTATGTGTACCTGCAAGAAGTACAATACTTGAAGGGTGTACTGTTGTGCAGCACGTGCATGGTGAATGCTGGCTGTATGTGTGACTGCCAGAGGCACAATACAAAAAAGGCTACAGCATTGAGCAGTGAGTGTGTGCAGAGTGAATGTGTGTGCTAAAAGGTTCTATGATGGAAAACGAAATCCTTTTTACCGACGGCTTTTAGATCGAATGTTTTGCAATGACACCGGCATTACCACACCAGTTTTTTGGGTAAAATGTGCTATTATATGCATACACATTTTAAACACCTTTATAACGGACGCCATGCTAACTCGTCCATTTAAACCAATTGCCATTACATCGAATAGTGGCAATTAACGGGCAGAAATCGATGCAAATCAATGTGCTGGATTAAAAATAAAATGTACATAACATTTCCCATGACAGAAGATTACCAAAAGCCAAAGGATATGTCCGCTTTGAAGAAATTGTGAAATTTGGCAAACAGCACCATTCTTATGTTTGTGTCAAAGGAGCATATGCAGTATGGGTATGGACTATATCTAGGAATGTTGTACAAAGATCCCCAAAGTAAAATTGCTATGCTGGTTAGTCGGTAACGGAAGTATCAAAGAAAAAAATATTAAACACTATAACATTCTGTCACGTATGAAATAGGCGAAAAATGCACTCCCATATATTTTCTTTGTAAAAAATACTATAAAAGGTAGCCAACAACCATCACTTGCTGCCTGATACTGATCATCACCACACGTTTCTGAGACCTCAGCTGAGGAAAATAGCTATACTACGAGACACCTAGTGGTTAAATTAAGTTAATCATTTACACAAACATAGGCATTAACTTCTTTCTAATAAATAATAAAAACACATTTATAGAATTAAATTTATATCTTTTTTTCCAGTTTATTTGCCAGTTACTCCACTTCCTTAATTGATTTCTCCATGAAAGATATACCACTTAAGTAAGCATGGTCTACTTTCATCTACCCAATTTACCTTTTAAATCAATTATAAAACAGGAAAATATTAAAAAATAATAATAAACATACCCCTCTGGGCATGCAGTGTAGCCTATTGTGAGGCACACATATTTTCCTAAAAATGTAAATAAGGAGGAAGTCAATGTTAAATGTAGTGAGGTGACAAGCAGCTAACAGTCTGAAGTAATTGAACTGTAGACATCTCTTAGATGTGTTCAAGAGAGTGTCAATATGACTATGGCACTTATGTAACTCCTATTTGGTAGTCGCTCAGATGACCTAGTGGAAAGTGCCAAGAGGGAGCTAATTCAGTTTTATATTTCCTCTAGGGGCTTCTCACATCACAAATGATTTGCACTATTTCCATGTGTTACACAGTGGTTAATTTGTAAAAAGGAATAGGTGCTGGACTGTGACCGTGGGCATAAATTACTATTCCAACTCCTCAGGGGGCATCCCTCAGGACAGGTGCTGGACAGTGACTGGGGGCATGAATTACCATTCTAACTCCGCAAGGGGCATAACTCAGGACAGGTGCTGAAAAGTGACCGGGGACCAAAACTACTATCATAACTGTGCAGAAGGCATCCCTCAGGGCAGGTGCGGGACAGTGGCTGAGGGCGTGAATTACTATTCTTATTCCGCAGTAGGCGTAATGCAGGGCAGGTGCGGCACAGTGACGGGCATGAATTACTATTCTAACTCTTCAGGGGGAATAACTAAGGGTAGGTTCTGGACAATGAACGGGGGCATAAATTACTGTTCTTACTCCACAGGGGGCATCCCTCAGGGCAAGTGCTGGACAGTGGCCAGGGGCATAAATTACTATTGTAACTCTACCGAGGGTATAACACAGGACAGGTGCTGGATAGTGACAGGGGGAATACATTACTCTTCTAACTCCACAGGGGACATAACCCAGGGCAGGTGCTGGACAGTGACTGGGGCATAAATTACCATTCTAACTCAGCAGGGGGCTAAACTCAGGGCAGGTGCTCGATAGCAACCAGGGGCATAAATTTATATTCTGACTTTTCAGGGAGCATTCCACACGATGGACGCTGGACAGTGATCACAGGCATGAATTACTATTCTAACTCTGCCTCTGGTATAACTCAGGGAAGGAGCTGGACAATGACGGGGGCATGAATTACTATTCTAGCTCTGTGGGGGTCATAACTCAGGACAGGTGCCAGGCAGTGACTGTGGGAATAAATTATAATTCTAACTCAACGGGGGCCCTAACTCAGGGCAGGTGCTGAACAGTGACTGGGGGTAATAATTTCTATTCTAACTCAACAGGAGGCATCCCTCAGGGCAGACACTGGACAGTGACCGGGGGCATAAATTACTATTTTTACTCCATGGGGCATAACTCAAGGCAGGTGCTGGACAGGGGGCATGAATTACTATTCTAACTCAGCAGGGGCTATTCCACAGGGCAGGTGCTATACAGTGACTAAGGGCATGAATTTCTATTCTACTCAGCTGGGGGCATAACTCCAAGCAGGTGCTAGACAGTGACCGGGAGTATGAATTACTATTATAACTCCACAGGGGGCATAACTCAGGACAGGTGCTGGACAGTAACTGGGGGCATAAATTGCTATTCTATCCCCACAGGGGGCATAACTCAAGGCAGGTGCTGGACAGCGACCAGGGCCATAAAATAGTATTCTAACTCCTGAGGGGCATAACTCAGGGCTGGTGCCGGGCAGTGGCCGGCGGTATGAATTACTATTCCAACACTGCAGGCAGCGTACCTCAGGACAGGTGCTAGACAGTGGCTTGGATTTAAATTTAGTCTTCCCACTCCTCTGGGTGCATCCCTCAGAGCAGGTGCTAGATAGTGGCTGGGTTTCAAATTTACTATTCCGACTCCACTGGGTGTGTTCCTTGGGCAGGAGCTGGAGAGTGCCTGGGGGTTAAATTTCTATTCCCACTCCGCTAGGTCATCCCGCAAGGCAGGTGCTGGTTTTCAAATTCAAATTCAGTTTTCTCATGCTGTCTGGTACTACATTTCTGTTAGATTCTGGATGTAGACTGTGGTATATTACTCTGCACTGAAACTAATCACTAAGTAAATTCATTGTTTAATGTTTTTAAGGTTTACAACTAATTTGACAAAGATCAAATGAAGGACCACTCCGTTGTTGCATGAAGGCACACATCCAAGATCAAAAATACACCAAAAACCTACTTCATGCTAGAGAAGATAGCTCACAGGTAAACAGAAGAGAGTAGTCATATTTGTGGAATAAAAAACTAGTATTTTCCTTCCTCAAGGCCTCTTGTAGATTTTGAACTTTTTAAAACATTGTCTTGCAAATGCAAATTTCCTTTGTGTTTTGCAGGAAGTTATATCATGCTCATTACTCCACCCAGCGTCGGTATGCCAAGGCTGCTGTGTGGCATGAGGGCATTGCATCATGTAACTTACGAGCAGTGCCCAAGAGCCACGGTGCAGCCGCGGTGTTGATGTTGGTGTGGAGCGTCGTCGTCGGTGATACCAGGGCGGAGGTGTGAAGACAGGCGGTGCGCAGTGCGGTGCCCACAGGTCATGATGCAAGCAGCGGCTCTGTGGCAGCGGTGGGTGGTGACTTCCATGGCACCAGGGTTGTGGTGCAAGGTGCGGCAGTGCCCTCTTGGTGCCTTAAGGACGTAGAGCCAGCAGCGGCATCGTGGACGGCGTGGGGTTGCTTTTTCTTCTGTTGCAGCACAAAACACACAGTTCCCAGTGCTGGTAGCAGATAAACTTGAAGTCTTAGTTATTTCTGAGGCTTCTTAAATGGGGGCAAGCTCTACCTCAAGCCCTTGGAGAAACTCACACAAAGAAGTTGCAGAAAGTTCAGTCCAGTCCTTTCTCTGCCCAAGACAGGAGCAGCTACTGTAGGCCAACGCAGCAAAGCACACAGCAAAATGGTAGTTTTTCCTCAAAGCCTTTCCAGCTCTTCTTCTTGGCAGGTTCCTTGATCCAAAAGAGTTCTATAGTTCTGGGGTCTGAGCCCCAATATTTATACAGGTTCTCTTTGTTTTCTTGAGCAGAGAGAGTCTGTGCTCAGTCCAAACCAGTTTGGTCCTCTCTGGCCCAGCTTCCCAACAGGAGGTGGAGACAGCATTGTACAAGGCAGACCAGGCCCATTCTGGTGCAAGGAACTCTTCTCCCACTACTCTTAATGTAGCCCTGGTCTATTCAGCCGAGCTCTGACTCATCCAGGAAAGGCAGGACACACTGTGACCTTCCCAGTGGCTGTCTGAAAAGAATGCACATCCGCAGCTCCTGTCACTCAGTCAATCCACAACCCTGCAGAGGCACATAGGATGGCTAAGCAAGAGAATACCCACTTTTTAAAAGTGGTATTTTCAAGCACACAATATAAAAATTATCTTTACTAAAAGATGCATTTTATATTCTGAGTTCAGGCATACTAAACTCTATCTTTCTACCTTGTCCCAATGGGAAGTTATACTGATAAGATGTTATAAATACACTCCCATTCTGTCCTATGGGACAGATAGCTTTTCCATAGTGAAAAGACGACGAAATACACTGTATTTCACTATCAGGACATGTCACCCACAGCAGCACGTGTCTTACCTTTCACATACACTGCACGCTGTCCACAGGGGTACCTTGGGCCTACTTTAAGAGTAACTCACGTGTAACAAAAAGGAAGGTTTGGGCTTGAAAAGTGGGTGCACCTGCTGAGTCGACATGGCAATAAAAACTGTGTGCTGCATGTCTGAGAACCCTTCGAAATGGCTGCTCGTGTAGGCAGCACAATCGGTGCTGCAGGCCCACTAGCAGCATTTGATTTACCGGCCCTGGCACTCTTAGTGCACTTTACTAGGGACTTACCAGTAAATAAAATATGCCAATCATGGAAACACCAATCCAAAATCCAATTTACAATAGGAGCACTTTAACACTGAACAGCAGTGAGAAAGTGTGCAGAGATACTAAAGCAGCAATAACAGAGTCAAAACTAGGAGGTCAGAAAGGAAAAAGACAGGGAAACTTGCTAAAAAATGCCAGGTTTAATACATGTCCCCTCCAGCTGAAAGTAGGGAGAACTACCCAACCTCCTTGGTGTTCTCTTCACTAAGGTAGAAGAACGTGGATAGACCATCAGCGTTGGCGGGTTCTGTGCCAGGGCGGTGTTCCACCATAAAGTCCATTCCCTGTAGGGAGATGGACCATCTCAACAGTTTTGGGTTCTCATCCCTCCTCTGCATTAACCATCTGAGGGGCCTGTGGTCTGTCTGAACTCGGAAGTGAGTGCGCAACAAGTAAGGTCTTAGCTTCTTCAGTGCCCAGATAACAGCAGAAGCTTCTCTTTCTATGGCACTCCACCTCTGTTCTCTGGGGAGTAGTTTCATGCTAAGGAAGAATACAGACTGGTCTAGGCCCTCATCATTCAGTTGTGAGAGCACCGCTCCCACACCATGCTCTGAAGCGTCAGTCTGCACTACGAATTTCTTGAAGAAGTCGGGTGGCTTGAGCACGGGTGCCATGCACATATCTGCCTTTGAGGCATCAAAAGTGTTCTCGCATGCATCAGTTCAGATCCCCTTCCTGGGCTGCTTCCTGGAAGTCAGCTCTGTCAAGGGGTGACAAACCCTTGACAAACCTCCTATAGTGGCCGGTGAGATCTATAAAGGCTCTCACCTCTGTCTGGGTCTTGGGGGGCTCCCAAGTCAGAATGGTGTCAATGGTGTCAATCTTAGGCTGTAGGGGCGCCACCTGGCTGCTTCGTACCTGGTTCCCTAAATACACCACAGAGCACTGCCCGATCTGGTACTTACTGGCCTTTACTGTGAGGCCTGCCTTCTACAGAGCCTTCAACACTGCCTGGGGGTGCTGCAAGTGTCCTTCCCAGCTGGAACTGAACTCTGCAATGTTGTCCAGGTAGGAGGCACTGAAATCCTCCAGCCCAGCCAATACCTGGTTAACCAACCTCTGAAAAAGTGGAAGGGGCATTCTTCAACTCAAAGGGCCTCACCTAAAAGTGGTAGTGCCCCTCTGGGATTGAAAATGCTGGCCTCTCCTTGGCCCCCTCAGTTAAGGTAATCTGCCAGTACCCAGATATCAAATCAAATGTGCTGAGGAGCTTGGCAGCTCCCAATTGATCAATGAGCTCATCAGCTCTGGGGATGGGGTGCACATCAGTCCTGGTGATGGCGTTGAGCCCTCGGTAGTCCATGCAGAATCACAGTTCAGGAGTGGCACCAGGTGCAGCAGCCTTTAGGGCCACGACCACTGGGATGGCCCAAGGACTGTTAGGGGGCTCAATCACCCCTAACAACAACATCTTAGAGACCTCCTCTTTGATGCTGGCTCTGACCCAGTCAATCAACCTGTTAATCTTGTGTTTCACAGGAGGGCTGTCACCAGTGTCTACGTCATGGGTACATCAGTGAGGAAAACCTGGGGTCAGGGAGAAAAGCATAGTGAGCTGCCCCAACAACTGATGACAGTCAATCTGCTGATCTGGGGTCAGTGTCGCCAAGAACATGCTCACTTTAGACCTCTGAACGTGATGCATGAGGCGGTTCACATGGAGGACCCTCAAAGGGTTCCCGGGATTCTGCAAATTTACCAGGTAGGTGACCTTCACCCAACCATCCAGTGCCCTGCAGAAAGAATCCATACAACAATTGTTTCACAGATGAACTAGAATGTTGTGATGCATGATGCTGACTCTCCATCCTTGCCAAGTGCCTTGGGTGTATAGTTTTCAAATGTTTCAGCATGCCTGTTGTTCCATGTGAATATTTTTTTGCTGTTCCTCTAGAGGACCTTATCGTAGCGTTCGGGAACATAATAAAAAAAAATCTTTGAAATTCATTCAAAAAAGCGAAGGTTACAGGGACATTATAGTTAGGAAATAACATTAAAAAATATAGAACGTAACTGAAAATACAAAGGTTACAGGGACGTTATGGTTAGAAATTAGAATTAAAAAATCCTTGGAAATTCACTGAAAAAAACAATGGTTACAGAGCTGTTATAGTTAACCTCAGTTTTCACTCAAAGAAAATCAGGGAAATTCAGTAGTCATAGTTACCTGAGCTAACTATAACTTACGCCTCCTCAATGCACTGCTTATGACCTCACATATTACAACACTCATGACATGGTCAGTGACATCATTCATGACATCACTGATTAAATCTCAAATGACATCACTGATGATATCATCCAGTGAGTGTAAGTATTTTCTAAGAGTTTATAATTGTTAAACATATATACTGAGCTACTACAAAAGTTAAATTAGTAAATTAGGTGTACTCCTAATAAAGGATGCTACTTCTAACATATAATAGGTGAGTGGCTGAATGACTGTGTATCTGTGTGAGTGGGTGTCTGGGTGACTGTATGGGTGTGTGAGTGGCTGTATGGGTGTATACGCAGGTGTGTGAGTAGCTGTGTGGGTGAGTGAGTGGATGTATTGGTGAGTGAGTGGTTGTGTCCATGGCTATATGGATGAGTGAGGAGCTGTGTGAGTGGCTGTATGGATGAATGAGTGGGTGTGTGAGTGGCTATCGGTGAGTGAGGGGGTATCTGAATGACTGTATGAGTCAGTGACTGAGTGTGTAAGTGGCTGAATGGGTGAGGGAGTGGGTGTTCGGGTAAGTGAGTTGGTATGTGAGTGGCTGTATTAGAGAGTGAGTGTCTGTATCAGTAGCTGTATGGGTAAGTGAGCGGATGGATGTGGGAGTGCTTGTATGGATGTGTGAATGGGTATATAAGTGGTTGTGTGAGTGAATGTGTGAGTGTTTGCATGGGTGAGTGAGTGCTGTGTTGAGAGGCTGTATGAGTGTGAGTGGGAGTGAAAGTGCCTATAAAGATGAATAAGTGGGTGTGTGACTAGCTGTATCAGTGAGTGATTGGCGGTATGAGTGGATATATGGGTGAGTGACTGGGCATATGAGTAGCTATAGGAGTGAATGTGTAGTTGTTTGAGTGGCTGTAAGAGTGAGTGGGTATATGAGTGGCTATTGATTAATGAGCGGTTGTATGAATACTTGTATGAGTCGGTGAATGGGTATGTAAGAAGGGATATGAGAGGTTATTTAGGGGTGTGAGTGGTTGTGTGGATGATTTTATGAGTTATGCCATCAGTGATGTCATTTGATATGCCATTCATGATGTCACTAATCATGTCATGCGTGATGTACTAATTGAGGTCATGAGCAGGGAATTGAGGGGACATAAGTTATAGTTAGCTCTGTTAACTGTAACTGATGAATTTCACTGGTTTTCTATGAGTGAAATCTGGATATAACTATAATATCCCTGTTATCTTTGTTTATTTAGTGAATTAAAAAAAACATCACAGATTTCTATTAATGAAATCTGAATATAACTATAATATCACTGTTATCTTTCTTTATTTAGTGAATTTCAAAAACAAAATTCTTCTATTTCCGAAATATAATGCCTTTATAGCCTTTGGTTTTTTTCAGTGCATTTCTAAGTTGTGGGTGGTTGTTTTGAATGATGTCATCAGTTATGTTATCAGTGATGTAATTTGAGTTGGCATCCGTGATTTCACTGATCATGTCAAGAGTGTGTAATATTTGAGGTCATAAATAGGCCATTGAGGGAACATAAGTTATAGTTAGCTCCAGTAACTATAACTGCTGAATTTCTCTGGTTTTCTACAAGTGAAATCTGACTCTAACTATAATATCCCAGTAACCTCCGTTTTTCGAGTGAATTTCTAAAGTGTTTTTATTCTATTTCCAAAATATAATGCCCCTGTAGCCTTTGGTTTTTCTTAGTGAATTTCTAAGGTTTTTTAATGCTATTTGCTAACTATAATCTCTGTAACCTTTGTTTTTTTGTGAATTTCTATGTTTTTTAAAATGTTTTTCCTAACTATCAGGTCCCTGTAACCTTTATTTTTCAGTGAATTTTAAAAGTTTTTAAAATTGTATTTCCTAACTGTAACCTATAACCTTTGAGAGTGAGTCGGTGAGTGACTGCATGAATGTCCCAGTGTGTGCGTGAGTGTCCCAATAGGTATATGAGTAGGTGTGTGAACATCTGAGTGGGTCTGGGAGTGGCTGCATACGTGTCTCACTGGGTGTGTGAGTATGTGTGTGTGTCTGAGTGGGTTTGTAAGTGGTGCATGAGTGTCTGAGGGGGAGCATTAGTGTCTGAGTGGGTTTGTAAGTGCATCCATGAGTGTTTGAGTCAGTGTGGGAGTGAGTGTATGTGTGTCTGAGTGGGTCTGTGAGTGGGTGTGTGAGTCTCTGAGTGGGTATGTGAGTCTCAGAGTGGGTCTGTGAATCAGTAAGTGAGTCTCTGAGAAGGTATCTGAACGGGTGTGAGAGAGTATGAGTGGTTCTGTAAGTGGGTGCATGAGTATCTGAGTGGTTCTGTGAGTGGGTGTACGTGTCAGTGAGTGGGTCAGTGAATGGGTGTGTGAGTGTCTGAGTGGGTCTATGAGTGGGTATATCAGTGTCTGAGTGGGTCTGTCAGTGGGTGTGTGAGTGCTTGAGTATGTGAGTGTGTATTCTAAATGTATGTGTGGGTATGTCAGTAGCTGTGTCAGGGACTGAGCCACAACAGAACCACACCTGCCCCTTTATTCAAAAAGAGGTCACAGTTTTGCACAAAATATCTATCCAAGTGGAGTACTTTCTACTGGTTAATTTATAAGCGCTACCTCCTCTGGTAAATATCCAGTACATATTCTGCACTACAGCTGCATAATGGAGCACGTGGAAATGTCACCAGTGACCTTATGTGCTTTTTGGCAATGTGATTGTTCCTCGTGCATCTTTACTCAGACATTTGTGATAACATGAATCTTCCTATAGAGAAGACAGCTAGAGTACAAAGAGGTAAATCTCCACCAAACAAGGGTCCATCCTTTTAATAATATGAGGTAAGTGCTTCTTTCTTTGGTGTAGATGTCCTCATATTCCTCAGCATCATGAATGTGTCACCAAAATTGGCAGGAAAAGCACTGGGGGTCTTTTGGTAAGCTACAAATCCTCCTGGCAAAAGGTGTGGAGACCACTGCATACTACTTAGGTGGACGCGGCCGAGCCAAACGGGTAGAGTTACAGGTGATTGTGTTCATTTGTATATTTGTATACTAGTAGTTATTTAAAGGTAGAACCATTGACTTTGCTCTCTACAGGTAAGTACAAGAAATAACTCACTCATCACAGTCACAACACATTGCGCTCTAATAAATCAATGATGCATTAATCTCCACAAAGCATTTCAGGTCGTCTTTCAATGTGGAAATGCCAAGAAAGCACACTTGCTTTGCCTTTGTTAAGCCCAGTAGGTCAAGATCATTTGTCCTTTACAGAAGTGGAGCTTCAGTTGAAGCACCTGCTATTTTTATGTATGTGAGTCTTTTCTGTTGAGATTTAATTTCTGTATAAATTAAGCTGGTCCTTAAGCCAGCTCCCCCTGTGACAGTTCTCCTGTCCAACTTGCCCGCTGTCTGCTACCCTTTGCTGTCTACCTGCTGCCCTCTGCTTGTGCCTCCTCTCCTTGTTTCTTGCTCTGTTTTGTCTTTTCTATTAGTTTTTCTGCCTTCTGTTTGGCCTTTTTCTGCTAATTCTTCTGCCCTCTGTTTTGCCTCTTCTGCTTTTTTTTCTGCCCTACATTTTGCCTATTGTGCTCATTTTTCTGCCCTACATTTTGCCTTTTTTGCTCATTTTTCTGCCCTCTGTTTTGCCTGTTCTGCAAATTATTCTGCCACCCCTTTGCCTTCACTGCTCGTTTTCTGCTCTCTGTTTCAGCCCCAGGGGCCCCTTCCCATGGGGCCCTGCCAAACTTTAATGAGGGTGGGAGCTGGGCAGCACCCCTCCCGCGCCGATTTCGACCCCATCCCCATTGGTCCGGCCCCATCTACCTGGGTGCCCTGGCCCCTCCCAGGGCACACTGTGTGTATTGTTTGGGACAGCGTGGAGATTCTCAGGGCCCCCGGTATGCCAGCCAGCTCCAGCATGCAGGGAGCTGCTGAATATGCATCTCACTGTGTGTAGGAGCAATCGTTTCATCTGTTTCCCTGCCTTCATAATAGTGTGCAGGAAAACAGATGAACACTCTGCTCCCAGCAAGCGGGAGCATTTTGACAGCTGGAAGCAGAGTTAGTGTTTGCTCTCCCGCTAAGCAAAAACAAACTGCTATCTCCCAAGGGTGGCCACTTTGGAGATAGCAGGAGCTAGCCCTGGTAGATGGCTGTCCCCAGGGCTATTAATGTCTTCAGAGGGAAGCCCTGCAGCCTCTCTCCTTTACTTGCCATGGCCAGCCCTGGGGAGGTGGTGGTCCCCATGGCCGTAAATGGCCATGGAAGGGGAGTGTTCAGCCCCCTCCTACTTTTCTAAATTTCATAGGTGCAGGGGAGTTGGTGATCTCCAGATCCCCCAGGATCCACATGCCCCACTTAAATATTTTATTTCAGCCCCAGGGAGGTGGTGGTCCTCGGGCGTCAAAGAGCCCCAGGATAGTGGTCAACGTGCCCCCCCTCCATTTTAAAAATCAAGACCCAGGGAGGTGGTGATCCCCAGGGCTCCCTTGAGCCTGTGAAGGGGGGACACATGTGCCCCCTCTCCATTATAACCATTAAGCCCTAATGAGGTGGTGGTCCCCGAGGCTCAACAGAG
Organism: Lissotriton vulgaris; assembly: GCF_964263255.1. Taxonomy (NCBI): domain Eukaryota; kingdom Metazoa; phylum Chordata; class Amphibia; order Caudata; family Salamandridae; genus Lissotriton; species Lissotriton vulgaris. The sequence continues at coordinate 411,520,430 of NC_141696.1, read as the reverse complement.
CCTAAGGAGCAGGGATCCATGCACCCCTTTCTTTTTTTATCACATGCCTCCTGGACCTGGCCCACCCTGGGGCTATATCACAAACAAGCACAGGAAACCACACTTGAATTTTTTTTAAATGCTGCCGAATTCATGAATACGCCTTGATTTTTGGCGAGAATTTTTTTTTTTAAATCCTGGCAGGGACCTCAGAACCAGAGCTTGGAGTCAGAGTATTCCTACCCTGTCCGATTTACTTTATTTTTACCTTTTTGGGGGGGACTTAGCTTCAGCTGAGTCTCAAGATGGCTGCCAACACTTCCTGGTTGAAGCGTTGTCAGCCAATCTGATCTCTGCAAAAGATCTGGAGGAATTTGCAGCGGTGTCGCGTGCCTATATTTGCAAAGTTGGCTTTCTTTTATTAACTCTAAAACTGCTGAACAGATTTACTCCAAAAAACAAAAAGTGTCCTTTCTTGACCAAGAGCTACCTTTCTGCCAAATTTGGTGTAATTCCATCTAGTGGTTCGGGCTCGTTGTGTTCAAAATCCCTATGGGAATTAAAATGGGAGACACTTTTTTTGACACCCCATTTTTCTCAGAACCCAATTAACAGATCACCACAAGAAATGTTATGCACAATAAGACCCAGCAGAATAATTTTTAGGGAAAAGTTTGTGAAGATTCATCAACAGATGCCAAAGATATAGGCACGTCAAAAAACGAGGTTCCTATGGGAACTAGGTCCTAACTACAGCTACTACTGTCAACCTCCAGGCAATATATATATCAAAGGTAACCTTCCATATGTTGAAATTTTCTGTCTGAGAAGAAATTTTAGTCACCTTGAGGACTTAGAGAAATGTCAGATGGAAGCGAGACACCGATTTCTAGCATGGTTCTATACCAAACAGACCCTGGACAGGGCTGCAGGCAAGGCGAATTCAAAAAGTAGGGAATCTGACCTATTTGGGAAATATGCCAGACATAGGATTCCAATAAAAGATTAATTTTGACATTCAATCAGCAGGAGAAACAGCTGAGATTGATGTTAAGAAACCATTAGTCTCTAATTCAAGGGGATCCAGTTTTTAGACCTACAATACCAAATTCACTGCTTGTAACATTCAGGAAAGCGCCCTCAAAGAGAGATGCACTAGTCAAAAGCAGTCCTGAAGTGATAGAGAAACCTAATTGGCTGTCCTCTAGGACAGGTTTTAATACGTGTATTTCCTGTAGAGCTTGCAAATTTGGTATCAATACTAGTGAGTACTGCAAGCCATTTGAGATGTCATCAGTGATGTCATCAGTGATGTCACTGACCAGTGTCATGAATGATGTAATATGTGACATCATCAGCAGTGGATTGCGGGTGCGCGATATATAGTTAGTGCAACTAACTATATATGGAATTTCAATGGTTTTGTGTGAGTAAAATAAGGTTTTGTAAATGCGAATTCCTAACTATATATGGTCTATAACCTATGGTTTTTTCAGTGAATTTATATATATATATATATATATATATATATATATATATATATATATATATATATATATATATATATATATATATATACAGATATATATATATATATGTATATATATATAGATATACACACACACACAGATTGTTATTCAGTCTCCGTGTATGCATGTTAAGGTTGTGTAGTTCAAAGCTATATGGGGATTGGTGCATGGTCTGGTGAGGCTATCTATCTATCTATTTATATGTAGATAGATAGATAGATAGATAGATAGATAGATAGATAGATAGATAGATAGATAGATAGATAGATATGTAGATATGTAGATAGATAGATAGATAGATAGATAGATAGATAGATAGATAGATAGATAGATAGATAGATAGATAGATAGCAGATAGCCTTACCAGACCATGTACCAATCCCCATATAGCTTTGAACTACACTACCTTAACAGGCATACACAGAGACTGAATAACAATCCATCTATCTATCTATATGTAGATAGATAGATAGATAGATAGACAGACAGACAGACAGACAGATAGATAGATAGATAGATAGATAGATAGATAGATAGATAGATAGATAGATAGATAGATAGATAGCAGATAGCCTTACCAGACCATGTACCAATCCCCATATAGCTTTGAACTACACTACCTTAACAGGCATACACAGAGACTGAATAACAATCCATCTATCTATCTATATGTAGATAGATAGATAGATAGATAGATAGATAGATAGATAGATAGATAGACAGACAGACAGACAGACAGACAGACAGACAGACAGACAGACAGACAGACAGATAGATAGATAGATAGATAGATAGATAGATAGATAGATAGATAGATAGATAGATAGATAGATAGATAGATAGATAGATAGATAGATAGATAGATAGATAGCCTTACCTGACCATGTACCAGTCCCCATATAGCTTTGAACTACACAGCCTTAAAAGGCATACACAAACACTGAATAACAATCTGCGACACAATAAGACTCTAGTATTGACTACAAATATTGATATGGACAACTTCAGGGCGGACAATGATAGAGATGACTTGCCCACTTTTTGACACACACTCAAAGCGGTATTAAGTGGCCACTTCATTGCAGCAGTGGCATGCCTTACGAAAATGAGGGCCAACAAGAAAGAAGACCTTGAGAACCAGCTCACCCTGTTGGAAAACAAAATGATGCCTAATAGCAAGGAAATATGGTAAAAACTATTTCCACGTGTGTGCTCTGGACCCAGAAAAGCAGTGTTTGCTCTCCACAGAACCAAAAAGTATCCTATTCAGGGCACAACCCAGACAAAACTCACAAGTCAGCTAATGGCGGAATCACTAAAGACAGTACAGGAGATATGGTGCCGAGGGGAAGGGCCTAGAAAATGAAAGGTGACAGAGCGGAGGTTTTTCCATAGCTATTACCAAATTCTTTATGATGAGGACTCTTCGAACAACACCCAAATGTAAAGTGCAATGGTTGAAAATAAAACACAATGCATCGGGAAGTCTAAAGTCCAGCTAGCCTTTAATGCAAAAATAGCAGGCAGGATAATTAAAAACAAGAAGTCAATTGTCATTTCAACTGGGCAGGGCTCTTGCTAGAAGGCAGTCAGTTGAAGGTAAGAGTTACAAAACATGCCAATACGGCCTAGCATATGTGTTATTTCTTTCAATAATAGTAGGTGTAACATAACCATGTGACACAAACTTGTTCTCAACAAAAATGTAGCTGATGAGTAGGTGTCAGGATCTTCCCAGCACGCAAGAGCAGGGTTGCCTTGAAGGGAAGATATGATTCATACACACAATATTAGCTCCATTCTTCTCACAAAATCCCACTTCCCTTGCCAGTTTTGAAAACAAGCAAAAACTCAATGTCCAACATGGAGTAATATGGCTTTTGACGTTGCCATGGTCATGACATGTTACAATCAATACAATGCCATGGGAAGCTTTAAGCAAACATAAAACAACATTTTTATTTGATTAATAGTGGGTACATTTGTGATGAAATATGGTTATTAGCATTTCTGTTTTAACAAGATCCTCCTTAAATAAACACTCTTTCCCACTCAAGCTAATTTGCTGGATAATCAGATTCCCATTGACGAGCCGGAGATGCATCTAAAGTCTGAAACTGGGCAAGTCACCTGAACTGAAAGGTTCTAGTGTAGCTTTTTGCAAGACCTTCTGCAGACCTCTGACCCCTTTGCAAGCTTGACTCTATAACGTTTTAGGACTATTGGAGTGGTCTCAGAATAAATGCTGGATGCTGCAGTAATGGTGATACCCCAAGCCAGGCAAAAACCTGAAGTTTTGTGGGAACTTCTTGTCCATATCACTTTTCAATTTAGATATTATATCTTTGCAAATCTGGAGCCTCCGATGCCAGACCTCGTAGATCGCAACCAAGAAGGTGTTTAGAGTAAGCTGGACATTCATGACCAGAGTGATCAGTGACATTGCATTTGGCTTCTGTGATTTATTTAATTGCTTATTTAGAGCTATCAATCCACTACAGCTCACATTAAAATGAATGGGATGATGCCCTCAACTATAAACATTAGGACAGGCTTCAAACAAACAAGCCCCATCCTACCAGTCTTTTTGTCCCTTTCACTTACACCCTTTGCTAATTGTATCAAGCATAGTATAACATTAAACATTAAGCAAATCCTGACATTGATAAGTAATTTTATTGGAGCGGTAGGGGGGCATATACTTGAGAACAGACATTAAATATCTATACATGCCAAGAGATAGATTGGTTTAGATCTTCTAAAGCTCCTCCCTGAGTAGCTCAACTTCACTACTCAGTTGAATGAGTAAAGATTGAGACAGCAAAACAATGTTGCTTCTTAAGTCATCTAATTCTGGGTACATCTTTATAATGGATTCAGTGGCTGAGAAAAGGCATAGAAGTTGGGGTCTGTACTGCTCACCTCTAACAAGAGTGACTCTAAAATGTGGGATATTGTGAGTTTCAGACAAGGCCTACATACCCATCCCTCCTTGCACCTGTGACAAGGTCAGGACACTGTTGGATTCAAAGTTTGTAGAAACGCAAAATGCCTGAAGATGGGTTCACTCTTTCAGGGGAAGGGGCCAGGACATCAAGACATTTGAAAAAGTCAGGAGAATGGTATTTCTGAACCTGAGTGCTTCTGCCAAGTGAGGCCCTGGATTACACACCACTGTATCAGAAGTAGGGCTATATGAGATCTCATTGATCTCAAGAGATGGATGAAATATGTGGATCACAATTGATACCTGATCTCAGCACTCTGCAATATGCTGTTGACAACAACTGAAACTAGGTAACACCAGCACTAGGCAACCGTCCATCCCAGTTATGATGTGAAAGGAAGATGACAGAAAATTCATAGAAAAGGTTGGGGGCTGTTCCACAATAAGGTATGAATGTAAAAGTGCTTTAAGAAAAGAAAGGCAGACCCTGCATGAACTATACACATGCTGGTATCACAGTCTAGAGAAACTACAGAGATCCCCGCAAAATGTCTTTTTGAGGGACTCTGGATCCCTTACTCAATATAGCACTGTCTAAAATTACATAAAGCAGCAGATATACTAATATCCACTTTAATAAGAGCGGACATAACATAAAGCTAGATTTGCTGCTAATTTTGTAAATACTGTGCTTTAGTTTGCCTAATCTTACCGGGTTTGAGGGTTCTCCACTGGTTGCCATCCTTCCTGATTCCCTGCAGACGCTGAGTAGAAGCGCTGCTGATTGGAGGGATAGGAGGTGGGAACTGGGCAGTGATTCGGCGGGCGGACTCAGGAATGACACTTAACTCGGGCGCGCTTAAGGCAAGCCCGTCTGTGCCCATCCACGCTCGGATCGGGCTTAGGGCCAGTCCCCCTGGTTTCAGGTCAGCAGGTAAGCTAACTTACTCTCCTGGTGTGCTCAGGGGCCTGGATCCAGGGGGGAGGAATGCTTGCTGTCCTAGGTTTAATCCAGGGATTGGGCCTGGCGAGCTTACAGACTTATGTACCAGCTGCCCCCTTCCTAGGATCTTGGCCCAACCCTGTTGCTTTCTTAGGAGGGAAGTGAGGGCCCGCCAGGAGCCTCGTACAGTCGTCCCCCCTGTGAAATGTGTACTGCTAAATGCCAGGTCATTGGTTAAACATGGTCTGGAGTGCAGTCTACTGCTGGAGGATCATCAAATAATGATGGCCTTCATTACGGAGGCATGGACAGACAGCACCACAGGCCCTGATATTGTGAAGGTCCTGCCAGCCAACATTTTGTGCTATACACTGGACCGTCCCTCGGGAAGGGGGAGGGCTGTCTGTTATTTATCATTGTAGCCTTGAGCTCTCGTTTTCCATTGCCTCTACTGACACATGTGAAGAACTGTCCCTCAGTGTGCGATTTTCCCCTCATGACACCTTTGAAGGGATCCTGATCTATCGGCCCCCACGGCCCAGAGGTTTGTTTGTGGATTCATTGGGCACTTTGCTGGAGGAAGGGTTATGCACGAACACCTTTACGATCATGGGAGATTTTAACTTTTATCTAGAGAATGCCCTAGATACGGGCACTAAAAGACTGATTGGTTTTTTGGGGGACGGTGGACTTGATCAAAGGGTAGTGGGTCCCAGGCACTTAGCTGGGCACACGCTAGACGGCATTTTCTCCAACAACGCCGGTTTGGATTTGCTGGAAGTGTTACCTCTATCATGGCCTGATCATGCGGCTATTTTCTTTTCTCTCCGCCAAGGATCCTGGAATCCAGCTGCAGTCAAACCAAGGGAAAAGATTGCTGTAAGGGTTTGGAAAAATATAAATGGGGAGGAAATGGGGATTTTCCTGACATCAAATGCTCCTAGCTTTCCTGCAAATGTTGATATGGCAGAGGAATTGTATACAAGGTGGATTGAGAGCGCCTGTGATAAATTTGCACCAATAAAATGTTTTACTCCCAGGAGAGCACAGCCTTCGGCACCTTGGTATTCCGACCTCTTGCAAAAACACAAAACAGACTGCAAGAGGCTTGAGAGGGTCTGGAGAAGGGGGTATTGTCCTACTAATAAAGAAAAGTACAAAGGAAGTCTTATTCTTTATAAGCAATTGATTATGGAGGCAAAAAGGGCCTATTTTTCTGAGCAGATAGAGAGGGCGAACTCCTCATCTAGACAACTTTTTAGGACAGTTACCAGACTGACGATCCCAACTAAGTCCAGCACTCATAGTAGTCCGGCCTTCTGTGAGTCATTAGCCTTGTCCTTTAGGAATAAGGTAGAAGGGATCGTCTCCTCTTTTTCCAGAACCCAAGGAGATGCGGGTACTGATCTAAAGTCTAGGAAGCCTCGGGACAGATTAGATCGGTTTAATCCTCTACAGTACACAGAGGTTTTAAACTTAGTGCGGATGGTTCAGTCTGGATCTCCCAATGATCCATGCCGGCCAGATCTGTCCCGAGGTCATTGCTTCCACACTTACACCCATGTTCAACATGATTTTGGATATGGGAGAGTACCCTAGGATGTGGATATCTGCTTCGATACTCCACCTTATAAAAAACCCAGTTTGGATGCAAAGGATCCCAACAGCTACAGACCAATATCACGTCTCTCGTTTCCGGCAAAGATACTAGAGAAGGCCATAAATCAACAACTTAGCACGTTCTTTCAGAAGACCACTGCCCTAGACCCTACGCAATTTGGGTTTCGTGCAGGGCACAGCACGGAGTTAGCCCTTATCAAGGCCACGGAAGAGGGTAGAGCGGCTGTGAACCAGGGAGGGGCTGCTGTGCTGATTCTGTTGGATCTGTCGGCAGCCTACGACACGGTCCGCCATGGAGTGTTGATGGACCGGTTGTCGGGGGCAGGGCTGGAGGGCATAAGTGCGCTTTATAAGCTCATAAATAAATAAATAAATATTCCACTTTGTGGTGGATGCTCCACATCTGCAAACTCTAAATCAGGACTTAATAGACCATGCCACTTCTTAAAACGGAGAAAAGAGGAGGAGCTGCGCGGGCATCCATGATGGTCGCGTAAGCAGAGGGCTCCCGCGACCCGTGCCGCCCTCTCGCAAATATCCTTGAAATATCCTGAATTTCTATATGGGCTTTTGAAGAACTACTCTTGCTGATCCTAATATACTTTCAAGAACTGAAAACGGATTTCGGGAACCATTTTTACATCGTCTTTAACTTTCTGGCCTGCCCCCGGACGAGACCGGGGTCTCTGATGCTCTGGCTGGCCGAGGAGTAAGTCAACAACAGCGGTGACGGGACATCCTTCCCTCCGGTGACACTGTTACTTTCAGTTTCGGTTTCTCCTCGACCTCCTAATTGACTGTCCGGCCATGTCCCTAGTCTCACAGTCTACGATTTTGGACCAGAATTTCGCTTTGGCGACTCAACGATATTTGCCATTTACACCAGGTCCAGAGGGCCCCCTCGGGTCGAGGCTTCTAATATGGCGACCAAGCCTGAAGCCGAGAAGCGCAAGACGAAGGTGCCGACTCGTGGGGGACCCGTTCAAACTAAGGTTATGGATCGATACACACAGCCGAAGGGTTCCCCCGGTGGTGCTGGCCATAGTCTTGAAGACCCAAGGACGGAACCCTGTGGCGTCATCGGAGGTCTCGCTCCAGGACCTAATGCGCGCCATCACTGGGATGAAGACTGATATGGGGCTGCAATATGAGGCTATTGTGTCCAAGATCGACACGGTGGCCGTTGATGTCACTCTCATTCGAGCGGACTTGGCTAAGACCAACGAGAGGGTCAAGGCCTTGGACCTTAAGACCTCCAGTCTTTTCACTGATATGGTGGATGCACAGTCGGAAATTGGTAACCTGCGATCATCGCACGATATGATGGCCAGATGTCTGGACGAATATGAAAATAGGGCCCGGCGTAACAACATCCGCTTGGTCGGTGTGCCTGAGAGCCATGGCGCCACCACCGTTGACCTGCTAGTGGAGGATCTGATCGTCACCCTCCTCGCTCCCGCCGGACTCAGTAAATTCTTTGCGGTTAAGCGTGCGTATCGTTTCCCGGGTGGACAGACTAAACCGGGGGCTCCTCCGAGGCCTATCATTGCTAGGCTCTTCCACTTTTGGGATCGAGACGCTATCCTCCAGGCCTCGCATAGGCACGGCCCATTGAAGTATGAGAACAGTTCAGTCTCCAAATATCCGGATTTTACTCCCCAAGTTCAGCGACAAAGGATGGGGTTCCAGGGAGTGAAACGGCACTTGCGAGACTTGGGACTCAAGTATGCAATGTTATTTCCGGCTCGACTTCGCGTCGAGTATCTAGAGCGAACTTTCTTTTTTGACCGACCGGACAGTGCTGGCGACTGGCTCGTCTCACTGCCGAAGACGGACGATGGAAGCGGAGGCCCTGGTGGAGCGGACGGGAGTGCATCGGCACAGGAGTGACACTTTGGTTCTCGATGTCTGGTTGCTGGTTCGCATTCACCGGCTGAGTTTTGCTATTATTTCTTAATCAGAGGTTTAGGCCCGAGGGTGGTGCGGGGTGGGACAGTCTCTCATCTCCTCCTCTGGGGTTCTTTGTGTAGTGTATTATGAAGGGGCGACAGGCACACTGCAGATTGGGGTGGCTTTTTAGTCGTACGCAGGGGTGCAGGGTGGGGGGTGTTGTAACGGGTAGTTGTTGGGGGGTGGAGGGGGGGGTCTGTTTTGGTTTTTGTATTTGTTCCTTTCACATGGCACGATGAGTATTGCTGTTAACCTATTGCTTTTGGGCTCCGGGAGGGGAGGGTTGTGGTGCTTAGCTGGGATGGGGGGTGGTGATTTGAAATTGTTGTCTTGGAACGTTAATGTTCTGGGTGACAAGATAAAACGTGGTGTTGTACTTCAGTTTCTTAGACGTCACTCCCCTGATGTTGTCCTGTTACAGGAGACCCATCTGATAGGGAATGCGTGCAGGGCCCTGGATAGACGCAGCTATAGATTGGTCGCTCATGCCGGATTCACATCTGGCTCTAGAGGGGTTGGCATCATGATTAAATCCTCCCTGCCCCTTGAGATAGATGAAGTCACACTCGACGATAGGGGTCGGTATGCCGCTGTCTCAGGGCGGTGGGAGGGGAAGGTGCTCACAATTGTTAGTGTTTACATTCCCCCGGGTCTTCAAGTTACCACATACGCCGATCTGGGACGGACTCTCCTAGGGCTTCCAGATGGTCTCCTTGTATTGGGTGGGGATTTTAACTCAGTGGTCTCTGGTGATTGTGACCGGTTTCCCCCCAGAGTCCTGCCGGCGTCTCAGCTGTGGCTTTCTGAGCTGCTGGAGACCTTTGGATTGGTAGACGTCTGGCGGATGCTACACCCTACGCATATGCAATATACGTTCCACTCTGGAGCACATGGTAGTCTCTCTAGGATTGACTATTTTCTGATGCTGTCCGCCCACATTCCTTTGGTGTGTGAGGTCCACCATCTCCCCAGGGGCATTTCTGATCATTCACCTCTGGTGCTCGAGGTCTCGGTGGGTTTGTGTAGCGATAGCAGGGTCGCCCCTATTAATCCTTGGCACTTAAGGAATCCCAAGATGCGTTCCGAGCTTATCAAGGCTATTGATTGTTACTTCAATGAAAATGTGGGGTCTGTTTCTTCGTCTGTTTCCTTATGGGAGGCTTTTAAAACTGTAATACGAGGTTCTGCACTGTCATTGATCGCTGCCAATAAGAAGACCAAGCAGGAGGACTTAGTGCGCCTCGAAGATGAAATTACTTCTCTCGAAAGCGAATTGGGTGGTAATGATACTCCTGCAGTCCTACACTCCTTGGCGCTAAAGCAGGCTGACTATAGAGCCCTGGTGACCGGCGCTGCTAAAGTTATGCATAGGAACCAGTTGGGCAGACTCTATGATGTGGGTGATAAGGCGAGTAAGCTTCTGGCGTGGTTAGATAAATCTGAGAAAATGAGTTGAGTGGTGCCGGCGATTGAACGGTCGACTGGTGAGTGTGTGTCTCACCCGAGTGAGATTGTGGATTGCTTTGTGGATCACTTCCAGACGGTCTACAGATCGGTAAGTGATAGAGATGAGTCTGATTCCCGTTTGCTCTTGCGTGATATCGGGCTACCCTGTATTTCTGATGAGGACAGGTCTGGTATGGATGCGCCTATAACGGTGGATGAGGTCGCTGTTGCGATATGATCCCTTCGATCGGGTAAGGCTATGGGGCCAAACGGTCTGCCCATCGAGCTCTACAAGCTGCGCCCTGACAAGATGGTGGCATATTTGCGAAATATGTTCATGGAGGCCTTTGAAGCTGGCCTCCTCCCTCTTGATCAGCTTTTGGCCACTATTGTTGTCATCCACAAGGACGGTAAACCCCGTGACTGTTGTACCTCCTATCGCCCCATTTCTTTGCTTAATGCGGAGCCCAAGATCCTGGCTAAAGTGCTTGCTACTCGTTTGGTCACGGTCATTTGCGACCTGATCCATCCGGATCAGTCCGGTTTCATCCCCCATCGAAACACTGTACTCAATCTTCGGAGGCTTCATGGAGTTCTCGCGAGAGCTGCGACGCTGACCGAACCCGCCATCTTGACTTCTCTTGATGCTACTATGGCTTTTGACACCATTGAGTGGTCTTATCTCTGGGCGGCTCTCTCAAAGTTCGGTTTCGGCCCTAATTTTATCGCCTGGGTAAAACTCCTTTACGCACAACCACTGGCCCAGGTGGTGGTAAACGGCTGGGTGTCTGGTTCGTTCCCGCTTGGGCGTGGCACCCGACAGGGTTGTCCGCTCTCCCCCCTGCTTTTTGCCCTAGCGCTGGAGCCGTTGGCGGAGTGGCTCCAGTGGGAGCCCTCGATCAGGGGCATCCGGTGGGCACCTGATCTCGAAGATCGTGTCTCGCTATACGCCGATGACATTCTCCTTTATTTCACCTCACCTCAGAAGTCACTCAATGTGCTCTTTGATGTCCTCCCCTCCTTCGGGAAGAATTCGGGTCTCGTCATCAACTGGACTAAATCCTGTGTTTATGTCATAGCGGGGGAGCTTCCTCCACTGCCTCGTAGATTCCCAATCCAGGTGGTTGAGACTGGTTTCAAGTACCTGGGGATTCATGTCTCCATGGACTCCTCTGTTCGTTATGATCGCAACTTGTATGCTCCTCTCAGGCGACTTAAATTGGACGTCCAGCGATGGCGCCGCCTGCCCCTATCCCCATTGGGAAGTGCGGCTCTTTTTAAGATGATGTCGCTCCCAAGATTCTTGTATGCGCTGCAAAACTTTTTTGATCCTATACCTTCCGGATATTTCCTTGAGGTTGAGAGTCTTCAGAGACAACTGATCTGGGATGGGCGGGTGCGTATCTCCTTACCCAAACTCACTTTGCCGTGGTACGATGGCGGCATAGCCCTCCCGGACATTAGGCGCTACTACTGGGCCTCCCACTTGAGCGCGGTTAACCATGTAACGTATTCCCCAGGTCCTGCTCCTGCTTTCGCGATGGACAAGCTCATCCTGCCGGGCGGGAATTTTTGCAGGGCACTGTATTCCAAGGAGCCATTCCGCGTTCTGACTGGACCCACGAAATGTGCTGTGCGTGTGTGGAGGGATGCGAATGTTGCTACGGGCTGGGGCGATAGGTTGACACGACTGACGCCATTGTATGACTCTGATAGATTGGGTAGCTTGTGGAGAACGAAAGGGTTTGCTAAATGGGATATGATTGGTATCAGCAAGGTGGAGGATCTCTGGTCCAAGGGCACGGTTAAGTCCTTTGACGCCCTCAAGGTTGAATATGAACTTAGTGACGAGGAGTACTTTCGGTACCTTCCGGTGCGGCACGCCTTGATTTCGGTTTTCCCTCTGGGGACAGAGATTCCCCAGTCGTCGTCTCTCGAGGATCGGATTCTAGATGGCCACGTGCCTGACAGCACAATCTCTCTGATCTACAAAAAGCTTATTAATAACAGGGCTGACCTCCTTGTGCGACTCAGGGCTTTGTGGATCGAAGACGGCCTGGAATTAGATGACGAGGATTGGCAGATGGCTGTCGCCTCCCCTAAGGAGGTGGCCATTCCGGCTCGCCTTCATTTTGTACAACTGAAGATCCTCCACCTAGTATACATGACCGGTACGAGACTGGTGCGGATGGGTTATTCGATTGATGGGCTGTGTAAGCGTGGTTGTGGCATGAGTGGTACCTTTCTACATATAATTTGGGAATGTCCTGTGGTGTCCGCTTTTTGGTCTAGAGTGCATGCAATAATGGAAAGGGTCACCGGTGTCTCTCTTTTGCCTGAGGCCCGACGGTGCCTGCTCAACGTTTGGGAGCCCATTGACTGTACTGCTGCTCAGACTTTCTGGGTCACTCTTGGTAACATGGTTGCCAAGAGAGATATTGCTCAACTTTAGGGTTCCCATAGACCGCCTGGGATAACAGCTTGGAAGGAGAACATGGACTGGTGCATGTTCAGGGAGAAGACTGTCTATGTAGCTCGGGCCGTCCTAAGAAATGGGGCAGGATTTGGTCCCAGTGGAACGCATATCGTGGAGACATTTGTACCCCTACATTTGACTACACTACTGACATCCCATTGTCCCCGTAGTTGACGTTCCGGATGTTTGTCCATAGTAATATTTTACATCGTTCTGTTTACCACTCCCCCGTCCCTGGACATATGCCACACTATTCTTTACATATTGGTTCCCTCTCCCCCTCCACTTGAGCCCCTGGAATCGTTCTTTGCCATGTGCTTGTTTGGTTTGTTTCGTTAGATGTTTTTCACCAAAATCTTAAAATGAAACTTATTTTATCCTCCTGTTTCTCTTTTTCACGTGCCTGTACACTGATTAGTTGCTATTCTCCGTACTGCCTGTACTGCCTCTATACCTACTGTCCTGATGTTCATTGTCATAGCGGCCGGCCCGTTCGGGTTGTAGGCAGACGCTGTGTACTGTGCAAACCGACAATAAAGGTTTTTAAAAAATAAAAAAAAGACGGAGAAAAGATTACTTAATGGTTGCCTTTTGTTTTTCTCTGGAGGGTCCCTCTGCCTTTGTGGTAACAGGGTTCAGTCCTCAGACACAAACACTTTTGGCCTTTTTAATCTCTAAACACTTAGTAGAATTGTAAATTATAGACATTTATCATTTGTTTTGTATATTCAATACAATTTTGATATTGTCCATACAATGGGCACATTTATTTATGTATCTATAATGGTTAAACTTACCATCACCCCCTCCATGTGGGACAACACATGGTGGCCTCCCACCCTCAGCACCCCCCCACTATTACACACCACTCCCGCAACCTCGGCATCATACTCAACTCCTCCCTCTCCATGAATCGACAGGTCAACGCTGTATCTTCCAAATGATTCTACAACCTCTGCATACTCCGCAAGACCTTCAAATGGATCCCCCCGAATCCAGGAGGACCGTCACCCACACACTCATCACCAGCAGACTGGACTACGAGAACACCCTCTACACCGGAATAAACAAATCTCTACTCCACATACTCCAGACCGTCCAGAATGCCGCAGCTAGACCTGTCCTCAGCATCCCGCGACAAGACCACATCACCTAGCACCTATGAGACCTCCACTGGCTCCCAGACAAAAGAGTGACCTTCAAGCTGCTCACACACACCTACAAAGCCCCGTACAACACTGGACCCTAGTACTTCAATGTAAGAATCTCCTTCTAGGCCCCCAAGAGAAACCTCCTCTCCGCTCCTCCCTCCGCTCCTGGGTCAAAATCCCCTGCATCCACAGAACCTGAACAGGAGGCAGATCCTTCTCCTACCTCACTGCCAAGACCTGAAACAAACACACCCTCAGCATCAGACAAAGCCCCACACTTCAAGCTTTCAGGAAGAGCCTCAAGACATGGCTTTTCTGATGACCAGAGCTGCCCGAGTCCCTCCCCCAGCGCCTTGAGACCCTCATGGGTGAGTAGTGCGCTCTATTGATTCCTGATTGATTGATTGATTGTCATATGCATATTGCACCGGAAGACAAAAGGCAGGACTATAGGTTTGTACATGAGAACTTTTTTAAATCACCTATGTGATCTGAAGCGCAGGCTCAAGAATGAATCCACTTCAAAGGAATGCCCAATTAAAGAGGGGTGTCATTTGACAATAAAAAAATCAGTGCAAACATCAGAAATAACACATTTTCACAGGTATGTAATCGGATTCAACCATTTCTCAAAGTACAAAATTTGAAAGGCCACTATTACTATTAATCTGCATTTAGTACATGGATTAGGCTCTAATAAACACATGCAATTCTAAGGCCACCTATAATATAAACTATTACAATTTTACAGCACAGCAATTCAAACAGTTTAATTGTAATCACAAATTAAAAAATCTTTACAAATATTTCCTCACCCACAATGCCACTTGTGTCTTGTCAAGAGACTACACACCTCATAGCTTTAGTTTCAGTCTGGCAACCTTAGTCTCATCCAATGCATGCATGCATTGGAGGAACTATGAGTGAAGGTCATATTGCTACTCTGCCAATACTTCTTTTTTGACAAATTAAGTGCACAGGCCACATTATTTCCTAGGAGCCCACCACAGGCCCTGCCAAATGCTTGGTTTCGCTAATACAAAAGGAAGCTATTTTTGATTCAACAAAATCCCTCTTGCTACCATGATCCTTCTCTTATTATCTCTTTAACTAGCTCTAACTGGTTCTTTTCCGACAATTCTCCCTTTGTTATTGTTTTCCGATCTTTCATCTCCTCGTTCCCTTTTCAGAATTATTTTGTCTTACTCTGGATCAACTTATGATCATGAAAAACAAGTCCGGGCGCCCAAAACGGGTGCTAGGCCAATTTCTACCACTTGCTCCCAAGGCATAAATTAAGCTCTGTACAGGGTGCAAACTCAAGTTTAACAGCAGAAAAGTCAGTCATCTTTTCCTTCAATATAATAGGGGTCTGTAGCTAGGCTCTTCTGAATGAGCCATCCTCACCCTCCTAAGTCAACCCCCTAACAGATCTCGAATCAGACATTTTTTACATTAGTAGAGAGTAATGCAGAGCAGTACGTTGTAAAAGAGCAATATATGCCTTGGTTTCATCAAGATGAACTGTAGGTTAAAGTTCATCAGAAAGCAGAAACACAAGTTCAACAAGTTTTCAGATAAATAGAAACCATTTTTTACAAGCTTTGAAAAGATTATAATCACAGCACACAAGCAGAGTCCTGTCTCATTGTTAATTAAGACTGGTTCAGAACATGTTGGTCAAAGGTGACTCAACTCTAAAGCATACAGAGTCAGATAAGAAGTCTTGGGAATTGAATAATAAAAATTAACACTCTCAAGGAAAGAAGGTTAATGTTACGTTACAGCTTTGTTAGAACCATGATAAAGAGAATGTAGTGAAAAGGTTATGAGTTTAAAGGACACAGGTAATGTTATGTTTATATAAAAGTATATTATTAACTCATGTATTCTTTGACCTGTTATTTGCTTTTTCTGAAAATTGTGTTCAGGTCATCACTTTTTCAACTATAAAAGCAGCTGCCTGCGAGCAGCAAATTGAGATCAGCTTTTCAACTCGGACGTGACTGGGCTCCCAGCCTTTGTGATTAAACCTACTTTTGCCTTGCCAGAGAAATCTAGTCTCTCTTTATTTTAGTTTAACCCCACCATTTGTTGAGCTGATCCAGTGGCCCTGTTTGCCCTCAACCAACTGCTGTCACGGGAAACCAACTACCCCTGTTGCATAGAATACTTCGCATTTATGACAAGGTAAGCAGACACTGTGTTACCTCAAAGTTCTGCCTATTCACAGGGGATGGGTAGGACCTGAACATTGCTGTCTTTAATGTGAGGACAACGTGGACTCCGTTCCATGTTTATATCTTATATGACTTGTTTCTTTGGCAATTGTGAACATGGATGAAATGTAAATGGGTTATCACGTGCAAGATTGTGTATAAACATTAAAGAATATTAGGTAAAGGCGCTACTTCAGTAGAGAGTTTTTCCCAATCTAAACTTGAAAGTGGTCAAGTGTGAGTGATTCGAAGTTGGGAGTCCAATATGTATTCCACTATTTTGGCATAGAGGGACGGCTGAAAGGCTGATGTCGCTAAACTTTACATCCAGTAAGTACTGAACACTCAAATCACTACCCAGACCTAATGTCTGGAAGTCACTCCATGGCCTATGAGGTGCATGGTTTGAGGGTTGTCCTCTCCTAAGCATGGAGGGAAGCGACCAATGGCTACTGACCTAGTATATAGCCTAGAGTAAAAAAACTGTGATTGATTTTAGAAATAAAGTGTTTATATTTTAAATATGTTAGTGGTGAATGTGTTTGTGTACATGTAAGTAGAAATGTGGGCACTGGGTAATGTTATTTTATAATGTGATGATGCATAATGTATTAGTAGGAAGTACATTGACGGATTTCCTATCTTGTGAAGGATAGTGTAAAACTTCAGGAAAGGAAGTTTTAAATAGGTCAACCCCATAAAGTAAGTAGATAAAAAGCTAAAAAGAATTATAAAAACGTTATAGAAACACGTGGACTATGGAGACTCCCATACAAGATATGTGTGAACTGGGGGAGAGGGTGTCTCAGGCGAAGTATGGCACTGAGCCCGTAGAGTTGTTGATACCATGATTTTTATTTCAGACAAAGATATGGAGAACCAAAAAGCCAATGTCCAAATCACTCCTTGGGGCTATAGGATTCTTCTTCTTTGGTAAGGTTGTCCCCCAAACGTCCCCCGGCTTCCCATCGGTATAAGGAAATCATACGCAGGTAAGTAACAATCCTGTTTGTTTATCTGGGTTTCCCAATCATCAGGTGGATTTTATGTGCTGGTATAGTGCTCAAAATGACAGTCCCAACTTGTGCACCAAAGTACTGTAGAGACTGTGCAAACTATGGTTTTAGTGCTTTTCAGTATGCCATACTAGCATGCAAAAAAAATAAAAGGGATCGCAGTACAAACCCCTTTTTTAAAGGGAAAGAAAAACCAAGGTTTAAATTACTCTGCATGTCTTATCTATTCCACCGGTGGAGACAGCGAGAGGCACACAGGTGACACAGCCCAGATGCACTGAAAAAACCCTCTCAAGTGAACCTCACTGATGTCACGGGATCTTACACTACCTATTAAGGGAAGTTCTACTTCCTTCATTTATCCAGGGGCACCGACATTTTCGGGCAATTGTAGACACAACTTTCTCACTCTGTCCTGACGAAGTGCCCTGAATCTCCCCCTGAGACAATGAAAGCGAGAAACATGTTGACCAGAACATATGCCCACTAGGGACATATAGCTACCCAGCTACCAAGGGACATAATGCAGTGCCATACAGTTTGTTTTAAAAATGACAGAGGGATCACCTTAATAAAAATTAATCACTCCCATTCCAGCCATTTTTTAATACACCTTCTAGGACTTCACTGCCACTTACACCCACGCACCCATACAGCTTCATCAAAAGATCTCTGAAAAAGAGACCCTTAGGTGTACCCAGTGGCCATTGCAGCACCAGCCTGACAAGGAGCAAAAGCCCAATGATGAAGCATGACATCCTTCGGGGTGTGTGAGGGCATCAAGCGGAGGACACACGACCCCCCACAAATAGAGTAGCACATGACGAGAGTACGTCTTACTTCACCTTCTTTTTCTCTCTCTACTTAGGAACGTAACTCCCTTTTGGTGCAAGTTTAACTTCGGGAGCACAGGTCACCAGACCTTTTGAATAGCTCCTAGAGTCCCCCTCTTTTGATAAATAGGATTGCCTATTCCCCACCCATTAGAGGGGGTTTTCTCTCGTGTTTTTCCCTTCCTCCCCAGCTCTTCAAATGGCTACACAGATGTGAGAGCCACGCTCCTCCTCGAGCGGGGCTGGCACTTGTGTAAGACTGGTGGCATTCGCTCCTTTCAGCTGCTGGGCTCTCCCCCTCAATGGGCATCTTTTGCTTTGCTGCATCAGCTGGTCCACCCTCAGCAGGATTCCTCCATAAACCGAGTCTTTGTTCCTTAATAGCAGTCATCTCATCCTCTCTTAGCCGGTCCACGGATCCTCGTTACTGGAAACGCAGAGCACCATCGCACTGACCTTAAAAGTAAATATACAGTTGTTAAGTTACAGAAGCCATAAGCTGCCTTAGCCTTGTGGAGAGTCGTTTGTGAGAAGCCTGAAAACTCTTTAAATACTGACACATCTTGTACCCTGTCCTCTTCCCACCTACATATGACCTTACAAGTAGCTTTCCCAAGGTCCCCAGTATTTATCCATTAGTGCAGGTAGAGGAAGCTGCAATGGGATTTGAGAATCCAGACGCTGTGAACCCACTGCTAACAACGAAGGTACCCCGTAGTCTTGCCCTACAGACATCAAGGCCAAAACACACAAGTACTCCCAAACAACAAACAAGTGTGAGTGTTTCTCAGTTTTCAGGACAATTGGAAGCACAGTTTACACTACATTTAGATTGGGTTTCTCCTCAAGTGGTTAGAGACAAAGGGCAGGGTCCAGAAGACGATGACAATCAGTCACATATCTCTTTGGCAATGTCACATTTGTTACAAAAAAGAGACATACCAGGAAGGATAGTCAAAGACCGTGTGTCTACCCCAGAACGAAGAGATGCAAGTGATGAAAGGTGGAATGATTATGTAGGTAGGGCTGCTGGTATTGTCCAATGGTCAGTACCTTGAGAAAAAGATGAAGACTTTAAAAAGACTGAGGATGAGTTGAGAAAGTAGGCATTATATTTACACCAGAGAACACTCAGAAATGGTTGCCACGAAGTGAAGATAGAAAAGATGAGATTGTCACGATAATATACCAGAACAATTTCAGGAAAATTTTGTAAAGATGGAAGGCAGAATAAAATTTGTACATAGGTACGCAGATGATATGGGTGAAATACTTCAATCTCAGAGGGCTAGACATCCCACCTATAACATTAGCACTCGAGAAAGGCCCCTCATTGATCTTGATCATAAGAATAGACCGATGAGGTCGCCCAGTCACACTAATATGTTTATAAAGACAACTAGAGAAGGTGAGCAGGATGCTCTTTCTAATATTACGAAACCCAGAGCGAACAAGCTTGAGTAGTTACGGTTTCAGGGAACGCATGGTCAGCCATTTGCCAGAGAAGGATCTTGTGAGGTTACAGTGGGTTTGATGATACATGATAGACCAATACCACAGCTAAGTGTTCAATCAAGCTTCATGGGGCAATGATTTCACCCCAAATGAGATAGTTGCTCAAGGAGAAACAGTTGGTATAATATCATATCCTATACAGATAATTTAGCAATTTGGACTGAAGACTTAGCCCAACAGTTGAACCCATGCCCAAGAGAAGGGTCCTTTGTTTCACACAACATGGAAAATGCTGAGGATTGTTTCCTCTACACCGAGGGAGATCCAGGCTGGGATTATCCCTATATGCGACAGAATCTGTGCGTGTGACTAAAGTATGCTAGACAGTTTAATCCTCAACATCCCTTTACCCTCGTACATCAGATGCTCCTGATACTTAAGGGGTCTGGGCATTTCATTATGTTCCCTGGCCACATACGGGTAAGGAAAACCTCAAAAGGTTGCTACCACCACTTACAGAGGCAGTAGGGAAATGGATTAGGACCTTTGAAAAACAAATTGCAGGCATCATCCTGGCAAAACGGGACATAAAGAGTCTACTTAGCTCCCTTATAGGAGATGAGACAGACACTGTATTCCACAAATCTGGAGTAAGAAATATCACCCGTCTGTAGCCAGTTGTGATGGGTCCCCATTGAACTTGGTTTGGACAATAGTCTGGGATCAGCTGAGGAAATGTATTCTGATAGGTCAGTCATTGGTTCTCTCATGGCTCAATCAATGCAGCCAAATGAAGACCCCACCCTATTGTTCAGCAGGATGAAAGAGAAATGGATTAAAGAAGTAAGCCAAAGTTGGTGACGTAAAAGAAGGAAATGCTGCTTTGTTTTGTAATGTCTTAAAGAAGGGTTTACCCGCTGATGTGCAGGATAACTTAATGATGATGATGATGATTAATTTGTAAAGTGCAGCAATACTTTGAGGTGCCTAGGCGCTAAAGACACTTAGGCAACATAGTGGCATTGGAAGCCAAACCTTGGACGGAGATACAGGCACACATAATACACGTTTGTAAAAAGAAACAAGAGAAAGAGAAGAACAAGCAGGAGGTAACAGAGAAGGTAGCACACAAGTTAGTGCAGCAAAAACTGTCAAAGAAGGGAGCAACGGAAGCGACTGTAGTAGCAGCCACCCGTCAGATGACTGCAATATCTATAGGGTTAGGTCCCAGAGACCACTCAACAACAGTACCCTCAACAGCAAAATAATGCAAGGGCACAAGGAAGTAGCAGAGGAGGACAAGGAGGTATAGGAAGGGTTAGGATAGGCACCCAGAAGATGGATCAGACATGCCATTATTGTCAGAAATATGGACATTTCATTAGAGATTCCAGAACCAAGCGATGAGATGAACAAAATGGAAGGACAGGAGTTTACAATCTGCCAGGGAATGCAGTAATGCAACCACAGGCAAGTCTACAAATAATATGTACCCCAGTCACCAAACAAAATACACAGCATTCAGTACCTCATATGTAACAAGTATCACCATAGAAAAGCTATCAAGCAGCCCCAATGGTGAATCCACCTAAACATGAACAAGGAGGTGCAATTGTTAGAGGAGGAAATCCCTTCCAAACAAATAACGTGGGAGGATACATGTAATGAAGATACCTACAGAGTTGTTCAATGTGCCCAGTATTGTCAGTGAAGCACAGACTATATGAGGAACCCACTGTTGTGGTGGCTGTCAATAATAGGAGTTATGCATTCCTTTTAGATACAGGAGCAACTCGATCTTTTATCCGAGAGGGAGATCTTCCAATTTCTAACAGATCAATGACCACACAAGGACTCTCTGGAGAGGCAATGAGGGTTTCATTCACTAAGCATGTAGAGATGGAGCTAGGAGGAAGGTATGTTGATGGCAGCTTACTATTTTCTCTGATTGCTTCAGCTAATCTTTTGGGAAGAGGTCTTATGGCTAAAGTAAAAACGACTTTTGAGCCTCATGGTTCTGTGATCTGTTCCACCCCTGAAATTCCTCCTTCTAGGATCATGGCTGTAACAGTAGATTTGTCTACTGGAGATCAAATCAGAGCTCGAGCCACTGATGAAGAGGCATTTACCACAGCAATATACACTGTATTAGCATAAAAACCAGAGCTATTGGGAAGAGAGGTTCAATTACCCAAGGAGTGCCTTTTCCGAAGACAGGGACAGGATTCTTGGATATCTGTCAGCAAGATGATACTACAAATAGAGGTATTAGAAGTAACACCAACCTATGGCGCTCTAATAGCTTGTGATTATAATCACATCCTATGGGCAAGTGTTTTATTCATTGAGCCAGGTAAAACTGTCAAGGAAATGCTGGATGACCAGCTATTTGATGATGATCCTAAGAAAATTATTACAGTTTTTCAGGATGACATACTGTTAATAACAATACTGTAAGTAAGGATGACCTCACCAGGTACAACCTTTGATTATGTCAGAGATGCAGATCTTTCCCAAGTACCAGATACTCTGTGAACCAAGGGTTCCCATGATGTAGGTTGTATCCTATTAAGAATAACGTAAAAAAGGGTGCTATCTTATCTAGGGTGAGGCAGTATCCCCTATCCAAAGAAGCAGATGAGGGCATTGCCCCCACCATATAGGTGTTATTAGAGCAAGGAGCAATGTATCCTGGAGTATCTCCTTGTAATACCCCGTTTTACCGATTAGGAAATATAAGGGTAATACTTGGCGTATAGCTCAAGATCTGCACCCCTTGAACAATTTATTGGTACCAGAATTCCCATTTTAATGTTATTTTTTTTAAACAAACTTTATTAAGCACTACAAAGTGATTTCAAGTTGACACTGCAAATAAAAATTTATTTTTTTCTTTTTTTTGTTTGTAAATCGAAGCACAAATTTCCATTCGTGGAGACGAAAGGTCTTCTTGCATATGTCAAAATAAGTAGGATAATCATGTGTCTATATCAAACTAAAAAAAAATGAAAAGGGGGAAATGGGGTGCATACATAGAATACAAATCTCTTATGGTACAGTGCATAATATATGGCTAAACAACTCTGCGAACATGCAACCCCCCACCCTCCCTCCTGGCCTGTCGGTTCCTATGCATCATACGAACCAGTGTATGTGTGTATATAGTACGTGCTGTGAGTCACTCCTAATGAACAGGTGAAATGGGTATATAACTTTCGCCGACCCCTGGAGTCAAGGACCGCATACTACTGGATACCCTATGGGGTAGGGGTGATATGCGTGGGGTGAAGATCTAACGTTTTAAAACCTTCCAGCATAAGGTCCCACTCCATTGAGATGGGGTTTTTGCGTAGCCCGCGAGCCTCTTCGTGTCTCAGTGCCGCCCTTTTGGCACCACACCACCATACCACCTCCTCCTGCCATGCAGATAGAGTAGGGTATCTAGGGGAATTCCATCTCATGGTGATCGCTCGTATGGCCAATATGAGAGCAAGGTCAAGGAAGTGCAGTTGAACTTTTAAAGCTCTTGTGTGCCTGCGAAGACCCAGCAAACACTCCAGTATATTGTCCGTGCGTCGTAAATGTATGATCTACCCAAGTGCAGTTTTAACCCCCACCCAATAGTCACACAGATGAGAGCAAGCCCATAGCATGTGGGTAAAGCCTGCCTCTTCATATCTGCAACGCTGGCAGTGATGTTGTGCGTCAGGGAACATGCAGTGAATTTGTTTTGGGGTTAAGTAGGATCTGTGTAACACCATGCATTGTATGAATTTAAATTTGGCATTGCGATATACACGCTTGGGGTGTTCCAGAAAACTTGCTCAAGCTTTATCCGTCAATTCAGCTTCGGTTGTCTCGGACCATTGTGCTCTAAGGTCAGTGAGTGGGATGGAAACCTGTGACCGAATACCAACATATAACCATCTAATAAGATGACTGCCCTCCCCTATGTAATAGAGAGATCATACCAGTTTGTGGTGCGGGGCTTCATTACATTGAGGTGCCCATATCTTCCTAACGTAGTGAGACACTGCTGCATGAGTTAAATAAAGGAAATCCAGCACACCAGTGGCCCGTATAAAGGCATCATGGTCAAGGAGGGTTCCATCACCAAACTGCGACCCCACCTCCACTAAGCCAGCATCTGCCCAGATTCGTAGCCGAGCCTTGGTGAGCCTGCCACCAGTGGTTGGAATTCCCAGTAGGGGAACATTACTGGCGCATGGGATTGCATCTGAGGTGTAAAGAAGGGTCATTCTCCAGCACTGAAGTGCCGTTTTAAGAAGTGGAGGCAATGCAGGGGAAATTCTCACTTTTGGCAATAACAGGGTATGTAAGTCTCCTCTCTCTAAGTCTCGAGGCTCATACTCAATTTCCTGCAGGTTCCTGCCTGCTGTCCAATACGATAGCCATTGAAACTGACAAGCATAATAGTAAGCCCTAAAGTCGGGAGCCCCTAATCCGTCCTTTTGAGGTTCTAACTACAATTTCTTGAGGCTCACCCTGCGATGGCCCGTCCCCCAAATAAGCTCTAGGAGGATTGCGTTGAGTGTGCGGAAGGTGGATTGAGGAATCACTAAAGGTAAATCTCCCAAAAAATATAAAAGTCAGGGGAGCACCACCATCTTCGAGATGGTAACCCGTCTCATCACCGACAGTGGCAGTGATGTCCAAAAGGATACACTGGAGTGTATTGCAGTAATTGCCTTGGACAGACTACCATCAAGTTGAGCCGCCTGTGATCTGTTTATCTGGATACCCAAGTACTTAAATGTGTGGTGTGTTACTGGTAGTGTACATGTGCCAAAGTGTAACAGGTTTGGGTGAGGATCATTATGGAAACAGAAAGCTTTTGATTTTCCTTCGTTAATGGCAAGTCCTGAGATACGTTCAAAGGTAGAAAGAATGATGGGGAGAGGCTCCACCCGGGCAGATAGGTCTCGTAAATAAAGGATTATGTCATCAGCGGAGATTGAGATTAAGTGTGTGGTGCTGTCTATTAGTATACCCAGGTGTTCAGCTGTGTGCCTCAATGCTATCACTAAGGGCTCTAGGGCTAGGACAAATAACAGCAGGGAGAGGGGGCAACCCTGCCGCGTGCCTCTGTATATAAAGTATTCACACGAAATATGACTTCCGGTGTGAGCTCTTGCAGTGGGGCCAGTATACAGAAGACGCACCCATTTAAGATAGTCCGGGGGAAGACCGAAGCGTCGCAGGGACGCAAACATGTACCCCCATGTAATGGAGTTGAAAGCCTGGCGTAGGTCTAATGCTTTGCAGCCAGCTTTGTCATAATCCACGGGGGTAGCCATCATGATATGGTGCAAGCGCCTGAGATTTAGAGAAGTACTACGCGCGGGTAGAAACCCACATTGGTCTTTATGAATTTGGGTAGTGAGGTGGGGCAGAAGTCGAATGGCTAAGATTTTACTGAGGACCTTATATTTGGTTGCTAATAGGGACAAGGGACAATAACTAGATAGGTCAGTGCCGTCCCATCCCGGTTTGGGGAGAGAAATGACTAGAGCTTGCATGGTAGAATGGGGTAAGTGACCGGACTCCAAGGCAGTCTTGTATAGCTCCTCTAACTTAGGAACGAGAGCATCTGAAGAATTCTATGGGCAGGCCATCGAGTCCCGGGGCCTTGTTACGCTTTAAAGTTTTTCTCTGTCATAGATCTTAATGACGCTTTCTTTAGCATCCCTCTTCATCTAGGCAGTGTTTATTTGATAGCATTTTCCTATCCCAGGACTCAGTATTTGTATTCTCATTTGCCTCAAGGGTATTGTGAATTCCCAAGTATTTTCAACAGAGTGGTGAAAAATAACCTGTCAAACTTTCAGTGTGACACTACTCTGTAATGCGTAGACAATATGTTAGTCTGTAGCCCCACAGAACAACAATGTAGTGTAAAAAAGATACTAGATCTCTTCTGGTCACTCTCGCACAGAGAGGATATAACATGGATTTCAGCATGGTCAGGAGGAGGTCCACTTCTAGTTGTCAGGAGGAGCTCAACTTCTGGTTGACGAGGGACCCCTCAGTGAGCATCATCTATACAACAAATGACTGAACCACAAGCTGTTAAGAGACTGCAGAAGTTCCTTGGCCTCTGCAACTATGTGAGTCAGTGGGTCTTTGACTACAGCACTTACTTTAATAGCACCTCTGCTGACCTCTATTAAACAAGCAAAAGACTGATAAGATAAAATAACATAGACACCAAAAATGAGGGAAAATTCCCAAAGATTGAAAACTGAGATAGCAAGTGCCCCAGTTTTGAGGACCCCTGATTACACCAAATAGTTTTACCTCTGCTGCCACTGCAATGGTCGAGTGATGACGGCTGCCCTCACACAAAAATATCCTTTAGGACACCAACCCTTGGCACACTTCAGTGGTCTGTTGGACTCTGTAATAAAGGGACATTACCCCTGTGAACAATGTCTCACCACAGCGATACAGAAAAGCACCCCCATTGTCATGGGGGCACCTCTGACACTCTATGTGGAGATTGCAATATTTGCTACAAATCAAAAGGTTAAGACTATGCTAACCACAAAAGAGAGTATCAGGGTATAAGGTAATGTTGTCAGTTCCATCATTGAAAGTTGTAAAATGTCATATGGTGAACCCAGTGACATTTTTTGCTCACCCTATATTGGATTCTAAAGATGATTCAACAGGAAAGTGAAATGGCACTGACATTAGTCAGGATGCAACAGGAAAGTGTGTGTGTATATGGGACAACAATACTGCACCATACACTTGGGCGGATGGTGCAGAAGACACCCGGACAGTCATGAGATTAATATCTATTTCTTTATGACTCAGAGGGAATGACACTATCAATGTAGCGAAAAACATTAACTCCAACATGTAGGGGGGCACCTCCATCCTCATGAACTATTAGCAGTGCGGGAACTGCTGTACACCCAGTTACCACCTAACTTGAACAGCCTCTGTTATTTGGTTACTTTGCACACACCAGTTTTGGACCTACTGGTAATAAATATTTCTAAGTTACATGACCACCCAAAGAGCCATCCAAAGACCTTGTTGCACCATCACCGGAGGAGAAGAGCTGCAGAATATTATGGCACTGATACCTGGAAAGATGTTCCCTAAGAGCACAGTTTGTTCAATGACACCCAGTTGTTTTTTGGAAGTGTCCTACCATTCGTTCAGGTAGAAGATACTGCTCAATGGTTGCAAATAACTAGGGAGAACTAATGAAGGGGATCAATGCCACATAAAATAGATTCAATGCCATAAAGGAGGAACTGCGTGCCAAGATAGGGAATGCTAGTTGTACTTATGTCCCTGCAAACAATGCAGACAATAGAACATTGTCAAAGGCCATACAACCTTTGCACAATTTACAAAAGAAAATGGTGGTTGAAGGAGGTGCCCCTGATGAATGGATTGAGGGTTGATTAGATCGGTTACCATCCTAGATGTAGGGAGTGTTAAAAGTTTTATTTCCACCTATTGTGTTATTGCTTTTGATATGTTGTGTTTTACAATTAGTTATAGCCAACTGTAAAAGGATGAGTACAAAGGCAGAAGGGATGTTCATGGTTATGCCACCTACACAAGCAGTAGATGCTCAGGGTGATGCATATCATGTGATGCCAAGTGCAGAACCAACATTAGAGGAAGTAGTGAAATTATCAACTAGAGGGGGGAATGTTAAGGAGAAAATTAAATGCGAGGAAATCGCATTACCGCAGACATTAGTTGAGAGCAATGCAGATCAATACTTGGCTAAAGACCAATATATGCCTTTCTTTCATAAAGATGCAATGTAGGTTAAAGTTCACCTCAAATTAGAAACACGAGTTCAGCAGGTTTTCAGTTCAATATAAAAACATGTTTACAAGCCTTAAAGAGATTATAATCACAGCACACAAGCATAGTCCATTCTTCTTGTTAATTGAGACGGTGGTTCAGAAAATGTTGGTCAAAGGTGATTTTAGTCTAAAGCATACAGAGTTATATAAGAAGTCTGTCTTTAGACAATTGTGTTTAGGTCATCACTTTTTCAACTATAAAAGTAGCTGCCTGCGAGCAACAGACTGAGATCAGCTTTTTAGCTCTATGGAGGTGATTGGTCTCCTGGGCCATTGCGATTAAACCTACTTTTGACTTTATTAGTATTTAAAACAATCAGACACAGTCCAGTTACAGCTTGGTCAGGGCCTCTTGTCCATTTCAGAATGCCTTTAACAAAGCCTACTATAGCCTCAGAGGTCAAAGAGGAAACCCTTAGCACTAGACGTTTAGCTGCCAAGAAGCTGTTGTGAGGGAGCGCTCATTTAGACAGTCCTTACCCTCTAAAATAGTACTTTTTAATGTCCAGGATGTTAGTGACAATATAGTTCTATACTGCATTATAGACAACACCACTTCCCTAGTTGCATTTACCTGTCAGGTGACAGGCCTCTATATTTTCGGTTAAACTATTTGAGTGTGTTGAACACTTTCGGTAGTTGAAAATAGCCATTTACTATTGTTATTACACAAGCATCAATACGCTCAAAATACACAGTTGAAAGGAATTAGCCATCCTGATAATTTACTTGCCATAATTTATTGGAATTATATCATCCCAGAACATTACATACTTAAACTATAGTAAAACCAAGCAAAATATAACAAAATTGCAAAGGATAAAGTTTATTTCTAATAATTCCACCTTAGTAATTGGGTGACATTCACAAACCTTTCCTTTAATATATTGAGACCAGACTACCTCAATGACATTGTAGGGCCAAAGAAAATAGTTACCCTTTACATACAAATTCCCAACAAAGCTCTTGGACAGTATTCACAAAACACATGTATGTAGTTTTTTTGCCAAAGTTTTATATAGTGCAAACTTGACCCGAAGGTATCAGAGCACTTTACATGAGCACCAGTTGCATTACACAAGGACACCTTCATTAGGTCGAGTCTAGAGTCAGCGCGCATGCGCTGCACTGTGAGACAGCTGTACTGGAGTATAGAAGAGTAGCCCAGCCCACTCTTTGCCCATATTTGTCATTAGCTTGTGTCTTTGTCCTTTGTAAATGCTGGCTTCTGATTCAGTAATCACCTTTTTAGTCCCTCCTTATGACTGCCTTGTCTTCATTTCCAACCACTGAACCACAACCTCTCCCTATGAAAGCAGCAGAGCTCTCATTCCATGCTTGTTCTTTCTAACTTCAGTTGGAAGCACTTCACTTCCCATGCTCGCTAACAGAGCAGTTCTGTCCCGCCCTTACTGCGTAGAGCCTTTGTGTCCCATAGTTGAATGAACCATGCTTTTTGCCTTCCTTTGCCTCGTTATGCTCCTCCCCCTGCTCCTCCCCCAGCTTTCCTTATTTGTTTATTTTACCTACAAGGTGCTCACATTGTGCAGCAGAGCGAAAGCGTACACTACTTAAAAGACATGTTAAACATTGATTGTAGGGGTGCTAAGTGGAGTTGCCCCCTCATTAGATATGCCCGGGCAGTTGAATTGTTGAAAGTTTCTAGCAGCCGGAACATAAGGCCTGATTCACAGAACTAACGTAAGACACAATCCTAAACTTACTACTTTTGGTATTCAGAGAAGATAGGATTTTGTCTTAAGTTTGTCTTAAGACAGACTCAAGACAGACTTAAGTTTGGATTTTGCCCAAAGTCAGTCTTAAGTCTGTCTTAAGACAAACTTAAGACAAAATCCTAACTTCTGTGAATACCAAAAGTAGTAAGGTTAGGATTTTGTCTTAAGTTAGTTCTGTGAATCGGGCCCATAGAGTGTCCTCACAAACATGCAGCTAAGGGACTTCCACAGTAAAATGTGGCTCTGCCTGAACAAAGCTTTTTTAATTAAATATCGCCGGAAGGAAAAGAAGCTAGCATTGGCCCCAATGCAGTGTGAATGTCCTTTCTTATATTAAAGATGCAGCTGGCCGCCTGTCTCGGGTCCCACGAGCGGAGCTGGGAGGGGAGGTGCCGTAGCTCGCATACCCAAGTGTGCTATGAATTGCGGGCGCAGAGCAGGAACACGCTGACAGAGTGAGGAGGCGACCAGATGTAAAATAAAGGGCTCGGTCAGCAGATTTTAAAGAACTCAAAGATGAGAAAGGACAAACTTTAAGTACTTCCTAAAAGGCTCTCCAGAAGCTACACAAGAGCCGTTTAAAGGTTTCCCAGAATTCCAAGGGTACTGCTAAGCGCTTCCTGAAGACACAGATAGCGAGTGAGGACTGGAAACTAGAGGGAAACAAACATTAATATTAAGTAATGAGAATGTGGCATTCTGGTGAGAGCTGATGACTCAGCAGCTACATGCAGAATTATTATGTTAAATTACTGACCTTGGCTCAACATTGTGTGATTTTTGGAAACTCACTTAATCTTCCTGTCTTCAGTACGATAAATTACTTTATTGCCTGTGTGAGCTGTAAAAAGGGTTCCAGCACTTTTTGCAGTTTTATTTAGGGCAAAATTGACCCTAGGAGGTGGAGGGCTTTGCTTGAGCACAGGTTACTTTGTGTCAAAAACAATGAGAGAGCAAGGGAAAGGAAGGGGTGCGTCCGTATCCCCAATTTAATATATGCTTAAACAACGATGGACGTACCATTATGTGTGTGGTACAATCACTAGTTGGGCAGTGTTTGGGACCCACTGGGTTAGTTTAAAAGACCCCTCACACACCAACCTTGTTGGTGTCATGCTTCATCATTGGGGTCCCAACCGCGTGGCCGAACGCCCCCCAGGTTGTGCTACAACGCCTGATTACAGCGGAGCGGGTGTAGTGCAAGTGTATGATGTGATGTGAATTAAAAATACCTCTGAGAATCCTTGCCTGTGAACTTTTATTAGTGGCGGCTCAGGATATGATTGAAAATTATATGTGGTGCAACTAAAAAAGAATTTATTATCTATTAGTTGTCTATGTGATAGTTCTACATGTTTGAGACCGCCATGAAATGGTAAATGGTCTTTCTTCAGGACCGTGAAAGTGGTGAGTGGCAAAGTGTGTAGTGCCACATGGTAGGTGAAAAAAGAGTATCTACACGCGTGCTACAATGTGTTATAGACACCTTGAAAAAAAGACACTATGGTCGAGTTTAGGCAGCCGATCGGGGCTCGGGAGGAGTTTGTTCCTATGTCAAACCTTGATCTCAGAGTGTAACCCGCCTTCGAACCTGATGCGGTCTCCCGTCGTCCCAGCCGGCCAGGACGACGAGAGAACAAAGAAACAGGGAAGAAACAGAAAATTAGAATAAGACTAAATGAACACAAGAGCAACATCCGAACGAAGAACCCCAAGTCTACAATAGCTAGCCACTTCAATACCAAGCAACATAACGCCAGCCAACTCCATTTCCTGATCTTGGTACAGGTGCCTATCTTGCAGGGACGCAACAATACACAATATTTATTATGTAGGGAATTCCATTGGATCAATTTTAGGAACTCTGTCAGCCCAAAGGGGTTAAATGAACGTTTTGATTTGAACTATTTTCTCTGATCTCTATTCTTTTCTCAACAGCATATGTAAAATTCAAAAAATTCCTAATGATGTTTGATCGTGTACGGGTAGGGACAATCTTAGATATATTGTTAATCAGCACAAGAGCGAAGCGATGCCAGACACCTATGGACATTAAGTAGTTAATGTGAGAATGCATTTATGAATCATCGTGCAAATCCCAGACACCTATGGACATTAAGTCGTTAATGTAGGAATGCATTTACTAATCATCGTACAAAATTATTTTGTTCAAAACATTGCAACATTCTTTTATGTTTTATGTTCATGTATTTACTACCTCATAATTCATACATTTATACCCATGTCACAATGCCGTTGTTTTATTTCTGTTGTGTTCTTGATGTGGGAAGTGGCAGCCTTAGGGGTGTCACCTTGGGGTCTACACTCCGGGGCATCTAGGTCTAACTAGGCCTGACACGTGCGCCTAGAAATAACTGAGTCGGACACTGGGAATAACTTCTTGGCTCTCCGTCTGCACGTATAACTGACTGCGTGCGTGCGGGGCCCCTCTTTATTATAGCAAGTCACATGACTCAACGCTTGGACGCTCGCAGCGTCATGGGCGGGCCAGAACCAGGAACATAACATTCCTCCTAAAACATGAAGAAAACAAACAACAGAATATACCAACATTATCAACCAGTCTGTCATGATGTTTTCTTGTGGCACCCTCGGCTCAACCTGTTATTCAAAAATCACTGATCACGATCACTGACATCACTCTCACTTTTCAGGAACAGTCTTACGTGAAGTAGTCGCGCAGCCGACAGGAAGGTGTGGGGTTCCTTCTGAGTCCATGTTGCGACTCCCTCCAGCTCGGGACACTCATCGGCGCCTCACTGATTTCCGCCTCCGGATATTGCATGTCTTCCAGGGCCCCCGACCTTTCATTCGCCTCCTCGCTCACTGCTGCCTTGGCGCTGTTTCTCTGGGTGACCTCTTGACTGCGTGCTGTTTCCTGTTGTGAGGAGCTGCCTGCAGCCTCAGTTCCATTGTCGAACGTTGGGGGGCAGGGTGATGGCAGCTCAGGATGGAAATGCTTGAAATGGGACACATTTCTTGTTATCGTTTCCCGCCCCCGGACTGCTATGATGCAGGTACCTTTCACACCGATCACTCGCCATGGTCCTTTTTCATAGTTCAACCTGAACTTTCCACTAGTTACCCTGTTTCGGATGAGCACTAGATCACCTCTGTTAAACTGTACCAGCACAGCCCTTCTTTTCTTACTGATTTGAGCAAAAGTGGCTTTTCTTTTCTGCGCAATTCGGTCTTCGTTGGCTCCCTCAGGTTTCCACCTTGGATGGTGAGGGATCGAGTCGGTCACCACTCGCCCCATGAGGACATGTGCTGGAGCTACCCCTGTGGTTGAATGTGGGGTCTGTCGGTAGCTTCGGAGGAACGTGAAGATGGCCATCTCCACTGACTGGCCCTTGTCATGGGCAATGCGAATTACCTTGTTCAGGGTTCTCATGAATCGCTCTGCCTCTCCATTGGCCTGAGGCCAGCGAGGGGTGATGCGCCGATGCAGGGTGCCGAGGGAGGACAGATAATCAGCCAGTTCATGTCCCTGAAACGGGGGCCCATTGTCTGTGCGGAGTTCACGCATCGCCCCATGAGCAGCAACAATTTTCTCTATCTTGGGGATGACTTCCCCTGCGCTCGTGCTAGTTATGATTTCCACTTCCGGGTATTTGGAATGCTCGTCATTCATCACTAAAGTATGTCTTCCATCCGGGAGGCTGCCAAAGTCCATACTGACTCTTTCCCATGGCTGTTGTGGTCGGGGTTCCACTATGATCGGGGCTTCACGAGGAGCATCCCCAGTGACCTGGCAAGCTGTGCATGATCTCACCACCTTCTCCACCATTTCGTCCATCAGGGGAAACCATACTTTTGATCTTAGACGTGCTTTGGTTTTGACCATTCCCTGGTGACCCACATGCGCCAGTTGCACCACTTGGTCGGCCAACGCAGCAGGTATTACCAGGCGATGCCCTCTCAGCAGGCATCCAGTGTCGTCCCCGTTTAGCTCTTCTCAGACATGATGCAGGCTCTCCATGATCTTTTGGGCTTCTGATGTGAGCACCTTCCAGCCTTCCTTGGCCCGGTGCCAGTTTGCTGTCCGGAGAGTCTCTTTGGCCCTCTGTAGGCAGGCATCTTGCGCCGTGGCATTCGCAATGTCAACTACAGAGAGGGGTCGCGGACATGACCGTGCAATCACCCATTTAACATAGGCCTCCGTTTCTTCTGCCTCTTCCATTTCCTCTGGGGTGGCAGGCCTCGGATGTCAGGAGAGATAGTCCGCTGGGTTCCTTGCCCCTGGCTGGTATTCGATGTTGCAGTTGTATTCCTGCAGTTGGAGCATCCATTTCTCGATGCGGGGCGGCGGTTTTGTCGAGGTCCCCGAGAATAAGGCCACCAGCGGCTTGTGGTCGGTCACCACCGTGAACGGCTTGCCATACACATACAGATGAAAGTGCCGGCATCCCCAATTGATGGCAATGGCTTCTTTTTCAATTTGGGAGTACCGCTGCTCCGTGTCCGTAAGGGACCGACTTGCAAATGCAATCGGCGCCCAATCCATTTCGTCCCTTTGTTTCTGCATCAGAACAGCTCCGAGTCCGGCCGGCCCGGCATCTACCGCTATGAGGGTAGAGTTTTGAGGATCGAAGAATGCAAGTGTTGTATTGCTCGAGAGGGACTCCTTGATGTCTTGGAATGCCTTCTCCTGTGCCGGACCCCATGTCCATGGCGTGGAGTCTTTTGTGAGGTCACGTAGTGGGAGAGTGAGGTTGGCAAGGTCTCTGATGAACCTCCCGCAATAATTAACCATGCCAAGGAAGCTCCGGACTTCGGTGACAGAGGTGGGAGGTGGTGCATCTTTGATGTCCTTTACTTTGTCTGGGTCAGGGTTGACTCCTTCTGCGGAAAAGACATATCCAAAGAACCCTATTTTGGTACACAGGAACTCACACTTCTCTCTATGGAGCGTAAGGCCGGCTTCTCTCAGCCTGCGGAACACCTGGGTTAGTCGTTGATTGTGCTCTGTGATGGCACGAGCATGTATCATTATATCGTCACTGACATTTATCACCCCTGGTATGCCTGCGATCAGCTCCTGGATAACATTCTGGAACACCTCCGCTGCACTGGAAATTCCAAAGCTGAGCCGGGTGTACCTTCGAAGGCCGATGTGAGTTGAGAAGGTGGTTATGTTTCGCGACTCCTTGTCCAGTACTAGCTGGTGGTATCCCGACCGTAGATCTAGCTTTGAGAACCAGCAGGCTCCGGCCATTTCTCCGATCAGGTCATCAATGGTGGGAGTTATGTGGCGCTCTCGCTTTATGGCCGCATTGGGGAGGCGCATATCCACGCAGATTCTCACTGCCCCTGGCTGTTTCGGTTTCCTTGTGACCACGATGGGCGACACCCAGGGGGTGGGGCCAGAGACCTTTTCAATGATGCCGGCCATTTCTAGTTTTCGAAGCTCCTCTTCCACCAAGGGCCGGAGATGGAACGCAATGCGTCTGTGTCTCAGGGCCACCGGCTGTACTGTGGGTCGACGTGCAGGTGTACTTCCCGGCCATTGAAGCGTCCGATGCCCTCGAAGAGGTCAGGGAAGTCCATGAGGAGCTGCTGTACTGATTCTTCGTGGACACCAAAAGCAAATGTCACCACACCCAGGTTCTGCAGCTAAGCAGCATGCCTTGTCCTTCTTCCGACACGAAAATGTTCGCGTTGATGGTTTAGTCCCCGTGGCGGACGGCCGCCCGGAACTTTCCTCGGATTTTGAGAGGTATGTCCTGTCCGTATGCAAAGACAGTGATGGGAGTAGGGCTCAGGGCCGGAGGCGTTGCCATGGTTCTGTAGAGCGTTGCACTCATGAGGTTTATGGACGCTCCCGTGTCAACTACCGCCATTATGTCTTGGTCAGCCACCCGGACTGAACATTGGGGAAGCGGTCTGGTGCGACGGGCGGCGGTTCCAATCATGTGAACTTTCTGCACCGACCGTTCTTCTTCTTCATCATCGTCCATGTCACTGTGGCTCTGCTCGCCTTCCGTCACTGTGTTTACCACTTGGCGGGGCTTACGGAATCTCTTCGAGCGGCACACTTTCTTGAAGTGGTTGAGCTTGCCACATCCCGAGCAGCGCTTCCCCCTTGCCGGACATTCTAGAGCCGGGTGACGCGGGCCTCCGCAGTATCCGCATGAATGTCCAGATGCCCCGCTCGGTGTGTGGGGTGTCTTTTTGTGCCACTTGGGCGGTGTTTGGACCTGAAGTTTGTTGACGGGTTCCACCTTGACGGTTGCTTGCAGTGCAGCCTCCATGTGCGCCGCTCTGGCTTTGGATAGTTCTTTTGTGCGGCCGAGAGTGAGAATGTCGGCTAGCGGTTTGCCCGATTCCTCCAATATTCTTTCCCTCAATTTGGCGGAGGCACAGCCCTGTATTATTTGTCCACGGATTTCTTCCGTCAC
Source organism: Lissotriton vulgaris (assembly GCF_964263255.1). NCBI lineage: Eukaryota > Metazoa > Chordata > Amphibia > Caudata > Salamandridae > Lissotriton > Lissotriton vulgaris. The sequence continues at coordinate 411,484,849 of NC_141696.1, read as the reverse complement.
GTCCGTGAATCCACAGGATAGCGCTAGCTTTTTGAGTCTAGTGTGGTAGGTGTCCAGCGACTCTTCCGGCAGCTGACGCGCTTGCCTGAATACAAATCGTTCTTAATCCTGGTTGGCCATCGGTTCAAAGTGGGCATTAAGGGCATTTATCAGTGTGTGATGTGTTTTGGGGGTTGCCTCTGTGAGTGTTCTGGCGATGGAGTGTATGTCCTTGCCTCCTAAGTGGAGCATCATGGCTCGCTTTTGCTCTTTGTGGACTTTCGTGGCCTCAAAGAACACGAGGAGTCTGTCCACCCATTCTTTCCATTTCGGGGCTAGTGCCGAGGGCGCACCTTCCACCACAAACGGTTCGATGGGCGGAATCGTGGCCATCGCCCCGACGGCGCCTGATCAGGCCTTCGGTGGGCTGGAAGTCCGACGAAGCTGGCCCTCGAAAGGGCCGGAAGTGGGCCTCCGCTAGACACTGGAGTGTAGGGACTCAGGACCCGGCCGTTCCGTGATGGAGCAGTCCTCAGCAGGGAGCCCGGAAAGGCGTGTGCGACCGGCGCACTTACCACGGGCAAACGAGGCCAGCAGCGAGACAGGCAGGCGCCACGTCCGCTTGATGCGTGGGAAAAGGCAGAGCGCCGCCCAGTTCGCCGTGCGAGACGGACAGAAGCGCGCTTCACGCACGTGCCAAAGGGCCAGGTGCGGCGCTGGGTGTGAAACCACCAATGAGAGAGCACACGTCCCCCTGTCGCAGGTAGACGATCGCGGCTAAGCACACTGTCGGATGACGGTGAGCAGCACGGCCCCACTACTCGACGTGGGGCGGCGGCACACGGCTCACCTGTGTTCCCCCAGGGATCGAAGTCTTCTCCCCAACTGCGCACCACAGGGGCGTGTGAGGCCATGAGGCACGAGCACCACGAGCCAAAGAGCGGGCTCGCGGCCGCCGCACGGGACAGCAGGCACACACGCGACCTCGGCGAGGATTCAGCAGCCACCCTCGTCGCCAGTTGTTGTGTTCTTGATGTGGGAAGTGGCAGCCTTAGGGGTGTCACCTTGGGGCCTACACTCCGGGGCATCTAGGTCTAACTAGGCCTGACACGTGGCCCTAGAAATAACTGAGTCGGACAATGGGAATAACTTCTTGGCTCTCCGTCTGCACGTATAACTGACTGCGTGCGTGCGGGCCCCTCTTTATTATAGCAAGTCACATGACTCAACGCTTGGACGCTCGCAGCGTCATGGGCGGGCCAGAACCAGGAACATAACAATTTCCAGCATGGGACTTACGTACCGATTTATTAGAGGCACACGATTGTTCGATTTGAGTCTTTATTAAGACACAGATGCTTCATTGATAAGAACCTTGGAAGAAACTACGAGTCTGTTGTCTATTCTTCAGTAGTTTTCCATATCACACCCACTTCCAGGACGCACACACGCTCTAAACCACACACTCCCGGGAACAGATTGAATTGCGCTTTTTTACCTTCATCGAAGGATTAGACACATCACACTCTGGTTTATCACGGGTAAGCTTTATTAGAATTCAGCCCGTTTACCGGCTCAACACTCTGCTTCTCTATGTACTGCGGCACTAGTGCACCGCGCTAATCTCGGGTTTCCCTTGTACATCTGAGTGTGTGAAGACTTGTTGAATCTAAGAGCTTTCGTAAGTTTTCAATAAGTTTTTATTGGCAACTTCACCTCTCTCAAATAATTCACTAACGCACCGGGGCACAGCACGCTTGACCGTGTTGAATGAGTTCACCTGACAGTTTTATTTAAACTGGGTAAAATCTCGCCCGGTTCTTTTATCCTATGCAACCGCATGAAGCCGATCTACTACCATCTGAGTTTCACTAGGCACCATTCCACTTAGTTGTGTAACTGCACCTAATCACACGGAGTTACTTCCGCTCACCAAGCGTCCCGTTTTCTTTTGAAATCTAAACTGCACTTAATCACACGGAGTTACTTCTACTCACTAAGCTTTGCGTTTCTTTTGATCAATCTTTTTGAACATTAACAGTGAATTTTTCACAGATTATAAATGCATGGCGAGTCGTTTCCTTATCTTCACATCACATCGATCTCACTGTCATTGTTACAGTATTTGATCTCACCCTTTTACAGTTCCTTTGTACTGAACCTGAAAATTTCCTCTACTTTTCAATTAACATTGGCCCTGAAGAAGGGCCTCTCGCCCGAAATGCATTGGGCATGGATGAATATATAATTATGTGAAACAATTGTTATGACGTAATAACAAACGAAGGAAATGCAAATGATGAATATATTCAACTAATTGTGATCAAATGTGAATAAAAACATTCTCATCACATCAACAGAAAATCATCTACTTTGTACATTCCATTACTGAGTGCATAAGGGAAATGCACCTCTGTGTCAGAGGTCAGCATTCAAAGGCATCCTAAAGATTATCCTCTTACTCAGGAGGATTAACCCGACTGCACCACCGACCTGTTTAACTACATCAATATATTTTTTTTAGGTACAGGAGTGTGCCACACGGGACAAACACTTTGAGTTATGCCCAACGTGGAAACACTCCTGAACACTCCTGAACACTCCTGAAGGGAAACTGCGGGCCAGATGTATCAAACAGTTTTACCCATTCTGTGTCTATGGGAAAATGTGTTCATACTTCTGGCCCTCTCCAGAGCACAAGTAGAGCACAATTTTGAATAGGGATGCACATTTCCTCTGTTCCCAGTTAGACTGATTGCCCTTCCGGCAAGGTAAAATGAAGGAGGAACACATTTCCTGAAGTACTCTTAAAATTTTTAGGACTACAATAAATATCTGAAATTTACTTTAGTATTACATATGTTTATTGAGGGTGCAACAGGAGGTGATACATAATGACATTTCACAACGACGAAACCGTTGAGCGCAGGCCCAACACACAGTGAAGAGGGTACACAAAACCAACCACTGAATGAAACTGTAAACCAATACACAGCAAGCCGCCTACAACCCCAACGGGCTGGCTGCGTCATAAGCCTAGGGTGGTTGATGCGGTTCGTTGAAGCAAAGTATCCCCCCCTTCCACTGAGAGGCCAGAGAGCTAGATGACCAGCGCCACCTTCGGTGGAAGTCTGGTGCCGCGTCTGTGAGCTCCGATAGCCGCCATTAGTGCTCGTTCGCTACCTGGGCCCCTCGCCCTAAAGAGTTCAAGAAGAAAAGACGCTAACCCATATATATATAGGAAAGAATAAGTACGCAGATTCAGTCATAATCAATCGCAATGTCTCTTAAACACTAAACCCTCGCCCCCTTCGCCCAATGTCCCCCTACCCCCACAAAAACGAAACACCCACTCCACCCCCCACCCCCCATGGTCCATGGTGCATTTGTACTCCAGCCAGGCCCCACAAAGTCCGTGATGGAAGATCACTGAGGGCCTGACTCCGGTATCTGACAATCGCAGTAGTCGTAGGTACTTGGGACAGGTTACCTGCGTGAATTCAGATGCCAATAGGGACAAAAATGGTTTCCACAGTTCCGCATAGCGCGCTCCCTCCCCAGCTCTTGAGAGGGACAGTTTCTCCATCCCTAGCACCATCCATAAACGATGCAACCAACCCAGATGTGTGGGGACATGTTTAGATCGTCAGTGTGCAACAATGTTCTGCACTGCCGAACCCAGCGCGATCGCAATCTGTCGGCCTCTTCGTGATTTCAGTGGGTACGTCAGTGTGTTAGGTAGCCCCAAGAGTACGCATGCAGGAAAGCGTGGGATGTCTGTTTCAAAGTGTGTGTCAACCTCTTGTAAAATGTGGTTCCAGTAATCCTGTAGCAATGGGCAGTCCCAGAGTATATGTGTCAGCGTGCCAATCTGGCCGCAACCGCGCCAACACAAAGGGTCTTGCTTGCTGTCCATTTCATACAGTCTTTCGGGGGTGTAATACCAGTAAGATACAATTTTCGTGAGCGTGTCCGTGAGACCCATGTGGTAGGCTGAATGTCGCGACCCGTAGTAGACTCCCTCCCACTCTTTGTGTGTCAGCGCTCTCCCTAGTTCCTTCTCCCAGCGCACTCTGCCCGCGTTATACGTGTATTGGTGTTTCTGCATCAACATCTTGTAAAGATCTGTGATTAATTGTTTGTCAGTGATGCGGGAAATCAGCCATCGTTCAAATTTGGTCAGGTGCCTATCCGCCAACGGCATGACCGCAGTGTCTAGTGCCCAGTGCCTCACTTGCAGGTAGCGGAGTCTTTCCGTTTCCGGGAGACCAAATTCTTGACGAAATTGCTGGAAGGGAATCACCCCTTCTGAGCCATAGACATGATGGAGAGCTCGGCAGCCGGCAGGTTTCCAGCGCATGAACGCTCTCTCATCCAACCCTGGATGAAACTCTGGATTTCCTATGATGAGTGTAAGGGGGGAAGGGTGGGTGGTAAGCTCCCAGTTGATCCCCACTCGATCCCAAATTTCTAGAGGAACCCGTGTAATGCGGGATGCGTAAAGATTGGGCGGCCTACAATCTCGTCTCATGAAGGGATTTTCTTGTAAGGTCCGACCTGCCACTGCCTAGTCCTGGAACAGCCAATGTTTCCCCGATTCCCACCTGACCCATTCTACTAGAAAGCGGTGTTGGGACGCTTGGAAATACGTCGCTAGGTCTGGAATCCCGATTCCGCCCTGTTCTGGCGCCAACATGGCGATCTGGCGTTTCAGTCGGGGTTTCCGCCCGTTCCAGATGAATTGAGACAGATCGGACTGTGTTTGCTTTATCCACCCTCGAGGCGGTGCGAGGGGGATCGTTCTAAAAAGGTATAGAATTTGGGGAAGGATGGTCATCTTCACGGCGGCCACCCAACCCAGCCAAGACAGCGGATAGTGCTTCCACCGGCCTAACTCATTCCTAACCTTCTGTCGCAGCTTGGAATAGTTGACTTCTACCGATTCCTGAAGGGAGGGTGCTAGTTGTATCCCCAAGTAGGGGACCGTGTCCGATGTCCACGGTATGGGAAACAGTGTCTGTAGGTGTGTGCAAGTTGCGGGGTCCAGAGAGAGGTCAAGGGCTACCGATTTTGTCATATTGACCTTAAAGCCAGAGACGCATCCGAACCGTTCCAGGACCGCTATGCACTCCGGTAGAGAGCTCCGGGGGTTAGCGAGGGAAATCAACACATCATCGGCATAGAGGCTGACGGCGTGGATGTCTCCTCCAAACTTAATACCCTGTATCTGCGGATCAGAGCGTAGGAGATGTGCAAGGGGCTCCATATACAGGGCGAATAACGGGGGGGATAATGGACACCCCTGCCTAGTGCCACGTTCTATGCCGAATCGGGGTGACAAACATCCGTTGACACGGACTGCTGCTGTCGGGAATTTGTAGCAATTGAACACCCTATTACGGAATTTGGTCCCTATACCTGCTTTGAGTAGTACCTTTTCCAAGTAGGGCCAGTGTACCCTATCAAATGCCTTCTCGGCGTCAATAGCCAGCAGCATGTACTCTCCTTCCGTTCGCGCGGCTTTTTCTATGAGGTGGAAGGCTCGTTTTATATTATCCGTGGTCTGGCGCTCTGGAATAAATCCGGATTGGTCCGGATCGATCAACCCCCCATATATGGTCCCAGCCTGGAGGCGAGGATCCCTGTGTATAGCTTAAGGTCCACGTTCAAGAGGGAGATAGGTCTGTAAGCTCCGCACTCGGCCGGGTCCTTACCTGGCTTAGGTATCACCGCGATCGACGCCTCCAACAGGTCCCTATGGATCGCTCCCTCCTCAGCAAAGGAGGTGAAAAGTCGGGCGAGTAGGGGAGCTATCTGGCAACAGAACGTTTTGTAGAAGCTCACCGGGAAGCCGTCTGGCCCAGGGGCTTTCCCTACTTTGAGCCTGGAGATGGCCGAGATCACTTCCTCCGGTCGAATGTCCCTTTCCAGGCAGTCTATTTGTTCCTGCGTCAGCTTCGGCAGGGGAACACTCTCCAGCAACTCGGACTCTGCTTCCGGGCAGGTGGGGTCGGCTTTGTATAGGCCCGCGTAGAACGAGCTGAAGGCCTCCGCAATGTCTTGATTCTGGTTAACAGTGCTGCCATCCCCCCTCCTTATCTCCCTGACCTCCCTACGCTGCGTGACTTCGTGAAGTTTGTGCGCCAGCAGGCGTCCGAACCTGTCTCCGCCGGAGTAGTAAGCATGGCGGAGCCGTAACGCAGCGTATTCCGCTCTGTCGAGGTCAAGTGCTGCGAGCTGTTGCCTAACTGCTTTCAACTGCCGCCAGATTCTTGGAGCCCCCGTTCTCCGGTGCATCTGTTCTAACTCCCTAGTTTGTCGTGTGAGGTCCTCCCTTTTAGCTTGTCGCTCTGTGTTTTCGGCTGTGGAAAATGAAATGAATTCTCCCCGAAGAACCGCTTTCAGAGCTGACCATTGTTTGGAGAGAGTGGTGTCAGTGTTGCTGTTATGCGTTAGAAAATCAGTGATTGCGTCGCAAATCTTGGTTACCACCGTCTTCCGTTGCAGGAGTGAGTCTCGGAGGCGCCAAAGTCTATGTGGTCGTTGGGTATCAGGCATGGACAGGACAATACTGACAGGGGCATGATCAGAGAGGGAGGCGGTGGCAATGTTTACGCTAATAGCCAGTGACTTGGTGGTGTTGGTCACTAGGAAGTAGTCAAGTCGTGCATAAGTCTGATGTGCCGCTGAGTAGTATGTGTAGTCCCTTTCACCAGGGTGCAGGTCTCGCCAAAGATCTGTAAGCCCCAGGTCATGGAGTCTGTCCTTGCCCGCTGCAGTAAGTGCCCCCACCTGTGTAGTGCGTTGGCAGGATCTATCTAACGTGTTGTCGAACACCAAGTTTAGGTCCCCACCAAAGACTATGTGCTGATCAGTGGTGTCAGTGATGTCTGTGAGCGCTTTATGGAGAAAGTGTTCCTGGTTCTCCTTGGGTCCGTACACCGAACCTATCGTGAGTGTCCTGTTTCCCACAGCAAACCTGTAGGCTATCAAGCGCCCCCTGATCTCGACCATCTTCCCCAACACTCTACCCCTGAATTTCTGTTCCACCAAAATTGCAACTCCCGCTTTCTTGTCAGGGCCGGAAGAGAAAAACTGGTGGGGGAACTTACATGACCTCAACCTATGGCAATCTTTGGCTAAAAGATGCGTTTCCTGCTGAAGGCATATATCTGCTCCGGACTGTTCTAGGTGGAGCAGAACTGCTTTGCGTTTGGTGGGATTGTTAAGGCCACGGACATTCAGTGTGAGGATAACCAGCTCATCGCCTTTCATCGAAGCGATCCATCCCACTCCCTGCCTTTGGTGTGGCCCTGGTGTAGCCAGGTCTGTGAGTAAACGGTCTGCCTTAGCCCCGTGGTTCCAACCTCGTGTCCCAGCACCAACCCCGCCAGTAACCGAACCATGGACCAAATTCCCTCCCTAACCCCAACACCATCCCCTCCCTCCCCCCCACCCCTACAAACAACTGTGAATAGTCAATGTCTCTCATCCAGAGATGAAAAGTAGAGAAAAAGGTAAATGTAAGGTAGTCTTACTTAGCAGTTCGGGAATGTCTTCCCACCAACGGCCTAGCGGCCAGAGCGGACAACCATGCCGGCAGGCGACTGTGTCTCTCTCATCCCATGGCTCCGGCGTCGCTAACTGTAGCCACTGCTTCTACTGCTGCTCGCTGACCGGCCTCGATTTCTGTTGCTGGGGGTTTCTTGACTCGTTTCCGTCGCCTCTGATGGCTCCATTTCGATGTCTTTCCGTCTGTGCTTGGTGCAGAGCTCTGTGCCTCGGCCCCGTCTTCAGGCTTCTCAATTCCCAATAGCGTGCAGGCCTCTGAGAGTGAGCGAAGCTGGTATTGCTTGTTCTCCAGCCTAAAAACAAGGCAAAATGGGTGGCCTCAACTATACGGGATGTTTTTCTGCTGCAGGTAAGTCGTGACGGGCTTGAACATTTGGCGCTTGTGGAGCGTGAGCGCCGCCAGATCTTGAAATAGTAGCGGGGACGAGCTGTGGAACGCAATCGGGTGTTTCTGATGCGCTTCTGTAGGATCTCCTCTTTGGTACGGTGGTCTTGTACACACACCAGGATGCCAGGAGGGGGTGTTGTCCCCGCGCTGGGCGGACCAGTCCTGTGGGCTTTGTCCAGCTGCAAGGGAGAATCTAGCGGTCGCCCCAGTACATGGTTAAAGAGTTCCGTGGCATAGCGAAACACATCCTGGGTGGCTTCAGAGGTGGTTACGTTGCGAATACGAATGTTGTGACGCCTAGAGCGGTTTTCTAAATCCTCCAAGTGAAGCTGTAAGTCCACCTGCTGGTCGTGTAGTCGGATAATCTCCTGTTGCTGGGCCGCCAGTTCTGTGTCCCTCTCGTCACTCTTGGTTTCCAGGTCAGCCACTCTCTCCCCTATGCCGTCCATTTCGCGCCTCACCTCTCGGATTTCACTGGCGAACTCTGTTTTAAAAGTCTGAATATCGTCCCGTAGGGACGCAAAGAGGGACTCCAAAAAGGCCTTCGTGATGGGTTCCGTCCCGCTATCAGAGGCCTGCTCCATTTTCTTCGGCACAAGGGCCCCCGTGTCCTTCTGAGGGGGGGTCAAGGTTTTTGCGAACAGCTCTTTCACCGTTTTGCCCCTGGGAGGTCTGGTCGACGACATCCCGCTTCTCGGGTGCCTTTGCTGCTCTATGCTTTGGTCCCGGCGTACACTCCAGGTGCGCTTGGGCCCTCACCGTTGTCCCGAGCTGGCGTCGGTTCCCACGTGTCTGTGCGACTCTGCAGGCTCTCTCTCACGGGATCTCGCACGCCTCGTTTCGCCTTGTGTGTTTAGCTGATTCCGTTACGGGCCAGTTCTCCCAGACGGCGCGGGTGGACTCCACTCCCCTTCAGGTACGCGGCTCCACTCTCCAATGCCTGTGGGAGACCCTATTGTAGTGCGGTGCTACCCCCCTAAAATGGGAATAGCTTCTGCCTCCGGGTAGGGGTGGCTGCCTCTCGGCCCAGCGAATGGTGGGGAGCTCCGGTTAGGCCCAACACCGTGACCTGTACGTCGCTGCCAAGTAGGCCCCGCTAGCGCCGGCGACTCCAAGGGCGGGTACAGTCTGCCAAACCCTAATGAGGGCGATTCAGATTGAGGAATTGTAAGGCCCGTGGGAGGGGTCCGCCGCCCCCGCTCCTCGAACGACGCTTCCACTCGGGACCTGCAACCACTACCCTGCAGTGCTCGGGCTCGACCCTCACCTCCGGTGTCTCGTGTCGCGGCACTCCTCCGTCATCTTCTGGGCCCCGCGGCATCTCCGTACCACTCTATCGTCAGTCAGGCCCGCCGCCCGCTTCCTTCACCAATCCGGAGACCCCCGTAGGAGACTCGGGCTCTTGAGCTGTTTCCGTCTGTGCGCGGGAGGTACCTGCTTCAGGTCGCGCTATTGCTCCGCAGCACAGGCACCGCTGCTCGGCTACGTTCTCCTCTTCAAGGCGGCCTCGCTTTCAGTCCGGAGGGGGAAGGGCGCCCCGCGCCTCCAGGTCGCGGAGCTCCCGCACCATCGCTCTCTGCGCCCTCCGCCGCACCCAACTTGTCCGCTCCGATGTGTAGTCGGTTCCGACAGCCCTGCGCCCAAACTACGGGTACAAAAGGCGTCAGAACCGGTGCTGATACAGGGCCGTTGGCAGGAGCTGTGGCGATACACGTCCGCTCACTCCGCCATCTTGGCCACGCCCCTGAAATGTACTTTAAATATAGGAATAGATCTGTGTTACGTAAATTGGTTCCTCTGCCGCCACTATTACATTAGTTACTGTTTACTCATGTTCTCAGAAAAAAACCATCTCAGATATCATTTTACAGCTCTCAACCATTTGTGGTGGCAAACTAAGTAAGCCCTCAATGTTAACAATAACTGCATTTTTACTAGAGTGAAATTCTGTGTTTAACAAGGTCCAATGGAAAATCGCTTCAACCTGAAATGAATACTGGCTGTCAGATGAGTTCAATTTCTTAACCAGGCTTCAAAGCCTCCTCCGTTTGTGCTTTTGTGGCTTTGCTCTGCCAAAAATCATTAGTACTTCTATCCCCTAATTGACTAAAACCCTTTTAAAACGACTCCAGGGCCTCTGCCCTGAAATTTCATCCGCTCTGTAACTGTAGCCTTGTGTTCTGCAGTCGTGGTGGGGAAAGGTGACATTATGCTTGACTTTCTTGGCAGCTAATTGATAAACAAATGAAAACGAGGTTAACAACTCTATTGAATTCAGCTAAATGTAGATCCGTTTTGATTTTCGGAAAAGCCACCACCCAGACCTCAAAAATGCACAGTCAACAGAGCACCACGTTCAAAGTAAAAAAAAAACATTACACAGATTGCTTTGTGGAATGAATGCCAACCTTAGTCTTTCGTGTTTTGGTCTTTGATGGCCAAGGAATGCTAACTTCAAAAACTACTGCGTGTTTTTTCAATGCACTACACAAGGTAGCTACTTACAGTTGTATAATGTCTTGTGCTGTCAGGAACATTGATAAAAGAAGATTCACAAAGCCAGACTTAGTATATCGACTACAGAGCTCACACAAGATGCTGAATTTAGAAAAAATACTATTTATCGTGGTAGAAATGCAACGATAGCAAGCTCAAGAACAGATTGAATGTTCCTGTATCCAACGAAATCCAAATTTTATGAACGTTTTACATATAAGTAAACACACAATTCGGTATGTGTTTATGCAATATAAACTTTTAGTAGGAAGTTAGGTCTGATTCTTAAGGCTGCACTTCAATGTTTGTAGTGTATTTCGTTAATTTCTGAGGCACATTGTAGCCAATCATGACAGACACCAAGTGTACTTTATCAAGGAGCTTTCATTCCTGCTTCTTCTCTCGACCCTGTCCCTACTCTAACTGCCCTTTCCTGTAGCTGCCCCTCCTCTTCCTCTGTCCCCCTGGCTCCGCCCACCCACAACTAGACTGCGCACATCATTACATCTCCCCTTTGTTAACAAGATAAAGAAATGAAAATCTGACTTGATCGTAGTTCTTCAATTAGCCGCACAGGTCGGCGAATGTCTCTTCTGGGTCGCAGGACCACACCTCTCTCTTCAGCTTCAGCTTCGGCTGGAATCTCAAGTCTCTGTACGGCAGCTGCACTGCCAGGTCTCTCGGGCCTGGTTGTTCATTCATTTTGGTGAAAGCATCCTTAGCGGCCGGAGTGCACTGTTAAAAATGCTAGACATTCCTCGTAATCTTCCTGTTCTCTGACTCAGCGGTTACCATGGTACCTTTTTGTTGGGTAATTATTAAAGGTTCAGCTCTGAATTTGCAATCTGTCTTCTTCTGCTGTTCTTGTTTGACCAACACGCAGTCCCCTTCGTAGAGAGACGGGGATCATACACCACTAGGTAGCTTCGACATCTGCAGTGGTGCTGGAGGATCTCCGTGATAGACCAGTTGACACTGGGGGCAGTCTTTTAAAGTGAGCTCCACCATCTGGTCAAGTAGCGGGAACCATACTCGCTCTCTGAGCGCTCTTTTTGTAGCGACCATTCCACGGTGGCCCTCATGAGCCAAATTGATGACGCCTTGGCGGAGTTGCATAGGTATGAAAATTCGTTGGTCCCTCAGTAGGAGTCCCTCTGAAGTGGCAGACAGTTGGTCACTCACATGCCGAAAAGCCTGCATCTCTTGACGGACATGTGGGTCGCACCCATCCTCCTCATTGTCGTGACGCCATTGATTCGTCCGCAGTCGACGCATCACTCTTTGAAGGATATCATCCTGAGCCGTGGCCTCACATATCGCCTCCAAGGGAACCGCCGGTGGTCTGGCTTAGTCACTACGAAGTGGATATATTCTTCCACCACGGATGGATGTGACATTTGTGAAGCTTGAGGGTGTCTTGACATATAATCAGCTGGACTCTCTGATTTTCCTGGTTTGTGCACTATAGTATAAGTGTACTCCTGTGGACGCAAACCCCAGTGCTCAATTCGAGGTGGCATTTTATCTCTGGGGTTGCCGAAGATGGTGACTAGTGATTGATGATCTGTCACTAGCGTAAAATGTTTTCCGTATATGAAAATATGAAAGTGCTCACAGGCCCACACGACAGCAAGGCTTTCCTTTTCGGGTTGAGAGTAAGCCTTCTCCGTGTCCGACAAACTCCGACTGGCATAGGCTACTATGTATCTGTGATCTGTTTCATTGTCAAAGTGAGCCAGTATTGCACCCAGTCCCACCGGGCTGGCATCCACGGTGATCTCAGTGTGTCTCTTGTGGCTAAAATACGCCAAATTGTCTGCTGACTCAACAGCTCGTTTAATTTCTTGGAATGCTTTCTCACATTGGTGAGTCCACATGAATGGTCGCCCTTGTTTGGTAAAAACACATAGCGGGTGACTGATGGTGGCGTAATCCTTTATGTATCTGGCACAGTAGCTCGCCATGCCCAAGAATGATCGAATGTCGCTCACATCCTGTGGACTCTTGGTATCGTTCAATGCTATCACCTTCTCAGGATCAGGCTTCATCCCTGCTCCAGAAAACACATGTCCAAAGAACTTAAGAGTCGATTGATGGAACTCACACTTGTCTTTGTTGAGTGTGAGGTTAGCCTCCAGGAGGGCATGGCATACCCAGTCTAGTGCCTTGTCGTGCTCTTGAACATTTGAGCCGTAAACTAGATTGTCATCACTGTAGTTTAGTGTATTCGGTATGTGATGTATAGTTTGGCGGATGGCTTCCTGGAGGATCTCTGCCACAGATGAAATCCCAAAACGGAGTAGTTTGTAGCGGAACAATCCTAAATGAGTTTAAAATGTTATTATGTAGCATGACTTTTCATGTAGTTCCAGCTGGTGGTATCCTTTATTCAAATCCAGTTTGGAAAAGACTCTTGCACCATTTAAAGATGAGATCATGTCACTTAAATGAGGCCCTGGGTAATGCCCCCGTTCGATGGCAGTGTTGGCCCTTCTGTCCGCTCCATATTTTCTGTTCTCAATAGCTCTTGGATTTCATTCTCCACGGCTTGCTGAAGATGGAAAGGCACCCGCCTGTGATGTTGCGCGACAGGCCGTATTTGCTCATTAATGTATAACCGGATCTGGCATTTGTTCATTTTTCCCAGTCCAGTGAATAGTTTGGGGAATTTGTGTATGATGTCCGGATCATCGCTTACTCTATACAGAATTTCGACCAACCTAAGACGCTCCGCAGTGGGCAAACTGAGGAGACAGTCAGCTTCCGGGCCTTCAATGACATGTATATAAGCCGGCACCGAGGTGGTCTTGTGCTTCAGGGTGGTTGCAAACTTTCCCAGACATGGGAGAGGTTTCTTCGACATCCACGTGAACACTCTGACATGAGCCGGGCTCAACGTGGGTTGTGGTTTCATCTTGATGTATTCAGTTACAGGGATATAGTTCAGTGATGCCCTACTGTCTAGTACGAACTTGGTTTCATGAGTTCCCACACTGATGTCTAATCTTGGGTATTTTTTTAGTTGGTCTGGATCAGCTACCATGCTGGCATACTCGTCGGTGTACACCGATTCCAGAGATGCGGACTGAGATTCTCTGGAGGGAGACCTTCTCACCCATTGGGATCTGCGAGACTCTCTGCTGGAGTGTGAGGAAACCGAAGACGACTCAGGCCGATCCTGCACTGCCTTTGCATGGTGTCGCCTTGTGTCTGGCCGAGACGATCTTGTTGGCTCTTTCATCTTTTCTTTGCGATATTCTCTACACATAGCCTCAAAATGATTTTCTCTTCCGCATTTACGGCGCTGCTGACCAAGTGCTGGGCAGCCATCTGTGGGCGGAAAGTCGTACCCGCATCGATAACATTTTCGTGGGCGATCTCATTTCTTGTCTCCACGACCAGAATCATGGCGTCTGCGCCCTGTGTATTGTTGGCGGGAAGACGGCCGGGATGACCTCCGTCGATCACGAGAGTGTCTGCGTGTGCTCTTGGCTTGTACACAATAGGTTTGTTCCCGTCTCTCACCGTGTCCCGTTTCCATTCTTCTAGCATGTTCCTCCGCTTGGTCATGCACCCGGGTCATCTATTCAATCTCATCAAGGTTGTCACTCTTCCTTAGTAGCCGCCTTCTGAGTGTTTCAGATTGGCACCCTTCAATTATTCGCAGTCTTATGGCGTCCTCCGTGGAGAACGTGTCGAACTCACAATATCGAGACAGTCATCGTAGTCTCATTATGAACGTGGTCATCAGTTCCTCTTTTTCTTGACGGGCTTGATGAAACATGTATCTTTCATAGTCCATATTTCTTTTATGTAAAAATCTTTTGTTTAGTGCATCTCGCACCTTGACATATGATCCTGTCTCAGCTGTCGGCAGTTCCTTTATTAACTTGCTGACTTCTTTCCCTACCAGATTTCATAATGCAATCAACTTCTCATCGTCATCTGTGACTTTCGATCCTTTCATATAGTCCTCAAAGTCCTCAAACCACTCCTGTCCTCTGGGGCCCATGGCTCCTCCAGCTATCAGGGCCAGTGGTTCTGGGGTGCGCAGGTAAGAGACGCCCACCGTGCTTGGCGTGGTCGCCACTGTGGCCGCGACGTTTCGCTGCGGTGACGTCGACATTTTGAAGTGCTACTTTATCTTTCTTTCTTCTTTACTGTCTTTGCCTTGTCTTATGCTTGTTTTCCTGCTTGTCTCTTGAAGCAGCTTTTGCTCAATTTCTTTTGTTGTTACCATTGCTTGTTTGCCGTTTCTCCTCTTACACTTGCTTGTACTTGTTTCTGTTGTCGTTGCTTTTACATGTGCTTGTTTTCTTTTGTCGTTGCTTTTACTCGTGCTTGTTTTCTGTTTCTCCCTTTTGCATTTGCTTATGCTTGACTTCTTTTGCCTGCTGCCTGACTTCAAAATGGCCGCTCACAGTCTTCACATAGGGGGATGTCTGTGGCTGCCTGACTTCAAGATGGCCGCCGCTGTGAAATCTCGGCTTTCACAAGACTTGGCTCTCTCTTCAATATTTCAGTCACTCGGCCCCACTCGCCACACTCACCGGGTGCAGGGGCTTCCCTTTGGATGCAGAGGCTGTCACTGCCTCCACCACAGCAGCGAACGGCACAGGGAAGACCGGGGTGAGCTCCCGACGTCGCATCCTCCGTCCCTTCCGAGACTCACGCTTCGGGGGTAAGTTTTGAACTTTTTTGGCGCACGATCGTGCTTGCTGCTTCCTTCAAGGCACTCGCTTGCAGCACGCCACGCAGCCTCCACAGCCACGGAGCTTCGGGACAGGCAAGCAGTGTTCCTGGCAGCTCAATCTTCGCTGCGGCGCTCCCTTTGATCGCGGTGGTCGCGAGGGCAAATTTCTCATTTGCGCCACCGGGGACAGGATCACGCAGCATCACGGGATCAACACTGGTTGCACGATGTGCCTGATCCAACCCTCGTCGCCAGCTGTAGCGTTGTGCTACCAATCATGACAGACACCAAGTGCACTTTATCAAGGAGCTTTTATTTCTGCTTCTTCTCTCGACCCTGTACCTACTCTAACTGGCCTTTCCTGTAGCTGCCCCTCCTCTTCCTCTGTCCCCCTGGCTCCGCCCACCCACAACTAGACTACGCACATCATTACACACATGAACATTTATGAACTCAGAAATCTATCTAGACGTATGCCTATGATTTGCACGGATTTGGCAATTATGGGATCCATAGAAATCCACAAGAGTACTCAGAGATCAGGGGCGTACCTACCAGTGGTGCAGCTGGTGCGGTGGCACTGTGGCTCACCCTACTCTGCACCAGTTAAAGTTATTGTAAAATCTTCCCTTCTAACATATTTTTAAAGACAGAGTATTCTTGGGAGTTGAAGGAAGAGTAGAGGAAGAGGGACAAAAATAACCAAGAGGAAAGGGATTAAAGAAAAGATATGGGTGAAAAGAACGGAGAGTTGTACAAGAAAAAGTGACAACATAGGAGTTGGAAATAAAGGTGAAAAAGACTTTTTACTTGGTTTATTTCCTTCTCATCCATACCCTGCCTCATCATATTTTGACCCACTCAATCCTAATCCACTGAAGCCATCTTTGGTTTCCCTCTCTTAAGCTTGTGCTAGCTCCTCATATTTCACAAAAGACTGATCATCATGTCTCAGATTTGGTGCTGAGGATACAGATTATCAGCAGCGGGGCATTCTGTTTTTTTTTTTCAAATTTTTTTTATTACAGGCCGTAGGTAAAGACAATACATTGGTACATTAATTTCTTCATAATTAGACAAACATTAGCCAAAAATTTATAAAATCCAAGAGACAACCCTAGACAATAGAATACCAAAGTAAAAATAAAAAATAGTGTTACAAGTTTTACCTAAAATAATAATTAAAAAATATTTTATGATTATCCAATCAATAAACAACTGGTGATGAAAGGGCAACATCAAGAATAATATTATTATTATTATACCGTACATAGAGTGCAAATGCAAAGAGTATAAAGACCAACGCTTGAAGGTGCTATTATGTGCAAAATGTAGCCTTAATAAAGTGACTAATGCAATAAAGTGCCAATATATAATAACACGAAATATTTCGTTCATAAAGTGCTAATGCAAAAAATAGAAAAACCGGCACTTGACAGTGCTAATGTTATTATGTGCAAATTTTTTTTAGCCTGTATAAAGTGACTAGTGCAATAAAGTACCGATATATAGAAGCAGAAATAATAACATGATAAAAGTACTTAGCAATTAGATATAGCATAGCAGATGAATACTTATATTTCCTCAGATATAAATGTAATACCGTCTTTCAATTAGCTAGAATATAACAATCACCTTCCTTTTAATAGTTCAAGCTGGTCAAAATATTTCCAATTCCTTTCAAATCTTGCAGTCGCACCCACTCTACCTGCATAGGCTCTCTCAAAATTATAAGTTCTTTTCATTTTATTAACCCACTTAACATGGCAAGGACACACCGTGGATTTCCAATTTTGCAGAATCAGGGACCTTGCCACGGCAGAGGAAATAAAAATAAACACTTCTTCTGATTCATTGAACCTATTCCTGTCTTTACTAATGCCAAAAAGGGCCACTTCCACCTATGGAGGAAGAATTTTCCCAATTGCCATCTCCAAATCTGCGGAAATCTCCCTCCAGAAGGGTTCTAACTTTGGGCATGAGAAGAAAATGTGATACTAGCCACCCTGTCCCCTAGTTTTGCCTCTGAAACATTTATTCTCGTATTCGGGGAACATTCTTTGAAGGGCTTCCGGGGTATAATATGCCAACCAACGACAAAGAAAAGACATTCTCTTGTAATTAGCTGCTCGAAGTGCCCTATTTCCTAAGTAACTTATTGTCTCCCAATCTTTGTCAGACACCACACACTGTAATGTGAGACTTATTTTCTCCAGATGGTTGCCTATTATATTGGTTGATCCCGGAAGAGGTAACTTTTTATACCAGAATCCAATACCCTTATGTTTCTCCCCATATAACGCTGTTAACAAAGTATTAGGTGTTCTATCAATACTTCCTATAACTTTTCTTATAAAAGAACTCAATTGCAAATATTGAAAAAACATGAGCCGATTCGGATGCGTTCTGTCTCTAAACATTTGCCAGCTAATTAACGTATTTTGCGTGAGAAGATGCCTTATTTCACAAAATCCGGCCAATTCCCATTCTGTCAAATGGTTTGAAGAGATCCTAGGACCCATTTTAACACATTCTGAAAGTTTCAAATAGATGGATCCATCTGAGCCATGTTTTTCAAATAGAAGCCGTAATCTTGATGAATACCCCACCAGTGTCTTATATCGTGTTCTCTTTGGAAGTTTTGCAGTTTTTAAGAAAATAAAAATTTGAGAACCTGATTCCTCAAGCATTCTATTCAAAAAGAAATTGTCTCTTGTCTGTCTAGCCTTTAATAATCCTGCCATTATATCAAAAAAGCTGCCTCGTAGTATGTATAAAAATGGGGAAGAGCAAGTCCACCTTGGTTAACTGGAAGTTGTATTACCGCAAGTTTGACTCATGGAATCTAGTTCGTTAAAAAAGGCCAAATTAACTTTAATTGGGATATTACTAAACAAAAATAAAAGCAGAGGTAATATGTTCATCTTTATCAATGCCACTCTGCCAATCAATGATAGGGGCAGTATATCCCAATGTTCTAAGAGGCTCTTGATTTTATTCCTAGTTCTTATATAATTCAATTGAAAAAGTTCTTGATAGTCTCTGGTCACGTAAATCCCTAGATATCTTATTGGGTCCCTTTTTTCAGCTTGAGACTGTAAATCTGGCAGAAGGAAGTCTAAATTTGTATTCAAAATAAGAACCTCAGTTTTCTTTTCGTTAATTTTGTAACCCCCTACCTTCTCATATTTCTGTAGCTCTTTCATAAGATGTTCTATATTTTCTTTATCAGGAGCCATATAAAGAATAATGTCGTCTGCAAATAATTTTAACTTCGATATTCCGGCAATTGGAGAAGATATTGCGTTATTATTTCTTATTTTTATTACCAGGGGTTCGATAAAAAAGGTGAAAAGCAGGGGAGATAAAGGGCAACCTTGCCTTGTGCCTCGATTTATTCTAATCTTCCCTGCTTGCTTGGCATTTATTATCACCTGGGCAGATGCCCCCTCATAAATGTTTTGTAGCATATTAATAATAGGGGTGGGGAATCCAAAATAGCCCAAGGAAAAAAATAACGTTGACCAGTTGACTAAATCAAATGCTTTTTCCGCATCGATCATAAGAATGCATGCAGAAATAGAATTAAGATTAAAATAATCTAGTGCCTGTAATAAATATTCTGTGTTGGCAGCCATATAGCGTCCAGCTATGAAACCCGTTTGATCTTGATGTATCACCTCCTGGGCGGCCAACACGAATCTTTGAGCCCAAATTTTCATAAAAACCTTATAGTCAGAATTTAAAAGACTAATTGGTCTATAGGAATTTACGTCCTCCGGATTCTTGCCTTTCTTAACAAAACTAATAATTGTGGACTCTTTAAACTCTGAGGGGACCCTACCACCTCGTCTAATATAATTAAATAAATATTTCAAGGGGTCCTCCAGCTCCTTCAGAAAAACCTTAAAAAATTTGATTGGGAATCCATCAATCCCTGAAGCCTTTGCTCCCGCTGTGGCTTTTATACTATTTTGAATTTCCAAATAACTTATATTGCCGCCTATTTGATTAAATCTAGATTTAGAAATTTTGGGGATATTTAAGTTGTCGAAATATTCCCTGATTAAATTTTCTTCAACTTGGATATCAGTAGAGTATATTCTCTCATAATGATCAAGGAATATTTTCGCGATTCCCTCACTTCTAGTATCTATTCTGCCTGATGGATCTTGGATTTTTAAGATGATGGAAGATTCTTGTTTTTTCCTAATCGAATTTGCCAACAGCTTACCCATGAGTTGACTATCTTCATATAGCTTTTGTTGGAAGGCTTTTGAGCTATTTATCTCTTCCAAGATGAAGAAGTCCATAAGTAATGCTTTAGCTTGTTCCCAGTTGTTTGGTTTTTGATTAAGTTTCAAGGCGTACTCATTTTCTGCGGCATCCTGGAGGGCAGATATTTTTCTTTTACGTTCGTTTGCTTTGTTGGAAGAAAAGGCTATAATTTGCCCCGCGCTGTTGCTTTGAATGCCCCCCATACTGCGAAAGGCTCTGCTGAGTACTTATTTACTAGAAAAAATTCCCTTATCCATTCTTTAAAACCCTCAACCCATATCATATTCTGTAGAAGGGTGCGATCCAGCTGCCACCTTGGTCGCACCCCTGTCGAGCCCTCCAATATTAATTCAGCCTCAATCCTCCCATGATCTGAAAATGGATTGCAACCTATCAATGCGTTGGAAATTTGGAGCGAACTTGAGGATAAAAAGAAATCTATTCTAGAGGCTGTGTGAAACCTATTGGAATAGCACGTGTAAGATTCTAGGTTGGGATTTAGGGAGCGCCATGAGTCCCGCAATTGATATTCTGACATAAAAGCCTCTAACACCCCTTTTGTTTTAGGTTTTAGTTGTTTCTTATTCTTATTAGTGGTGTCCTTTTTTAAATCCTGAATATAATTAAAATCACCTCCGACTATAATTTGCCCAGCAGTACTCCTTAGAATTTCACTAATTTCAGTCAGGGCCGAGGTGTCATCAAAAATTGGGCCATAATAGTTAACAAAATTGTATACCTTTCCCAACAATTTCACTGCCACCCAAAGCCATCTCCCTTTAGAGTCTCTTTGCATTTGTAGAATCTCCCAGGGTAAATTTCTCGAAAAATAAATAGCTACACCCCTCTGGGCAACACCAGCTGAGGAAAAGAACCCATGGGAAAAATATCTAGGAAGAAACAACTTTGGGGAGTTTGATTTCAAGTGCGTCTCCTGGAGGAAGACCACGTGAGGTTTAAAAGCAATTGCCCATTTCAAAAGTGCTCCATATTTCTGTTTATTTAACAGCCCATTTGCGTTAATGGACAGGATATTACATAAGTCAATTGTCATTGATAAGGCTATGAAATTCTAAACTCCTTCTGTACCAACCAAAGTTAATGATAGAAAACCTACTTCTCTTGTATTTTTTTTGCTGCATTCACCCCCCCCCCCCCACCAAGGACCCCCCCATGGATGCGGGACCCCCCGTCGTGTCCACGCTGCCCACATCCCACCCTTTCTTCTACTTCGGGTGCCTTCTTGTTACACCCCGGTGTGCCCTGGTGTGACCCTGGACCCAGGAACCCCCGCCTATTTTCAAACTCTCATTTTTTTTTTCTCTTTTCCCTAATTATAGCTCTGGATTGTAACATGGATTCCTCGTATTCAACATTCAATATAGCCAAACCACTGAGCCTAGGCCCTTGTTGATATTTCATCAAGAAGGGTCTGTGCCTTTTCTAGATCAGTAAATAGAAAACATTTTCCCTTGACGAGAACCTTCAACTTTGATTGCTGTGCAATCGAGGCCTGGGCACCATTAGCCTTGAATAACTGCAGCAACTTTACAAACTCTTTCCTTCTTTTAGCCGCAGTTGCTGTCATATCCTAGAAAATCCTGCATTTTGTAGTTTCGGAAACGGAAAACTGGCGTTGTTGATATGCCTTGGAAAGTATCCGTTCCTTAATTCTAAAATCCGCAAAATTTAATATGGGATGTCCATAGAGCTCCACGCCTCTGCCTAGGCTCCCGTGATCCTCGACCCATGGCCCCGCCTCAGTAATGGCGAATGCAGTTTTGGAAATGCCGAGACCCTGACACTACTGCTGCTGGTGCCGGGAGCTCAAGCGGAAAGGAGAACCCAGACCTACGGGTGTAATGTGGCGCTGAGCAGAATAGAGGAATTCCGGAGATCATCGGAATGCGCCGAGAGAGATGACGCTGCCTCGCCGCTGTAGTAGCTGTTTTTGACCCGTCAGTCAGACAGGGGCTCGGAAAAGCTCGGTCAATGCAGGACACGCCACTCATCTGTTTCTTCCAGAGGTGAGCAAGTGCGCATCATTAATAGCGGGCCAGTCAAGGAGCTTTTCATCGGTCCTGCTGGAACTGCATCTTTTGAGGTTGTGGGGAGCAGGCTGAATACGGTCAAGTACAGGGCAGCTACGGAGTAAATACTCTCATAGACTTAACTGTGTCAGGCTGTGCTAATTCTCCACGGAGGAGTAACTGCATTGAAGTACATTGAAGTGATTGTACACCAAAAATAAAAAATAAAAACTCGCTGGGTGTTCCTGAATTCACTGGGAGAATTAAAAAACTTTTCTCTATCCCCCCCCAAAAAAAGGGGGAGTATACTTCTTCTAAAAAAAAAAAATGGGCAAACTTTTGAAAGATGATGACACGGTAAAACTCAGTAAAGTGGAAGCGGCTGCCCGTCAGAAAGCTAAGACTCGCCTCGCCCTGGCTCTTGCTAAAAAAGCTGCACGAAAAGCGGCTTGTGGAAAAAATAAAGACACCAATAGGGAGGAGGTGGGGTGTCCTATAACAGATGATATAACACTTGAATCCTCAGATAACGAGTCGCCCTCCTCTTCTACTTCCCTACAGCACAACGATCAGCAAGAAGCGGCAGTGGAGGGAGACAAGATGAATGATGTTATTACAGCAGATGTACTTGCAGATGTACTTGCACAGCCGCAAGTGGAAGTAGAAATCCATCCTCTAACTCTTAACCCCACACCGGCACTGGCAACAACAGCGCCTCAGGTGGTAGAAGAGAGGAGAAACAGTGGGACGGGAGAAAAGGAGATGAGAGATTACCCTCTGTTTACGAAAAGAACTACTCCGAAATCTCCCCTCTCTAATTCATCACAGCCCCCTTTGGTCTCTCTTACTTTGGATCCCCCAGCCTCTAATGAGTTATCTAAGGGCCCTGACATGACAGCATCTCCATCTCCATCTCAAACTCAGCTTTCTTCAGTAAATGTAACAAATGAAGCGGTTCAAGATGGGGGGTGTATACAAGATATGACTCCCGGGAACGAAGAAATTCTAAAACTCGATTCTAGTCTTATCGACAAGGAAGCAAGATCTGAGGTAAAATTCCAGCTAGATATTCGTGAGATGCTCAACTTAATCCTCGATGAGATCCATGAAATCAAAAACAATCAGCGAACGGAACTTGCTGCTATTCACGTTAGAATAGATTAACTGGAGGAATTAACATTGGCGGTCCCCAACAGGGTCTTGGAAGCTGAGTCAAGGATAGCAGTCCTTGAAGATCAGATGAATCTGGTTTCAGGAGAGACTAAAGAGGCCGCAAAAAAGAGGATTTCTATGGAGAACAAACTCGAGGAGTTGGAAAACCACTCCCGTCGATCTAACCTGAGGATCGTAGGGGTTCCAGAAGGAACGGAAGGATCCGATACAGTGCAATGGGTTAACTCTTTTATTCAGAAAGTAGTTCTGCCAGATTTTGAAGGAGACTTGACAATAACAAGAGCCCACAGAGTACCGGCTCAGCGCTTTGCGAATTCTCCATTTCCTAGAACTATTCTATTAAATTTTGCGGATTTTAGAATTAAGCAGCGGGGCATTCTGGACCAGGTAATTCACGTGGGAATTGTGGCAGTAGGGTGTGGGCAATTACTAACAAGATAAACTCATATTATACAATAAGAAAGTCATACTGATTACTGTACTTGTCATGTTACAGTGCTTTTGGTGTTCCTTGAGGTTTCCCTATCCCTAGGTGGGGCCGCTTGCAAACATCTTACTGTATATTCTCATATATTTGAGAGCACTATCCTTTTAAGGGGTTACGAAGGTCCCTCCTTGGATGCACTACTGAGTGTACGTATCTCTCCAGCTACTAGAAACAAACACCTGGGGTATTACAGGCCTTACGCCCACATGCTGAGAAATGACATGACAGACATCAGATATTAGGGTAGGAAAACTGGCCCAGGGCTCATGCACACGGCCCCATTTATTAGCAGGGCCATGTGATTGGTGACGTTTGTGATGGACGGGTGTGGGGTGGGTGTAAGTAGCCCTCAGGAAAGGGACTGCCTGGTTATGAGTCCAGCAGAATACTACAGCACCAAAGAGAAGCTGGCTTGAAAATGAAGATACATTTACAAGTATTTAACTCTCCCCAACTGCAAGTAAAAGGTGTGTTATGAACCTATAACATGATTAAGCAATTGGTATAACCAACAAATCGGCAATCGACCAGAACAAAGGCCCTAATTATGATGGCAGTCGGTCGGACCGCCGACTGTCAGCGCAGTAGGCAGGAGACCGCCTCACAATGATTCGCAGGTCCCATCGACTCAAATAGGATGAGACCACCATGCAGGCAGTCAGAAAGTGCTATTACTGCTGCGGCTTGTGCTGCGGACAGGGAATACGGCCGCAGCACAAGTTGTAGTGAAAAAGCACTTTATGCACATCCATGCACTGTGAGTTAGGCACCATGTGGTGCCTGGTACATGGTGCATGGATGCGTGGAGCATCCTATACTTGCCCCCATGACCATTTAGTAGTGGCCCACGAAGAACAGGGCCCTGCTTGGGGCCCCCAAAGTCCATTTCCATCTGCCTTTTCATGTTGGTCGAACGTCCATGAAAAGGCAGGCGGAAAGGGACATTCTAATCCGTATGACAGTGCCTGCACAGGCACCATCTCCATTGAAGGGATGGATTCCGATTGCCGTACTGATAGGATCATGGATCCTGTTGGAGGCGGTGGTCTTTCCCTCTGACTTATGCAGTCCGACCACCCTCATCCAAATGCAGCGGTCATACTGATGGCCTGTATGTCAGTGGGACTACCAGCGATGGCCTGTTGGTGGCTGTCCCACCGACATCGTATTTAGGCCCAGAACACTTAAAATATATCAAAGCCTAGCAAACAAAAGTCCACCCAAAATATGAGGCCTCATTCACAAATCTATTGCATGTAACCTAGCGCTCCAAGTGTAAATAGCCTGTTCTTAAGTTCAAAATGATTTTTGTAAATCACAGACACAGACATGCAACACACATCTTCCAGAGAATTATCACTTTAATAACATCCAGATCCTTCTTCTCTGAGCCTCTGCTGCACTCATGGTCTGTTCTGCCACTGGCTAGCCAGAGAGCTCTGTCTCTCGTTTCTGGCTGAAAACTGATGCCAGCATAGACTCCGAAACCAGGAAACACATTTGCTATCTTTGTAACTCTGCACTGGCCAGCAGTCCGACTCATGAACTTGAGCAGGTTTTTATATAGGATCATCAAGCATTGCCCACCAATGACCAGACATGCACCACACTACGTCAAGACAGATGCAACATCGCCCCCATTCAGATCTTTCATTTCTGCTCTTCAAGCACTCATGGACTTTTCCTTAAAGCACAGCCAGCCAGCAACCTGAGGACATGTGTCCTACCTCCACAGCTCTGCATTGGCTCCTTCACTAAGAGGTGATCCAGAGGTTGAGCAATTCTAAGAAATGTACTTCTATCTACCTAAGGCATTCAGGCCAAACATTCTTGTCATAGGGCAGATGTGTGCCAGTATCTACTTGCCTAAGTTGGCCTGTTTGTAACAGAAAGGACTCTAAGGTAAGATTTGTTGTACCCATTAATCATATTTTCTAACATTTTCTACCCCAATACCCACTATAGTTGATAGGCATCTTAAACAAAAATAGCAACTGAATCAGTCATGGATTCCAAGTGGATACTTTAATTCAGGCGTCACTGCATTAAGATGAGACTAAAGTAACCATTTTTAAATATACTCTTAAATGTGCCCTTCTAAACTGTCATAGTTTTCTAACCAATGCATCTGACATTCACAACTGACTTAGGGGCTCATTACGGCGCTGGACGGAAGCCCACCTGTAGTGTTGGTGGAAAATATTTTATTTTGCCGCCCCTGTTGCGTATGTTGGGACCACCAAATTACAATAGGCCAACAGAGGCCATTGTCTGTCCAACGCAGTCTTTCCGGCTCCACACGTTTTCTCGGGGCGCAAGGGTGGCAGACAGAGCCTATAAAGCAAGACCGGTGCGCGGAAACACGTTCCGTCTGCCAACCAGATTACAATGTTGCAAACAGCCCTTCCCACCTCTGCGTAAAAACCACCAAGTCGCGGTTGGCAGAAACACAACAATGGAGAGGAAAATCAGATACAGTACCAATCTAACCCACCAGAGCTGCCATGGATCCTGTGCTACAGGCCTTCCCGCTGCTCTACCTGATGCACCTCCAGCAGAGAAAATGCCGCCGCGTTCAACAGCAGAGGTACCAATCATCTCCACACATGCAACCCCTGAACAACTACAACTCCCAGCAAACTTGGTGTGACCACAATGAATGTGGCAACCTGCCAAATGCAAACGGCGAGGCCCATCCAGTTCTCATGGGTGACCTTCGGTACCCCTGATGGCAATTGGGGAGAATGCTGAGCCTCGTAGTTGCAGAGCAGCACACCACAATATCAAAAAATCTATGCCGCCGAAGGCTCACATTCTCTGATGGCTCATTCGCATAGTGTGTGCCACACCGTGGCAGCATGGAAGCTGCGAAAGCAATCCTGCAACATTCAATTGGGGCCAATGCGTGTCATCGCTGAGTATGCCACCTAAGGCGCATGCAAACACGTTCTCAATTTACATTGTCACCATGCGAATTGCATCACACATCACAACTCATTCACCTAAAGGGATTGGTGCACCACATGTATAATGTTGCGGTGCACGATGCTCCCATGCATATAAAGTAACCACACAGACACTGTACTTGTATGGGAGAACTGGCCCAGGGCATGTGCATCCGGCCTCTTTTGTTGGCAGGGTCAACCCTAAGTTGGCACGGTATGCCCAGACGTGGGTCCCTTGCTCACTTTGCCACTGGATTCAAGCTAGCCTGGCTGATGATGGCTGATTAGCCAGAAAACGGTCCCAAGATGCTTATTTCCGGTCCAGGGTAGACATAGCTTGGCAGTTCGGGCTGGACTGTTCCCATGAGGCACAGGGCCAGACTGATTTGCATATGGCCATGTCTGAACTGGGGTGGTGGAGTGAGCTAAAGAATGATGATGTATTAAACCCAGATCAGTTGACTGGGGGTGAGTGCTTGCAATGTTCAACACTCCGTCCATCATCCACTTTGGTTTTGCTTTGTTCGCTCTACGTTGGCTGGGTATGCCCAGACATGGGTCCCTTGCTCACTTTGATGCTGAATTCAAGCTAGCCTGGCTGATGACGGCTGATTAGCAAGAAACCAGTCCAGGATGCTTGTTTCCGATCCAGGGAAAACATGGCTTGGCAGTTCGGGCTGGACTGTGGAGAAGTGTGGCTCAGGGGTTAGAGGCGGCAGACCCGGAAGCTGAGATCGGCCCTGGACCAGGGTTCAATTCCCCGCCTCGGAGGGTCTTGGGCCAAAAAATTCCACGGACTCGATAATTCTCGCTCCCGTGCCTTCTCGACTCACGGGCTCACACTCTGCGACTCTGGGCAATAGCTTGCTTAATCTCCACAACGGCCCCTCGCGGCGGGATGCCTGGCTTTCACCTTGTGGATACCCTGCCGGGGTTATCTCACAGGGGAATACCAGGATGGGTTCCCTAAGCAAGCGCTTAGATACCGACCTCGGTCAGTGATTTGCGCTATATAAATACATGTACATTTACATTTACTGTTCCCATGAGGCACAGGGTCAGACTGATTTGCATATAGCCATGTCTGAACTAGGGTGGCGGAGTGAGCCAAAGAATGATGATGGATTAAACCCAGATCAATTGACTGGGGGTGAGTGCTTGCAAAGTTCAACGCTCCATCCATCATCCACCTTTGGTTTTGCTTTGTTCGCCCTATGTTGGCAGGGTATGGGGTCCCTTGCTCACTTTGCCACTGGATTCAAGCTAGCCTGGCTGATTACGGCTTGTTAGCCAGAAACTGGACCCAGGATGCTTGTTTCCGGTCCAGGGAAGACATGACTTGGCAGTTCGGGCTGGACTGTTCCCATGAGGCACAGGGTCAGGCTGATTTGCATATGGCCATGTCTGAACTGGGGTGGTGGAGTGAGCTAAAGAATGAAGATGGATTAAACCCAGATCAGTTGACTGGGGGTGAGGGCTTGCAATGTTCAACACTCCGTCCATTATCCCCTTTGGTTTTGCTTTGTTCGCCCTATGTTGGCAGGGTATGCCCAGACATGGGCCCCTTGCTCAATTTGTCACTGGATTCAAGCTAGCCTGGCTGATGACGGCTGATTAGCCAGAAACCGGTCCCAGGATGCTTGTTTCCTGTCCAGGGAAGACATGATTTGGCAGTTCAGACTGGACTGTTCCCATGAGGCACAGGGTCAGACTGATTTGCATATGGCCATGTCTGAACTGGGGTGGCGGAGTGAGCTAAAGAATGATGATGAATTAAACCCAGATCAGTTGACTGGGGGTGAGTGCTTGCAATGTTCTACAGTCCGCCCATCATCCCCTTTGGTTTTGCACATGTCCTGTGACGCCTGTGCTGGGTGGCTGTGGGGTGGGGGGTAAGCCAGCCCCCTGGGAGTGTCTGGTACATCAGAACAACTAGAACAGTGAGCAGCTGGTCACTACACTGTAAAGGTATGAGTGTGACCTTTGAGTCAAGTCTTCACACACATGGTATGTCCAAGACAGAAGAGTGAAATGACATACATCGTCATGCCTCGTGGCCAGCATAGTCTGAAGTGAGTGAAAGAGTAAAAAAGGACAAAGGTCTCTCGCACAGTGCCAATGTTGTGTAATGACAAAGGTCTCTCGCACTACCATTGCCGAACTCGCCGTACCCATACCATCACCTTCATGAACTACATCCTACTTGGGGACCTGAATTTTCACCTCGACAACAGCAACGACCCCGACTCCACCACTCTCCTCGACAACCTCGCCAACCATGTGCTGACAAAATGGCCGCCTGAGTAGGAGCCTCCTGAAGAGCTCCTGGTTTGGAGATTACCAGCTGGTAATTTTCCCCATAAAAACCACCTCACCAGCCTTCCACCAGCCTGCCCACTGGACTGGACTGCGGTCTTCTTCAAACCATCCCTCGAAAACGGATTTTGGCAACCAACTTACCCGGATTGTCGACATCTGCAGCTCTGGTCAGCACTTACGCTGCCCATACCCCAGCGCTACTCGGCTGGTGTGCAGCTCCTTTTTTTAATTTTTTTATTTTTATCCTCATTTTGTGGATGAAATTGTATAAGGAGTGTGACGGGAGGCCGCGACTTCCATAATTTGTGCCTTCACTCTCATATCTTTACTGGTCCGACAACGGAGAGTTTCCCTTCGTTGGGGTTAAGTCAGGCTTAGCACTCCTGCCTCCTTTACCAAATTCAATAATTCTTTGGATACGAGGGAGAGAGCTAGCCTTCCTGGCTACTCGACGGAAATTATTCCCGTCTGAATTATTGTCACTGCTTTAATCATAGGATTTGTTGTGTTTATGTGGATTTGTTAAGTGCCTTGCATATTAATTAAAACGTGGTTTTCCCAGATTTCCCAAAATTTGATTTTTTTTAGGGCTTTCCTTTCCTGTCTAATTTATGTGTTTTTATTATAGAGTTTAGCCATTCTCCATTTGTTGGTGGTACTGGCTTAACCCAGTTTAGGCATATCTCCCTTCTTGCAAGTAATATTAATACAAACAACAAATTTTCCTGTTTTTTTGTCAGTTTCACTTTACTTAACTCCGCTTTGGTATAAATCCCAAAAATAATTAAAGATATACTTACTTCTAGGTGTCTTCCTATAACCCGGCTTATCATCTTACCCACTTCTTGCCAGAAGGAATCCAGGTGAGGACAACCTTGGAACATGTGCAAATCGTCCGCCTTTTTGAGCCCACATTTGGGGCAGTGCTTTACACTGGTTCCTTTCAATTTTGATAGCCTTTTAGGGGTCCAATATGCCCGATGTATTGTGAGTAGGTGATTTCTCTTTAGGCGAGCTGGTTTGATGGTTGACCAGCATTTTTCTGATGACCTCTGCCGTAAGCCTTGAAGGTCCGTCTCTATTATATCATTCTTCCATATTGTTTCTGGGATCAGGAAGTTCTCTTCACCTGCAGCTATTAGGGCCCAGTACCACTTTGATATTTCCTTCTTAACTAGGGTTGA
The DNA here is from genome assembly GCF_964263255.1 of Lissotriton vulgaris. Lineage (NCBI taxonomy): Eukaryota > Metazoa > Chordata > Amphibia > Caudata > Salamandridae > Lissotriton > Lissotriton vulgaris. Next base: position 411,455,305 of record NC_141696.1, on the reverse strand, counting down.
CTTCATCATTTCTTTCTCCAGCTCTATTCTGCCAGTTTTTTTGTCCGTTAGTGTACTTGCCCAACTGGTGAGTTGATAATATTTAAATTTTGACACCGTAGCATTGGTAATTTCTGTTAAGTACTCCCATGATTCTATTGCATTTTCTGTCATCAAGTGGCCCCATTCTTTGATTCCAGCCGCTTTTATTGGTAATGCCAAGGAGTCTTTTAGGCATTCTGGTGTCCCCGGAGAATCCCATATGCGGGCCATGGAGCTATAGTAGGGAATGTTTAGGGTACTTCTGATTTGATACCATAGTTTTGCTATGTTATTTAGGATCTTTAATTTTATTTTCTTAAAAAATTTCGGGTGACCAAATTTAAATAAGAAATGGTCAGTTTTGTTAGTCATTGTTTGAAGGAAATCGGTGTAAAACTCGTGTCTTTTTAATAGAGATAGAGATCTCATGCCAGTAGCCTTGCAATTCACGAGTATGGAGAGGGCTGCGGAAAACTACTGGCGTGGAAAGCAAAAACTGAACAAACCAGAAATAAAATTGCGAGTATTCATCTTAACAACCAGAGTGGCTTAACCTCAGATGAATCGATAATAATGAAAGAATTCAAGAATTTCTTCTCCAATTTATATAAAGAAGACTCTAAACTTCTAGAAGAACAAATTGATTTGAATTTGGATCCCCTAATACTCCCCAAATTATCGGAAGAAGAAAAAGAAGAGCTAAATGCGGAAATATCAATTGAAGAAGTGAGAACAGCACTAAAGGGGTTGAAAAGAGGGAAGGCGGCTGGCCCCGATGCTATACCCTATGAACTTTACTCCGCTTTGAGTGACATCCTGGCTCCACCATTAACAAGGCTTATAAATACAATTTTTAAGGAACAGAGTAAGATCCCAGACTCATGGAACGACGCAACAGTTAGTATCTACTTAAAACCAGGGAAAACCCCCGCTGTCTGTGAATCTTACAGACCTATCTCGTTGCTAAACTGCGACTATAAAATTTGTATGCAGATTATTGCAGGGAGACTGGCGAGGGTAATGCCAAATCTAATTCATCTGGACCAAAAGGGTTTTATAAAAGGTAGGCAAATATATGAGATAACGCATGAACTCTTTGCCGCAATAGACTTGGCAATTTGTGAAAAGACCCCCTTACCATAATCACCTACGTAGCAGCAAAAGCATTCGATAGAGTTAACTGGTCCTTTCTAAATAAAACCATTTCCAAATACAACCTCGGGCAATGTTTCAGCCACCTGGTCTGTGAGATATACAAAAAACCAACAGCAAAGATTTTAATCAACGGTGCTCTCACAAATAATATTGATATACAGAGAGGAACAAGGCAGGGTTGCCCCTTGTCACCGTTGCTGTTCAATCTGTATATTGAACCACTGGCAAATACACTCAGGAACAACGGGTCAATAACTCATTTCAGATATCGCGATTGGGCCAAAAAGGTAGCGTTATACGCGGACGATCTAATGATCTTTACTGATAATTACCAAAATTCATCCGCGGCAATTAACAACACAATCACAGAATTTGGCAAAGTATCTGGATATTTGACAAATGAATCCAAAACAGAATCAATGAGCTGGAACATACATCAGAATATCCCATACTCCAAGGATAAAATAAAGTACCTGGGCCTAACGCTGACAAAGGATCTGGAAAAAACAACTCAGATAAATCTTAGTAGAATTGCCACTGAGACCAAAAAGATTCTAAAAGTCTGGGATGGAATATCTTTAAGCTTCCTGGGAAGAACGAATATGATAAAAATGACAATACTTCCTAAATTTACTTACCTGTTCAATGCTATACCATTGGAATTTAAGAGAGATTCCTTGAAAAAGATCCAGGGAGAACTCGCCAGTTTCATTTGGGCATCTAAAGGGTCAAGAATTGCCTGGCACAAGCTAAGAAGGAAAAAAGAACAAGGGGGTATAGCAAGCCCGGATTTGATAGAATATTATAGGGCTTTTCAGTTCAAAAACACAAGATCTCTATTAAATGGTGTGCAGCTCCTAGGCTCATCTACACGCTGCTCGGCTGGTTCCCAGCTCCCTGATTCATTTGCTGTGGGAGGACAGATGCCAAGGCGGTGAGTTCTTGACGGACAGTGTCGGCTCTGCTGATCCCCGTGCCTGCCCAAGATAGTGGAGATCCCCTGGCGCTGGGAGTTTTGCCCGGTGTGCTGATGTCATCGGGTGCAGCTGACGGCTGCTGGAACTATAATGGTGGCGCCTCGGTAATACGGGGAACTTTGTTCTTCCCTGATTGTTTATGGGAACATTCATCTTAAAAGACGATTAGCTAGTGTTTTCGGAAAGCTATACTGTTTCTATCTGCCAGAGATTGTGCTATACTGTCGGTATCTTTCATAGTAGCCATATAACTGGCAGACTGTTCATTGCCTGACCCGAAAATGGCGACGATATGAAGACATTATGATCGCCTTTCATTGCCTGACCTTAAAATGGCAGAGCTCCTAAGACAACCTGATTTTCCTCATCCTCACTAGCTATTCCTCGAGAACTGCCAACCAATTATCCTCATCCCCACCAGCTATCCTCTTGAGAGCTGTCAACCAGGCGCTTACACAAATAGTGCGCTCTCCTGTGGTACTGCCACTTTACAATTCTGGTTCTCGCAAGGTGGGCAGTCCATTCTGCTTTGTAACTGTCCCTTATCGTTCATTGAGTACCCCACCCGAGTCAGCATGGCAAGTCCTGGCCTGTCCGCTTTTGGGGAAAATTCTTACACTCTGGTTTACCCCCCCCCCCCCCAACCTCTCCAAAACCGCCGCAAAATCCTTCAAGCACTTCAACCTGAAAAGTTACCCTTAGACACTGATCTCTGACCTGCGTTACAGAGCGGACAATGGCGCAGTCATTAATTACTTCATTTTCTACTGTAGAAGAACCTCTTCCTGGCGCAAAACCTTTGCTCACCTCCTCAATGTTCGTGCATTCCATACGGCACTAAGCTATCAATAGCACCCTCCCCCATCCTGCGAGCTGACCTCACCATCACTCTTTACAAAAACTGCATTGTCTTGATCCAAGCCTCAACCAATAACCTGAATAAATTTGCAAACCTTTTTACCCTCCTCAGAAACCACGCGCACGACAATGGCAGGATAACTAACTCCCGCCCGATGAGCTTTCGTCCAGCCCATCCAGCATGTCTAACCACTCACTGACCCCTCTAAGATTTTCCAATACAGACCATCCTAAACACTCCAGCATATCTCCCGGCCTTGCAAACAGAATCACTCCTAGACCTTTGTTCTCCTCCCTACTAGCTCCCCAAGTCGACTTTGTCACTGGTACACCCCTAAAGACCTTCGTGTGCTTGCCCTCCCTAAACAACCTCTTCTGCTATCCTTGAGACATCTTTGCTCCCCCAAGCAACCACGCCACGTCTCAGAGGAAGAAACCTGTGCACTTGTCCTCTCCTACAACTCTATACTTGCCACTCCAAGTCCACTAGACCTCACTGAAACGGAATCCTTGCCATCCTCCGGGACTACAACTCTGCCCGAGCTACCCCTTTTCCTATTGACGTGAATGCGAACATGTCATCCGCACGGTCACTATAAACCCCAATAGACCAGCTACCCTCCGCAACAGAATTGTGGTCAAAAGTAATCTAGCGCCTGTTCACCTGTTCGCCCAGACTACCAAAACTCCCTCCAAATCTACTCTGTCTGGCCTCTTAATCAACTGCCGATTGGCAGCTTAGCACACTGCTGATATTGCTGATCTCATCCTTTACAAAAACTTCGACTTAGCAATCCTAACAGAATCTTGGCTCAATGAATCCTCATCTCCATGCCTGGACCTCCTAGTCCCTCCCAACTACAACTTCGCAAGGCTGGACAGGCAATCCAACAAGAAAGGAGGAGGCATCGCCTGCATCTACCACTCAAACCTTCTTGTCACGGAACTTCTGGTGGATACCTCCAAATCCTGCAAATACTTCGCCCTCGCTATGTGCAGCAGCTCCACCCAACTGTGCATCCTGCACATCTTTTATCACCCTCCGGGCATAAAAGACACCTTCGCCGACCACCTCATGGAAATCATCACAGCTAAGATTTCCACCAACGCTAATGATATTTTCCTTGGTGATTTTAACTTGCACTGGAACGATCCCAAGGATCCACATATCAACGCCATCAAAGACCTCTTAGCCAATCAAGCCCTGACCCAAGCCTGCTCTCTCCCAACTCATTCAAAAGGGGCCACTCTTGACTGGATCATCTCCAAAGAATCAACAGTCAAACTTATTTCCATAGACCAATGCGACTGGTCTGACCACCACGCCATCACCTTCCTTCTACCTGGCACCCACAAGACAAGGGCACCGCAACCGGTGATTCCCAAATGCTGGATCAGAGACACCAAAAACCTGGACCGCAGGGAACTCGAGAATCGCTGCAAATCCATCCTCCCCCCCTCGCATATCACAACTGTCAGTGACCTCAACGATCACTACTCTGTGACTATATTGAACATCCTGAATGATCTAGCCCCACTAAAATTGAAAAGAACCCAAATCAAAGAAGAAACCCCTGGTTCACAGGATCCCTCAACAATGAGAGGAGAGCCCTCCGGCAAGCTGAAAGAACCTGGAGGCAGCACCCCTCTGCCGCTCATCTAAAACTCCTCCCCCAGGCCAGAAATGTCTACAACAGGAACATACTCAATTTTAAAATAGAATTCTTCAGATTTGAACTAGAGAAGGCCAAGAACAGACCCCACAATCTCTTCAAACTGGTCAAACACCAATCTAATAAACTGGCCAAAACATCGAAAGAAACCCCGAAGTCTCTTACATCCTCAGAGGAATTCTCGTCTTTCTTCGCTGCCAAAATCTCAGCCCTTGGAAACGAACTCAGCTCCATCACATACCCGCAACCCCTTACTGACCCGCCTCCTCCTACCTCAATGCTCCCACAGGCTCCAGCCAAAAATCATGCTCACTGGACTGACTTCAAAGTCTGTGACAAACTCAGTCTCTAAAATCCTATCTACCCTAAACCTGAATAACCATTTTAATTACTCGCTCCCATCCAACTGCCTTGCTGCCATCGCCCAATCCATTATTCCTAGCTGGACTGCAATAATTAACGCCTCTACTTAGTGGAATGAGCTACCCCCCAAACTCAGAACAACTGACTGCTTCCTCTCATTTAGGAAACAACTAAAAACATTCCTCTTCCCCAGGTCAGATCAATAATTCTCAACTAGTGCTGCCGTCAAATTACCTGCAACTTTTCCTCAGCGCCGTGATGTCCTTTTAGGATGAATGTTAGCGCTTTACAAATAAAATAAATACAATACAATACAATACCTCTAGCAGGGAATGATGCCTGACTCTCTAAAAGCCGGCCAAGTCCTCCCCTTTCTGCAAAAGCCATCGCGGGATCCAGCCTCTCCTGACAACTTCAGACCCATATCCAACATCCCCCTCTTAACCAAAGTTCTGGAGAAGTGTGTGCAACAGCAGCTAAGTCAACACATCAACAACTTCCACCTACTCGATGACTTCCAATCCAGATTTTGACCTGGGCACTGTGAAAGTTGAAGAAATTGATGTACATAGACAGCATTCATTCCCCTTCTTCTCCCACTCCTCTCCTTGTGAGCACCATGAATACCGTAAACTATTGACCGTATCACTCGGCCAGTAAGAGCCCCTACCCCTATGCTTATGTACAGCCAGTTTAGGCGCCATGGCCTTTTTTCCATTGGGATCCCCGGCTTCCTACCTGCGCGTACCTTACACCCCCCTTCCTCATGCATAGACCATGAAACACTCTCCCTCTGCGCGACCTTGCTGTGAAAGGCAACTCTCCTGCTTGACCCGCACAAAACCCCCTCCATTCCCTCTTGAAGAGGCATCCTTCGCCCTAGCTGACATAGCCCTCCCCAGCTGCACCTGGCTGCCCCCGCTCTCTCATGTACTGGTCATCAGATCTCTCTCTCTCTCTCTGTGACTCTGTCCCTGTGTCCACCCCAGCTACCCCTCCCTTCTCCTCACATGGGCAAGTCATAAACCCTCTTCTTCTGCAAGGCCCTGTCCTTGAGAGTCACGGCCGCGCCTGACCAACACCTCCTTCCCTTCCATGAATGCCCCTCTGTTGACAAGCCTTCCCTCCGCGCTCGACTGTCCACGCGGCATGAATACCACTCCTTTGATGACCCTTTCCCCCGAGTCCGGCTGACCACACATGTCCGAGGCCATCGCCTGAGTCAGGAGATACCATTTACTGCCCTTATTGTATGAAGTCACTCCTCTTCAAAGGATCCTCTATTTGTCTTAGCCACCCCACCCCCTGGGCTATGATTAGGCGTACACATCCTACGAAACACTCAGCTGCGTGATTGCCCTCCCCTCTTATCAGCAGGTCAAGGGTCCCCATTGTGAACGTATGTGGGGTAGGATCACCACGAGGATTATAGGGATGTCTTTTCTTTTGCGTCATACAGTCCTGATTGTGTTATCGAGTGTTCTGTAGGGTATAAAAGCAAGAGTCTCTGCTCACTTGTTAGAGCACCTCCCGAAAGACACTGTGTTTCGTGTCCGAAATGACTGGCTCTCCTCATGAGAAATAAACTCTGTTCTTGATTCCTGCTTCCAGCGCCCGTCTCTTTGTTTGGTAATTATTCAACAAGGGAACTAAGAGGCGGTTTGCGCCAGCGGCCTGGGCATCGATAGGATTATGGGCTCGTTTTCAACAATTGGCGTCCCAACGCGGGGTCCATCAGTGACATAGGGTCCGATAAGAGAGATCCAGACGAAGAAGTGAACATCTAAATGGTCGGGGCATGCCTGCCTTGAGAGGGCCCTCGCCCGGCTGCCGATCGACAGAACTTCACCAATTCTGAACTGACCTCTCTTGAGTGACCTATTGTCCTGACTGGAATCCTACAGGAATGCTACATGGAGTAAGAGAACGATCGGGCGCTGGAGGAGGAAGTCAAAGAACTGTCCGTATGGTCCGGTCCGGGTAAGATTAAGTAGGGCGTTCTTATGCCTGATTGGTAGGGTGGTTCTATCCACCTGATTGATTGATTGATTGTATTGAAAATCGGTATTTGTATACCGAAATTGTTGGTATTGGTTCATTTAGCTTTGAGGGCTACTTGACATATTGGTTCTCTTCGGAGAACGAGACATTCTCTGTTTGCAAACAGCGGCGAAAAGGAACGTCGTCCCTCTTTGCAGATAGAGAAGGGTAGGTAATGTAGACTTTTGTCCCCGGTATTAATCCGTCATGCCTACCTTTCTCCCCACTGGATTGTTTGAAGTCGATTAATAATCGATTGTTGTTCTTTGAGATCTTCCCTGTCTACAAACTGAGACGAGTAGAAATATTCTGTCTTCCTTTTTGGATAGCGAAGGGCAGGTAATGCAGACATTTGTCCCCGTTGTAATCCGTCATGCCTGTTTTTCTCCCCACTGATTGGTTGGTTGCCTGGACATTGTTGTTCCAGGAATTGTTTTGTTTGAGGTATTTTCTACTTGAAAACAACGTGGAATAGAAATATTCTATCTAGTCTTTGCAAGTAGTAAAGGGTAGGTTATGCCCCTTTGTGAATTCGTCAGTCCTACCCACTCCCCACTGTTTGGGGGGTAGCTCGCATGGTCCGCCCAGGAGACTACCCTTATGGAGGACATATGCTCCCCGCTCATGGGCCATTTGGTGGGAATAGACCATCTGGTCCGTCCAGGAGGCTACCCTAGTAAATGGAAGTACATCGCGCGGTCCGTCCAGGATGATACCCTAATGAAGGAATATATGTTCCCCTTTTGATCGATAATCTCGTTCCACCCCGGACCATTTATTGGAGGGAACTCGTCTGGTCCGTCCAGAAGTACCCCCTAGTGAAAAGGACACATAAAAATATGAAGTGATCACCGTTCCCTACTAACAGAAAACTTTAGCTCGAAACACGCTAAGGAAGAGAAAGAAAAATAAAAAGAAATCAGGCTAAGTCAGTAACCCCCTGATGAGCTTTTGACTTCACTAAAAATAAGAAACATTAGAAATAGTTCGTAATAAGAAATGTAAAATGGCTAAAAGTTTGACAGCAAAAATAGCCACGAGGTAGCTAGGCTTCAATGCCTATTCCTGCTCCCGACATGCCTGCCTCATTGCCCGCCACGCCCAAATAACGGTCACATGAAATAGAAACAATCCAATAGGTACCTACCCCCATTCCGGAAGCTCCCGAAGTGCAACAGGTCCGCGGTTACGCCCATCCGGAAGGCGAGGCCTCGAGGCACGAGGGGCTCGCCTGACCACGGTCGGGAGGAGATGATGTTGGGCAGGCGGTCCAAAGAATGGCAGAGTCCTCTCCTTCTCTCCTCTCCTGCTGCCCTGCAGGCCACGGGGGGGGGGGGCTGTCTTGCCTCAGCCGCCGACCACCCCCCCCCATCTTCAATAGCCAGCACGGCCAATATCGAAGCGACGGAGCCGAGGAACGGCGCGGGGTCGCTGGAAGGGGGAGGTGACGCGAACGAGCCTCCCCCACCTCCCTCCAGGTGGAGGCTTCCAGCGACACCCCAATGCTCTTACTTAAAGAGGGTCAACATCAAAAAGCGGTCCTCTGCCCAGGACGGGCACACGCTCCATGCCTTCTCCCCTCAACCTTGAAGATTCTATAAGAGCCGGGGGGCACCCCAATCCCTCCGCATGGGTGCCCCCGCCCCCTTCACTGGGAACCACGACACCGGTGCAACTCCTGCCGGCACCAGCCTCGGATTGGAAATGGCTAAAATGCAGCCGCGGCACAGACTTGTTCAGTTCCGGAGGAACACCAGGATGACCCGGTAGGAAAATTGTTGCCGCCCTTTCCACTCTTTGACTCATGGTCCATATTTGATAAACTGTTGACCACATAGCACAAACTTTTTGAACTGCCAACGGAAAGTTCTGGGCCAACCACGCGAGACTAGAGACTTTCTGACTATGCTGGAACTCGCCTGACCCCTCCCCAAAATGGCGCCGACACAAAATGAGACGTTTTGAATTAACTTTGTTGCACCCCGATTGCGCAGCTTGTTGTCCCGAGATCTATATGCAGTTTTTGGATAATGAAAGTAAATATGAAGGATGTTGAGTATGTGCTTGGATAATGAATTGACTTAGGGTGGGTACTGACTACGATTTGGAAAATGAATTGGTGTAATTTATATAAAGAATGAGTATCGGATAATGAATTTATGAATTAATTAAAACTGAATTCTTGACATGCATCATACTTGCTCTGTAAGAAAATTTTTAATACGATTCTATTGCACTGCTGCACTTTATGCAATGAACTGCCACCAATTTCGTTTATTAAAAGTATTTTGAAGAAGAAAGCATGATTGTAGCAGTTGCATTAATGAGTTTTGGATGCCTTACTACTGTGAGCAAAGAATAAGTATGATGAAGGATGTAGATCAGAAGGGATCAGATATTTAGCAGCTACATTATGTGTCGCAAGCAGCCGGAAAAGTGTTTCAGACACCCTTAAAATGACACCACAGAAATGCCACCTGACCGTCACCCTTGCACCCGATAAAGAGGGGTACGACCAAGTAGCTCCTGTAGATACGCAGATCATCAATGATTATCTATCTGACACCACTGGTCCCTCTGGGCTTAAACGCCGAGATGGCAAGGGAATGCAGTACGAGGAGATAGGGCGAGTATGTGGTAGGTAAAGACATTTTCGGATTACCGCATGATGATGTGCTTTGAATGCTGCTCCCCCACCCCTTCTTTTCCCTCCCTTCTGCAGGTCACGTCAGAACGTCGGCTGAAGTGTGGAAGAGCGACGGTTGGACCACCGACGAAAAAGGGAAAGAGGGAATATGTGTGTAGTCGTTATAACGATAAGTTTTTAAAAGACGTAGGCTTAACATGACTGTTCCTCCTTAGGACATAACGACTGAGAGGATGGACTGACATAGAAACTGGACAGGTACTGAATGACGAAAAATTGACTAGAAATGACGTGTTAAATAATGTAACTGGACGTTTGACTAGGTAGGGGAAGGACAAAGAAAACTATATGGGTAAGGGTTGCCACGGCACCGCCCGTCTAGGAAGTTAGAAATGTTGCTGATGTTCGAAATGCACTACCCCCTTTCTCACACTCTTATAGATGTAGCCAAGCTGTCCGACTGTTCTCCCGATCAATACTTGCCGTTGCCTCAGCCTGGAGAACTTCCCGCCAAAGGAGGGAACAGAAAAATGGTTTAAGATCCAACCATGGGTAACTAGCACAACCAGGTTAATTACTGATCGACCAACCGAGGTGTGAGTATTGGTAATTGGGAACGCTCGCAGGCGTGACAAGCGAGAAGGGAAAGGGGGGGGAGGGTAGAAAGAGCTAAGCACGTAGATAAATAGGATAGTAAAGATGCGTAGGATATATATATAAAAACAGATCTTGTAGGCTAACAATTGTTTCCTGTCTTGTCGTGAATGTCTTGTATATGTGTAATGCATGTGCCGTCTTCCCTGTCTGAGTTTGTGTGTGTGTAATGTACGAATTTATGTCTTCCCTCTGTCTGTATCTGCGTGTTACCTGACCTTTGCTGTTCCGTGTTGTGAGCGCACTAAATGACCTATTATCGTACACGTCTCTCTCTCTCTCTCTCTCTCTCTCTCTCTCCACCCCCTTTATCTCTCTTTCTCTCTCTCTCTCTCTCTCTCTCTCTCTCTCTCCCTCTCTACATGTCATACGTGTACCGAATGGCTCGTTTAGATTGCGGACGACTCTCACTCTCTATGAGAGTCTCCCTATGTTCTCTCCCTCTTTTTGGTAAAATTGTGCCCCACCGGCACCAGTCTGATTTGATACATACTGAACGCGAAGGTGTTCAGCGAAATTGACCGAAACTAAAATGATTGTATCTCGCCATATTACTGCCTCTCCTTTCTGCAAAATGAATGAACTTGAATTGGCTGAGAAGGAAAGGACAGGTAAGACGACTAAAGTCCCCCAAATCTGGCCATTTATAGGGGAACTGTATGTCAATGGCACTTTATGTCTGTTCTTCAGAGACGAACGCCAACGTCTAGGTTGACCCCCAATGCCCAGATTGCCCCACCCCCCCCTTTTGCACCCAAGCGCAAGCGCCCGAAGCCTCCCCGCCCCATTGTGATAGAACCCAGTTGCTGTCCCGAATATAAACATGATGACCATGAGTAGCTGTTGGTCCCCGAGAAAACCCTGTTTTGCCTGACTCTCGATGGTGGCAGCCCGCCCTGTTTGAAAGGGTTAGCCAGTCCTGGAGGGAAATGCTCTGTAATGCTGAATATGATGTAATGCACAGTTGATGGGAATCTCATTTACCTCACTTGACTTATAAATAAGACGATGACTAGACCTGCCATGAACACAGTAGGAATACTGACACATGCACTGCTTGGTAATAGGACCTCTGACTGTGACCAATGAGCGTATCTCCCAAATGCGTAGAATTGAGGGAGGAATTCACATGCGTATATATCTTTTTCTGCCATTTCTCTGAAACATTGTCTTGTACCTATTCAAAGATTCACGAGCACCGAAGGAGATGGGTCAGATGTGACGTACAGCCTGACTGCGGATCTTGGGACACGTGTGACCTCGACCAAAGGTGGAGCCGCAGAGCAACAGGATACGGGACGAGACCGCAATTTCAACGTGGAAAATGAAAAACGGTGGGCCGCCTCGAAGCCCCCGCCTGCTAACCCACGTGTGCCTGGAGTCTCCGTCCCCCTTCCTTGGGCCCGATGGATGGGCCTGCCTGCTTGTTATCCTTTGCTCCCTTGGTCCCTTTTTGTGTGTCCCAGGAACTCTGACCCAACTCCGCCCTCTCACTTATCGACTATTTGAACCACACTCACCCTCTATTCCACGTGACTTTTTGCCAAGGGAAAGAACCGCATTCCACTGGGAATAGGGTGCTGCCGTAGAACTATGGGTGCCGAGCATAAGGCGCCACCAACCGGATTGTTTAGGGAACAGGACTGTGGTCTAACAGCAGAGGACTGACCGCACCCTGCAACGCGAAAGGATAGGACTGAGCTGGACCTATAGCTCCACCGCCGGTGCTCAACAGCGCCAACGAAAGTACACGGACTAGAGCCTACCAGTGATGGCTCAATGATACAAAGACACTGTGATGAAGAAATATTGTGTATTGAACTGAATTCCGCTCTCAACTACCTGGTCAAAACTGTTCATTGGTCACATTTTTTATTTTAGTTAGAAAGATTCATGCTATGTAGTGTGTTTTTTTGTCAGGAACACAACGAAAATGTAATTTCCTATGTGTTGCATTCTGCCCATCACCTTAACTGTCTATGATTGTACGCCAAATGTTAGTATCGACAAAATGCTAATTCATCAATGATGCCCGTCTACCTGTAAACTCGTCAATTGCAAAAATGATTGCTGTCATGTAAAAAGGGGCGACTGTGAAAGTTGAAGAAATTGATGTACATAGACAGCATTCATTCCCCTTCTTCTCCCACTCCTCTCCTTGTGAGCACCATGAATACCGTAAACTATTGACCGTATCACTCGGCCAGTAAGAGCCCCTACCCCTATGCTTATGTACAGCCAGTTTAGGCACCATGGCCTTTTTTCCATTGGGATCCCCGGCTTCCTACCTGCGCGTACCTTACACCCCCCTTCCTCATGCATAGACCATGAAACACTCTCCCTCTGCGCGACCTTGCTGTGAAAGGCAACTCTCCTGCTTGACCCGCACAAAACCCCCTCCATTCCCTCTTGAAGAGGCATCCTTCGCCCTAGCTGACATAGCCCTCCCCAGCTGCACCTGGCTGCCCCCGCTCTCTCATGTACTGGTCATCAGATCTCTCTCTCTCTCTCTGTGACTCTGTCCCTGTGTCCACCCCGGCTACCCCTCCCTTCTCCTCACATGGGCAAGTCATAAACCCTCTTCTTCTGCAAGGCCCTGTCCTTGAGAGTCACGGCCGCGCCTGACCAACACCTCCTTCCCTTCCATGAATGCCCCTCTGTTGACAAGCCTTCCCTCCGCGCTCGACTGTCCACGCGGCATGAATACCACTCCTTTGATGACCCTTTCCCCCGAGTCCGGCTGACCACACATGTCCGAGGCCATCGCCTGAGTCAGGAGATACCATTTACTGCCCTTATTGTATGAAGTCACTCCTCTTCAAAGGATCCTCTATTTGTCTTAGCCACCCCACCCCCTGGGCTATGATTAGGCGTACACATCCTACGAAACACTCAGCTGCGTGATTGCCCTCCCCTCTTATCAGCAGGTCAAGGGTCCCCATTGTGAACGTATGTGGGGTAGGATCACCACGAGGATTATAGGGATGTCTTTTCTTTTGCGTCATACAGTCCTGATTGTGTTATCGAGTGTTCTGTAGGGTATAAAAGCAAGAGTCTCTGCTCACTTGTTAGAGCACCTCCCGAAAGACACTGTGTTTCGTGTACGAAATGACTGGCTCTCCTCATGAGAAATAAACTCTGTTCTTGATTCCTGCTTCCAGCGCCCGTCTCTTTGTTTGGTAATTATTCAACAAGGGAACTAAGAGGCGGTTTGCGCCAGCGGCCTGGGCATCGATAGGATTATGGGCTCGTTTTCAACAGGCACAGCACTGAAACCACCATGCTCCACATCGTTAATGATGCCCTCCAAGCCCTTGACCAAGGCAAAACCTGTCTCCTAATCCTCCTGGACCTATCCTCGGCCTTCAACACGGTCAACCACGAAAAAACTACTCGGACGCCTCAACTCAGGATGGGATTGGAGGGCAATGTTCTAGAATGGTTTAGGTCCTTCCTCCAAAACCGATCACAGAGATTCCTAATCAACGGCAACCTATCGGCACCATCCCCGGTCACGGTTGGAGCCCCTCAAGGATCAACCCTGTCCCCCAACCTCTTCAACCTTTACCTAGAACCGCTTACCGAAGTACTACGCAGTGCTAACATCTCCTACCAAATGTACGCTGATGACACTCAGATATACATCAAAACCTCATCTCTCGAAGAGATTCTCTCCCTGAATAAAGCTCTGAAACTCACTGTCCAAAGGCTCACATCCAATCAACTCAAACTCAATGGAAAGAAAACAGAATTTCTCCTTATCTCTCCTCCCAATACCAACCCTGTGATTCAATCATGGATTAAAGCTATCACAGTCTTAAATTGCCCACTGACCATCGTGAATTCGGCCAAATCCCTGGGAATTACCCTTGACAGCAACCTGAACATGCAGGACCACATCAATTTGATGGCCAAATCAGCCAGATTCCACCTGAGGTAGCTTAGGAAATTGAAACCCTTCCTCGATGCTCCCGACCTAAAATCGGCAGTCCAAGAGCTTTTCATCTCTAGACTGGAATACGGCTGTTCTGCCCTCTCTGGTTTACCCAAGATCGCCCTGGCACCTTTAAAAGCCTGCCTCAATGCGGCCGCCAGACTACTTACCAGCACAAGGAACTTCGACCATATTTCCCCACACATGAAAGCTCTGAACTGGCTTCCCCTTGAGGCAAGAATACAGCTCAAACTAGCATGCATCAAGCACAAGGCTTTATATTCTAACTCCCTTGCATATGCTGCACAGAAACTTCGGTCTGCCAGAGACCTCTTGCTCCAACCTGCATGCTTTTGGAGAAAAAAACTTACAATTGGGTCTTCTCTGGTGCAGCTTCAGGAATATGGACTCTCTTCCACCTGTCATCAGAAGAATCCCCTCTCTGGCTTGCTTCAAAAAGGATGCCAAAACCTTCCTTATGGGTACATTTCTTGTTTAATCTTTGATTCTACCACCATTATGGCCCTGATCTATGGCTGTCCACTGCTTCCCTTCGGATTACATAGTTACCCCACCAAGAACCTTGGGAACTTGTCTTGAGTAATTGTAAATGTAACCTGTAAATATGTTGTTGCGTCTTGAGTAATTGTAAATGTAATCTGTAAATACGTGCCCTTCTCTATCTTATGTATCCTGCCCCCCCTACTACTCGATGCGTTACCTGGTGATTCTAAGCCTGTCTATGCAATGCTGTTTTCCTGTAAAGCGCTCTGATACCCTAATGCACAGCTTTCCAAACTGTGTGGCACAACACGTTTCTGTGTCGCGACCCACACGTAGGTGTGTCTCGCGATGCGACTCATGCAACGTGATGACGTCTGCCGGCCGGCCGGCCGATTATTAGGGGAATGCGACTCGAGCCCTCTCACTCAGTGATCGCGACGTGCAAGGCGGAAGGCGGAGCAGATGCTGAGCGAAGCCTCGTGGTCAGGAGCTCGATCCCGGGATCCCGAGACTCAGTGGGTGTGGTGGTGTTGCAGCGAGATCCGGATCCTACAGTGAGTGCGATGTTTACTTCCTGCCTCTGCACTGACATGACTAATTTGTGTGTATCCCAGGTAGTGATATATTTTGATGATCGTGCAGTCGTTGGAGGTGAAATTATGTGCCTGTTGGCGTTAGGCGATTTCTGAACTGAAACGTCATTTCATTATTTAGGCCCATGATTCTTTTATGTAGCTGATGTTTTTGAGGTGTTTATTACATTCTTGCTTTCTATATTGACCTTTTGTTGATTAATATAAACAGATTTAAACATATCTATGTATAGAGAGCCTTTGAATAATGAGATTTGTCTAACCTCGTATTAGCATTTTTTCATTGGCAATGTAAAAGCAAATTCCTCTATTGTTTGTTTGTTACGCAATTATGTCTGTACAGTCAGAACTGTATCATTTGGTACAAATTTCGAAGAAAATAGAAGTGTTGTGGGCAGTCATAGCTGACCTCTACGCCACCAATGTGCCTCCTGCCACATCCCATTCTTAGGGCCATCTTCCCAGTTGGACTTCTCTTGACGTGGTGGTGAATACATTTCCAGAGTTTAGTTCAAAAGCAAACAGTTAAGTACAAAAAAAAGGTTAAGGCCACCAGTTAATGATAAATGATAGCCTGTGTATGAATCGTGTGATGCAGGACACCCACTGTATTGAACACACAAAATATTGTGATAATTGAAACTTAACCCCTCTTTTTAAACTTGGTGTGTGTGTGTGTGTTGGGTGTGTGTGTGTGTGTCGCTCTGTGTCCGGGAATACTCTCTACTACTGTAATGCTCACCTATTGCCATTGTAAATGACAATACCATTTATTTATGTTTTAAAACAAAGAAAATGAAAAAAAATGTCATGAGCAATGCCAATAGCTCTACATTTAATAATGCCGAGACCATTGCATTGTAAATGCTTGTTTTATTTATACATCAAAAAGGTCTCTGTTCCAGTGCAAGCCACTGACGGGGGGTTGTCTGTGGCCTTTGATGTGTACAGCCCACCCTTCCCCTCTTTTTATGTGTGTCATTACCAGATAAGGACCACCGGACCATCCAGTCTGCCACTCTTCCAGCCCACGGCCCCAGGATCAAATGGTTCGGCCATCGCTGATCCCCGAGATTTTCCAGCACCCCCGATAACTACTCATCCATAAGTATGCCACCCAAAACCCTCTTTTTGAATAAGCGTGGAGCTGAGGCTTACCCGGTATCTGAGGCCGGCGCTTTTAATAACCGGTGGCATTCTGACCTGCTGGCAAACACTGAAGGTTTGGGTCCTCATTACACCCTACTATCCATGTTCATGTTAAACACATCTCCCTGAACTTAGATCAGTCGCGGAACAGCAATGGGTGCAGCTATCAATGGTGCAGCAGGTGCAGTTGCACCAGGGCACAGGAGGGGACCCCAAATATGTCTGTCGGCTATTAGCCCACTACTTGGGGTGGGGCCCATTCACCTAGCTTGTGTTACGACCAAGAACATCCTTGCCCCGCCACTAGGAACAGCAAAAGATTTTGTTTACTCACATATTCTCAATTATTTTTTCAGTCCCAACAGCCACTATTGCGTCCCTTCCGGAATTAGAAATGGAGAAAAACGTGGGACAAATATAAAAAAACATGCTCTTTTTTTCTCCCTGTCTGATTTTCCTAGTTACACAAGCCCCTATACCCGTGGCAACCTTAATCTGGGCCTTTTATTTTACACAAGAATCAAGGCACAGGCAGACACTTTGGGCACACATGATGTACGTGCCGTGACGCCGACCCCTGCAGTCCTTGCGGTGCCTCCATTTAACCTAAAGTCTGTGAATACATAAGTTACAGCAGTGTCAGGGACCCCTCGGCACATTCTGAGTGGGGCCCCCTCACCTTGCCTTACGCCGCAGTGGGCAACATACATCCCAGGGAGCTGGCATACAGGCTGCCAGGGGTTAAATGCTTCTTGTTCGGATCTGTGCTCTCTAAATGAAACCCAGCTTAGTGAGCAAAAAAAGAAGACATGGATGGATGGATGAATGGATGATGCGGCCCCTTCTCCCCACCTCAGCTTTGTTCATAAGAACACAGAAAGCCAGGACTCTTGCTGTTTCTTTCTCCCCCGTCTACTTTTGCAACTGTTTGAGTGGTGTCATCTGCTTTGTGTTGAGGGCAGCAGGGTGGTAGGAAGAAGGTGCAGGGGAGGCCTGGAGGGAGGGGCAGTGACGCAGATGTTTCCTCCCAGAGAGCTTAACATGGCGGTGACCCAGAAAACAAGCTGTGCCTCTGTGCCCTTTGGAAGGAATTCGAGGGGCACTCGAGGAGTGATGATTGAGCCACCCCTTGGGGTCTGACAGGCACATAGCTGACCCTCCACTACCACCCACCACACAGACACACACGTTGCTTGTGCCAACCACACATGAACCCAGGACATCGATCAGCCGCACTCCTGACAGCTTAAGACGCTGTTCTGTTCGTGAAACAAGCTGGCAAATGAGAGCCCTTTAATCGGTAATAGTAACACCTATTATTTACAGCGCTTAGAAATTACTTGAGTGAGGTATCAAGCGCGACATACTTCTCATTATTATCCACAGCAAGAGAGGAAGAAAGGCACATCGAGCGGGCCCTTTTCTGATACAATCAAAAAGAAGATGACATATGCAGGGGGAAAAAATAACAAAAGGAAACCAGAGATGCGGCTCTTTAGGGAAAGTTTCCTCACTCAGAGTATACAATGGCAATTTTAAAGTCATACCGCCTGGGTGTAAGGCACGCCGGGTTTGTGGTTTCCCCGTTTAACTAACCTCACAATTAACCTCACAAAGCCCTTTCTCTCGCATTCCGAGGACTCCACGCCTACCCCAAACAAGAGAGGAGCGCTCCACACTACCACGTTTCTCAGAGGAGTGGCAGAAATGCCTCGGAGAAACACACGGTCATTTTGCGATTTGGGGGCGTGTTTTTTAGGTTTGAGTGACTGAAGACGTCACATATAGAAAGAACCTAAAAAACACGCCCCCGAATCCGAAAAAGACAGGGCTTGAACCGAGTGATGCCCCTCTCCTCCAATGGCTGGCCTCTGATTAGGAAGCCAGCCAATGAAGAAGAGGGGCGTGTTCCAAGCCCCCTCTAAGAAACATAAAATCTCGGGCTCCGCCCACTGCTATGCAGTGTGACGGTCCTTGACCTAACAAGAATGACATTTGCGGTTAGCCTAGTACCCTGTGCTCCTCATCCCTGCAAGCACGTCTGTTTCACATCTACTTTTACTCTTCACCTGCATGAATCCTGGAGGGAAGGCAGAGGGAAAAAAATCAAAGCCTTGCGGGTCGTGATCAGTCCGAGATCTCTATCAGAAAATAAACACGCACATACATAATCTATTTTGAAATAAGTTTTCAGGCCCCAGACTGGTGATGCAGTAGTGTGGTCAGAGGGATGGGTCCTTGGTGTCTGTCGTAAGGCGTCAGGAAGGTGCCCCTGGGATGGCTAAGGACATGTGTTGCTGGAGCAAGGACAGAGCTGGCTCTGCAACGACAGTATGTCAGTCCGAGCTCTGACTCTCCAGGCAGCAGCAGTGAGGTAAGCTAGTGCACTATGGGCAGAAGTCTGTGGTGGCGTGCTGCCTCCTCCTCCAGCAGAAGGCTGTGCTCGCCTCTTCCATCCACAGCTGCATGCAGAGTGGCCGCCAATGTCCGACCCTGGGGGCTCCGGTGTTGTTTGGGCAGCTTCGTCTCTGCAGCCCCAGGCCCGCTGATGTGCGTGTTTCCAAACTCGATGACTTGACCTGCTCGCGACCCGTCTCTGCTAATTAGCCTGAAACTGCAGAGCGAGAACCAGGAGCGGGCATAGGACTGGGAAGGCGTGCACTCATCATGGGGGCGCCTCGGCCGTGGAGCCCGGACCGGAGACTGCTGCCGGGACGAGTGTGGACTGCGGGGGTGTATTGGGAGCGGGAGAGGAGGATACCGAACCCAGCTAAACGGAGCACACATAGGCGGGGCCACGAGCGGGGCTCTATGTGGTGTGTGCGTAGCTTGTGTGGTCTGAAGGAGCGGACCGGATGCCAGTACCGTACTGGGGGTGCGTGCGAGCCCAGTATATCACTGCAGGAAGCGTCGTGAACCCAGCAGACAGGACCGATATAATTAGCATCAAACTCTTAGTGGAGAGATGGGGGCAGGGACGAGGGAGTGAGAGCAGTGGAACACCGCCGAGTGGGGGTACTGGAAGCGGGGTAAAGATGGTGTGTGAGGCGGCCAGGCCAATCACAGGTACGAAGGACAGAGGTCACAGGACGCTTGATAAACAAGGAAGCAGTGGGGGCAGGTAGGGGGGAGTCCGGGACTGCGTGGCGGCCGGGATGCGCGCGCATGTTAATGCGCACTATTTTAAACTGTCTGTAAGCTAGGATACTGAAGTTAGGCTGTGCTGCTTCCGGAATGAACGGAAGTTAGGTATGGCATGAAGAGCCAATAATGATGCTGATAACACAAAAAAATCACAAGTTAACAAATTGCAAGCCACGAGAAAGTAGCAAGCAATAGGCGGAGTTTCAACACCCATATGGATTACCGGATGTCTCGGAGAGACAGCGCATGCGCGCTGCCTAGCCGAGACCTAAAAATGAGGCACACTCTACAAATGAGCAGCAGCAGCGGCTGGGCACAGGGCACACAGGGGGGGCTGTGCGGAGGTGAGAGGAGCGACCTGCCTGATGACAGGGTCAAGGGTCACTCTCTCTACCGCTGCACGGCCTCCATGTGAGGGGATGTGGGAGGGAGGAGCAGCTGGGAGGTGGGAGCGTGGTGGCGAATGGGAATACAGGGGGTGGGGCCGCAGGGGACGCAGCGGCGGGAAACACGGAGGGGTAAGTAGGCAAGTGGGGTCACAGAAGGCACAAGGGGGACACAAAAAGGGGGCAAGGCAGCAAAAATACAAGAGAAACCAGTAAAACAGCAGAGATTACACAGTGGTAACAGAGGAGGAAAGCAGGCACAAACCATAAAACGAGGCACACTCTGGAAATAAGTGCCAGCAGCGGCGGGGGACAGGGCACACAGGGGGGCTGTGCAGCGGTGAGGGGAGCGACCTGCCTGGTGACAGGGTCAAGGGTTGCTCCCCTTTTGGTAACAAGCCAGCACTCCACCTGTGGGCAACATTTATTTTATGTATATATGTGCATTATTCTCTGGGGGTTCAATCACACCCCCAGGGGTCTAAAAAATAAAAAAACAACTGTCAGGGGGTCAGACCTCACACAAACGGCCTGCCCCCTTGTGGGAGCAAATTTATTTGTTTTTTAAAGTTTGTTTTCCCTTGGTGCTGTGATCGCCCCGCAGAAAACCACACATGTAATAAAAAATGTATGAATATAAATATGTATATAGAGAGAGACTATCTTTCTATCTATATATATAAAGATCTCTCTCTCTCCATATATATATATCGGAGACCCAGGAAAATAAAAGTGCCTTATTCCATCAGCTTTCGTGTACAAGCCTTCTTCTCTGGGAGCGGGACTGATTGGTCATAGGTATGTGTGTGTGTGTGTGTGTGCGAGCTGGCATGGAATCTGTGTGATTTATATATATATATATATATCACCTACTGGCAGTCGCCAGTAGGTAGTTATAGTTAGGACCTATTATCCATAGGAAATCCCCAACATTCTATTTGGAGTAACTTTGGCGTCGGTTGACGAATCTTCGTGACATTTTCAAAACTCTCGGCCTGCTCCGGTTCGCTCCTGTCCTGAAAGTCTTATGGTGATTCGTGAAGCGGGGATGAGAAAAAAGGGGGGTCCCAAAACGTGTTTTCCGCATGCAATTTTCCAAAGGGACCTTTAGCCGCAGCTACAGCCCGAACTGTTGAACGGAATTACACCAAATTTGGAAAAGAGGTAGTCCTTGGTTCAGACTTATGCCTTATGCTTAAATGGTGTAAATCCGTTCAGTAGTTTCTGAGAACATCACAATTAAAAGTACATAAATATCTATAGCCGCGCAGGATCCGCACACCCTGCCGAGCACGAGCTATATGCTAATTGGCTGTCAACGCGAAAAGGGGGCAGGGTAGAAACCCCCTAACCCCCTAGGTCTGTTCAGGGGGTCCCACAAGGACCCCCAAGGCCAAAAAAATGATATATTTTTTTAAAAATCGGCAAAACCCATGCAGGATGCGCGGATCTTGCCGATAAAAAAAAACGCTTCTTTCCCGGGGGTAATACTTATGTAAGGGGGGGCCTATAGGGGCCCCCGTGCCCCGGGGACCAAAACCCCCCCTGGGCTTTTTTATTTATGTGTGGGGGGCTCTCAGGCCCCCCCATCCCCGGGGACCACCACCCCCAGGGGCTTCTTTCAAATGTGTGGGGGGCTCTCAGGCCCCCCAACCCGGGGGACCACCACCCCCTAGGGCTTCTTGAAATTAGGTGGGGGGCTCTCAGGCCCCCATAGCCCCGGGGACCGCCACCCCTTGGGCTTATTTAAATTGGCTCTTTTTTTTTTAAATACCCTGTGTGGGGGGGCTCAAGCCCCCACACACGCCCCAGGGACCACCACTTCCCCGGGGCTCTAAATATGTAAATTGGGGGGGTCCGTGATGGACCCCCCAGCCCCGGGGACCACCACCACCGGGGCTTTGTAAAATATGGGAGGGGGGCCATGCGGCCCCCCTCCTGGAGTCTTGTCAAGGCCCTGGGGACCGCCACCCCCAGAGCCGGCTCCTGCAGTGTCCTGAGGTGCCCACTCCCAGGACACTAGTTTGCAATGACAGTCTGTCCACCTTGTCATTGCAAACTGCTTTACTATTTGGAAGAGAGAGCAAAAAACCTTCTCTCTCTTCCAAATAGCAAAGCAGATTGCTTTTCCACAGGAGGAGCAGCAAGTTAGCTGCTCCCCATGTGGAAAAGCAATGCCGGCTCCCGCAGGACGCGGGGAGCCGGCTGGGACCGTGGGGGGATTGGGGACCCCCCACGGCCCGTAATGGAGAGGGCCAGACCCGTGGGATGGGGTTCCAGGGGCAATTAGTGGCCCGTGAGGGAGCCACGCGGCCCCCCTCCTCAAATTGAAAAAATTAAATAATTTTTTTAAAAACAAAGGCTGGCCACGGGGGATGGGGTCCCCAGGGCCATAAGTGGCCACAGGAGGGGGCAAGGCAGCCCTCCTCCAAAATAATATATTTTTTTTAAACGAGCCATGCCCTGGGGGATGGGGTCCCCGGGTCAAAGTATGGCCTCGGGGGGTGGGGGGGGGCACGCGGCCCCCTTCCCAAATTCTACTTTAAAAAAAAATTGGGGGCAGGCCCTGGGGGATGGGGTCCCCAGGGCCAATAAATTAGAAAAAAAGGGGTGCCACACAGCCCCCCTTTTTAATTTTTTTTTTTTTAACGGGATCGCGCCGGAGGCCACGATCCCTCCTTGCACCACTCTGGAAACGCGCCTCCTGGCGCGTTTGCAGATGGGGAACAAATTCCTCTTGAATACTGGGGGTCTCTGGGGGCCAACTAGCCCACCAGGAACCTCCAGTATACGCCAGGGGGCTGCGTTGCAGAGAGGTGTTCTGAGGTCACGCCCCATTTTACACCTCTCTGCAGAGAGGTGTAAAATGGGGCGTGGCCTCAGAACACCTCTCTGCAACGCAGCCCCCTGGTGCATACTGGAGGTTCCTGTTGGGCTAGTTGGCCCACAGGGGACCTCAGGATTGAAGAGGAATTAATTTCCCAACTTTAAACGTGCCACAGGGCATGTTTGCAGACATGTCACCTCAGGCCCGCCCCCTTCCTTCACCATTGTGCAAACGCGCCCTGTGGTGTGTTTTAAGTTGAAGAATTAATTCCTCTTCAATCTTGAGGGTCCCTGGGGGCCAACTAGCCCACCAGGTACCTCAAGTATGCGCCAGGGGGCTGCGTGGCATAGAGGTGTTCAGAGGCCACGCCCCTTTTTACACCTCTCTGCAATGCTGCTCTGTGGCGCTTACTGGAGGTACCTAGTGGCCTAGTTGAACCCTAGGTACCCTCAAATTCAAGGGGACATAATCACCCAACTTAAAACGGACACAGGGCGCGTTTACACAGGGGTGAAGGGAGGGGACGGAGCCTGAGGTGACGTGTGTAAACACGCCCTGTGGCGTGTTTTAAGTTGGGGAAATAATTCCCCTTCAAACCTGAGGGCCCCTGGGGATAACTAGCCCACCAGGTGCTTCCAGTAAGCACCACTGCGCTGCGTTGCAGAGAGGTGGCCAAGGTCAGTCCCCTTTTTGCACCTCTCTGCAACGCAGCTCTGTGGAGCTTACTGGAGGTACCTAGTGAGCTACTTGGACCCCAGGGACCCTCAGGATTCAAGGGGACTTAATCTTCCAAATTAAAACGGTCACAGGGCACATTTACACAGTGGTGAAGGGAGGGGATGGTGTAGGAAAGTGGCTTTATATATAGTGAACCAAAGTGTAGATTTTCGCAAAATACAAATATTCCTTAAAAATCGCCTGTATGACTTAAACACATTCTTTCAACTGTTTACAGGAGACGCACCAGTGCTGGATCCAGGATTCATCACTGAGTAAAAAAAAGTAACGATAACACTACTTACCTGCTGAGTGAATTTCCTCCCATAGGATAACATTGGTGATTCTATGTGAAAACGTTTCCAAGTGTCAACTTTTAAAATGCAATAATATTCCTTAAAAATCACTTCTGTAACCAAAACGCTTTTACTCAACTGTTTACAGGAGATGTCCCAGGACTGAATCTAGGATCCAGTCCTGCGGTTAGAAAAGTAATCCATGAAGTAACTAATTGCATTTAACTAGAATTCAACATTGAGCTCAATGTTGCATTGTGTTTGAAATTGTGTTGCCCATTGCAACAACTGTAACTACTGTACTTAAAAGTCTATTGCCTATTTGCAAAGTATTTAAACTAACGTAATCCATTCTGAGAAAGTATATTTTGTAATGTATAATGTAATTATAATGTAATTTAAGAAAATAAAATATCTAAAAATAAATAGTTTGAAAAAAGTAGTAAATCAGTATCAAAAAAATAAATATAACAATTACTACATTTAAAAGTTGTCATTTACAAAACCTTTGAAATTCACTGAAAACAACATAGGTTTCAGACATGTTATAGTTAGGAATTAGCATTTAAAAAACTTTCGAAATTCACTGAAAAAACCATAGGTTTTAGGGGTGTTATAGTTAGGTGGACAGTTCACTCGTACAAAACCATTGAAATTCCTCTGTTTTAGTTAGTTCTGCTAACTATAACTCGCGCGCCCGCAATCCACTGCTGATGATGTCACATATTACATCATTCATGACATGGTCAGTGACATCACTGATGACATCACTGGTGACATCTCAAATGACATCACTGATGACATCATCCAATTAATGTGGGTTGGTTCGATATTTAAATATGTATTATATATATAGCAATCTGCATTGAAGAATGAGTGGAGGAAAAAATACGAGAGCGGAAGACCTACAAATATCACTGAGACAAGGCTGATTACGAGTTTGGTCGGATTTTCACTTTCGCCAAAAAGTACGAAATTATGAAAATATCGAAATTCAGTTGTGTGCCCAAAAATGCATCAAGGGGCAACAGAGGCGCAAAGCAGGCTGAATCGCCTGCCTCTGAATTAAGCTCTGCAGTCGAAAGCGAAACAGAAGGTGACATCAGAGACGGAAGAGTACCGATTGCAATTTCACTAGTGGATGAACTGGATTTTTTAATGGAGGAGTGCAAACAAACACTGCGCCCAAAAAAGCAACAAATAAAAACAGTACCCGCAAGCGTCGACAAAGGAGAAGGGCAAAGCAAAGGAGAGTCCACCAGGCGATATCAAACCCGCCGGTGGAACCGCAAATGAACACATAAGTAAACAGGCAAGAACCCAATCAGACCAGCATTACGGTGACTAATCTATCCACGGTAACTCTGAATCAGGCGGAGTTACAGTTACTGTCATTGAGCTTATCATTTTCGCCTAAAAGTACCTTCGACTATGCCGCAACCAGAATGGATATATTCAAGGGCATAAGGAAATTGAAATTAAAAAAGTACCATCTTCTGAAAAACGCGTCTGGTCACCTTGAGAACACAGTACTGCTCAACTCACCTCCGCTGGAGGATCCAACAGCATTGTTTAATCTCACAAGTCAAGTCATGCCGATTCTCAGAGACATGCAATCACTGGCACAAATGGAATCACAAAGTGTAAGTGGAGCAGTGCAAACCAATAAAGATACTGAGAACACCAGACAAAGCAAGACATTCAAGCCTCGCTCAACCTTTGTCCCAATCATGCCTAGGGATGGCATTGACGTATATCACGAACAGATCATCATGGGACTAAAACAACTAAACTATAAGATCAATAAACAGAAAAACAATAAGAAAAACAAGCAAGAGATCAAATACCATCAACTGATGAGCAAACTATCAAACAGTAAAAACATCATAATACATAATGCGGATAAAGGTGGTAATCTGGTAATTTGGGGCAAAGCTGACTACATCAATGAAGCTCTAAATTGATTATCAGATAAGGAATGTTACTGCCGATGTGATCAATCAGTTGTTAAGGCAACATATGAGAATTTTTACACCAAATTGATGCGCTGGAAGGGATTGGGTTTGTTAATTAAAGACGAATACCTGTTTCTAAAGAACAATTCACAGACGATGCCGGTTCTTTACTTCATACCCAAATTACATAAGGATCCAAATAAACCACCAGGACGCCCCATCATTTCTGCCAAGAACAGTTTAACGGAACAAGCATCACAGTATATTGATCATTTTCTACAGGACTTCATCCAAAAACTTCCCTCATACTTGAAAGATTCTGGTGATTTTCTGGCCAAAATACATAACTTTGTGTGGCCCAACGACTACCTATTAATAACAATAGACAAAGCAGCTCTATATACGAGCATTAGGCACAAGGACGATATGAGGGCAATTGAATACTATCTGGGACAGAGAACTACTACACACAAACATCATAGTAAAATGATCATTGACATCATTGATTTTTGCCTGCATAATAATATTTTCATATTTCAGCATGTACTGTACCAACAGTTGCGGGGTGTTGCTATGGGGGCCAGTTTCACCCCCAGCTATGCCTGTCTCCACATGGGCTGGTGGGAGGAACTGGTCCTACATAGAAAATATGCCAACATCCTCAACCAACACGTAAAATGTTGGTGGAGGTACATAGATGATCTGTTTTTAGTTTGGCATGGCTCAGAAATCGAAGCAACAGCGTTCATCAATGATTTAAACCAAAATGACATCAACTTACAATTCACATCAGACATCAGAGCAGACAGGGTCCTCTTTCTAGGGACACATAGAGGGAGGCAAGATAGAAACTAAAATACACAGAAAACCTACTGTTTTAAATTCAGTTTTGCACGCAAACAGTTTACATACAAAACACCTTGTCCACAGCTTACCCTATGGGGAAATGATACGAATAAAACACATCTGTAGCACTGAAAGTGAATTGAAAATAGCCCAACTAGAAAGCAAACGTAGATTACTTGAACAAGGTTATACTGCAAAATGCATTGATGCAGCTATTCTTAAAATCAATGATACTGACAGAGACAAACTGTTAAAACTGACAACACCAGGGCCAGGACCAAATAAAGATATGGATACTACTGTACAATTATTGAAAACCACAGATCAATCCAATAATGAATTCAAAATGATTGTGGGGTACAGTAAGCAGCACAGAGAAATTAACCTGATCATTCAGAGAAATTGGCCGTTGGTCAAAAATGATCCGGTCCTGGGACACACATTGTCGTCAAGTCTCTCCATCACCAACAGATGGGCCCCCAATATGAAAGACAGATTGGTGGTTAACAATCCAATAGATCAGCCAAAGTGGAACTGGCTAAGCCAAAGGAAGGGTTTTTACAGATGTAAGACCTGCAAAGCCTTTCAACATGCCACGAATACTACCACCTTTAAAACAGCATTTGGGGGAGGTGACCATGTGATCAACAAGTCTCTGTCCTGCAAAACCGAATTTGTTGTGCATATCCTTGAGTGCCGCTGTGGGCTTTGGTACGTGGGAAGGAGCAAGCTGCAGGTGCATAAGAGAATTTTACAACATATTAGAGCAATTAAGAATCGAGATCCAGCCTGGAGGAGCCAAGATGGCGACCTGAACGGACGCTCGATTCCCGGCTCCGCGAGCCTGTGCGTTCCGTACCTATATCCTGACCGTAAATCCGGCCTCGCACCGCAGCGGAACATAGCCACGACCGCACTGAAACTCCCAGTGCTCCACCGAGGTCCCTACCTGCCAGATTTCCGAAGATATCGTCGTGACGGGCGGCGGTCTCCATATCCGGGCGCTGAGACCAGTGTCGCTCCCTGCCACCGTGGACCTCCAGACCGGCAGCAGTCCGCTGAGCCCTGGAAGCGTGGATTCACTTTTTTGTAGCACCGTCGCTGGGGGAGTCGGACGGATCCCTATCGCTGCACCTGGGCACCCCGACCTGTGAGATCGGTACGAGGTGGTCAAGTGTTCCTTTGTTGCGATCGTCCCCCTGGCTGAGGCTGACCTGCGCCGTCCAGTGTGAGTGGGTCGCCCCTGGATTGCCCCAACTTGCATCGCGGCGGCAGTGCTCTATCCATCGCAACGCTCCGGAATCGTGCGGCATACTTGCCCGGTCCCGAACCCTTTGGGACCGAATTCGCCCCCTTCCTGCAGTGCACCCCTCAAGGCATTGAAAATGGCAGCTGCCCTCTCTGCTGCGGCGACTGTCCTCTCGCCTCATACCAGCGACCCCCTGCCCGACAGCGAACTGGGGGCTGTACTGCACGCATCGTCTCGCGCTGAGGAGCAGCAGAGCTTGCAGACGGAGCCGACCTGCCGGGATATCTATGTAGCACTGGTTGAGCTCGGGGCGGAATGGCGAGCACTCTCCGGCAAGATGGGCGACGACGCAGCATGGCGGTCGGAGTGGGTCCGACCGGCCAACTCTCGGCGCTGCACTGAATCGACATTGGCGAGCGTGGAAGGGGATGTCGAGGTGCCGAGCACTGACAAGGAGGTGAGGATTATCTCTCGATGCCACGACTCCTGTGAATGGCAGTCCGACAGTGATACCGGGGACACAATGTTGCTAATATCACTGGAGTCCGTGACTTTGTTTGTGGGGAAGTTGCTGTTTCCCCAACCTCCTTTCACGCTGCAACTGTATCCCCTTGAGCTTGCTGCCTCCCAAGTACTTCTTTCCCAGCGACGGAAGGTATGTCGATTTGTGAGTTTGGGGGTACTGCTTGCCTGTGGCTCGGCTGATGCCTGGGAACCTCCATTTTGTCCCTACCTCCCACTTCTTCATCGATGGTGGCCATCTTACTTCCCGGTTTTGTTTGGATCGGGCCCTCCTCGGACGCAGTGCTTAGGGGGACTGTCGCGTTCTGGTCAGGGCTGAAAAACTCTGTTTCATGACCGGGACTGACAGGCTGATGGGGACTCGGATTGGAACACTCATAACTACGCTTTGGATTGTGCGACCCGGAATGTCTCACTCCGTTTCATACCGTAAATAAGACTGTAATGGTTTCTCTATTTCACGGGGTGGGGATGGACTGCACGGCGGGCATGACCGGGAATGATTGTACTGGGCCCTCCTCCGGTTTTCTAGTATGGGTTACTTTTTTCTTTTTCTTTCCTTTGTCTCTTGTTTCTATATTTCGGGTATTCTAATGGGCGACAGACACACTGCAAGGGGGGGGGGGTAGGCCGTAGCCTCTGCATGCATGTAGGGTGGGGGGTTTAAATGTACGTTTTTTCGTTTCTATGTGCCTTCATTTTCTTCTTTTCTTTCGCCTTTCTCGTCTTCTTTCTGTCCTTGGGCTATTGTTTGGCTTGAAGCTGGGTGGGTTCCTGTCGACATTCGTCATATTGCTTGCTTAATTATCCTGTTGTGACTTTTGCGATGCCGCTAGTTTGATTGCGACGCTACTCTGTCTCATGGGACTCGCCTGCTTATCGCTGACTACATGGTCTGTAGTGGGACTGACTGGACAATGGCTCTCCTGGACCTAATTCTCGCTATTGTTTTATAAAACTTTAAATTAACCTCACTTATCCTGTATATCGGCAGTACAGCATGGCCCAGTGTAACTTCAATTGATTGTCCGATAATGTCATCCTACTGTCGATGTACCGTATGGTTTGCAACAGTGCTTACAGTTTTGTGGCCGGCCAGGTGGTTGTAGGCCCGTATTTGTTTGCTGCTTATGCACAATAAAGGTTTCCAAAAAAAAAAAAGAATCGAGATCCAGTATACCCCGTTGCCCGACATTTCAATGAATTCCATCAAGCAGACCCAAAGCATTTAAAGTATTGTTTAATCGATTGTGTACCTTTTAACAAAAGAGGGGGCAATAGAGAAGGAACCCTGTGCAAATTGGAAACCAGGTACATTTTAGAACTGGACTCCAAGCACCCCAACGGTCTTAATATTACTGAAGATCTGTACACATGCTTATGATTTTAGCTTTAATAATTTTCTAACCTGGTCAGACACAACATACTATCTATAGGCTTTATAGTCTTGCTTTTATTGGGTCTGCTCGATTAAGGGTCTTAGTCACAGAAACGCAGTGATGTTGCATTTTATAAGAACATTTTAATCACATATAATGGGTATTGTAGAGTTTAATGATTTTCACCTCACGAACAGTACTGTAAAAATCTTTGTTTTTTTCAGTGAATTTCTAAGGTTTTTTAAATGCTAATACCTAACTATAACGTCCCTGAAACCTGTGGTGTTTCAGTGAATTTCTATTGATTTTTTAAATGCTAATTTCTAACTATAACTTCCTTGAAACCTGTATTTTTATCAGTGAATTCCAAAGTTTTTTTAACTAGCAGTCGCATTTGCAGACTGGTGGAGAAAGGGGATGGGTCTCCAACGACCACACAGGAGTGTCACTGCCTTGGGGGCCAACTACTCCTCCTATTACCTCCAGTAAGTCTGACACAGCATGAAAGCTGAGTTCTGATACCAGGCCATGCCCCCCTTGTCCACCACTCTGCAAACATGCTTCCTGGCATACTCTTAGTGGGGGGAGGAAGCTGCCGTCAATGCTGGGAGTCCTTAGGGGATAACTAGCCTACCTCTTACCTCCAGTAAGACCCACATAGTGGGATTGCTGAGAGGTGGTCGCAGGCTATGCTCTCTTTCTGTACCAATCTGCAAACATGCCTCCTGGCGTGCTCTTGGCTGGGCATGAAGTCCCCTTGCCTCTTGGGGTCCCTGGGGGCCAACTAGCCCTCCTGTTACCTCCAATAAGCCCTACACAGCTAAATTGCTGAGAGGTGGTGAGAGGCCATGCCCCCTTTTTACACCACTCTGTAAACGCACCTCCTGGTAAACTTCTGCTTGGGGGATGAAGTCCACATAAGTCCTGAGGTCGCCAGGACACAAGGAGACTTCATCACCCCACCAGAAGTCTGCCAAGAGTTGAGTTTGCAAAGTGATGTAAAAAGGGGAGTGGCCTCTCACCACCTCTCAGAAATCCCCTAGTGTGGGGCTTACCGGAGGTACCTGAGCGGCCTCCCTCCCCCAGGCCATTTTTGACCCCAGGGACCTCATCACCCAGGGTTGACCATTTCTTTTTATTATTTTTTTTAAGGTGGGGCCACTTCTTTCTGCAGGCCAATTTCGGCCCTGGGGACCAGCCATTTAAAAAAAAATGTAGGAAAGGATGGTAGGCCGAGTGGCCACCCTCCCAGCCTATTTTCGGCCCAGGGACACCATCCTCTAGGCTTGGCCTCTCATTGGGGACCGAAAGGGGAGCCCCAAGGCCCCATGGTTTCTGCGGCTCCCCGCCTCCTGAGGGATCCGCCATTGCTTTTGGGCAGATGGAGTTGCCCAAATGCAACCTTTTAACTTTTAGCTAATTTTGAGGTTTTCGGGTGATTCTGAGTAAGAAAACATTAGGACATCCACGAAAGCCATACTTCCTTGGACTCCACCTGGTGTCTAGTTTTCATAAATGTCTGGGTTTGATAGATTTCCCTAGATGAAAGCACAGGGGCCCCACCCTTATAAAACCAGGATGTTTTGTGATAGATACTTTCTAAAATCTCCGCAATACATTTTGGGCCCTTTCCTGTCACTGGCATTAAGCCTACTGTTAGAAGTGGGGTCTCTAGTTGGCAGAGTCAATGACCCTGGTGTCAATAGGCCAAGGATGAAGTGTGAAAAAGAGCTGTGTATCAAGTAACTTACAAGCTGTGCCCTCAGGCCATGGTGGTGGCAGCTGCATTGATGTCAGCATGGAGTGGCGGCGTCTGGAAAATTTCCCAGCACAAATCCAGAATTTGTAAAAAAAAAGTCCTCACAGTTCCCTTGGTAAGCCATTGGAATGAGTTAAATCATATTGAGAGTGATTTACAATGGACTGTATTATTTGTGATTGAGCTGGACACCCGAGTTGGTGACCTAGAAAAATTACAGATTGAGAGAGAGGCGTTTCTCATAGTCAAATACAATTCCATAATTAATGGTCTGAATTAATTGTCAGAGTTGCATAATTTGCGAATGTAGTACGCTCAGTGCTTAGCAGATTCGAACAGTTTCTTACCATCCATGTGAGAATTAAAACTTGGACACCAAGACCATTGATTGATAGTCAGAAGATTTGGACTTTAACTCCCAAGAGCCTGTGCAAATGCCTTTATGCTGCAGTGACTTTTTGACTTTCTGTTTTTTAGTCAAACAAAACAGTTTAAATAAATCAGTGAAAAATAAGTGCACTTTGATCCCTTCACTGAGCATATATTCATAAAAACATTGATTACTTCATATAAGGTGGCAGTAGCATAGTGTCAATATGTTTTTCACTGGGTAAGAGATATATATATATTCACAATTGAACATAGATCATTTCGCAAATAGGCAGAATCACTAAGGTGAGAACGCATTCAAATGTTTCTTGGAAGTCCCAATTTCTACAAACTTTAAAGCTACATTGACAACTCCCAGAGGTGTGTTCAAATGAATGATACTTTAATGCATGACCTTTTAGACAACAGCCAATAAGTACCTATTTCAACCATCGTTCTTCACAAAATGTAACTTTATTGTAATACGAACTGTTTTGACAATAACCGGACCATGATTGCCTCTGACCGGGAAGTGAAGATCGAGAGAATCTAATTTCAACACCGGCTTCTGACACACGCTCAAATAAATCAGTTGCAGAGCGGAAGCAACAACCGAAGTACGGTGCTCAGGCTAGGAGCATCCTGGATGCGTGGGAATATATCGAGACATGTATTTGAGTAGAAGGCACATGTATTACTCTGCGTACTTTTCTTAAATAGGTTAAACTCTTCACGAGCCCGCAAGCTGGCCCAAAATAAAAAAACAACAGTTCTCGTCTTTCACTTAATTTGCCATGGTAGCGGCAACTCCACTCACCATAGAGAACATGAAGAACTTGTTCCTCAGTGACGAGTGAGTAATTTGCATAGGTAAGTACCCGGACTTATGCAGTGTAAAGATGCCATGCCGATAACAATTCTATCGCAGGACGGAGGCTCCGATTATGCTTTCTCATTTCTTTACTGAGAAAAAACAGCAGCCAATCAGAACACAATAAAGAAAAAAGCGACTACAATACCCATGAATACCTGGGCAACCATAGAGTATACAACACTATATAAGGAATCATAGAGGGCACTACTTCCTCTTTCTTTGCTGCTCCGCAGCCAGTTAAGTGCACATTATTTACTTATCTGCATTGCTTGTGCGCTTTTGCCTGCATTATTCCGCGCATTCCGATCAGTTGCTTTTGTTACTTCCACCTTGTTTGGGGCTTAGGCCCGTTCGCGTCTTGCCTTGTGCGGTTGGTGGTGTGGGGAGTGTGCGACACCTCCCAGTTAGTGGCGCGCTGTGTTAGCGCCGGTAAATCTTTGTGGAGCGGGAGTCTAAGAAGGCGGGGGACCGCACGCATCGCTCGCGACTCTCTTCCGGGCAGGCTGCTGTCAGCGCGCATGCGCGACAGCCTTTATTGACATTTTGCTCCGTGTTCGTCACGGAGCATTCCTGAAATAGGTGCGTGCCTCACAGCGATTGCCCACTGCCTGTCTCCTGATTGCATTTCCCCACGCCCCTTAAAACTTGTTTTTTGGGGTTGTAAAATTTCGCATAGGCTCTTCCTAGAGTGGGTTTCTTTGTGCAAGCCCTCCCTCCACATTTTAATTGTGTATTTCAGTCAGGTTTTTGCCTGCAGCTTTGTTGGCTTGCTTTGGGGTTCCACTCCCCCTGACTTGGCCTTGGCTACTTATATTACCTTTCTTCCTCACGTGGGCATTTTATAAGCTGACTGTTGTCACCATGGAAGATTATTACGATGAGGAAGATTATTATTATGCTGAGGAGGAGCCCTCTGGTTCTGTGGACGACTTGATGGGTCAGGCTCTGTTTCAAGCTATTGGCCCTTTGAAACGTAATTTATCTAACTACGCAGCTCAGCAAGGTTGGTTGCCTCAGTCTTCGGGGCACGTTAAGAAATCTCCCAAGAATCCACATCATTCGGATTTTGCGAAATTGGCCAAGTCTCTATCTTCAGTGCCACCTTCCAGAAAAGCCTCAAAGTCTGGTCGCTCGTCTCCCATCTCTCCTTCTGGTGATGAATCTTCTTCCTCTTCTTCTTCAGGTCCTGCAAACCCTTCACCTTCCAAAAAGGCACGTAAGGAACGTTTTGTTGATGCTCCTTCCACTCCCCAGTTGCTGACCTTTGATCCGTCTGACATTATTCACCCCAATTCTTCTTCTTGGTTGCCCTCCCCTGAGGTAGCGGAATATATTCAGTCTCACATCCGCCGGCCCTTTAAGAAGGATGTGCCAGCCCGTTTACGCTCGGAGTGTCCGCGTCCGGATCTCTCTGACAAACTGGCTGAGACACCAGAGGTTGACCCTACCATGGTAACTTACATGAAGAAATACTCAAAGGACTCCAAAAAGGGTTTAGACAGGTCCTGGCGTTCTTGCCAGGATAAGATGTTGGACCTTCTGGGTCCCCTGGCGAAGATCCTTGACTTGAGTTTTCGGGCCAAAGAATCTGGCGTACTTATTGATCCTGATGAGTTGGTGGGTTGGTCACAAAGGGCCATCTGTATTTTAGGGAATGCCAACTGTGCTCTTTCGTGTGAGCGTCGCCACTCCATTTTGCTTAAATTAGACCCAAAGCTCACAGATTTGGCTCCTTCTGAGTCTGGGCCCCTGGCCCAAGGTTTGTTGTTTGGCCATCCTTTCCTAAAGGAACTCACCAACTTTGTGGCCATATTTAGTGGGCTGGATAAAGCTCAATCTAATCTACGACGGGCATTTCGCCCGGTTTTTGGCAGGGCCGGACGACGGGGACGCTCGTTCGGCCGTGGTTCCAACCAGCAGAATCAGCGTGGTTTCCAGTCCCTAAAGGGTGGTGGCCAGGACTCCTACAATGCCAACAAATCAAATTTCTATCCCTCTCGTAAAGGGAGAGGCCAGTACAAGAAAGGCGGTTACAACGGAAACCAAGGAGGACGGCCAGATTCCTCAGCCTCAGGTGAGCTTGATTCTTGCTTCAGAAGTGGTTTTGGGAGGCAGGTTGCATTTTTTCTCCCCAATTTGCACTTGATCTCAAACGATGCCTGGGTGTTGGAGACGGTGCAGGGTTACAAAATAGAATTTTACAGTCACCCTCACCAACATCATCTGCCTCTTCCCCTTCTTTTTTCCCAACGAGATTGGGAGTTCATTTCCGCGGAGATCGACTCTCTTCTGGCCAAAGGGGCCATCGTTCCAACGACCCTTCATCCACAGGGGTTCGTCAGCACTGTTTTTCTGGTGGAGAAAAAGGGAGGCGGTGCACGTTTGGTCCTCAATCTAAAAGAGTTCAACGGCGGAGTGGGGTACCGTCATTACAAGATGGAACGCATCCATCTTCTGAGAGACCTTCTCTAGGAAGGGGACTGGATGGTCCGCCTCGATCTGAGGGATGCCTTTCTGTCGGTCCCAATTTACGGTCCTCATCGGCACTTCCTTCAGTTTCAGTGGCTCGGGACTTGGTACCAGTACACGGTCCTTCCTTTCGGCCTCTCATCAGCTCCGTGGTGCTTCACGAAGCTTCTTCGCCCAGTGATGGAGTCTTTGCGATCCTGCGGGGTTCGCCTGATAGTTTATCTCGACGATATTCTCATCCTGGCGCAATGTCCTCTTCTTTTACAGACTCATTTATGTTGGTCAATAGATCTGTTACAATCTCTAGGTTTTCTTGTGAATCGTCCGAAGTCCGCCTTCGTTCCATCTCAGTCGATGGACTTCCTTGGGTTTCGGATAGACTCGGTCTCCTGTCAGCTCCTCTTGACCGGTCAGAAAATCAGGTCCATCATGAGGGACTTGCGGTTGGTCTTGTCTCAACAGACTGCCTCATTGCGATCGGTGGCTCGAATAGTAGGTCTTCTGTCCTCTTTGATCCAAGCGATCTTTCCAGGTCCGTTGCATTACCGTGCGCTTCAGCGTCTCAAGATCAGGCACCTTCAGAAGGTGTCAGGAGTTGATCCGAGGCGCCTACACAACGACCCTCGGACTACATCTCCCAGCATGCTCATAGTAAGGGGGAGGAGCACAATCGATAAGGGCCAGCGAGAGCGCACAGGAAGTGCGGGTAATACTGTCCTTCCTCGGAGGCAAGCAGGCTTGTTTGTCTTCTGGTAACCTTCTGCTGGTGTTTCCCGGATTTCGTGATGCCCTCCAGTGTTGTTGTTTCCTGTTCTTGTCCTGATCCTCTGTTTGTTCAGCGAACCGCGCTGCGGGAAGTAGCAGCTCGCAGAAATGTCCTGCTGGGATCTTTCTGACACTAACGCTGGAACTCTCAGGAGCCGCGTTGTTGTAGCGCTGTCTCCCGGACCCATCCTCGGTTCCTCTCACGCTGACGTAAGCGTTAGAGAGTAGAACAGAACGCTGAGCCTCTTGTCCTGACATTGGAACTGACTTTGGATTCCTTGTTTCTTCACGCTGACGTAAACATCTAGGTTTGTGGATTACTGAGCCGAGTCGCGCTCAGGTAAGCACTATATCTTTTCTTACTCGCGCTGGAAATATATCCGACTTTGTTATTCGCGCTGTGGCCTGGCGCTGGGAGTAAAGGACCCTTGGTTTACTCGCGCTGTTGCCAGGCGCTGGGAGTATTCCATCTTTGTGTTTCTGAATGACTCTGAGTTTATTGTTTTCTTTGTTACCGCTGGAAACTATCTGGAACAATTCCTGTCCTGCCACTTATAAGCTGCATCCCCTTCCTGATACCTCTTGCTGCTGTCCCTACCTACCGTGGGGGTGATTTTCCATTTTGGAGTGGACCATTCCTTGTTGCATTTAAGTTCATCTATTTGGTATGTATGAGTGTACACAGAGTGTTTTGACTGAAAGACGTTGTGATAGTGAGAATAATGTCTCATACCTTATCTGTTGTAGATTTGTCGTTTCGTGGTCTTGGAGAGAAGTATCTCTGTTGGTGATCATTAGTTGGTATCTTGGGGAGAGAAGGCTTCGTCAGCTAGACCACAGGTATTAGATCAGCCTTAGTGAGACATTACGAGAGTAGACTGTTTATGCTGTGTATTTACACTGTGTTCTTTTTTGCAGGCATCCCCTTCCCAGCAGTTCCGGCCCCTACATCCTATTTTTCCCTCACCTGATTGCCTCATTACTCTGAGTTCCATCCAGAGTTGGGGACGTCGGGAGGTGGACCCCTTTTGTGCATCATTCCGAATCCAGGAAGCAAACGTGGATCTGACAGAATTTCGCGCCCACGATATACCGCTTCCTCAGTCTGTATGAGGCGCACAAATGGCGTCTTTAGATGATGTTTTGCAAGCGTTAGTGTTAGTTCAACAGGAATTGGTGGCCTCTAAGGCAGAAACAGCAGCTCTTAGAGAAAGAGTAGACCGTCAGACTAGAAACCCGTTCGATGTTTCACAGGCAACGTCTCAGATATAAGTGAACGTACCACCTCCAATTCCACTGGCTAGTCCTGAGAGGTTTTCAGGGGATCCCTTGAAGATCCAGACGTTTTTAACACAAATTATGCTTCACTTCTCTTGTAAGCCCGCCTCTTTCCCAACTAATCATTCCAGGGTAGCGTTCGCTATATCCTATATGACCGGAGATGCAGCCAATTGGGCTGTTCCATTAGTCAAATACGATGATTCTCTCCTTACGGATTGGGACTCGTTTCGAAGAGAGTTCGAAAGGGTTTTCGACAGGAGAGCTACGACCTTGTCTGCTGATCGAGAATTGCTAGAACTCAGATAGGGAAAGCAGGAATTAGTTACCTATTTAACTAAATTTAATCGTCTGATTGCAGAGACAGCATGGCCGGAGGACAAGAGGATGTCTCTATATTACCAGGGGTTGAGAGACGAGATGAAAGACGTCCTTGCCCAGATAGATCCCCAGCCCACAACATACACAGACTTAATGAACCTCACTCTCCGTTTGTATCATAGGTTAGCCGAAAGAAGGGGTGAAAGGTCTTACGCCCCTACGGAAAAGACCGAGAAAGGAAATAGAAACACACCCTCTTCCTCGGAACAACATTCAGAGCCCATGGAGGTGGGAGCTATGCGGGCTCCCTTGTCTAGGACAGAGAGGGAGAATCGTAGAATAATGGGTCTATGTATGTATTGCGGGAAGAAGGGCCATTATGTGAAGGACTCTCCCACGAAACCCAAGAGAACAGGCAAGTTTGGCGTTACCAAAAAGGTGGCGGTTACTACCGTTCCCGTCTCTAGTCCCAACCCTACAGAGACGGTGGAGTACAAGGTAGGAACCCCTTCACATGGGTTGCAGCTGCCTTCTTTGGCAGGAGTCACAGAAGCGACTTCTGTAACGCACATTGTGCTTCCCATGTTCCTAACGGATCACCAGCAAACGCATCAAGTAGGGGTTATGGTAGATTCCGGTGCCACTGGGAATTTTATTGACAGCGGGTTAGTACAACGTTTAGAACTGAAGCGCATACCGAGAGATACACCGGAAATGGTGTTGGCGGTGGATGGGAAACCCCTGAAATCTGGTCCTATCACGGAAATGACAGAGGAATTGGAGTTGGTTAGACAGGGGGAACACACGAATCATATTGAGAAAATCACATTGAACATCATTGAGGCACCACAATATGAAATAATCTTAGGAATGCCTTAGTTGTGGTATCATAACCCCACAGTAGACTGGACTGAGAAAGTGTGGTTTTTGATTCAGAGATGTGTCGGACTACATGCAACCACTCGTCTGTTACGCATGCATTGGCTTTGTCTCATGGTTATCAGGTAGCAACAGCGGCTGAAAAAGACATGAGAGTCCCACCTGAGTACGTCCAGTTCAGTGAGGTGTTTAGTGAGAGTAAGGCGGAGACTCTGCCGCCTCACCGTAGTTATGATTGCCAAATAGACCTCATACCTGGGGCAGTGTTGCCCTCATATCGGGCTTATGCGCTATCTGAACCCGAAACACAACACCTACGAGAGTACCTAGAGCATTATGTGAGAATAGGGTTCATTCGACCATCCCGTTCACCAGCGGCTTCCCCTTTATTTTTTATAAAGAAGGCCAATGGGGAATTGAGGACCTGTATAGATGTTAGAGTGTTGAACAAGAATACCATCCGGAACCGCTACCCTCTTCCGCTCATCCCCGTCTTGCTGGACCAAGTGAGGGAGGCAGTCATTTACACCCGACTTGATTTGAGAGGGGCCTACCACCTTGTAAGGATGAGAGAGAGGGATGAGTGGAAGACGGCTTTTAAAACACGCTACGGATTGTTCGAATACCTCGTAATGTCGTTTGGGCTGTGTAATGCCCCTGCGGCGTTTCAGTTCTTTTTGAATGATGCTCTAAAGGACTATGTGTACAAATTTGTGGTCGTTTACATCAGCAACATTCTGATTTACTCGAACAATACGGAATTGCATGTTAGGCATGTGTCTCTTATATTGCAGCGGTTGTTAGAACATGGATTGTTTTGCAAGTTAACCAAGTGTGAGTTTCATGTGCATGAGGTGGAATTTCTGGGAGTGATTTTATGTCCATCAGGGTTGAGCATGTCTGACCGAAAGGTGTTAGCAGTGCAGGAATGACCTACTCCAAAGAACGTGAGAGACGTGCAATGTTTTCTGGGGTTCTCCAATTATTACAGGAGATTCATCTCTCACTTTTCACAGCTCGTTTCTCCATTGACTCATCTTTTGAGAAAGGGGAACCCGTTTTGCTGGACTGTCGAGGCCATGAACGCCTTTGTGTACCTTAAATGAGCCTTTACCTCCGCACCTATACTGCAACATCCACAGAGCGAAGTACCGTACACAGTGGAGGCCGATGCGTCCGACATAGCAGTGGGGGCTGTTCTGTCTCAACGAAATCGTCACACCGGACAATTACATCCCATAGCCTTCTTATCGAAGAAATTGAGTCCTGCTGAACTCAACTATACGGTGGCAGAAAAGGAACTTTTGGGAATCAAGAAGGCTTTCCAGGAGTGGAGACATTTCCTCTGGGGAGCAAAACATTCGATCACCGTTTACACCGATCATCAGAACCTGCAATATATGAAAACGGCTAGGCACTTGTCCCAACGGCAAATGAGATGGATGCTGTTTTTTGCAGAGTTCGACTTTGTAGTCACGTTCCGACCAGGGTCCGAGAACAGGAAGGCTGATTCCTTGTCCAGACAGGAAGATGCTCATGAACTCAGACAAGTTACTACTGAAGCCATTATATCACCTGAGAAGGTGTTGTGTACCATCAAGATCGAGAACTTTTTGGAGGAGGTTCAGACATATAAGGATTCGGAATGGTGGAGGAAATGGGCAAGTCAAGTCCCTCACAGAACCCTCAAACATGGAAATCCTTTCTATCAAAACCGTCTGTACCTACCTTCCTTGGAGCTTCGCCTCAAGGCGTTCAATTGGTGTCATGACTCTGTTCTTGCCAGCCATTCAGGATGTAACAAGACGCTCTGTTTGATGCAAAGACAGTTCTGGTGGGAACACATGAATAAGGACGTTTGTCTTTGGGTGAAACAATGTGACGTCTGTGCAAGAGCAAAAAACGAGCAATCCAAAGCAAAAGGCAAGTTGGTTACCCGGCCGACTCCCTCTCAGCCGTGGCATACCATAAGCAGGGACTTTGTTCTGGGCCTGCCTATGGATAAGGATTGTGATGCCATCATGGTTGTAGTGGACAGCCTCACAAACATGGGCCATTTCATCCTGTGCAAGAACCTTCCCACTGCGGGTCAGACTGCCCAACTGTTGCTGACCCATGTGATCAAATTACATGGACTACCAAGGGTCATCATCTCGGACAGGGGGCCGCAGTTCGTCGCACGATTTTGGAAAATGTGGTGCAAGACTCTTAAGATTGAGGCGGCTACATCCACCAGCTTCCATCCACAGATGGATGGACAGACGGAAAGGCTGAATCGGACTCTGAAAACCTATTTACGGTGCTATGCGAAGGAAGCCAATGAGTCGTGGGTTTCCTTGCTATGGCTGGCGGAGCTGTCTTATAATAACGCTTGGCACAGTTCTATCTAAGGGTCGCCTTTCAGGGCCAATCATGGATACCATGCTAAGTTCCTTCCTTTGACTATACCTTGTGATGTGGCGGAGCAGCCTACCGTGGCCTTTCAAATGAAGGTCCTTCAGGAGATGCATCGGAGGATCCAACGTAATCTCATAAAGGCAAAGACTCAGTACAAAGCCTGGGCAGATCGTCATCGCCAGGAGGCTCCCACTTATGCCGCAGGTGATCGGGTGTGGTTGTCCACCAAGAACATCCGTTTCCGCTTTCGCAGTATTTTCCATCCCAGATTTATTGGACCCTATGTGGTGATCCGTCCTGTCGGTTCTGTCGCCTACAAGTTGAAGCTGCCTGCTTCCCTGCGCATTCATCCGGTGTTTCACTGTTGTTTGCTGAAGCCTGCAGGGAAGGCCAGGAGGGAGGTGGTTCCACCGTTGGTCCGTGATGGTCAGCTGGAGTACGAGGTGTGGAAGGTGTTGGACTCCAGGTATCGTCGCGGGCGGTTGTGGTACCTCATCGCCTGGAAGGGCTATTCAGCGGAGGACGATTCCTGGGGGCCTTCCTCGAACGTGTATGCTCCCAGGGCTGTGTGGGAGTTCCACGCCAGTCACCCGGATAAGCCTGGGTCTAGGAGGCGCTTGGGAGGTGGGGGTACTGTCAGGAGTTGATCCGAGGCGCCTACACAACGACCTTCGGACTACATCTCCCAGCATGCTCATAGTAAGGGGGAGGAGCACAATCGATAAGGGCCAGCGAGAGCGCACAGGAAGTGCGCGTAATACTGTTCTTCCTCGGAGGCAAGCAGGCTTGTTTGTCTTCTGGTAACCTTCTGCTGGTGTTTCCCGGATTTCGTGACGCCCTCCGGTGTTGTTGTTTCCTGTTCTTATCCTGATCCTCTGTTTGTTCAGCGAACCGCGCAGCGGGAAGTAGCAGCTCACAGAAGTGTCCCTCTGGGATCTTTCTGACACTAACGCTGGAACTCTCAGGAGCCGCGTTGTTGTAGCGCTGTCTCCCGGACCCATCCTCGGTTACTCTCACGCTGACGTAAGCGTTAGAGAGTAGAACAGAACGCGGGGCCTCTTGTCCTGACATTGGAACTGACTTTGGATTCCTTGTTTCCTCACGCTGATGTAAGCGTCAAGGTTTGTGGATTACTGAGCCGAGTCGCGCTCAGGTAAGCACTATATATTTTCTTACTCGCGCTGATATGAGGCGCTGGAAATATATACGACTTTGTTATTCGCGCTGTGGCCTGGCGCTGGGAGTAAAGGACCCTTGGTTTACTCGCGCTCTTGCCAGGCGCTGGGAGTATTCCACCTTTGTGTTTCTGAATGACTCTGAGTTTATTGTTTTCTTTGTTACCGCTGGAAACTATCTGGAACTATTCCTGTCCTGCCACTTATAAGCTGCATCCCCTTCCTGATACCTCTTGCTGCTGTCCCTACCTACCGTGGGGGTGATTTTCCATTTTGGAGTGGACCATTCCTTGTTGCATTTAAGTTCATCTATTTGGTATGTATGAGTGTACACAGAGTGTTTTGACTGAAAGACGTTGTGGTAGTGAGAATAATGTCTCATACCTTATCTATTGTAGATTTGTCGTTTTGTGGTCTTGGAGAGAAGTATCTCTGTTGGTGATCATTAGTTGGTATCTTGGGGAGAGAAGGCTTCGGCAGCTAGACCACAGGTATTAGTTCAGCCTTAGTGAGACATTACGAGAGTAGACTGTTTATGCTGTGTATTTACACTGTGTTCTTTTTTGCAGGCATCCCCTTCCCAGCGGTTCCGGCCCCTACATCCTAGTTTTTCCCTCACCTGATTGCCTCATTACTCTGAGTTCCATCCAGAGTTGGGGACGTCGGGAGGTGGACCCCTTTTGTGCATCATACCGAATCCAGGAAGCAAACGTGGATCTGACAGAAGGGTCTTCGGTATTCGGATCACATTCCTCTGATGGAGGATGCCCCATTCAGAGATGTTGTGGTGGTTGGACCACATGGAATCTTGGAACGGCCGTGCGCTGTTCGGGAAGACACTGGATGTGGTGATCGAATCGGATGCCAGCCTTTGGGGTCGGGGAGCCCGGTGCGGTCCGGCGGCAACGGGGGGCGGTTGGTCCCAGGAGGAGTTGTCTCTCCACATCAATTGCTTGGAGCTTCTAGCGGGATCCTTTGCGATTCATTGTCTGTCCCCGCAACGGACAAATTGTTGCATACTCCTCCGCATGGACAATATCTCAGCGGTGCTGTATGTCAACAAGCTGGGGGGGACCAGGTCCAAACTTCTGGCAGAGATTGCGAAGGATTTTTGGCATCTTTTTCTGCAAAGTCAGATCACTGTTATTGCAGAGTACCTGCCGGGTCGCGAGAACCAGATAGCAGATTGGAATTCTCGCCATCTGAGAGATTACAGCGATTGGAGGCTTCATCCTCGGGTTTTTCAGCTGTTGTCCCGGATTTGGGGACATTGTCATCTCGACTTGTTCGCCTCTCGCCTCAACACACAGCTTCCCAGGTTTTACAGTTGGCGTCCGGATCCGGAGGCTCTGGCCACGGGTGCTTTTCTCCAGTCCTGGCCTCCTCTCCTGTGTTATGCCTTTCCTCCTTTCGTGATGATCCCTCGGGTTCTGGCCCGCGCGAGACACTTTCTCTCAGAGCTCATTCTGATCACTCCTCTGTGGAGGGCTCAAGCTTGGTTTCCAATTCTTCTGGAG
Organism: Lissotriton vulgaris; assembly: GCF_964263255.1. Lineage (NCBI taxonomy): Eukaryota > Metazoa > Chordata > Amphibia > Caudata > Salamandridae > Lissotriton > Lissotriton vulgaris. The sequence continues at coordinate 411,411,613 of NC_141696.1, read as the reverse complement.
ATGAGCTGCTCGACACCGCTCCTTCTTCCCCACAAGTGGAACCTGTTGCTGGACACTCTTCGCGACCCTCACCCCCTGGTTCTATCGGGTCAGCTCCGTCTGGTGGCGTGGAGGGTTTCGGGGAATGCTGGAAAATCCCAGGTCTATCTAGCGACGCTGCCAGATTTATCGGTGAAGCTTGGGCCCCCAACACACACAAACGTTATGCGTCAGCTTGGAAACGATGGTGTGATTGGTGTTCACAACGGTCGGTGGATCCCGCTTCAGCGGATCTCGCTTTGATTCTCAATTTTCTAGCATCCATTGCTTCGTCTGGGCTAACTTACAGGACTGTTAATAATTTTCGTTCTGCCATTTCTGCTGGGCATGTTTCCATTGATGGCAAACCCGCAGGTGAACATCCTTTGATTTCCAAATTGCTAAGAGGCATTCGGATGGTAAAACCTCCTTGTCCAAAATATGTAGCTTTGTGGGATGTGTCTGTTGTTTTGCGATTCTTGGATTCCTGGCCTTCCAATTCTTTATTGACCTGCAAACAGCTTTCAGCTAAGCTAACAATGTTACTGTGTTTGATTTCCTGCAAAAGGGTTTCAGATGTTCGAGCTTTGGACCTTGCAGGTCGTACATTCTCACCTGAGGGTGTCAATTTTGTTATTTCAAGAGGTATTAAATGTAATATGTCTTCCGTCACTTATCCTTCTTTTCCTCAAAATCCACAACTGTGTGTTGTTCAGTGCATCAAAGACTATGAGGTAAGTACTGCACCTTTTCGACACGATTTACATGGTCAATTGTTGATTGCTTCGCAGAAGCCTTTCAAGCCTGTCACTCCTGCTACGCTAGCTAGATGGGTGCGTTGGCTCATGCTGGAAGCTGGCATTGACATTTCCCTCTTTGGTGCCCATTCGGCACGGGGCTATGGCTTCCAAAGCTTTTTCCATGGGTGTCAGTCTTCATGATATCATGAAGGCCGCTGATTGGTCTTCTGAATCTGTGTTTAAAACTTTCTATTTTAAACCTATTGTGGATGTTGCTTCAGTGGTGGTGGCTAAGCTTTGAACAAGCATAATCGGAGCCTCCGTCCTGCCATAGAATTAAAAATTTGCTAACATTCGTGCCAAGAATTTTCAATTCTATTAAGGACAGGAGGCGAGGATTATCCCACCCTTGTTTTTATACCTCCATATCTATTGTTGATTGCTTTTGCTTTGTATGCATTTATGCTATGCTATGTTTCAAAATGTTCTATACACTGTTCCCTCCCTAATTTTGGTTTTATATGCTTTTAATCCATTATGGGTATGGTGTATTACGGCTCTGCTTTACTTTTCAGGTTCAGAACTTAAATGACGTTTTGGCTCCATCTTCTCCAGTTCATGGACTGTGGTTCGTTCCGGAGGACTTCGGATTTTGCCTCTTCACTTCTGCCGGCTGATGGTCCTTCATCCTGATGATCTTCATGGATTCTTTGGTTTTCATTGAGACTTTGAGTTTTATCGTTAACTGTTTTATGGACAAAGAAAGAGGAAGTAGTGCCCTCTATGATTCCTTATATAGTGTTGTATACTCTATGGTTGCCCAGGTATTCATGGGTATTGTAGTCGCTTTTTTCTTTACTGTGTTCTGATTGGCTGCTGTTTTTTCTCAGTAAAGAAATGAGAAAGCATAATCCTCGCCTCCTGTCCTTAATAGATTTGAAAATTCTTGGCACGAATGTTAGCAAATTTTTAACTATGTAGCAATCCGTTTTCTGAATATTCGTTTCTTTAATTTTTTAACAGTACTGCAGACAAGTAAAGTTGTAGGGGATAGTGGTAGTACCAAAAAGATTTTCAGTTCTTCTCCTTTATTCAATAATAAGGTAATTATGAGGAAGACAGTGCATTTTTATGAATGGTGCGACTCATGGAAAGGATGAATGCTAACACAGTTTTTTGTTTTTTTATAGCTCTTATTTGTTTAATGTCCTGAGGAGAACCCGGAAAAAAACTAATGGGTTCGAAACGCTTCAACAGTTTAAACCTTTCAAACAAGTGTTACAGTTTAGAATTATGCCAAGGTGGCTCATCTCAATAAGGAATTAAGCATCATGTATTATGAGCCTAATTGGTTCACTGTTTGATTGCTAGCTCATGCTTCTTGAGAAGTTCAGTAGGGCTGTTATCTGTTTTTTTTATTTTTTTTAAACATATTTTTATTAACTTTTCTTCGGCATCCTACAATCATACAGTACAGTGGGATCAGCATTGCAATGGCCCATTCTCAGAATGCAAAATAACATTACCCAATATCCCGTAGGTCCGCCTAACTCCCCCCCCTCCTCCCCCTCTACCCCCACCCCCCCTTGTCAGTGTGCTTCCTCTACTCCCCCTGCGAAGTGGTATAAACCCCTTGCACTCCGGCACTCAACCCCTTCCGAAAGGTACACTCGGTTACGTCCAACCAGGGTTCCAGTGATCCCAGCTAGATGATCCAACGCGCTTCATATCTCCATACCAGGCTCTGTTCTCCCCCAACCCACCTTGCGGCAGCCAGCACAAACGGTGAATGTTTAGGCTCTAGGTGTCCCCCTCCCCTATGTGTTCTCCGGGTCTCCCCATTTCAGTCGCTATTTCCTGACTAGTTGGCGCTTCCCCCCCATCCCCGTCCTCTGCTTCTGCTGTTGACTGGAGTTCTACCACCAACGCGCCCCACGCCCTGGCCGCTTCCAGCGCTTTGTCATTGGGCGTGCGCCTAGCTAATTGTAATCTGAGCGTTCCTTCACTGCTCGCCCACTGTTGAAAGCTCCCTTGCCATCTCAGAAAACTAGGCCCTGCTCTAGACTTCCAGCGCATAGTGAGCTCCCTCTTCACTATAATCAGTCCCAGATCTAAAAATTTACTTGTGATTTTCGTGGCGGGTGTGTGCGGGAACCAAAGTAAAAGGCAAACTCCCATCCCCACTTCAATCTGACGTTCTGCGACCCTGTTTAGACAAGCGACAACATCGGCCCAATATGTACCCAACCCCGCGCAGGAACAAAACATATGACCAAAATCAGCACCTTCCGCGTGACATCGGGGACACATCGAATGAGTTCCCCCGAATACTTGCTGTATTTTGACCGGCGTCAAGTAAGCCCTGTGGAGCGTGAAATACTGAACCAGTTGAAACTGGGCATTGCGCGTGCCCTTCCAGGCCCTCCGCACTAGTTGCGACCAGGTCGACTCAGGTATCGTCCGGCCGAGATCCTCTTCCCAATGCCCCTTCAATCTATTCAGAGGCGGTAGTCCCTCCAATGCCAATCTCCTGTACAAGCAGGTGATAGCCTTAAAGGAGCCAGAAGCCATAGTGACATATTGACAGCCCATAGACGTGGAAGGTTCCACCAGGCCCAGCTTCCACTGTTTCTGGATTCCCGACACTAAAGCGGCATGCAGTAGGAAGTCTCCCCTTGGCAGATCGAAGGCGTTCTGCAACTCTTGGAATGACAACAAGGCACCATCTCTATATAAGTCTCCTATCACGTGGACTCCACACTCTTCCCAACCCGCTAGTGCCGACCAATCCCCGCCATGAGGGATGGCGGTACACATGCCCAAAGGGATCTCTGGTGCGTACGGGATGGGGATTCCCGCTCGTTTCTGGCTACGTAGCCAGCATTGCCGGAGAGTGCGCTCTTCTAGAGTAAGTTGATCCAGCCTGAGTTTCTGCTGGAGCACTATAAAGGAGAGGACATGGCGCGGGATATCTCTGCCCTGTGGCCCGTCGGGGCCCCTAAACTCCCGCGCCACAGCCTGCGTGAGCCACTGCAGCTGTGCTGCCAGGTAGCACCATTCAAAATCTGGCACCGCCAGCCCTCCCTCCTCCCGCGATCGTGTCAGGGTGTTCAATGCCACTCGCCGTCTGCCAGAGCCCCAAATATACCCTATCACCATTGATCGCCGTGTCCTGAAAAAGGAAGTCGGTATCCACACCGGTAGTGTGTGAAAGAAATATAGCAGCCGTGGGAGAACCACCATCTTTAGCAATGCTATTCGTCCAGCAATTGACAGCGGAAGGGAGCGCCAAAATCCCATGCTGCCTCTGATTCCCCTCAGTGCTCCACCTATATTGCCCTTATAGAGGTGCAAGTGGGTATGATAGATACGGACGCCCAGATATGGCAGACACTCCCAGCGCAGATCCTCCAGCAGCAAGGGCTGGGTGCAATCTGGAGCCAGTGGGAATAGACAGGTCTTGGACCAGTTGACCTGCAGCCCTGACAGCCCGCCAAATTCCCGGAGGAGGGTTCGGGCCCCTCGTACCGACGCCTCCACGTCTGCCAGGTATAGTAAGAGGTCATCGGCGTACAGGGAACAGCCATGTCGGGTACCTCTCTCCACCGGGCACGGCGCTGATACAGAGCGGCCCGTACGAACTCTGGCTGTAACAGAATCGTACAGCAGCTGCATCCAATGGATGAAATTATCCCCCAGTCCGAAACTACGAAGTACCCAAAACAAATACGACCACTTTACACTATCGAAAGCTTTTTCGATGTCTACGGAGAGTACCGCCGCATCCGGCGGGCCCTCTCCCTCCACCCCCATGATCCGCACCAGTCGTCGTATACACGTTGCCGTGTTTCTCGTGGGGATGAAGCCCGACTGGTCCGGGTGCACCAATGTGTACATGTGGTCCGAGAGCCGCGTAGCCAAGATCCTACTCAGCACCTTATAATCCACGGTAAGCATCGATAGCGGACGATACGCTGTCCTTGCGGTGGGCAACCCGCCCTTCTTCAATAACGGCACTATGATCGCCTCTCTGGCCGATGGTGGCAGCCTGCCCAGGTCCCAAGCCTCTCCGTACATCAGGTGCAGCTGTGGCGCAAGAAGGTCAATATATGTGGCATAGAATTCCACCGGTAGGCCGTCCGCCCCGGCGTCTTTTTCCTGGCCATATGTTTGATGACCGCTCTAATCTCCCCCAGGGAGATAGCAGAACCCAACGCGTCGCTCTGTTCCGGGGCTAATTACGGCAACTGAGCCTCCTCTAAAAAAGTATCCAGACCATCCGGTGGCACCTTCAGCCTGCTCTGATAGAGTGTCGTGTAATAATCCAGGAATTGGTCATTGATCTCCTTCTGCAAGTAGACCAGGCCCCCTGAAGATGTAGCCAGCGACACTATGGGGCTGCCCCTGGTGTTTGGGTTGGCCAGCCATGCCAGCAGAGTTCCCACCCTGTCCCTCTCCGCATGCGCCCGAACCATGTATTCTTTGTAATCGAAGCATCGGAGTCTCTCAACCTGTGTGGCCACCCGCTCTCTCGCCGCCAGCACCTCCTCCTGATTGCCCGTAGCGACATGACTATCCCTCTCCGCCCGGCGCAGGCCGGACTCCTCGTGCTCTATATCGCCTAACAAGGTCCGACGTGCCCCCACTGTGGACGAGAGACACACGCCCTGTATCACAACCTTGAAGGCGTCCCATTCATGCGCCCTAGATGACGCCGTCCCCGAGTTCACCTGAAAGTAGCGGTCGATGCCCTCCCTGACCTCCGCACAAAACACTGGGTCTTCCAGCGCCATCGGGTTCAGTCGCCATGTAGGGACCGCCTGCCGCTGCCGTGACCAGAGGACTGTTATCAAACAGGGGTTATGATCCGAGATGGTTCTCGCCAGGTACTCGCTGTGGCGTGTGAGTTCCTGGGCCTCAAGGGTGCACAGGACGGCATCAAGGCGCACATGAAGGTCGTGAGGTGTGGAATAGATCGAATAATCACTATCTGTAGGATGGTGTGTCCGCCATGCATCTACGCGACCCCACTCCTCCTGCCAGCTGTGTCGCGCCGTAGCCACTCTGCGCACCACCGATTGTGCCAACGGTGGGTGAGAGCGATCCATCTCTACGTCTACCACCGAATTGAAATCTCCTCCCATAAATACTATGTCCACCAATAAGGACGCCAACCTCCCCGAGAGTCTCGAGAAGAACGCGACCTGATCAGAATTTGGAGCATAAATACTGCAAAACGTAACATCTCGGCCATCTAGACGTCCGAGCACTGCCACAAACCTTCCCTCTGAGTCCACTATCGTGGTCATGGGCTGAAATAGGACCCCAGCGTGCACCCAGACCAGAGTCCCCCTAGCGTAAGCAGAATAAGTGGTATAAAAGAGTTGCCCCCTCCATCTCCGCTGCAGCGCCTGTCCCTCTGCTTGAGTAATATGTGTTTCCTGTAAAAAGGCCACCTGGACCACCTGCGGACCAAATATGCATGCACTTTATATCGCTTCCTCATCGAGTTGAGTCCTCGCACATTCCAAGTAATACATTTTAATTCAAGTTCACTCGCCATACGGAATCAGACAATTGGACCCAACCCCGCACCACCTAACGAGCACACTGACAGACCCCTTCAACTTGAAACAACCCCAACAAACCCACAGCCCACCCTCCCCCAAACAGGCGCCAAACAAGTGTTACCCATCCAAACCCAACCCCCGCTAAAGGGGAAACTCTGATAACAACCAGAGACTCACAAACTATGTGAGGTAGAGGAGGTGGCCGTTCGCCAGTCGAGCCGGACAGCCATCAACCCATCACACCTTATTGGCCGATCTCAGAGAAGTTAACCTCTTCACCCCAGCAGAACTCCCCCCCATGTGCTCCCCCCCTCGTCCCACGTATTCCAGGTCCCGGCAATCTCCCTGTGGCACGGGAGCAGGCGTTCCCACCCTCGTCCATCAAATGTGTCCCAGTGCCTCCCACCGGTATAATGCCACACTCCAAACATGCCCCCTTACTGTACATCACGCAGCATCCAGGAGATCAATTATCCAGCAATCCATCAGCAGTCTGTGGGGTAACCTGAGGCGGATCTCCTGGGTCCCTTCCAGAGCCCTCATCAGAGCCCCTAGATCCCACCTCATCTGACCCCTGCTGAGAGCCTGACTCCGCCATCGGAGTCTCCGTCGCCATTCCAGAAATAGCAGTCACTGCCTGCAGGGCGGCCTGTCTCTCCAGCTCTGTCTGCGATGCGGATGGGGATCGTTTTTTTAGTGTACGATTCCGGTTGCGTCTGCTCCTGCGTGGCTTCGGACGCGTCTCAGCTGTCATATCCTAGGTGCCAGCGCCGTCCGCGCCCGCTCTGTATCGTTCCAGCCACTGCCAGGCATCCTCCGGTGTGTCACAAAAGGTCGCCGTCCCGTCCACCTTCACCTTCAGGCGCGCCGGAAACAGCTGGGAATACTGCGCTCCCTCGTCACGAAGGGCTCTCTTGACCGTCAGGAAGGAAAAGCGGTTCCGCTGAACCTCCTGTGAATAGTCGGGGAAAAGAAAGACCGAAGCGTTGTCCACCTTATACGGGCCAGCCGCTCTGGCCTGTCGCAGGATAATATCCCGGTCCCTGAAATGCAGTAGGCGCGCAACCACAGGTCGAGGGGGGCGACCCGGCGCCGAAGGTTTGGCCGGTACTCTGTGAGCTCTCTCCAGTGTGTAAAAGTGTGTCAGGCCCTCAGGGACCACCACATCCTGCAGCCATCCTTCCAGGTATGACACCATGTCACTCCCCTCGATTTTCTCCGGCAATCTTACCACCCTAATGTTATTGCGCCTGTTGCGCCCTTACGCATCCTCAGCCCTCCTTTCCAGTTGGCGAACTCTACGCAAGAGGTCATCCATCGTAGCATCCGTCGCCTTTTGGGCCGGCTCCAGCTTTTCCAATACCAACTCTGTGTTCTTGACCCGATCCGCGAGCTTGTCGTGGTCCGCCCTCAGCAACCCCAGGCCCGTCAACACCTGCGCAATGTCTTGACGCAGGGCCTCCCTTGTGTCCGATATGGCCTTAAGGATCTGCTCCATCTGTTGCTGTTGCAGCCCTGCGCTCTGGCCCCCGGTTGCACCCTGCCTTTGCTCCGGAGTCTCCAGCGGGTCTTCAACTTGGTCGGCTGGCGCCGTTCCCTGCGCCTTGCGCGGCTTCCCCATGCTTCCGCCATGGGCCTCATCGTCCACTCCGACCTCAGATGCCCAACACCTCCAGGTGCCAGTGACTGATATAAGGGCCGCCAGCCTCACCGCTCTCCAACCAGGTCCGTGTCAGGCGCCCGACGGCCACTGTTCCCCCGCTGTAAAGAAGTAAGCCGGTGTGCCACTCTGCAGCGTCACGGCACATACAGGGCAATCCCGCTGAGATCGTCTATACCTAAGGGCAGGCCGCTGTAGTCCTAGACCTTCTCCGTCAGTGATCAATAGGGTGTGAAGGTGCAACACTGCACTCTGCGCCAGGGGCCCCCCAGCACTGAGCTCCTCACCCCGGCACCATCATTGGCGTTCCCTCAGACCCTACCGCTCTGCAGCCCGTCTCAGCCAGTTCCCTGGGCTACCTCTTGCACGGACCAGGATTTCCCTCGGCTCTGCCTCTGCTGGGCCCCCGATGGGGCGCCCCCGCCAGAATCTTGCTCGCAGGGCGGGAGCACCAACCTCCAAAAGCCTCGATGCCAGTCCGCTAGACGGGTACCACCCGCTGCGTGGGGCTCTACCCACTGACTGAATCACCGCCGCTGCCCATTCCAAACCCGGCTTCTCTCGGTGATCACCTGCTGCGCTTCACCATCTGAGCTCGCAGGAAGTCCCGGGCAGTGCGCCGGTCAACCCCAACTAAGCCCCCATCAGAGCGCTGCTCCCCGCCGCCAACTGTGTCTCCGCCACCAGTGAGGGATGTTGGACCTGCCCCAGGCCACTGCTCGGACCGCTGGGCCCCCCGATCAGAGCCCCATCGGCCGCTACTCTCGCCGTCGCCGGGGGGTCGCGGGCGCCACCTCCTTCAGCGCGTCCGCTCGAGACTCAGGCCAGGTGCACCCCAGCTGCAGCGCCAGCCTCCGCTCACTCCTCGATAGCCTCTCTAGAACTCGAGGCCGGGGACTGGGAGGCCGCTCCGGGCCGCAAACAAAATGGCCAGCCCTTCCGGCGGAGTCCCGATTTTTGCCTTTCTTGCCGCCGCAAGGACCTTCCTCCCGCAGTCAGAGAGTGCACAGGCGCTCCTTAGCTCTGGGGAGCCGCACGGGGTCACGAGCGCCGCCGGGGGTGACCTAGTTCCAGGATAAGAGCCGAGATCGGCCCGGAGCTCCGGGCTCAGGCGTCCATACTCGGTGACGCTCAAGCCACGCCCCAGGGCTGTTATCTGTTTATTAATTTCTCTTTCTTTCTTTTTCTTTTTCTGTTTTTCAAACAATCACAGAATTTGAGCTAGTTGACAACGTTTTCTTTTTATGTAATTTAATTTATACATGTGTATTGTAACGATTTTAGGTGTTGTCTGAGTGTTGAAATTTTTTTTTATGTTCAGTGTCTTTATGGTCTACAATGTTGTTGAGAAAAACTAATTTCTTTTCACTTTTGAAAAAATATATTAAAAAATGCTTTGAAAGAATTCAATAACAATTTTTCAATAATAAATAACAATAGGATTAAGAAATCAGTTGTGGTCATATCAAGTATGTGGGGTGATCCAGAAGAAAGAGTGTGAAAGACTATCAGTATTGGCATGTGTGTAGTTTTTTTTAATATTAAATAGGCCTAGCCTTACTAATTATGGGCCAAACCCCTACTAGATGCTTCACTTTCTAAAAGTGGCATTTTCAAACACACAATTTTATAACTCTATATTCATAGCACTTTGTCCACAAGGGACTTGGACGATGCGCCATCTGATTCGAATAGTGGGTGCTATTGTTTGTAAAAACGAACAGTATTGATTACAATAAACATTAGAAGACACCTCACTTAAACAATTGAGATAACAACACTGGATGTTCATTCCAGTGCCATCCTCTGGCCCATCATAGTTCTACTCCTATGTGCCCAGGGTTGAACAGCTGACAGACTAGCCTTCTGTAAGCCCAAATGTATTAGCTATTGTATAATACTGATGCCAATCGCTGCTATGTTTTTGGTCATGTAACGTCCCTGCTATCTTATTGTTTTTTGGGTGGGTCCTCTAGTCACAAAGACATCCTGTCTGAATAGTAAGTGTTTAAAAATGTGGCCCAAAACCCATACACATTTTAGTTACATAGGGTACTTAGACAGAAGGGTAAACAATACTGGTACATGTTACTACCTGTGGGTTACATCTGGCCAACATGTTTCATTGCTGCATATCCTCAAGTCAATTGCACTGGAGCCAGAGTACCAAAATATCACCCATAGATGATGACAAGCCAAAAAAGAAAGAAAAAGGGAGAGCTGGGGGTCAAACCATTAAGCATGCAGAGGATGATATGAAGGTTCGATGTATGTGCAGCAAAACATAACTCATATATATAGTTACTGTCTGTCCACAGGGTGAAAGCCTGTCAGCGAACAGAGAATTCAATTTCTTTTATTGACCACATGCTTTAAAAGATGTTTAATTACAATTGATACACTAAACGTATGAGAACATGGGAGAGGAGCTGTGTGCCACACTACTCTACTGGACTAGGATTAAGTAAACCCTACACATCCAAAATAGGATGAGTACAAGCCCAAATGTATGGCCTGGATTAAAAAGAAAATAACAAACACATGAAAACAAGCTCGCTACCATCCCAATGTGCTGTTACAAATGTCTTTTACTCATGTATCAAAAAAAATGAGGTTTCTTAAAAGTACTCTCCCCACTAACCCACTTGGTGGCATGTTTTATCACTGGGTACCAACCTGGGTTCCAACCTAAGCTACTGCATCTCAGGTGTGCTACGATGCCTGATTACGGAGGAGCTGTTTTTTTTGTGAGGTAAAGAATTTGTGAGTTAATTAAAAGTACCTCAAGGGTATCCATCCCTTGGGAAATATTAATTGTGGATAGTGAATAGTGGTTTGGATGTGAGAGACCATCGGTTTTTGACTTCACATCCACCATCACTGTTTAACGCTACCCAAGGGATCCACATTTATAATTTCCTAAGGGACAGATTCCCTTGAGGTAGTTTTAATTTACTCACAAATTCACTACTTCAAAAAATAAAAGCTCTGCTGTAATCAGGCATTGTAGCGCAGCTGAATAGAATTAGACGTCTTGGGTGGTAATCCAATGAGGAACCATGCCACCAAATAGGTTGGTGGGTGATGGTTCTTTTAAGAAAGCTAATGTTTTTTTGATGTATGAGTGAAAGACATTTGTGACAGCACATTGAGATGTTAGCGAGCTCAGTTTAATTTGTTACATTGATAAGGGGAAGAAAAACTGGCTTATCTAATCTTCTCACTCTCCTATTTTGTTTAAATTCCTGGATTAAAAAAACTCTGATATATTTAGTTAGACTTTAGTATTGTCATTTTTAGGTCTCGCAAGAGCCAGCGCATGCGCTGATCAAGCGAGACATTTAGCAAGTGGGTTTTTCAAGTGCTGCCAAAAGGCAGCCACCAGCTTGCTATTACGCGCACAAGCGTGCAGGTCTCGCTCTGCCTCTTGACACGATCACTTTCACTTTCAAACGCCTCCCCTTTCACGGCCGCGCGGCCCATTACTTTTATGGCCGCGTGGCCAATGCTTGTTGAAAGTTAGCAGAAGATGTGTTTTTTCTTTTTTTTGTGCTGTTGTAGGAGCATCGTTCTTACAAACAGCCAGTCGCTGCTGACACTTGTACTGTGGGTCTTATTAGTGAAGGTTGCCTTTCATAGCATTTTTTTAAATGCCTAGGACGGACAGCGAGAACTTAAAAAATAAATTAATAATAACAGAAACAAAATAAGTGCAACTCAAGGCATTTGAGCAAAAGTGTTAGATACCCATGTTGTTGTATGTTTCTAGACAGCGTCAGAATCGTCCCTTAAATGTTACCCTTAGCTGCAGGCGGTGAGCACCAATACATTTCTGGGGGCCGAGGCTTATTTGCAGTACGCCTCCGCCCGCCCCCTATACTCGGGACGGTATTCGTGTGACTTGAGGTTGGCTTGGTAATTCAATTGTCCTTTGGCCCCTCCATCTTACCTTGATCAACACAGCAGGCCTACAGTATATGAAGTACGGACCATCCCATGGCCTTCAGGCACAGGCCTGCCCACCCCAGGAGCCTGTTGCAGTTAGTTCCATTTAAAGCCCCGGTTTCCGACGCGTAGAAGGTTGCAGATGGCTAAAGATGGACACGCCCAGGGTTGTCGGGTCGCTCCTAGATGAGTGAAGCAGTGCTTCTGCCACTCTCAAGATGTCCGCGGAGGCCTCACCATTCGTTCCAGTCCACATGACAAATATTAGCCAGTCAAAGCCAGATTCCTTCATAGCGTCACACCCAAAGTGCAGCGTCCAATCGGCAGAGAGCGGTCAGTGTTTCAAAATAGAGGTGACAACAGTTACAGAAACAACAACAGTGATGGCGGCTGAAAACGCCCAGTGGTTAGTGCGTCTGCTTGTTCTACAGCTTGCTGAGCCCTCTCTGCTGGAGTGAGTTCATGTTATTTTGCACTCAATTGTGTGTCTCTAAGCAGCTCTACAAGAAGATGCCGTTTTTCAAACTACCAACTGTTATATTTAATGTTTCTGAACAAGACAGGCTAGAGTTTTGTAGCATTTGGAAACAGAAACAGGGAGATCCAGAAAAAGGAAATTGCAGTTAACTATGGATTATCTTTGAAATGGGTTAAGTTGTAAGAGGGAAAAACTTAAAGCTTAAAAAGCTTAAAGCCATGTTTTTGCCATGAAAAGCAGGGACTCGCACTAAATTGCAGTTGGTGCCATGGATGTAACGGTACCCCCTGTGTGCCATTCCCCTTGGCAAATCATGTGTGTTCACCATAAGATGAAACAAATTGGTCCGTCTCAGTCATGAGCAGCGTTTGCAGTCTTGCTGCTTGTACTTTTTTCGAATGTAGGACTACAAGTCACAGAATGGAAATCATATACAAATGCCTCATGGTACAGGATACATTATTCCCTATTTTCAGCTTTAAGTTAAGATATTGCCTTCTGGTAGATGCAGTCGTGGTTTCTTTTCTCTAGGTAAACAAGCATTGGCATAGCCAATATGTCTCGCCTTTGGGACCTTATCGGTGTTTAGCCATGCAACAGTTGTTGTACCATGGATATTGTGCTGCATAACTAAATACTTATAAAATTCCAAAAGCGAGACCGATTGGCTATGCCAATGCTTGTTTTGGTAGATGTGGATTCTGTGATTCACATGGGTGAACACCCCCTCCCCCAAGGGTTTCATGAATGTGACAAAAATGGCAAGGCCCAGAGGAGTTACTGATTATATGGAAGATGCATTTATGTATCATTAAACAATCCAAAACACTAATCAACTCATTAGGCCCAGATTTACCAACATTTTGCATTGTGATTGCAACACTTTTTTTAGCACGGCCAGAACACAAAATGTTTGTTGGTATTTACTAAACCACGCATTCCCATGCATAGCACATTACCAGATTTACTGGAGCTAGTAAACCTGGGAATGTGTCTAAATGCAACACCTTCCCTAGTGAGGCGTAGTGAGGAGAAATATATTTTATTTCACCTTGTTACTTCCTATATCTATGTGTAATGCATTCTGCATTATGCACAAAAACAGGAATTTGCCCTACAAGACTGTTTTTGTGCAGGAAGATATCCCTTCTTCCACAAAAACAATCCTGTCTATAACGTAGAGACTCTTGCAACATAACGGCAACAAGTGCACTGAAAATCACCAGCTCCATTTCACACAACTCAGCACAGCAACTTTGATTGCTGCCCTGCATTCCGTGAACTTTTACTAAATAGTTTTTAGTAAATGGAGTAAATTAGTGATTAGCACAGTGTTTCCAAAACAGTGGGTAACGACCCACTGGTGGGTCATGAGGCGATTTTTTTTGGGTGGGTTTTGAAAGTCCAACCACTAAATAAAGATGCCTTTAAATTCTGTATTTATCTTGTCTCCACTTGCTGTGCTTCTGACAACTTGCCCGTTATTTGTTTTTACATGGGTATTGGTATGTACAAATTCCTCTCACTTTTGCAGTCAGAGAAAGAAAAGTAAAGTGAATTATGTGACAATCTTGTTGGGGTACAGAGAAACGCTGTAGGATGTAATTTTTTTGCAACTCACAACAAAATGTATGTATGTATAGGCATTTATATAGCGCACTACTTACCCGTAGGGTCCCAAGGCGCTTCGACCGCTGCGAAACCCTTCCTGGCTTCCCTGAGAGATGGTCCCTTAATGGGTATCTCCAGGGTGAGACCAGGCATCCCCGGCGGTCTGGTGGGGCCGTTAGTGAAGATGAGGCAAGTTGCCGAGTGTGATCGCTGATCAGAGTGGGCACCGAGGCGAGAGAATTATCGAGTCCGCTGACCCTGGTCCAGAAACCTGCCGCGCTGGGAATCGAACCCTGGTCCCGGGCCGTCCTCTGCTCTCGGGTCTGCCGCCTCTAACCAGTGAGCCACACTACTTCACTATGTAAACCAATGAAAATGAACAGTACACATTCAGCATTTAGGAAAGGAAAAATGAAGCAAATTTTTTGTGATTTTGATGGAAACAAAGAATTTAATGGGATCAAAACATATCATGATGCTTTAGTTGGTGATGCGCAAATGATAAATATTTACTGAAGCCCGATTTCCACACATTTTCATTTGTGTGCAATACAGTTTTGTCCATAAAAGTGCATGTCCATGCAAATTTAGTGGCTATTACAGTGGAAAATGTGTTGTAAGTAAATGACAGTGCTGCTGTTTCCTCAGGGGCGTAACACAGGCTCCTGCAGGCCCCGCTGTGCGGGGGGCCCAAAGCTCCAGGGGGCCCCCTCGGCACTGCACTCTGGCCGGGGAGCTCCTGATTGAGCCTGGAGGGGGCCCCTCTACCTACCGTGCAGGGAGGCCCCCTCAGTTTTCGTTACGCCAGTGAGTGTCCTCTCCAGCGCGGTAGCATGCAAATTACTATGCCACACACAGACAGGCCCGGACTGGCCGTTGCGGGCACCGGGCAATACCCCGGTGTGCGGCAAGGGTGGGGGCCGGTTTTGGGCCCTGGGGGCCGTTTTTGTTACAGGGCCTTTTTTGCAGCAAAGCTGCAAAATCGGCCCTGTAACAAAATCAGCAAAAGAGCTCGGTTGCACTCCCAGGGGGCTGGTCAAGCACTTTGCCAGGGCCGGTTTTAGTTCTCAGTCCGGCCTGCACACAGAACTCTGTAGTTCACGTCTTTATTCTTCAGAATTAAACCGTTAACTGGACTCACTGTGTCACAACTTTATTAACAACACTCATCAGATTACACAATACTGTAAGGAGTCTGCATAGGGGCACTAAAGTCTTCATGCACATAATCACTGGACACGACAAGTGCGATACAACACAATGCTTTAATTACATTAAAAAATCTCTCAACTCATGTCCTTTAAACCTAGGTGGATTGTGAAAGTTTATCATTCTGTCATTCTGACAAGTGGGTCGTAGTTCTAAAAGTTTGGGTACCACTGGTTTAGCAGACTGCAAATTGCAAGAGTCTTCTAGTTGGTCTCCAACTTACACTCCTTCACTCCACTAGACAATGTCATAAACTTTGGTATCTAAACTCTACATCATTTACCAAAGCATACTGTCAAAGAAAATCTGCAGACATACCAATCGAGGTCTGAAACTGTTTATTAGCAGAAGAAAAATCCAGAGTCTGGTAATTCTCAGATTCGGTTAAACAAGATTCCCCCCAGCGACCACTATTGGAGGGAACTCAAGTGAAGCAAAGCAAAGCACAGGCTAATAGGATTTATACATATTTTACAATGGAGGTCACATGACGTTGTTAAACAAAGGGAGTACGCAGGTGATCATGAAAAAGGAAGAAGGTGACCATCGTTTCTATCAATAATGTAATCTTTGTGATTTGAGAGCCTAAAAAAACCTTCTTATGTAGGATTCCACGAATAAGTTGACTATTGGAGACAATGCAGACGCAAACATTGATATAAATTGATTCGAGAATGAAGAATATATCCAACAGCACTTCAAAATCTTCCTTCCCCAAACTCCAAACAGAACTTTTTTTCCCAAAAAACTTTTATTTGATTTTCAAGGATAACAACTGTGCAAGACAAGCACATATGACATCATCAGCAGATGGCTACAGTGTGTATTGTGTGTTTGGAAATGATGATAGATTGAGAGAGGGGGAACAGCCTTTACGACGCAGCTGTTACACCGCGTGCCGTTACAACGCGTTTTTTTCAATGCAAGTCGTTACCACGAATTGCGCTGGAGGGCGCTGCAGGACAAGGAATTTTTTAATTTACTACCCAACACCTTCCCTACTGTACGTAGGCTGGTGTTGGAATAGTAAATTTAAAAATTCCTAAGTCCGCACCCCCTCCAACGCAAGTCGTGGTAACGACTTGCGTTGAAAAAACCGCGTTGTAACGGCACGCGGTGTAAAAGCACGCGTCGTAAAGCCGTACAACCTTGAGAGAGATTTCAAAACAATGTAAACTTCCTGATTGTGTCTGACTGTGGTTGAAAAAACCGCGTTGTAACGGCACGCGGTGTAAAAGCACGCGTCGTAAAGCCGTACAACCTTGAGAGAGATTTCAAAACAATGTAAACTTCCTGATTGTGTCTGACTGTGGTTCAATCAGGGATTGGATGGGTCACTGAGTCCTCAAAAATAAAAAATAAATAAAAACATTTCTATGTTCTGTCAGTCAGTTTCTGGGTAATGAAGAGACTCAGTGGCATCAGCATGAAGCAGAAGCATATGTGCATCCCCAGTAGGTATAATATTCAGAGGGACCACCAACATGGCATATGATGGACATTGATCATCTACGTGAGGCTCGCGAGAATTGTCCAGTCATCCCCTTCTGGGGATTATCTCTACACATCAACCGGGGACCACAGACTTTGGACCCCATCCTCTACCTTTATACACTCATTTTTAACATGCTTTTATGCATCCGTCCTTAATTCTTTATAGCCCATGGGTCTAGAAACTAGAAAGCTATTTCTCATTTATGACTTGTCTATGCTTATATATTCATTGTGATTATCCTGTGACAATTTGCGTGATATGTATTATGAGTTATGATAGTGTGCTCTTAGTTTGCATATTCACATATTTGTACAGTGGGCTGTGTGTTAATATCAGTATAGAGAGATTTACATGGGTAAAATAGTGAAACGTTTTCCTCTCATGTTGCATCTAACCATGGGAAATTTTCTCACACTAGCCCTGAGAATCATCATAAAAGCAGGGTTTTCATTTTTCCAAGAGAGCAGCATTTTCGACTTCCAGGTCACTTGTGTTTCTACCAAGGCAGCAACTTGTAAACACACTGGCTTCTCAGAATCATAAACTACCTTTGCTGGCAGTTCCAATCTGTCTGGCTTCAGCTTTCAGGTATGCTAAAAATGCAGCGCATCTCAAGATGGCAGAACTTTTAGCTCTAATTATTATTAACTAAGATTTATTAAGAGGGCAATCCAAGGACACCTTTCTTATCACTGCTTCTGTCAACACCCCATGATCCAGCAGGGGCTACTGGTTATCCTGGATAAGGATGTGATCGCTGTGTCAAAAGCTTAGTAACTAATCACGTTTCTGCCTTCCATGCAAAACTAATTTCTGACAGGTTGAAGGTTTTGGCCTCATAGGGCCCCATGTTCCCCTTTCAAGAAGAATATCCCAATCATATCCCAGCTGCAAATTCTTTGCAACATCCCAAGTTGTCTCAGATCGCATCTTACAAGGGAGTGAGTCGTGCCAATCTGCCACCACATTCCAGTTTTGTTGTGGCTTTCTTTCACGTTCTAATATGCATTGTCGCCTCATAGGATTTACCACTCAGCAGACACTGCATCAAACTGGCTTTATTGTTTGTTTGATTCACACCTCCCTAAGAAACATAAAGACACCCTTGGCTCAAACTTCTCTACTGTGATCAATATCAACATATTGGTTGATGTTAGAAATTGGGATTCTGGTTGGCAGGGGTATGCACCCTGCTCAAGCAGGAATCCCAAGCCTAGTCAGGATAAGTCAAATACACACCATAAATCAGCCTGTGCTCACCTTCTGGTTGCTTGGCAAAGAGTAGGCAGGCTTCACTTAAGCGGAAATGTGCAAAGTATTTGTGCAACACTTCAAACAGTAACACAGTAAAAACACCACAAAAAGACTCCACACCAGTTTTGAAAATAGATTATGATTTTATAAATAAAACAAGACCAAAACGACAACAATCCAATGAGTAGAAGTCAAGATATGAATTATTATTGATTAAAGCAGAAATATAGCTTAGAAGCAGTAAACGCCTGGGCAACATTTAATGGACCAGGCACAAGAGCAGTGTTAAAGACGTTAATGTCCCTTAGTTTTTGTAGAACAGAATGCTAGTCAGCTGGTCCTTAGAGTCACTCTCAGTCCAGTGATGAAGGACCAGTCAGAGAGAGCAGCAGGCAGCAGAGCAGCAGTCTTCCGGAGCAGCAGTCCAGCAGAGTGTCAGTCTTTAGCACAGCAGTTCTTCTTCTTGGCTAGTTGGTTTCTCATTCAGAAGTGTACTCATGTGGTAGGGTCAAAGGTCCATTACTCAAGTCCAGTTCTGCTTTTGGAGTGGGGTTACTTCAAAGAAGGGATTTTGAAGTGCACAGAGGTACTTTTTTCCTGCCCTGGCTCCAGACTTACTACAAGGGGGTATGCAGCCTTTTGCGTATGGACAGGGCCCAGTCTATTCAGGTGTAAGTATGAAGCTGTGCCCAGCTCCTCCCTCCCTTCCTCCTAAGAAGATGCAGGAAGTAACACCAGCCTTCCTTTGTGTGGGATTGTCTACAGGGAAAACACAAGGGGAACTGTCACCCAGCCCAGCCAGTGATCAGAGACACAGGGCGGACACCAAAAGGCTAAGAGCCGGAAAATGTCCAGCTTTCTAAAAGTGCCATTTTCAGAATGGTAACTACCATTCCAGATATACTAAACATGCCAACTCTGCCTTTTCTCAATTAGGAATAACAGCGTATTGCATCTAATAAGGAATCCCCAATGTTAACCTACGAGAGGGATAGGCCTCTCAGTCATTAAAAACGAGTTTGGTAGATTTTCACAACCAAGACATGCAAAACTTAAAAGTACATGCCCTTCCTTTTAGTTACTTAGCTCCCTGCCCCGTGGGCTACCTTAGGCCTCCCTTGGGTGACGTACACGTAATAAGAGGGTAGTTAAAGGTTTGGCAAGGAGTTTTAAATACCAAGTCGACATGGCAGTGTAAACTGCACACACAGGCTTTGCAGTGGCAGGCATGAGAAATGTTAAGGCTACCTGAGTGGGTGGCACAAGCACTGATGCAGTCCCACTAATAGGTTTTAATTTACAGGCCATGGGCACATGAAGTACACAAGTACTAGGGACTTTCAGGTACATTAAATGTGTCAATTGTGGATATGTCTACCAAACCATGTTTTAGGGAAGAAGCAAATGCAGTTTATCACTGGTTGACAATGTAAAGAACTCAAGAGTCCTAAGGCCAACAAAAAGAATCAGCAAAACTATGAGGTAAGCAGGCAAAAGCTTTGAAAGAAGCCCACCCTAAGGCTGTCAGGTCTAACTGTTGGAAATTAACTTTGAAGCACTATTCCCACTTTAACCTATAGGGCATCCAAAATTCAGCTCTTAACCCTATGGAGAGCATTCT